>NC_063259.1:14115375-14812213 GCF_019578655.1 Ricinus communis | reverse complement strand
ACGCACTGACGACGATCCCCGCTTCTGATTTTCCGATCCGACACCCGATCATCCGGAGAGATTTGCGGACGATCTCGGCCGTCGATTCACAAACAAGGTCCGATCGCCACGAAATCGGTGCCATTACGAAGCTTGAGCTGAGGAGAGTCGAGATATGCCCTCCGATCGTCCATAGCTCATAGGAGCTCGCCGAAAATGCCAAAAAATGTGGCTGCCTCCTACTTTCTCTCTCCACTAGATCTTCTGTCTCCGGCCACCACAGGCGTCACTGCTGCTGCCAAAAGAAAGCTCTCTTCGAGGGGAGCCGATCGCCATCAAGATCGGCCAAAAAGGCCGCCATAAACGGCCGGAACGACCTTCGAAAGCCGCTGCCTCCTCACGCACACTCGCTAATCGCCGCTGGCCGACTCGCCAAGGCCGCTTATTGGCGAACTCCGCGCCCCCGGCGATCGCCACCGACGCTGCAGCTCCCGCCTCCTTTTTCTTCTTCCCGCGCCTCACTCTCTCTCCCCGACAATTCTCTCCTCTTCCTTTATTCTATATCAACATTGAGCCCCCAAACTTTTTCTTATTACAATTTGGTCCCTCAACTTTCTTAATTACTTATAATTTCATCCTACACAATTCCAATTTAACCCCTAAACTTTTTTTTATCCTTTCAATTAAGCCCTTCACTAATTAATTTGAGCCAAATTAGAATTATTGAAAATACACAATTACATAAATACCCATGACCGACATTTATTTACAAAAATACCAAACTTAAAAATTTCCATTAAAACCCCATATGAATAAAATTATACTTTTAATCCTCATCCAAAAAAAAATTTCAATTAAGTCCTACACATAATTAAATTAAATAACCAATTTGCTAATTATTTTCCAACTTAAAATTAAATACCACTAGCTAATTAAAATACCAATTTTTTCAAAATACTTTTATAAAAACATCATTTACAAATTCTTCCATGATTTTCTAATATATAATTTTATTTATATAAATATACATTTGGAAAAAATTTGAATAACCAAAATATAATTATTTCTCAAATAATTTACTTAATTAATTTTTTAAAAATTCAAACGAATAGGATATAGAAAGGATGACTCATTTATTAGTCTAATATTAAAATTCAAAATTTGCATTTAAATTATTCCAACTAGATCAAGTAAAAATTAAATTAAATTAATTTTAAATAAAAACTCATTATTGAATATATAAAAATTCTGGATATTACACTTACCATATTTGACACAACCGAGTTTCTCAACTTCATCACATAGGTAAAAAGAACAATTCTAATGGATTAAACCCATGCTGATCTTTAATTTCCCCACCCACTTATAGAGTGTCACCACCAGTTACAAACAACTTTCCACCAATGTGAAAATAAAGAGAAAATATACCACTGGTGCAATAAGCATAAGCATAAAAAATCATGAGTAAAGAACTAGATTTCAAGAGTTTCAACTAACCCTAATTATAAACCATACAAGCCATAATAAAGACAACAAAAAATGCTTAAATTATTACAATATCAACTAAGATAACAAAAAAATAGAAAATGTAAGGACTACCAAGCAAAGAGACATATAAACAAATTTTAAGAATAAAGCTACTCAGAATTTTCATAAAATAACACTTATTAAAATGTGAAGCTTCCAAACAACAACACTTGTAGCTAAAGTCCAGTAGTAAAAAAACCCTACTTGTTGGCCATTAATACAACAAACACTAGCACTAAGACCACACGAAGAGGGACCACATGATTCTTCACTAATTCACTACTTCAACTCGTAATTGATGGCAATATATCCTTTTAAACAGCTTCCTTCTAAAGTTTCTCTAACCACTTTTGTGAGAGATTTGCATGTTGATAATAAACTTATATTATTCTTTGAAATATGTTTTTTCTTTTCACAATATTCGGTCAAGGTTCGATGATGAATCTTTTTAAAGAAAGAGAGAGTGATGTGAATCCTACAAGCATAAGGAAGCATACTCCCACTAGAAATCTTACTCCAACTAGGAGTCTTAGTCCCATTAGGAGTGTTCAATAATGCTTTAGGACAGTATGAGTTGAAGCTTGGGTTGAAGATCCAAAGTCTAAGTGAGATTGGATTTAATCAAGGCAATAGGCTTCAAGTTCATTTTATCAATTTAATTCAATATGTGGAGACATATAATCGAATCAAAATAGGCCAAGAAATCAAGTCAAGCTATTTGGAGTCATGTTAGGTAAATTTCGCAATGCACAGATCGCAACAAGTAGTATAAAATGAGTATGAGTATCGTTTCTTTGAGGAGATTGATACCGAGTACCAGCCCTAATTATATTTGCACAATCTAACAAAATCGAATAATTATAATTGAATAAATAACTAATAACAAAAGAGAACTTAAAGCTATTAATAATTTCTTTTAAAAATCTAATAAGTAAAACTAGAGCATGAGTTTGATTTACTAACTATTACTTGGATTACAAGATCTTTTTACAATTCAAGTCATTAGCCTTAGTCAAGGGCAAACCATTCAAATTACTTAGAGTCTCTTTCAAGCTCATCTAAGAATACCAAAGTGAATTACAACCTATTTTCATAGTCACGACAATTAAGTAGGATTCATTAAATTCCTTAGTGATTTATTGTTCCTCGAAGAAATCGTCTACTTTTGTGATCGAGGTTCCTAAGTTTTACAAGTCTATGAGCTGGTAAATCATGCAACTTTCGTTGTCTCTAATTTACCTAAAAACATGTATTTAATCAGTCCTAAAATCAAATACAAGAACAAGTAAAAGCAACTCATAAAATTGACTAACAATTAATTCCTTGAAAGGAAATTAAGATCCAAACGAGTAATAGAATAGCTACACAAACACAAACTCTAAAAAGAGTCTAGCCACTCATGATTATGGCAATATACAAAAACATAATTAAAGAAATCAAAGAAGAAAAAGAAATAATTAATTCAAACTCTTGAATCTTCATAAAAATCTTCTTGATCTCCTTGAATATGTCTTCAAATCTGTTTCTTAGATGGTTCTCTCTTTTAAAATAGCTATTTACCCCCCTTCTTTTATAGTCTAGACTCAAAGAAAATCCTATTTTGCCCTAAATTTTTGAGTTTCATGTGAAAGAAAACTCTCTTTTATTCGACACGGCTTGGCATACGGCCATAACATGTCCTTCACCTTACGGCATGGCTTGGCACACGACCATATGCGATCCTATGCTGTGTTTTAACAAGTTCTTCGATTAGGGCAGAAGCAGTCATGGTTTCAAGCACGCCTATATAATACCCGTATGTCATACTATTCAGAATCCAGAGGTAAACACGGCTTCTAGCACAGCTGTGTGTCAAGTCATGCTTCTTGATTCTTCTTTCAAGGTGCAACATGGGCACAAGCACGCCCGTGTTAAGCAATGATATAGCTTTTCATGATCGTTTAGGATTCCTTTCTAATCTTTTCTATAAAAAGAAAAAACTTATTAAAATTAAATATAAATTCTTAAATAAATTAAAAATAAATAAAATATTAGAATTATGGTATAACTTAAATAAACTCCTAATTAAATCTAAGTTCTTTCTTAATTAATGTAACTATTTATTCAAAAGTCATTAAAATTCAACTCAAAGACATGTGTAAAATTACATACAACAAGTCCAATACTCAAAAATGGGCCACATATAACATATTACTTAAGTCCAATTATCATATTTATTATATGGCTTGGATTAGACGAATTTTAAAAGTTTTTGGTTGTTTAAAGAAGTATTTTAGTAGTTAGGAGTCTTGTTTTAAGTTATCTTTTTAGTTTAAGAGTTCTATTCCTAGTCTTATTGTTATTTATTTTCTTATCATTATAGAATTAGGGGCTAAGGCATATATAAGCTAGTACAAAATTTTATGTAATAGAAGTGGTTGAATATTGATTATTTGAGTTAATTCTTTTTTTTTTTGTTCTTTATGAATTTGATGAATTTATCAAATGAAAGCTTGGTATTTTGCAAACTTAGTTTAACTTGAACCTATGTTTATGTTAAACAACCTTTAATTCTTTATAATTAAAATTTTCAAG
This sequence comes from Ricinus communis, assembly GCF_019578655.1. NCBI lineage: Eukaryota > Viridiplantae > Streptophyta > Magnoliopsida > Malpighiales > Euphorbiaceae > Ricinus > Ricinus communis. The sequence continues at coordinate 14,808,133 of NC_063259.1, read as the reverse complement.
TACAAGTTATTTAAGAGTCTTGTTGGAAGTTAGAGTTTTCTTGCTTGATTAGGCGAACGATCGTTGGTGAAAACATCAATATTGAATACGGGTTTGACACAAGTTACCCACATTAATATCACTTTGTGCTTGTACGATTCGCATCATTGACTTACATACTATGTCAAATTTTATAAAAATAAATTTTTATTGGTTAAAATAAAATTATTTAATTTTAACGTAATTTTTCTTAGAATCTAATAAGAATAATTAAATAATATTTTTAATTAAAAAGTTATATTAAATAATATTACCAAACTTGTATAACATTATGCTTTTATTTGATTTAATGTTGCCAAATTCATTTGAAATATTTTCTTTAACCTCTTAAATTATTTATATAATTTTTATAAACATTATAAATAATCATAATTGATAGTTATTGATAAAAAATATTACCAAAATTTTAAAATATTTTAAATAAAAAATAAAGTCATATATCATATAAAACTTATAGCTTATGTAAAAATATAAAATAATATTACGATATTTTTTAATTCCAAGAAGAATTTAAAGAAACGCAACTGTTAATTAAAGTCAATACTATTTAATTTAAAATATTAACTAATTATTTATATTAAATAATATAACTAAATTAAATTAAAATTAAATAATTTTACTTTAACACAATAAAAATTTATTTTTATATGATTTAACATTTAGCATGAAGTTCAGGAATTAAATTAAATTTTCCATATTAAGTAAGTTATTTGATTGAGATGAATTAACCATTTTTCTTAAGTTGCTGAGTAAATTGATCAGAAATTTAAAATGTGAATTAATTACATATCGGTTCAAGTTCAGGGAAAAAACTAGTATTCTTTTGCCATAACTTTTTAATAAACTGTTTTTAATATTTTGAAATTAACAGAAAGTTAATACTATTATAAACCTGAAAATGACAATAAATTTTGTAAGAGAAAAAGAAATCAAGAAGAGAATTAAATGCATTCAATTTCAATCAAAACCTTTCCTTTTTTCTGCAACCAAAAAAATCCATTTTCTTTTATATAAAAGGAAAAAGAATCTCCAATTCAGCCTCATTAGTTTCACAGTTTCTAAATTAAAAGATATGACCTGCCAAAATGCACATGTTATACAACCATCAACTAATTATATAATCCCACCCAAAAAGTTTGTGATGGATGGGTGCTAATGAATTGATCTGTCACATAGTTAAAAGCTTGCTTACCCAACATAATCTGAAGCAAAACTCTTAGTTGCCTTGCCTAATATGAAATTAGGTGATAATCACCAAAAACCCTCAAGTTTTCTTTCTTTTTTTCCTTCCTTAATTTCAGTACCAAATATTTACTTTAACTTCAAACTCTTAAATCCTCGCAGTCCCCTTGTGGTTCCTTGGTTAAGATTAGAGACACCATCCTTCCTCACTTTTTGTACTCAATATGTAAAGACCTTCACCATATTACATACATAATTTACATTGATGTATATTTCCAGCCAATGTTCTTTAAATCTCATATGAAAAACACATTGAAAGATGAGGAATGGGTATTCATTAAAAGATTTTATTTTTATTAGTTTTTTATTTCTTAAATTCTTTGCACCACATTGGAAATCTTCAGAGTTTTGCTTCAACTCCAAAAATGTAAACCCCAAAAATATGAATTCCTGAACTCTAAATTAGAAAAAAGTCTTTAAAATAACCATTAGATCAACACATCAATAAAAATATTATTATTAAAACAAATAAGGCCAGGAATAGCTATTCATTGAAAGATGTTAAACAAAAAGAAATGTCCTTTTCTTTTTCCATAAATGATATACCTCCAAAATTGTTTTTCTTTTGCATTCTAATATCAGCAAAGTGATCTAAATCTTGCATGCAGAGAAACAGCAATAACAAATAAATGAGAAGGATTTGCGTTTTGAAATTTTTTAAAATGTTAACTACTGGTGAAACAAACATGGAAAAGAATGAAACAAATGATAAAAGCATCTCAAGGATTGGAATTTTACCTTCTTTTTTTTGGATTCCATTTCTTTTCTGGCTCGATTTTACTAATCTAAGATGAAAAATGTTAAAAGGGTTACAACTACATGCTCGAGAAACTATCAAGGTTTTACATGTCTTCCTCTTCTTCTGTCTTCTTGTTCTGTCACAATATCTTGATATTAGGCTATGTAATTAGGCCCATTTGGCCAACAAGGACATGCAAGCAGTACCCAAAAGAAGTGAAAGATTAGCACCAAGCTGCAGCCTCAAGTTGCTTTGCAATTTAGGGTTCATAAAATCTTCAGCAAGTAAATCAACAAGTGCCATATAGATTAATATCCCAGCAGAAGCAGAGTTGAATACCCCTTCAACAATGAGAGCAGTTTGAGCATTGCCATTGTAACTATGTGAAATCCCTATCCCAACTGCTATTCCAATTGGTGTGGTTAAGGAGAAAAATAGAACCATTGCTGCCACTGCTCTTGACTTGAACTTTGCCTGCACAACCAAACCAAAATTACTGTCCAACTGTTTATTGTTTCACACACCAATTGCATGATATAGCAATCACAATAAATCTCTTGAGCTTAAAGATAGATAATTTGTTGTTGAACAAATTACTTGTGTATTATTACATGAGCATAAGCAATATCTTAAAAAAAAAAAAAGATTTTTTTTACTACGATCAAAGAAATGTGCTTACAAGTATAAATGACACGTATTTATAAGTAATTATATAAATAATTAAATTATCATTGTCTGATTTGATAAATTGTGTCGTGAGTAACACATATAAAATAATTATATAATTTATTTCATTTAAAATATTTATGACTTTTTCACCGAGTGAGTCAAAAGTGACTGGAATAAAAATTCCATTATTTGAGTATAAAATACTTAAAAGGCATTTATTGCATCAGGAAAAGCAAAAAGAACTCTCCCAAAATAAGAATTAAAAAACTCTTCCTTATTTTAATTTGGCTAAAAGATAAAAAGAATAGGCAAGTAATAGTTTCATGCAGTGAGAAGCTTGAATTGGAAAAACTAAGCAAGTAGAACCATTATAGTCCTCAAGTAGGGTCCACCTAAGTCAAATCAAATTGCTTTTTTCCACCTTGTTTCTTTGATGCCAAATGGAAATTAAGTTGGACAACATTAATGGTAGAGCACAAATAAAACTATATTTTTAGACTCTGAAAATTCAGAGTAGCATTAACTAGGGATTGTTCTCAGAAGGTAATTTGTGGATAATACAGAAGAAAGAAAAAGTGTGAAGTGGGTACCTGAGAAATGCAACCACCAAGGCCCATGCCTTCAAAGAATTGATGGAAAGTTAATGCTGCTACTAGTGGCTTTATTGTGTCTATACTTTGAGAAGCTCCAAGAGAAATCCCAATTATTACTGAATGAACCACTATTCCCAATTCCAACACCTGCACAACAAGCATTCAATCTTCATTACAAATAATTTTTCTTAAGAAAAAGAATTATTGAAAATTTAAAAAAAGTTTGTGCCCATGAAAGTGCACTCAATCTTTTTTTTATATATATAATTTTCTTTTTATAACTCTAATATACTATACCACTTGGAAAAGCCAAATCCAATTTGAATACCATATTTTTAGATGCTGATATTGCACTACTAATATTTTATTTATCAAAGTATTGGTTAGTGATTGCTTTTGTAACAGAGGAAAACAGGGGAAAATACAGAATAATATCACATTAAACCAAACAATTTTTCTTTCTCTATTTTTTTTTTTTTTTTTTGTCTTTTAGAGAAAAAACCCAAAACCAAATTACCAAAATTAATCATAAAAAAGAAAAATGAAACAAAAACAGAGATAAAAGAAAATGAAGAGACACCTGTGATACAATCCGATGCCTGAAAATCCCAGAATCATCATGTGATAGAAAAGCAGCAGAGCCATGTGCATGTCCATGAGAGGCATGAGTATGAACATGAACATGGCCTTCATGTTTCCCCTGCAACTCTTCATCCCCACTCAGAGGCAAAGCCTTGTTAAAATGGGATCTTTTAAAATAACTAGTAGCAAAAGTGTCAACCATCATTGTCATAATAGCAGAAACCATTGCAACAAAACCTGAGAAAGGGAACTGACCCCATGGTTTCTTTTTAAGACAAGGACTTGTTAGACTATCAAAAGCATCAGGTAATATGTGAACAAACCCAGTTGCAAGAATCACACCAGCTGCAAATGCTTTAATGAGGAAGAAGATGTTGTTCTCTGGGTTAAGAGATGGGATTTTCTTGCCAAAAATTGGGAGAGTAACACCTAATGCGCTCGCAATCAGTATTGAAGAAACTGCCACTAGTTTATATTTAAGGGTTTTGGTTCTGTCATCACTTTGTGTGGCTGCAGTTTCTTCCTGGTCACAAGTACAATCTGCAGAAGCTAAAAGAGGAAGAAGATGCAGAAAACAAACAAGAAAAAAGAGAGAAAATGATTTTCTTGTCTGATTATTCATGGCTTCAAGAGGGGAAAAAAAAGAAAAAGAAGAAGAGAAAGCAAGAATTGATAGTTTGAAGAAGGGTTTATATATAAATATATATATGGCTATGGCTATGGAGGAGTTGGTTAAGGGTTAAGCAACATTTTATAAAGATGACAGAGAGAAGAATCGAAATGGCGACATGTAATTCCATGCAGAATGAACAGGATTGGTTTGGGAGTGACACGTGTATGATTAACTACATAAATGACGACATTGTGTGTTAATCATATTATATAAGCAAAGCAAACTAAAAAGCTCAATTCAATTGGGTTTTTGTTTAAGTCTTAAGTGGCCAGCTCTTCTCTTTTTCCATCAAAAGTGTAGGCACCACATGCCAAAATAAGTGATATTGGCACTTAGGCTTCAAGCATGAGATGCAATTCCAATTTACCTTTAGAAAAAAAATCCATAATTAACTCCATTTATTTTTATTTTTCTCAATTTGGATCTCTATACTTTTAATATCGATCTATTAAATAAATTACAAATAATATAAATTAAATGAAGTATATATTAATTCATTTGTATATATATGTTTAAAAATAATTCAAGACTTAATTAGTGAAAATACTAAAATTTAAGGACTTTATAAGTAAGATTTAAAAATGTAATGACCAAGTAATATATTTTACACACTCAATTAATATCGTTTATATTTTCATTGAAAGAAAAAACTTAATATCGTGAAAACAAAATATAAAAACTTAATTTTAAAAACTAAAATTATATAAAAACTCAATTGAAAAAATAAAAAATACAAAAAGCTAGATATAAATTATTTCTTACTTATATATATATATATATATATATATATATATATATGTCTATTTTGATTTTTAATAAATAATAAGAAAATCTGAATTTATTTATTTTTGTTAAACTTGTAAACAAAATTATGAAAGACAGCATCTATATACTTATTCTGGTAACAGATTTATTTCAACTTAAATAAATATATAAAAGAGACTTTTATTAAATTATTTGAGGGTTAATGGCTCTTAATTATGTCAGGACAGTTCATGAATATTTAGTCAAATTAATGTAAGTCATTGAAGTTTATAACAAAAACATTTATTTATGTGTATTTATTTAATTTATTAGTGATTGTCATATAAAAATAATATTTTTAAATATCAATAATTATTCATCGATTCAAACTAGTTAATAAAATTCAACCTCTAATATAAAGAAAACTGATAAAAAAAACGCTGCAAGTTCGTCTTCAAGGTCATATATAACCATAGACGAGACTTTGAATAACATAATTAACATTTTAATAACTATTTATTGGTATCTTATTACGTGCAATATTACAAATTTAATTATAGTTTACGTGCGGAGAATTCCTGCTCCTTTAATCATTTTTAATTATAATAAAATTAATTTGTAAAAGTTAATATTATATCAAAAAATTATATATTAAATATTTTTTAATATATTTATAAAAATTAATCATTTATTGATATTGTATTTGTCGTAATTATTTTGATTATAAATAATAATATAAATTATATATTTATTTAAATTTTTAATATTTTATAAACTATTTATACTATTTTTAAATAAATTAAATATTTCTAATGCTTATATTAATTTTTTTATATTTTAAAATTTTATTAATATAATAATATAAAAATTATCAATAAATTAATAAAAAATTATACATAAATTTGAATTCTATGTATCAATATAATAAGTATGTGTTAAAAGTGAAATTTTGTGTGTCAAAATATAATGACACATGTCAAAAACTTTTTATTGGTCTAGATACATAATAATATTTTCTATTCATTTATATGTACTAAAATGTTCATTTTCTATATATGTAATGTTCATTAGATGTAATATTCTATAATAATTAATCTTCTTTATACTTAAATATTTATTGTTTGTAAATTTAATATTCATTACAGTTAATGTTTATGTTCATTTTGTTTCATGCATTATTTATCAGTGTTAATCTTAATGTTATTATCTGGTACTGCAATATTCATTGTCTGTGTATATAGTATTTATCAATATTTTTAAATAATATATTATTTACATATGAAAATGATGGTAATTCTTTATAAAAGTTAAATTCACTGTTTTTGTTATGCATATTAAAATAATTTTATGATTGACATAAACATTCATCATTTACATGCATAATATTCATTAGTTTGTTAATGGATATTCATTATTAATAAACATCATATTCATTAATTGATTAAAACAAACATATATAACATAGACATAACATAAATCGTCCTTACCGTTAGTAAACAAAAAAAATGTCAAGCTAAAGTTATACTACAAATATTTATATTGTGGTATAAATATATTTTTAATAAAATAAAGTTAACAATCAATGAGCATTAATGTTTAAACAAGTACATATTTAATGAACATTTAGTACAAATTTAATGAACATAAATTATTTAAAAGAAATTATTTTCAGTTTCTAATATACATGTGTACCTAGACCGAACCATGTGTTTCGAGGTCCATGATATAAGAATTGGTGGAAGTATGTAACTATTAAGCTAGATATGGCGAAGGCTTATGACCATTTAGAATGGCTTTTTATTCAAATAGTTCTACAGACACTAGGTTTTGATCAATCTTAGATTGATTTGATTATAAGAGGTGTCACTTTGGCTACTTTCTCTATCATGTTTAATGGTGTTAACATAGAGGACATAATTCCTTCAAATGAAGTTTGCCAAAGGCCACATTATCACCAAATCTTTTTATTCTTTATGCTCATGCTTTATCTAGGATGCTTTCTCAGGCTTGTGGTCAAGGTCGTTTCTATGGTTTAAAGCTTGCTCCAACGGTGCCTGTTATTTCACTTTTTTTTTTTTTTTTGCAAATGATAGTCTATTTTCACAAAGGCTAACTCAGAGAATAACGAGTTTAAACGCCTTTTGTGATCATATGAGGCCGCTTCAAGTCAGTTAGTTAATCTAATAAAATCTAGTACGTTATTTGCTTCTGCAATAATTTCAAATGAGTTAGATATATTTCTTCTTTAGCATTAAGGATTCAACTTCTAAAAGTTCTTATTTAGGTATCCCATCTATTATATATCAATCTAAGCGAGCTACCTTTAGCTACCTCAAGATTATTTTTGAAAGAAATAGTTGCTTGGCTATTTAAGGGTGGTCGTAAAATGATGATTAAATCAATGGCTCAAGCTCCTCCCAATATATACTATGAATGTCTATCAAATGTTAGTTTCAACAGCAGATGAATTACAGAAGATTATGACTCTTTTTAGTGGGGAGATTTATATGGAGATCGAAAAGGGATTCACTAGGCTACTTAGATAAACTTTGTGTTGCAAAGAAAAATGGTTGGTTAGGGTTTCACATTTAATAATCTAGCTAGTCTTGCAAAGTAGTGCTAGCGCCTTCTTGTGAATTTTGATTTGCTAACAACTAGAGGTTTAAAAACTAAATATTATCAGAATTCTAGTATTTTGTAGGCTACTATGAGTCATTCTTCAAGTTATTATTGGTTGAATATTATAGGTATGATTCTTTTGCTTACTAAAGATTTGATTTAGCGTGTGGAGGATGGGCAAGATACTTCTATTTCGGATGATCCTCGGGTTATGTAGGAAGTGTAGCAGATCTTATTTTTTATAGTTGATGGAATTCAGATTTATTAAACTCTACATTTGTAGCTCGTGACAACGAGTTGATCTTATCCATTCCACTAAGTACTTTCAGAACTAATGATAAACGTTGCTGGTTCTACACCAAAGATGGAACTTATACAGTGAGATCAAGTTACAAGCTTGCTTTGGAGGCTCTAACTTGCGAGCTATGTCAAGTTTGTCTCCGAGTTTTTTTAGAAGGAGCTTTCGGTAGTGAATGATTCTATTCACCAAATTTATATAATATGCAAGCTCATCAATAACTATTTACCTCCTAAGGATATTTTAATCTCTATGTCCTTATAAATCCTCCGTGTCCTTTTGTATGACCTAAAGGCTGAAATAAGATTTGTTGAGTGGCACATTATTTGGCTATGCATTTTAGATTAGTTTCTAATCAAGTTGAGTGGTTTAGTACACTCCCAATTTATGTTGTTGATGCTCATGTTCATAATGTAATCATGAGTAATGAAAGATCATCTTCCTATTATCAGAAAATTTTAACGTAGAAAAATATCTAAACAAAAAAAATCTCAATCTTTTAGTCTCAAATGTGGTGTTTCTTTTGCTTTCAATGGTCCTAGGCCTGAACGGATAGTGGAATGCTCGCCAATTAGTTTAGAAAAGATTGAGATAATTAGGAATGTAAAGAGTAATTTATATATGAGTTATCAATGACTTTTTCTTCCTTACAAGACTGACTTTATATAAGTATGGAGTTATCTTTTTTCTTATTGGACTCCCATGAATTAATTTGTTCTGGTTGACGGATAATTATACCAATGGTCACCTAAATATACACTTAGTTTCAATTTAGTCACTTAATTTTAATTTATTTCATGAAAGTCACTTAACTTTAATTTTAATTGCATATCGATTACTTTGGTTTGTGTCTTAATTTGTTTCATATTCCCATCAACATCAAATTCAAGGTATTTGATCTTCACCTTCCTGGGTAAAATGTATAGATGGTACCGTAACTATACATATTGTATTCATTTGGTAGCACAAGTTCATAAATATAATTAATAATATATAAGCTCCTCATTAATGCATCAGATGACAGTTTATAGTTATCTATTGCTGAGGTGGAAGCCGAAAATAACCAGTAACTGCCATATCATTGGTGATATGTACAGAAATAATCCAACTGAGTCTAAAAATTCTAATACCCAATATCCCTAATCTCCCCTCTTAACCTAATTTCTTCCATATAATTGTAACTCTCTCTTCTCCTTTCTTTCTTTTCTTCAACTTCAATTTCTTTTCTTTTGTCTCTTAGTTTAGGTGAGCATCAAATGGCAAAATCAAGAGTGTATCACGAAGATACCAGTTATAGATATCAAAGACACATTGCTTCAATGTGATTCAATGAGAAGCAGATGCCTTAGGTTAAAGGAGTATTAAATCTTTTTTATGATTTGAGATAAGAAAGGAACAATGCCTGGTTCAAGCCGGTGAATCTTTTGCTAGGTATGAATATGAGCTAGAGAAGCAAAAAGAATGCAAGATGAGAATGAAAGAAAAGGAAGGGTAGGGATTTTAGGTTCAGTATCTGGAGGTAGAGTATGAGCATTACAATGAGGCATATGAAGCTTTAAAGTCGAAAGAGAAGAAAGAAAGAAATGTCTTTCACAGGCTGTTAAAACCCTTAACCATGTTTGCAATTATGTTTGGAATTTTGGAGGTTGTATTTTGGGTATGGGATTAAAGAGCTAGATTTGAAGGTGAAGCTTATGGGATGTAGCTTCTAAACTGTTTAAATGCAGCTATAGTTATTAGGTTATTACCTTTTCATTTATGTTTTGCAAACCCTGTTGTAATGGTTGTGATGTGCTTGTGTCAATATTGTGAGGCTATGCCTCTATTGTGATGTGCTATTTATGTCAGTTTATATTTTTGTATTGCAAACTTATTTTGTAATGCACTTATATTAATATAAATATTTCTTGTATTGAATGCCTATGTTTACTTCTCTTTATTTTTGCAGTTAATCCATAATTAAATAATGGATATGAATAAAAACAAGAATTGTGATTAAACAATAACAGTGCATTATAACAAGATTAAAAAAGAGTGAATGTTTGATTTTGGTGCTTGAAAAGTATTCTTACAGCAAAAACCAAGAGAAACATAATGACCATCACAGAATATTGTCACTCAAGAGGGACAAAAAGAGGACTACTATGGTCCACCACTAAGTATGATCCAACATAAAATCTCCTAAACTAGGTTTTCTTAAACCTAATACCACTGTTATATGAAGGCAGCCAAGGTTGTTTTTTCTTTATAGGTGGCTCATCCAATTTTTTCTTCCCCTTATCAGCAATAGTTGGTTTAGGGTTCTTTGATAGGGCTTGAGCTTGAGTAGATGCCTCTTTCTTGGATCCAATCTCATTCTTGTCTTTCGGCTGTTGTCTTTGAGATCCAGCAGATTTAGATGTCTTGGTTGTCCTCTTAACAGATCCAGCAGCAGCTTCAAATGACTTGTATGGCTTCTTAACATTTCCAAATCTAGGAGCTTTAAATGAAATATTCTTATATTTGGTAGCAGATGTCTTCTCCTTCGATAGTCTTTTAACTTGACTTCTATAAAGTGGTATGTCACCAAGTAAATCATAAATACTCCTACACCTTTGTGATTTTGGATTTGCAATATTTGCATGTTCTAATGATGGGATAAGAGTTGAATGTCTCCCTAACCAATTAAAAATTTCATGTACAAGCACCATGTTTCTTGGTAAGTAACAGTTCTTGTGAGTTTCTGCATTTGTGTTCAAGACATATGAATGCACTAAGAACATATGCACAGGAATCATACACCATATGAATGCATTTAATCATTTAGCAAATCTGTGAACTAGGTATAATTGAAGAAAGCCCTTCAAATGTTGATGCAGCTTCTAAGGATCCAATATCTTCATATCATTCCTAATAGTTACTATCGATCCAGGAGCAACAGTTTCTATGTTTCCATCTAACTCATTATCATCTACGTTTAGCAAGTTATTTTGTTAACCATTAATGACATTAACACAAACACATAATAACATTTATACATCATACTTGATTGGTAAATCTTCATCCCATATAGCAGCATTATTGTCCTTACTAGGATTTTTTTCAGCAGTTACATTTCCAACTTTCTTCTTCTCCACCTGATGCAATTACATGATATTTAGTGCAAATAGAACACATTCCAAGAAAGTAAGAAAAGATTAAAAAACTTACAAGTAGTTTTTTCGTTATTTGTGCAGGAGATTCACTCATATCCTTTCTATGGAAGGTCTTGTTGTGTTTTGTACTTTAACAAATGGAGCAATGCATGACACATCCTTTCTTCCTCACCTTGTTGTTCTTGATAAGGGCTTCAATATCTTTTTCTACAAGTCTTCTCTTTAGCGGTGGCCTCTCTCTTTTAGGCTTGATAGGATGCATAGGTATGGGTGGCAGTACAGGAAGGGCAGTAGCTTTAGGCCAATGCTCATTAGATGTTATTGGATTGATGATATAACTATAGATATTTAGGAATATAAAGACCTTGTAGTACTCATGCAAAAATTTCTCTGGATTATCATTATAGTAGTATATGGCACTTACAACATGTGCACATGAGATTCCTGTTAAATTTCATCTTCTACAAGTACATGTCATATCTTTTTATCCATAACATTTTGCCTACCAAGACCTATAACTTGATATTTATCCCTTTCTAACCACTCAATAATATATTTAGTACTACCCTCTTTTGATTTTTCCAGTTTCTTATAAATTTGAGGGCAACACTCAGTTGCCACTCTCAATATTGCATCTTTTTTCTTATGTATGCTCTTCATCAATTTAGTCCTTATAATTTCATTCATTCTAATCACCTCTTTTGTCTTAACTTCTATAATAAAGCTATTAAAACACTCACATAAGTTATTTAACAACATATCACGCTTAGGAGTTATTCTAAAGTGTAATATGCTCCAATGATGGTATGCAATGTTAGACAAGTAGTCATGAGCACCCCTAGATTCTTTATTAATTACTTCCATCACTTTTTCAAACATAGACATATAACTAGATTGTGCAGCACCAAAACTAGAGCTTTCATTCTTAAATTATAAAATCTTCTCCTAATGTTAGTGTATATATGCTTAATACAGAACCTGTGTTCTGCATCAGGAAAAAGTTCCTCTATGGCAAGAATCAAGCCCTAAACAAAATTGAAAAATAGAATATGTAAGCCAAAATATAGTATAAGTCTTGCTGAAATATTTAAATATCCAAAACATTTACATAAGTTATTCATGTCATACCTTTTGTTTATTAGACATGAATGCCCAGTGTTTGTTGTGCCTAATCTTAACATTTGTGCAAAGAGTTTAAGGAACCACTTCCAATTCTCCTTATTCTCCTTCTGTACCACTGCCCAAGCAATTGGATAGATGCAATTATTAGCATCTATTCCAACTATTGTTAACAATTGACCTCCAAATATACCTTTAAGCCAAGTCCCATATATGAAAATTAAGAGCCTGCAGTTTTTGAATCCTTCTCTTAAGGCAGCCAAACATACATACATAAACTTAAATACTCCCACATCCAAGTCAAAAATAATAGTTAAACCTGTGTTACTCCTTAACAACTCGAGCTTGTAGTTATGTAATCTTGCCAATTGATCTTTCTCATCCCCATCTATAAATCTAATTGCCCTTTCCCTAGCCCTCCAAGCTAGTAACCTAGACACATCTGCAAAAAAATCCCTCTTCATAGCTACAATTATACCCTCTATTGACCAAGTAGGGTCTGCCCTAAAACTCTCCATATAGTATTCAGCTACAAACTTAGCATTTACATGCATGTTTTAGTTCTCCTTCCTGCATGCGTGATTGAAGTTTGCATTCTTCACCTGCACAGCATTCTTGTCAGGAATAGTAAGGTAAGTCTAGATGTAAAGCCTATAACCTTTCTTGCATTTCGTTTTAGTATTGGTCTAAATATCACTTAATCTCTAGTTCTAATGGCTGAGTTTTTTACCGCTTTTTAAACTGTCTAAATAAGCTAAAAAGCATGCCTATTTTAAATTATGGGTTATACATGTCATCTCCTCATTGAAAACATCCCACTTAGGCTTCTTATTTGACCTCCCATCACTTTCATCATCAGTTGATGAACAAGACCTCAATTCATCAAAAGGAGCATAAATAGTTTCATTTGTTTTATTTCCTGAATCCCTAGCTCTAGAACTAGCGCCTACAGAGGTCACATGCCTTTCTATCTCATTGTTTACATATTATTCAAACAACTCACATCATTTTCCATATCATATTCTGTTAGAACATATTCTGAATCCATAAAATCACTCTCATCTAAATCCTTTTCTCTCTCTTTGTCACTATTTTCACCTGTATTATACCCTTCATCGTCTGCACTAACTTCACCTACATATGCATTGTCATGCACACTTTGTATATTTGGTAATTATAAGTTTTTTCTCCAACTGCATCATAGACGGAACCATCCTTTTTTCTACAATATACATGCATGATTTTTGTGTGATCAATAAACATTGGCATCTCAAGAGCATACTATCAGTTTCTAAATTCCTACACCCACTAAATCCTATCTTTTTTGGATCTTTTCACATAATCTTATAATCTTGAGGCCTCAATCCAAGTTCATTTTCCATACCATCTATTTCCAATCTAGATATTTTATCATTTGAACAGAAATCTATCCACCCAACATCAATAAACCTATTCATAACATCTAAAATATGCCATTGTATTGAGAAATAATCAGGGTCACCTGACAAAGAAATAGTTCATTGTGAACAAACCAAGGAAAAAGATTCAAACACAAAATGTAATGCATAATAAAAGTAGTTCAAATAACTTATAGCATGTTAGTGGTTCCCTCTCCCCCTCCCTCTTTAGCCATTCAAGAGACATTCTCAACTTTAAATGAGCATAAGGGTGGACGCAGCAAGGTCCAATAGAGCTGAAGGATTGACGCGGCAAGCTCCAATAGAGCTGAAGGATGGAGGAGCTGAAGTCGAGCTAAGCTTTGAGAATAAGAGTTTGAGGTGGAGAAGAAATGATGCTGTCAAAATATGGGAAAGGTAAAGATATAGAATAAGTTAGGTTAGGTGAGATTTGAGGGAAATATTGGATATAATTTAGGAATTAGGGTTTTTTAATGTGACTATGATTAATTTATTTTAGGTGGGAGTTATGTCAACATATGATTTACAACTCATAAGACATGTGGCAATTACTAGTAATTTTTGGCTTCTACCTCAGCAACAGATAACTTGAAACTGTCATCTGATGCATTAATGAGGAGCTTAGGTACTATTAACTATATTTTTGTACATGTGGTACCAAATGGATACAATATGTATAGTTACGGTACCATCTGTGCATTTTACCCTTACCTTCCTACTCACATAATTTTAATTTTTATTAATGTTCCTCACTTTGATCAGCGCCCTCATTTAAAATTGTTTTGCCTTTACTGCTGCTACCTAGAATATCTCTCTCAATACCTATATCAACAGACTTCTCAAAAAGTGCATCATCCTAATCAGGCACATCATAGTCTCTATCAACTAGTTCCTCATTAAAAAATTCACTTTTTGAAATATCTATTGACATAGGTATTGAGAGAGATATTCTAAGTAGCAGTAAAGGCAAAACAGTTTAAACGAGGGTGCCAAACAAAGTAGGGAACATAATAAAGATGAAAAAAATATTGTGAGTAGAAAGATAAAAATCAGGTTCCCGGAATTTGATGCTGATGGGGACATGAAATTTTGAACCCAAACTAAAGTGACTATTATGCAATCCAAATTAAAGTTAAATGACTTCATGAAACAAATTAAAATTAAGTGACCACTATGCGATCCAAATTAAAATTAAATAAATTTCATGAAACAAATTAAAATTAAGTGACCAAATTGAAACTAAATATATAATTAGGTGACTATTGGTATAATTACCCTTCTGCTAGACTAAGAATATGTTTGGTTCAATTCATCAATACAGCTGGTAACTAATAGTGAGTAGCTGATTCATATAAGTGTGTTTTTGAGTTGTTGCTATTGGTATATATAAAATGACCTGTAGATATAATTTTTATTTAAACTATATACTAATAAAAAGTATATTAAAAATATTATAAAAGTAAATATTTATGTGCAATAATTGTACAATCATAAAAATATTATAATACACAGTAAGTTTTTTTATTATGCTTATTTAGTAATTTTTTTCCTTATTTATGATAAATATGAAAATTCACATGAGAGAAATATTGATAAAATTCTCAATGTGTTATGAATAAAAATAAAACATGCGTATTATAAAAAAAAATTAAAGAGAATAATTTAAATAATTAATAAAGTTGATAATTTCGTCTTATATAGAATTACATCACCAGTTAGCCAAAAGCTCCTAAGAGGAGCTGATCCTATCAGCTGCTATATTAGTTCAAATAAACTAACGGCAGCTGAATTCAATTCTTACCAAATAAGTTTTGTTTAATTATTGGATGTAAATCAGCTAGCAACAGTTAAACTAAACACCCATGAGTATTTTTCTTGAAAGTGCCTCTTTTTGAAGATGGTTTTCTTTTATTCAATTCAAACTAACTAGAATTTTATTCCTATGTTTTCTTCTAAATTAAGCTAGTCATTTTTTGTATGGGATTATCTGTTTGGTTCAAGTTGTGTTCTTCTAAATTAAGTTAGTCATTTTTTTATGGGATTATCTGTTTGGTTCAAGGTCAATAATAGGAATGAAAATAGGAAAGACAAAAAATGAGAATAAAAGTAATTATTTATTATGTATTATTTAGTTCAGTGCAAAATAAAAATCAAGTAACACTAATAATAATATTTAATTATTATAAAAATAATATATTATTTACTTATTTTATAGTATGTAACAAATATATAAATATAATATAAATATAAATAATAAGTTATTATATACTTATTTTACCATTTATAATTAGTTCAATTTAATTCCTATAGAAATCAAAAGTTCATTCACTAGGCAATGGAAAAATCTCATTCTAATTTTAAAGTAATTATTTATTAGTCAAACATCAATAACCGGAATCACTCATACATATTCTATTATTACTTTATTTTTCACTGACCAAATAACCTCTACTAGTTATTAATGGGATAATTATACCAATGATCACTTAATTTACATTAAGTTTCATTTTAGCCACATAACTTCTTCTTTTTTTTGTTTTATTAGTCATTTAACTTTAAGTTGGATAATATATTGGTCACTTTACTTATCTAAAATATAGTGGTTTATTCATCAAAGAATAAAAAAAGAAATCTCTAAAAATCTCATAAATCTACAAAATAAAATCTCTACTGCTATAAAATGAAATTCCTAATTCTGAAGCTTTGAAGCGAAGTATGGAATCCCAATTCTCAAAAATTATTTTCGATGGACTATAATTGTAGACAGCTATGAGAAAATGCAATAATATACTGTAAGTTCTACACACTCGTTATTTTGCAATTAGCATTCAGATTTAATTAATTTGATGGTTAGACACTCATTTGATATTGAAATTTTTGCACCAAATAGGAATTGATCGCACATCTTTAAATAAACATGTGGACATGTAAGAAACACACATGAAATGATAGCTTAAACACAAACAAATACAAAAACATAACTAATTTGGTAGTTGGACACTCTTCTCTTTTTAGTTTTTCACTTACTTTCCTTCTTGTTTATTATTATTTTTATTATTATTATTTATTATTATTATATTTTAATTTGAAAACAATATATTGATAAAAATAAATAAATAAAGTAATTAATCTAGATTTATTAAGTTGAAAAAGGATAACATTATTGTAACAACAAATAAAAAAAAAAGAATATAAGATAAAAAAAGGGAAAAAAACAACTAATATTTATTATCAAAAGCCTAGAGGATTTTTGAATTCTAAAATTGGATTCAATTTTGAATTAAGTTAATAGTTTGGTGAAATGGTTTGATGACCAGGATAATAATTTGTCAAATTTTTTAAAATATGTGTTATTCTAACATTGGATACTTTAGATATATTTTTATTTTAGCGAATTAAATCACTAGATTTTAGATAAGTGATTAATTTGCTACCTAACTTAAAGTTAAATGACTGTAATAAAATAAAATAAAAAGATATATGACTTAAAATGACTATTGATAAAATAGTTATTCATTAAGCATTAGGTCATCTAACTAATAGACTTTGTTTAAATGAGTCATACTGCACATAAATGATAAAGAGAGAATTATATAAACATCTATATTTGTTAATATAACATATTAAGATTAATTTGTGAAATTATAATCAAAATACATTTCTCTCTTTTAATTGTTCAATGTTTATAAATTTGGGTAGCATTCACTTGAAAGAAATAACCTAAGAATTAGGTTTTCATTATTGTATTCTGATATCAAAAAGAGATACATCAGCCTTATATTTATACTTATATGTAAGACTTTGATAGAAACTAAATAACAAACTCTTAATAGCTAGACTCTATATTTAAAAGATAAATACTTATCATATCCTAAATTTAAAAGATAAATACTTATCATATCCTAAATTTAAAAGATAAATACTTATCATATTCTAACAACCCTAACAACTCAAAATCTCAACACTCCTCCTCAAGTTGATGCATAAATATCATACATGCTCAACTTACCTAGATATTTAAAGAACACGTGACTCGAGACTGCTTTGGTAAGGATATCAGCCAACTGATCTTCAGAATATACTTTAGGCAATTCTATGATATTCTCATCCAACTTCTCTTTGATAAAAAATCTGTCAACCTCTACATGCTTTGTCCGATCATGCTGTACTGGATTATAAGCTATATCACGTGCTGCTTTATTGTCACAATACAATCTAACTGGCTGCCTCAGTGCGTAACCTAAATCTTCCAAAATTTGTTTTAACCATAAGGCTTCACACACACCAACAGCCATTCCTCTGAACTCAGCCTCTGCACTAGACCGGGCAACAACATTTTGCTTCTTGCTTCTCCATGTCACAAGATTTCCACTCACAAACGAAAAATATCCTGTAGTTGATCGTCTATCATCGATTGATCCAGCCCAATCAGCATCAATGTAAACCTCTATGTTTTGCCAATCCATATGTTGAGTGAACAAAATTCCTTTTCCAGGTGCAGACTTCAAATACCGTAAGATTCTTATGACAGCATTCATATGTCTTTCTCCAGGATTATGCATGAATTGGCTAACAATACTCAAAGCATACGCAAGATCAGGTCTTGTGTGAGCTAAATACATTAATCTTCCTACAAGTCTCTGATATTTTCCTTTATCAACGGGTACTTAGTCTACCTCAATGCACAACTTCAGGCCTTCCTCAACTGGTGTGTCAACTGGTTGACATCGACATTCCGATTTCATGCAATAAATCCAATGCATACTTCCTTTGGGACAGAAAAATTCCTTTCTTTGATCTTGAAACTTCAATCCCAAGAAAATATTTCAAGCAACCCAGGTCTTTCATTTCAAACTCTTTGGACAAGTATTCTTGTAATGCCTTCCTCTCTTCTGGATCATTTTCTGTAACTACCATGTCATCCACATAGATAATGAGAGCTGTGATCTTCCCATTTGCCTTCTTTATGAATAAGGTATGGTCTCCATTACTCTGATGATATCCAAAAGCTTTCATAGACTTTGAAAATCTCCCAAACCATGCTCGTGGAGATTGTTTCAGTCCATACAACGATTTCTTCAACTTGCAAACTTTCCTATTCTGCATTGTTGACATACATCCAGGTGGAAGCTCCATATAGATTTCTTCGGATAATTCACCATGTGAAAAAGCATTCTTAACATCAAACTGTTGTAATGACCAACCCAAATTTGCAGCCAAGGATAATAACACTCTCACAGTACTGATTTTAGCTACAGGAGAGAAGGTTTTAGTGTAATCAATCCCATAGACTTGAGTGTATCCTTTTGCTACTAATCTTGCTTTGAATCGTTCGATTGTGCCATCTGCTTTATACTTTATGGTGTAGACCCAACGACACCCTACTGGCTTCTTTCCTGCTGGACAATCAACAAGCTCCAATGTTTCATTCTTTTGCAAGGCTTTCATTTCATCATTCATTGTAGCTTACCATTTTGGATCAGATAAAGCTTCCTGCACACTGTTAGGAATAGATACAGTAGATAATTGATTTGACAGTGACTTATTTGATTCTGACAGGTTATGATTCGACACATAATGACTCATTGGGTATTTAACTTTACTAGAAATTTCAGGCTCATAACTAAGTTTAGGAATACCTCTGGTGGATCGTTCTAGTAATCGTTTTCTCGGTGGATCGGGTTCAAGAATAGGAATATCTTCAGCAGGTGATTGGCGTGGTATTTCAGCTTGGGATTCAGGGTCTTCTTCACTTGAGGACTCTTCTTCAATCGATAGAGTTAGATCTTCTTGCTCACTACGTATCCCATGATTTTCTGAGTGATCACCAACACCATTATCAACCACTTCATACTCCTCCTGAAATTGATAATCTAATGTCTGAATTTCTTCATGTCTCTCCTCCGGAAATTCAGACTCAAAATACATCACATCTTCATGAAAGACTACATCTATGGATATGAACATACGTCGAGTTGGAGGATGATAACACCTGTACCCCTTTTTATTTGTTGCATATCCAAGAAACACACATCTTATTGCTCGAGGAGCAAGCTTATGGCGGTGATGTTTATGAATATGTATAAATACTACGACCAAAGACACGAGGAGGTAAGTTTGATGTTGATGGAGCGTTTGTAGTATCATTAAGAACTTTGAAAAGGTGTCCGAAAATCAAGGGTCCGTGAAGGACTTGGTTAATTAAATATGCAGTAAGAGCTTCTCCCAATATGATAATGGCATTTTTGCATGAAGCAATGAGGCACGAACAACTTCTAGTAAATGCCTATTCTTCCTTTCAGCTACCCCATTTTGTTGGGGTGTATAAACACATGTACTTTGATTGACAATTCCATTTTCTTCCAAATAATGCTTCAATTCAGAGTTATGGTATTCACCACCATTATCGCTGCGAAGCACTTGAATATGTGCATTATATTGAGTCTTAACATGTGTATGAAATTTCTGAAATAATACACTCACATCACTCTTAGATTTCATTAAGCACACCCAAGTCATCCTTGTGCAATCATCGATAAAAGTAACAAACCAACGAGATCCTCCCAAAGTTGAAATTTTAGATGGACCCCAAACATCAGAATGAACAATCATAAAAGGTAAATGACCTCTATTAAAACTTGATGAAAAAGAGCTTCGATGACTCTTGGCAAGTTCACAAACATCACAACGAAAAATAGAAACATCAACGTTGTTAAACAAACCAGGAAATAACTTTTTTAGGTAGCCAAAAGAAGCATGCCCTAGTCGTCTATGTTGTAACCAGATTTCTGCTTCATTTTTTTCCTTCTTTGGACCATCCATTGCAAACGCATGATGCAACTTGGAAGAAGTATTCGATTGCATGTCCAAGTAGTACAAATTCCCTCCCCTAATACCACGTACCAATCGCCCTTCGTTTGGATATCCTTAAAACAACAGAAATTGGGCCAAAAAATAACAATATAAGACAAAGCTGATGTTATTTTGGAAACAGATAAAAGGCTGTAATTTAATGATGGAACAATTAAAACTGAGTCTAAATTTAAAGAATTGGTGGCAGTAATAGATCCCTCTCCAATAATTGGAACCTTATTACCATTTGCAATCAAAACAGATTTTTGTAAGAATGGTCTAAGTTTCTTAACCTGTCCAGAATCAAAGGTCATATGATTTGAAGCACCAGAATCAATTATCCATGTATTATCACAAACAGATGTAGAAATATTAAACACCTTACCTTCCTTGAAAATCATGGGATACGTATTGAGCAAGAAGATCTAACTCCATCGATTGAAGAAGAGTCCTCAAGTGTTTTGGTTTCAGCAACAGCGGAAATCAGGGAATTCTTAGCTTTCCTTCTTTGTGATCCTCGATTCTGATCCCACCAATCTGGATAGCCTACAAGCTCAAAGCAACAATCTTTGATGTGGCCTGACTTATTATAATGAGTACATTTTTGTGTGGACTTTCTAATACCAATAGATGTCTTTGACTTGTTGCGAATCACCATAGCAGCAGCATCGGAGTCTCCATAGTCTCCTTTTAATGTTACACAGCGGTTCTCCTCTCGTCGAATCAGGGCATAGCTTTCTTCTAGGCCTGAAGTAGACTCCTGACGTAGGATTTCTCCGCGAACCTGCTCAAAGTGATCATCCAGTCCAGCTAAAAATATATGCACCCGTAGTCATTCAATAGATTTTTTGTACGCAACCACATCATCAGGATCCTTCATGACCACTTTGTCTCTGTGATCCAATTCCTGAAAAATTGCAGTTAGTTCTCCATAATATTCAGAGAGAGATCTTCTATTCTGTTTGGCTGCAAATGCTTTCTGGTTTAAGGAGAAGAGCTGCAACTCATCACTGCCATCATAGAAAGCTTTTGATAAAGCAGTCCAGATTTCATGGGCAATGGATAAGCGTAAATATCGTTTCATAATCTCTGGACTCATAGACATTAGCAGCCATCTTTTCACCTTTTGGTTTTCAGCATACCACTTTTCATACCCATCCTCTGATTCAGCAGGTGGTTTTGTTTTTTCCCGAATATAGGAAAGCTTTTCTCTTTCAGCAATATGCATTTCCATTAGTTGAGACCATACATCATAATTTGATTCTGTAAGCGTAATTCCTGCATTGAATGCTCCTTCAGATTGAATGATAATAGGTTTCGATCCAGATGGTTCACCATCTCTACCACTCATGTTGTTTTAAGTGTTTCAAAGCATTTTTTTTTTTTGGTAGGCTCTGATACCAACTTGAAAGAAATAACCTAAGAATTAGGTTTTCATTATTGTATTCTGATATCAAAAAGAGATACATCAGCCTTATATTTATACTTATATGTAAGACTTTGATAGAAACTAAATAACAAACTCTTAATAGCTAGACTCTATATTTAAAAGATAAATACTTATCATATCCTAAATTTAAAAGATAAATACTTATCATATTCTAACAACCCTAACAACTCAAAATCTCAACACATTCTAGGTTGAGGTATAGAAAATGTAAATTGAGACCGAAACTGTAAGTAGGGTCAAAAGAATTTTAATATTCATTAGCTTCTTTTAGTGGGGAAAAATAAAAATGAACAAGTATATGCTATTACTATATAATACCTAGATTAGACCGATCCAAGAACAGAAAAAATAAAAAAAGACCATATAGAATAGAATTTTATGTTTCCTCTTTTGTTGTTGGAGATGAATAAGATTTTTCAAGTGGGTCGCATTCTTATTCCATATAACAGAAAAGTACCATATGGAATAGCAGTTTCCACTTTGTGTTAACTTTTTGTTTTTTGTATTTATATATATAAAAAACTTGCACATATTGCTCATTTCTCCTTGCATATATGCTCAATTGTACAAGCACAATTTAAATGGCTTAATGTTCTTGTGAGGATGTAATTGCAATCTATCAATGAGTTCTCTGCCTTTGGCAGAAAGAAAAGAAAAATTAAAAAAAAAAAAGATTCTTAAGACTTGACCATGGTTTTGAGTCGGTTCAGAACTAGCTTAAACTAAATAATTCCGGTAGTTTTTGGGATCACGTCGGTTCGACTTATAATTAATTTTAATTCTTTCAGGAAAAAATCAAAACAATAATATGTATCAAAAGGTGGTTCTAAATTGGAATTGGATTGGCTATCTTTTGTGTGATTCTAGTTTAGATCTTGGCAGATGGAATCAGAACCATAATTTGTCATCCAATGTAGGATAGAATTTAAAAATATAAAGTTATTTCGTTAGTGGTTCAATTTTTTGCGGAATAAGTTCAGGTTAATTCGTGATCAAGACCATTTCATGATTAAACCTATTTGATTTAAAAAAAAAAAAATCAAAATTTGTTCAGACTGAAAATTATATTTCACTAGATGAGGTGTGACTTTAATAATTTATTCTACTTTCTGTAAAGAAAGATGTTTCACACAACTGATATATTCATCATTCTAGCAATATGATAAACATTATTTTCACATTATGCATATTCCACTTAGATAATGGACCCACTATAAATACATACACTTAACCAAACTTTCTTCCAAGTCTATATCTGTTCTTTGGGACTCTCCAATGAGTTGTATTAAGTCCCAAATCATTCATTATCAATCTAAAACTTAACAAACTAAAGGTGGGTAACAAAAGAACTTAGAACACAAAATTTCAGAATATGAAAAAGTTGTCAAAAACAGAAAGAAAAATAATAATAATAATAATTCAAGAATTTGTACTCAATGTCTATCCATGCAAATTGGTATTTCTTTAGAGGAAAAGAGAGGACAAGAACCATATCTTCACTTGAAAGGTTGCAAGAGAAACTTTATGGTAAGAATTAGACATCTTGGGAGGTCTACAATGCTTGGTACTTATATTCCTTTTGCTTTTTCTCTTACACATTCCTTACTATGCAATAACATCACTATAATAGGTTCTCGTTTCCTTGACAAATAAATACAATCAAAAGTGGACCTCTATTGCTATAAAAAAATAACATATATTTGACCTATAAATTCTGTGATCATAGAATATTGACCACTTCTGCCTATAGCCTTAAGTTGAAGCTAGGAAAATTGGTTCACTCTTTCAAATTTGCACTAAACGTTATGGAAGAAATCAAACTTGCACTCTCCAAGTTGCAATTTACCAAAGAAATAAATAAATAAATTCGGGTGTCAAACATCCATATATATACTAGTTCTTTCACTAACATCTGTTATACTTGAATATTAATTATTTGACACATTATTATTTAAAATATAAAAAAATATATTTTTTATATTTTAGCATTAAATATTTTTAGTGTTAATAATAATTAAATTTTTTTAAAATTATAGTAAATTCATCTATAAATTTACTTAATTATGACTTCTAAAATTCACACGAGATGTTTTTATAGCTAGTAGTAAATAGATTTAATTCACCGTTAGATCCACACATAATTAATTTGAAAGATTATACATCAATGATTTTATTTAATTTTAATAAGATAAAACATAACGAACACTTTCTAATATCAACCGTTTTTTTATTTTTCTATTTTAAAAAATTTAAAATTGAAGCACTTGTAATTTTGAGCATGTAAAGAAGTATAAAAGAGTTACGACGCAGTTTGTCAACGAGCAAAGAACCGCTTTCAACATTAGATTCTTTTAATAACTGAAAATAATAATTAAGAAAAGTCTGATGAAAATAATATTAATTCAAAAAATAAGATTCTATATCTCACGTATTAAATTAGAATGTTTATAGTCACTTAAAGATATTTAGAAATATTTCTTTTTCTTTATAGAAAAATTTGGAAATATTTCAATAATATACAAAGAGCTTAAGAACCTTATTTTTTGATACCGCAACGGGTATTTATATTCGCACATAAGTCTAATCTTTATTCCTTTCAAAAGATTTCTTTTATTGTTTAATATTAATGCAATACATATAGACATATTATAGTTTACACGGTCATGTAGTGGACCGATAACTATATTCTTTGTTACACATATATTTTTATTATATGTCTCTAAACTTTAGTTATTTAGTTAGTTTTCAAAGTAGTTTAGTAAATATTTAAATTTATTTTTAACATTCTTTTATATATTTATCTTTATTTATGTTCATGTGTATTGTAAAAAATATTTAAATATTAATAAAAAATAAGATCTAAATGTATTTTAAATTAAATTAAAAATTAAAAATATTTATATATTAAAAAATAATTAAACTAAAAATTAAAATATTAAATTAATTAATTTATATACCCTTTTTAACTATATGGTCATGTTAGACATTGCAACATTATGTAATTGATGATGTAGTTGGAAGTGTAAGCTACTGGAACTTTTTGGTTGAATTTTACATTGGGCAAATTGGATTGCGGCAACGGTTTCTTCACTTTGAAACTCGCCTTCTTGAGATAAATAATATTAAGAATGTGTTTGAGATTGCAGTTTGGATGTTTAAAATACAGGTTTGAAATTTTTTTAATTTAATATACATATAACTTTTTAATACTTTATAAATTATTTTTCTCAAACCTGCTTTTTATAAAAGTAATTTTTAAAATTTAAAAAATCATTCAGAATAAAAATTGATATTGGAAAAGCATTTTCCTAACTTCAATGCAAACTCACCCTAAATAATGAACTATTTTTCTTTTCTTTCTTTAATCTTTGGGAACTTTAAGAATGTTATGAAAATTCGAAATTTTGCGAAACTTTTAACTTCATACATGTTCGTGCTTTAGAAAATTAAAATATTTTATTGCTCTATTTATAAGGATATAATTTGAATATGTTTTGGTATTTCTATGGTTGCGATTCCTATACATCTCAGACTGATGCGAGATTTTTTAGCATAAAAAATTAAATTTCTGAAATTACAAAGTTGGAGATTTTATATTTAAATTCTACTTTTGAAATTTACACCATTATTTTGATTCACCGCTTATATTATATCACGGTCTGCAGATTTGAATATGATATATTTAAAAATCTATAACTCCATTTCACAAGCTCCAAATATTAATTTGTACTTTTGTTTTTTAAGACTAGACAAGTATAGATTTTCAACCATATATGGATTGACTTCATAAAATATATAAATAGTACAATTTATTCTTAAAACTTCAGACATCATTGTTGTTTTTATAAAGGTCAACCTTGCTTGCATGAGTTATTTTGGCTTCACATATATTATTCAAGCTTGGATCTTTCTTGGCTTTTCTGAAAACATCATATTGGAAACCTTCTCTTCACACTCATCATCTCTGTTTCATGAATCCTGTGTTCTTCAATCCTTCATCAATCTAGATTAATACTATTCTTTTTAATTATAACTTGTATGCACTAAGTTTGGCCTTTGATGTTCATGTTTAGACCTAGAAATATTCTATTTTTAGTCATATTCTATATAAAAATAATATTTTAAACAGCCATAAAAATTATATGGTCTCAATTTGGATCGCTGATAAATAAAAATAAATTTCATATTATAATAAATTATAATTTTTTAGATCCCATCTTTAGAAAATCCGTCTCTATATAGTAACAATTATATGTATATTTCAAAATATGGGTCTATACTACATTAAAAGTTTAAAATAAAATAAATTAACTATGTAAAGATAAAATAAATTAATTATGTAAAGGAATTTGCTTTACTGATTTATTCTTTAGAGTTTTTGAATTTATGTCTCTCTTTTCTCATCTAAATGTAATAGTATTTTGAAATTATGTCCATTTCTTTTCTCAACATATATGTTTGTTTCTAATAGGCTTTATTGATTAAAATACAAAGAAATAAAAATTGACTACATATAAAAGAGCTGCGATTTACCGATAAAATTTAGTAATTGACTGCATTTGCCACTAAAGGATAATATTATATAAAATAGTCACTGAATTTTACATTTAGTTTTATTTTAATCATAAAATTTTAATTTGTTTCATTTCAGTTATCCAACTTAATTTTATTTCAATTTATTCACTTCACAAAATAAAAGAATGACACATAGCAAAAACAACTAATAAAAAAAGTGGTTAAGAAAGAAAAATATGACATGCCAATTTGTCCTTGGCAAAATGACTAAATTACAATTATAAAATTAAATTGAAATAATTTAAAATTTTATAAGCAAAATAAAACTAAATACAAAATTTAATGACTATTTATATTATTATTGCCTGCCACTAATTAGCAACAACATAATAATATTTTTGCCTTCCTAACACTTTTTCTTTCATCTTAATAATAAAAATGTATTTGTCGCTAAATTTAAAAAAAATTATATTTTTAATTCACTTTAGCGATAAATTAGCAATAAAAAATTTTATCGATAATTTAAATTTTTTTATTTCCTTCACTTTTTTTTTTTTTTTCCCACACTTTTTGTTGACTTTAGCTATGGAATTTTCCACTACTAATTCTAACCCACTATAAAATACTTATTTTCTCTCCTCCTTCCATTTCTTATCTCTATGAATTTTTTTCTTCCTCTTTCTCAATACATTTTATCACTGTCATTCTTTTCTCTTTTCTTCTTTTTTTTTTTTTCTCATTCTTTTCTTCCATTTATTTCTTTATTTCTTTCTTAACTTTCTAATCTCTTTTCTTCTTTTATCTTTTTTCTTCTCTCTCATCTCCCTTCCTTTTCTTTCTTCTAATTTATTTTATTTTTTTCTTTGTTATTTTTCTTATCCCTTACTTTACCATGTTTTTCTCTTTTTCTTCTCTATATTTTTCCCTTCCATTTCTTTTGTTACTTCCTCTCTTTGTTTCTTTCTGTTTCTCATTTATTTCTTCATTTTGTTTTTGTTTTCTCTAATTCTTTTTCTCACAATTATTTATCTTTCCTCCTGTCATTCTTTCTCTTTTATTTTTTCTTCTTCTTTTCTGTCACGACCCCACCCGTGGGCCCGTGACCGGCACTAGGGAATGGGTAGGCTTAAGGCCACCGAAACCCGTAGTAAGCCTGACACTCACTGATTTAAACAAATCTCATCTCAAATTAATATTATTAAAACCACAAATCATCTTAATAGCTGCATTCTACATAAATACTTCGGTCTGCCAGAAAAACTAGGCGAGACCCGAAGCTCAGAAAAATTTACAACTGATACATCTACTATTACTACTGTGGAGAATCTAAGATTTACCAATTTACATACCAAATCAGATACGTCACCCGATGATGAAGGAGTCGGTTCTTGAATAAGAGTCGGAGAACTAATACCAAATCAAAAATAAAAAATGAGATCGGTCTCGAGTGAGTTAAAATCAAATAATCTGGGGACTATTGCATTCTTCTCAGAAAACATAGATTATTCAAATCAGTATATCAAACCATACTATAATCATACCCTACTATATCCTTCACATAAAATATTAATCATTCGAATCAAAATATCAACCATGCACGTAAATACAATCCATATTATAATCATACCATAATAAATAAATAAATGAATAAATAAAAATATATTTTTACTTTTTACGGGACGAGTGGCTCGGTAGAACCCTAAACCCCAAATTCTAGTAGCCTTTCGGCTCTCTTAATCCAACAGGTCTGGCGCCCAGAGAGCAAGCTCGATCAGGGTCCTTACCTCCAGCCTGAACACTTGAATTCCAAATAAGCCGGCGCCCAGAGAGCATCGCTCGATCAGGGACCTTAACTCCGGCAATCAACTGAACTCGGCCCAGAGAGCAAGCTCGATCAGGGCAGACAAATCCATAATAACCTTATATCCATGATCATTACCGGCAAGACGCGTCCGATGTAACCCATCAGGCGGCATGTTCTACAAGCCACGTTTCCCAATTCGCAATCATCACATATAATAAATATCATTATCTGATGAACTCATCCAACACATATCGAAATAAAGATTAAAGATTTAAGATAAAACGACGTACAATTTGTGAGGGAAAAAAAATAATAACGTTTGTCTTATTATAACATACTAATAATAATATTTATATTATTTCAAATATTAATAATCAAGTGAAATCATTTATTTTGCGATACTAATAATCATATTAAGCAAAAATTCTAAATAGCATATTAAAATCAGACTAGCAATAGCGCAAAGATTAAATGACTTTAACTCACAGGATTGGGCGACCTCCTAGCTCTGCTCCGGTGCCTCGGTTGGAGCGAGCCGAACAGACAGATCATCTAATCACGGAAAATAATTTATCAATACGCTGAGATAATCGATCATTAATCCTAGGTCTAGACTCCTGCATCTCGACTCGGGAGAATTCTACCGAACATCCGGCAGAACCTCCCCTACAACACGAACATTACCCCCCGTAAAAACGGGTCCAGGACCTGCCAGAAAAATACTTCAAATAACCAACAATTTAAACAATAGGAGTCGGGTCCCCAAACTTCACTATTTCCCAACTCCGCCACACAGCACAAAATACGAGGCAGGCAAATTGACAGACAATTATTTTTGACTCACAAAATCATCAAATACTCAATATAACCCAATAGACACAATTAAACCAAGAATTTCTAAAATTAACGGGCCAAAGAAAATTACCGAGACGCTCGGTCGCTCGGTCGACTACTTGGGAGTCCGATCGACGATCCGAACACACCATCGGACTCACAACGACGCGCTGATGACGATCCCCGCTTTCGATTTTCCGATCTGACACCCGATCATTCGGAGAGATTTGCGGACGATCTCGACCGTCGATTCACAAACGAAACCCGATCGCCACGAAACCCGGTGCCATCGCGAAGCTTGGTGAGAGTCGGGATACATCCTCCGATCGTCCATCCTCCGTACGGATCTCGCCGGAAAAGCTAAAAACGCCTGCCACCATTTTCTCTCTCCACCGGATCTTCCGTCTCCCGGCCACCACAGGCCGCTTAAAAGAAAGCTCTCGCCGTAGAGAGCCGATCGCCACCCGACTGACCGCCAACAACGCCAAAATGGCGGAACACGCTGAAGCCGCCGCCGCTCTTCCGCCATGGCTGCCTGGCCGCCAGCCAAGACGCCGCCTCCGTCGGCCCACGCCAGCCGCCGCCTTCCTCCCTTCTTCTTGACCATCGCCCTCTCTCTCTCTCCCGATCTACTTTCTCTCTCCCCGATTTCTTTCCCTTCAATATCGACATTTGACCCCTGAACTTTTCCTTATTACAATTTGGTCCCTCAACTTTCTTAATTACTTACAATTTCATCCTGCATAATTCCAATTTGACCCCCAAACTTCTTTTTAGCCTTTCAATTAAGCCCCTAGCTATTTAATTTGGGCCAAATCCGAATTATTGAAAATACACAATTACAAAAATACCCCTGACCGACATATTTATTTACAAAAATACCAAGCTCACAAATTTCCATTAAAACCCCATAAAAATAACATTATACTTTCAATCCTTATTCCAAAATAAATTTCCAATTTAGTCCTAACACATAATTAAATTAAATAATCAATTTCCAACTTAAAATTTAATACTGCTAATCAATTATAATACCAATTTTCCCAAAATTCTTTTATTAAAACACCCTTTATAATTTCTTCCAAAATTTTTCAATATATAATTTTACTTATATAAATGTGCATTTGGGAAAATTTGAATAACCAAAATATAATCATTTCTCAAATAATTTACTTGAATAATTTCTTAAAATTTCAAACTAATTGGGTATAGAAAATAACTCATTTATTTGATTAATATTAAATTTTTCATTAAATCATTTCAAATTAAACCCAATAATAATGAAGCTAAAATTAACTTAAATAAAAACTCATTATTAAATATATAAAAAAAAAAAAATTCCGGGTGTTACATTTTCTATTATCATTAGTGTTTGAGGGAAATTTTTAGACATTAAATTTTAAAATTCGACAATTAAATTATAAAAGAAAAATAATTAGACATTAAAATGAGAATTAGTCAATTAATTTAAATTAAAATTATTTTCTTAAAAATTAAACTTTACCGAGGGATTAAATAACATTAAAATAATTTAATTAATTTAGCAACAGATCTGCATCGATCAATTAATGGACATACTGAGGGATTAAATAATTTTAAAACAATTTAATTACTTTAATATAATATAATTTAAAATAAAAACCATCATAAATTTGTAGCTATTGAAATTTAGCAATAGATTTTATCGATTTAGTAATGAATCTTAAATTGATCTGCAAAGATTCAACAATTATCACTCCGATTAATTATTATTATCATATTATTCATGTTTTATGATATACGTTTAGAGCTTAACAACTCAAAATGTCATTATTTAGCTCTCAAATTGATCTCATCATATCAGTGATTTCTTAAACCGCTATTTGACTATCAAACAATAAAATTAAGAGTTATTAAACTCTTATAAATACGAGCAATATGTATAATAATAACTAATCAGAATGAAAATGACTAAATCCTTACAAATTGAATTTTTTTAACAGTAAAATATATTTTTTTATCACAATTTATTATCACATATCTTTCTTTGTAAATAGAGGAGAACAACAAAGTCAGTTTGGCAATTTATTGAAGTTTGATTTAATTTCTTATCGTGGTTCCATATTAAAGCAAAGTTGAATCCTAGGTAAACAGAGGATGAACATGAACTAGTCGACGGAGATAGCATGGAAATTATGACTAAAAGTGATCCAAATATCAAGCTGATTGGCTTAGGGTTGGGAAAGAAGTCTTTACTTCAATGCTTTCAAATTGACTATTTTCTTTTATCAAGTTGACAACCCACTAATCTCTTTCTAACACTGTTTTCATAATTGACAAGCACCAATATATTCACTTTTTGATCGGATGGTGCACTCCAACAATAGAGGAGATCAGATTTTAATTTCATTTTATCTTTATAATTCTTTTGTTTGATCTTAAGATTTCTCTTTTCAAAAATAAAATTAATTAGAGCTGCTAAAAGTTGTTCTTTTTCAATGCATTTTTCCTGTTAAGTCTGGAATTTTTGACGCTGACGAATATTTTTATTAAAACATCGATATATAGTTTAATAAGATTTTCTTTTTTTATACACTTTTAAATATTATATTGTAGTGTCTAAATGAAAGTTTTTAAATGAAATTAAATAATATATGAAATTATAAAAGCCTTTTAAATTTCATTTGATTTAATTACTTAATCTAATTAGATTATTTCATTTGAGATTGCTTCACGTTTCATGAATTTACTTTGATGATCATAAACACTGAATCCATTCTAATAAAACTCTTTTAACTGTTCATATAAAAAGATTTTAATAAAAAAAAAAAATCAAATCGGGCACGTGTTAGTTAAGATATATATTTTAAGAAAACCCAGATATGGCCTTGCTGCTCTAAATGTCAGAACCAAGCAATTCACAAGAAGAGCCAAAAGGGACAGATCGATGTCACTGAATTTGACATGGCCTGAGACATATGGTTAAAGACACGCCCATGTTCAAGCAGCCATGACCATATCTCAACTCTCAAAGAACCACACCCTTGCATCCAATACAATCGATCAAGCCTCCCGTAACCTGTTCGGAGTTTTATTTGATAAAAATACATTTGAACTTGTCAAAAGACTCGTTAGTGTTAACAAAGTAAATTTAAACTTATTAACTTACAAGTCCGCTCGTTAATAACTCGCGAATTTATTTATAAGCTAATTTATTAATGGACTTATTAATAAACTCATAAATGATGTAAAATATATCTTTTATACTTGTAAGCACTTTATTTTACATGTACATATATATCTTTTTATCAATTTACGTAAACTAATGTATAAAATTATTTTATTTTTTGTTATATTTTATAATTAACTTGTATATAAACCATTAAATATTTAATATTAATCAATTTAATGAATGTATAAATTATATATAAATAAATCAAAAAAATTCAAAACTCAAGTTAAATATAAGAAAATAAACAAGCTCGAAATAGGTTTGAGTCCAACTCAAATTCGCTACTATTAAATTCAAACTCGGTTCGAATCTATGCAAAACAGTAATGAATCAAATTCAAGTTTGTCAAAATTCACCTCTGCTCGGCTCGTTTCATTCAAACACGGCATAAAAGTGTAGCCATGCCTGAAGATGCACCACCATTTGTCGAGTTCGACAGACAAATTGCACAACAAAAAGCTAGCTGTTTGAAAGATAAGAGTCATGCAAAAGCCAGACAAGCCTGTGTCTGAAGCATCTGTAAAGTTTACTTAAATGAGAAAAATACACTAAATGCACCTCCTACGCTTATCTATCATCCTCTTTAGTATGAACAACTAACATTGAGCTCCAACTTATTCCCACTCAATTCTCTTTAAATTCTCCTTAATTATATGATTTATTTGTAAGGGTTTGAGTACGAGATACCGAGAAAACACTACCGACTTTAGGTTGTAACTCGTTAGCTTGTAAATCAACACAAATTACTCTTTCTAGTAAATTTTTTTAGTCCGTTCAAAATTTAAATTATTTTTTATTTATTATTAATTTAATGATTTAAATGTCTAAAATACTATTTATTAGTTAATATAAATATCAATATCTATAACTAATTTCTAGTTACTTCATTTTAAAATTGCAAATGACTGTAAAATCTTGAAAATGTTAGTTAAAGAAATTAACATCAGTAACCTTCCGGAATTCAACAAGCAGCAGCAGAAGTATTTTAGTTAATCCAGCAAATAAGAAGCCGAACCTAAAAGGGTTTTAGTTATAAACTACAAACAAAAGTCTTTATCTTCAGGAATATGGGATAAAGCAATTTTTTTTGAAGTAATTGTGCCTTTTAATTTAATGTTGAACATTAACTCTTGTTTGGAAAGAGACAGGGAAATTATAGGAAATAGACAAAAAAGAAAATAGGAGTGTATTTTTATTCTCTTATCCTCAAGGAATTCTTTTCATTTTAAATGGGTGAAGAATAATTAAATAATAAAAATAAATATTTTTCTTCAAATATTTTCAAACAACAAGAAATGACATCAAAAAAAAGAAGAAAAAGATTTGATATATTTTTTTTTTTCATCCTTTTATTAATTAATTGGAGATTTCACGGTCGTCTGTATTAAATGAGTGACAAATTTTTCACCATAAAAACAGTGAAATTTCTACCAATATTATTAGATAATATAAAAAAAATTAAATTATATATCCTCCACTGGTCATATTTTAAAAATATAATCAGGAAATTTTCTTAATTTTTCTTTCTCTAAAACAAATACTAATAGTATTTGTAGTTGAATTTTTTGATATTAATTAGTTCTAAATATATATATTTATATAAGACCTCAATTGACTTGAACTCCAATATATTGACCCATTTGACTTTTATTGGTCTCTTGTTTTGGAGTGTCATGTGTGTGTAAGGTCCACACTTTTTCCCATCTCATGCCATTGTCCGTATCCATGAGTTGGAGTTATGTTTGAATTCAATTTGGTCTTGTTTTTCAATATTTATTAGATAAGATAATGATAATAGACACATGTTTCACAAACATTATTCTTGAGTTTCTTTTTTCTTTTTTTTTCTCTTTTAAAATTGGTCAACTTTTAACTTTGCGTCCACTTTCAAAGATAAATCGATGTATTCAAAGTAATATAATAAGAGAAATTTTAGACTTAAATTTAAGTTTATTTGAGCTCAATTTTTTTAGGCTTAATAACTCAAAACATCATTATTTAATCGTTAAATCGATATTATTAAATCAATAATTTTTTTAAATTAAGATTTAATAATTAAATAATAAAATTAGAAATTATTAATCTCCAAATTCATATTATTAAATAGTAGTAATATAATAATGTTGACCGATCGAAGTGAAGGTAACTTAATCTTTACAAATCTAAATTTTTTAATAGTGAAATATTTTTTTTATTAAAATTTATAATCAAAATCTCTCTTTGTCCGGAAAGAAGCTACATACTAAAAGGCTCTTTATTTTAATTAAGAAAACGATAAATCATTTTATCTTTTTAGTTAGAATTTTAGGTGGTTTGCGAAAAAATATAGTGAAAAAAATGATTTCTAAAGTTGAGACTAAAAAGAATGTATAAACCAATGCTTCTATAAATTCAATCTTAGTTTACAATTATAGCTTCCAAACCTATTTATTTGAAATCGTCCGCCGGATAAAAGAAGAACAAGATTCAAAGAAAGAAAGGAAATAATGAAATTAATATCCTTTTTATACTTGTACTAAAAAAATACCTAATTTTCTTTTTTTTTTCTTCCCTCTAGCGGCAAAAGCCTAACTTTTCCTCACTCTATGAATGACATGGAAAAAGAGTATTGAAGGCTCCAACTCCAAGAGACACTGATCCATCTTTTCATAACCAAATTGATCTTTGTTCCCCATGTTTCTTAACTCATCAGATCATCAAAGGATATATTTTAGTATCCACTCCACTCAATTCAGATAATTATCTCACTCCATTTAATTTATGGATTTACAATTTCCAGAATTAATTTTTATTTTAGACTTAATTAAATCATTATATTATATATTGTTTTAAATAAAATATTATAGGACAGTTTGACCAATGAAATAAATTATTAAAATAATTATATTACCATACGCTTTTTGTTTCACATATAAAAGTGATTCTTCCTAGTTATTTTGTCTTTTCTTTTTTCTCAATAAATCTTTTCATCCCGTCTGCACGAATATTTGGCTTGAAGCACCATTTTTGTTCTCAAGTACGATCTTGTGTTTTATGCTAATTAATATCACAAGCGTAATTCAATTGGGCTATTAGGTTAGAGCATTGCGTAATGCCTTGTGCAGAAAAAGCAAGCAGTGCTCTGTGGATGGCACTTTGTTCAAGCCTGCAAAAGACTATTGGCAACCCTTGGAGAAATGCAACTCAATGCCCATATCAAGGCTTTGTAGTTGTCGTTAGTAGCAGATGCAGACACTGCTCAAAGTAGGGATGGATCTTGAGGAAAGGTTCAGTTTTGCAACAAGATATATAATCTGTCACTTGCTGCTCACACCACATACACACCACATAAAGATAATTGGGATTCGGATGATGTTATTGCTGATTTTCATGTTCCTTTACTGGTTTCAGTCACATTTTAATACACTTCCATTACTCAGCTTCTTATATATATATATATATATATATATATATATATATATATATATATTATGAGTCTTTGAAATTTTTATGAAGAAGAAGGTGTCTACATTCAAATTCTAAATTTACCACTAGAAACCAACGCTATATAATTAACAAATATCAGTGAGCAGAAATCAAACAGTTTATATATGCGTTCATGTCTTAGACTATAAAATTATAATTCAAATCTAAGAAAGTGTTAATACATGTTATTTTATTTAGAGGCTGCTAATCACTAAAAAAAACTGCATTTAGCGACGGCATCTCGGTAGATAAAGATCTAGCGTCGGTAAAAGCTTTAAACAAGAAGAAGAAGAAGAAGAAGAAAGAAAAGGATTGCACAGCATTGAGACCATAATAACATGGGCAGAAGATAGGATTCTCGACAGAATGCAAGGCCCTTTTGTATCTACTGGCCGAGTCACAGGAAAAATGAGCCAAAAATCATAGTTATATCCTCTGGGCAATCAATAGGGTATGGGTAGTGGAGTGGTATACTTATACTCTTTAACTGATGAATATCTACTCGTATTTGTATTTGTACCTATTTGGATATTAAATATTAAATTCGTACTTATTCCATAAGGTTTTGCGTAATATGCAAGTAACTCGTATAAATTAGAATATTATATACATGATTATTAATGTCTATTAAATCTAACTAAAATAATATATATTAGGAAAAATTAAGAATCAAATGTTTTAATTTTTTCTATTTTAATGTCTCGACTATTTCTTTTGTTCAATCAATTGTTTGAACTAAGTAACTTATATATAATTAGTTTGTTTGTACTTATGTGCATTATACGTGAATATTAATTATTTGATTCGTTATCACTGAAAGAAATTAAATAATATATATATTTTTAATTTAATATTATAATTATGCATGTTATTTATTTAATTATTTATTATTGTTGTCATTTTAGTATATTATTCAAATTTTTACTTATTATATTGATATTATATTAAATATATAATTAACATACTATTTTTAGGATTATAAATTATAGTATAATAAAAAATTAATTTATTCATTAATATTATATTAAAAATATAGTAACATTAGAATCGTTCTTAATCTAAAATT
Organism: Ricinus communis; assembly: GCF_019578655.1. Classification (NCBI taxonomy): domain Eukaryota; kingdom Viridiplantae; phylum Streptophyta; class Magnoliopsida; order Malpighiales; family Euphorbiaceae; genus Ricinus; species Ricinus communis. The sequence goes on along the minus strand of NC_063259.1, from coordinate 14,771,067 downwards.
CTAATAAAGTTGAACTTCTAAAATTAGGCTTGTACTAAATGGATTATATTATATATTATTAAATTAAACTAGTAGAAAACCAATTAAGCTAATTAACTAATGAATTAGTAAGGTCCTAATAGTAAATTTATACATCCCCTCTTTTCACACTTGTATATATATTATGATATGATGCCTTTCACAAATTTTATATATTAATCTGATAATTTAATTTAGTTTATAAATGAAATGACTTAAAAGTCTTTACTCCTAAATACTTACAATTTTCTTTTTCTTTTTTTTCTCCCCTTTTATTAAGCTCTAAAAAAGAAAAGATGTTGGATTAACTATTCTTTCTTTTTTAATTTTTCTTCGCATTTTTTATCAAAGAAGAAATATACTCATAATTCTTTTACTTTTAAAAGGTATTGTTTTTTTAAAATATTTAATATCTCATTATCTTCTCGCTATTGTTTTGAGATGAAAAAGTACGTTTTATATTCTTCTTTTTTTTAAGTGAATATAAAGAAAATAAAGAAATAAAAAATTAGTATTTAGTTTTTTTAAAATTTTTATTTGAATAAATAAGAAAAATGAGTTAATTTTTAGTTTCTCGAGAAATAAATAAAAATCTAAAAAAAATAGTGCTGAAAAATGAAAATAAAAAAAAGTGAAATATTCCGATCTCTCTATTTATCCTGATTAAATTTCAACAAATAAGGAGAAATATCAATAGGTAGTAGGGAAGTTGATCTATTTAACTCACACTACACCAGATTTGGCACATGCAATCAGTGTTGTGAGCCAATTTATGCACAGTCGCCATATTTTGCCTTATTTAGAATCAGTTCCAAGCAATGTTTTGTTCTCCAAACATGGACATTTTTTAATGTCATGGGTTATACAGATTTTGGTTTTGCTAGTAGTAGAATGAATAAAACATCTACTTCAAAATACTTGTTTGTTGGAGGAACTCGGTTACTCGGAAAAGTAAAATACGAAATGTGATTTCGTGTTATGCATCATGCAATCATAGAACTTTCTTGGCTGAAAGTTCTTTATAGGAACTTGGGTTTGGTCCAACAAAACCTATGGTGCTGTTTTGTGATAATATGGCAACTTTTGAGATTGCTAATAATCCAGTACAATATAATCAAACTAAGCATGTTGAACTTGACAGCATTAAACATAATTTTGATTCTGGCATAATAGAATTCCCTTGTACTAGGAGTTCAAAACAACTGGTTGACATTATCACTCATGCTGGACACTGTTTTTGGGCTTATGTGATATCTATGCCCCAACCCCAACCTGAGGGAGAGAGTTGGCAAAATTGGGCTTTGGTTCTTTCTATTTTGTATAATTCCAGTATAATTTCCCTTAATTTAGGAATATATAAACAGCTATATATTTCCTATATATGTTACTTGTATCTTGTATATATATCATTATCATTGAAATATATATGAGAATTATTCTGCATATTTTACAGCTTTATTAATGGGATCAAAAATAAAAATTAAATTATAGAAAAGATCTATTAGGATGTGATAGGGTCATCCTCCTATAGAGAGGACACTCCTCCCCCTAGAGGAAATGTGTTAATAAAAAGCATTAATCACAAGAACCCACAATAAGGCCTTAAAAGATGAGCATGATTTATGCAGATGAACTTAGCTGTAGAAACTGAGATTGAAATTGCACAAATTTATTTTTCAAAATGAGATTACACTAAAGAGAGACTAATTTCCTGTACAAGAATGTTCTTGAATGTTCTATTTACATGTGAGTCTCGAGAAATGCCACGATTGCCAAACCAGCTGCCCAAATGTCATCGTCCATCACATGTTCTGCAGGAGAGTGACTTATACCTCCACGGCAGCGCACAAATAGCATTCCGACCTATTTGAGAAACACACGCATATCACTGATATTGGACATTTAACTTATATGTGCATGTGTATGGAGGGACAAAATTACTGCCTGCTTTTGTAGCTAAGAGAGGACCAACCTTAGTCAAATGAGACATGGCCATTGCATCATGTCCAGCTCCACTCATTAATGTGGGAATGTCATCTTGAATCTCGCCGGTCATTCTCTTCAGGGCAGCATTGGCTGCGAGCTTCAGCTGTGAACTTAATTCAGGATCACAACTCACGGCTTGCGCATCATGCTAAAACGAGAAATAGCAGAAAGTTATATTGGTTGTGCTTGTAAAGAAAGAAATATACAATAGGATGTTATGTTAAACTGGTAATGTTTTTGAAAGGAAAAAAAAAGTTATCATTAGTCTTCACAATAAAAAAAAGGAAACAAAAGTTATCATTAGACTTCACCTTGCGTTCAATGATGCAAGAAACAGAACGCCTATCACATATTTGATAAATCCGATTAGATAATTCATAAAGGACAGCATCACGTCCCATATCATCCATTGCACGTAAGTCCACAGTGAAAGTTACCTGCAAACAAGAATTTGATTTTAACAGTCAAATATTATATCACAGGAATAATAATATGTTTCCATGCACTTATCGAAACAACTAACAGCAGAAAGAAAAACAGTTTCTTGCCTGGCCCGGAATAACATTACTAGCACTTGGCCAGGTGGATATCTCACCAACAGTGCAAACAAGGGAACTTGAAAGTGATTCCAATGTGGAACCGTTGCATTGACTACCATAAGACAGAAAGTCCTTGGGATATTTACATAGACTTTCTAATAATACAATTAATTCAGCTGCAGCAGCCATGGGATCTTGCCGTAAAGACATTGGTACTGTGCCAGCATGCCCTTGTGAACCTTTCACTGTAACCTGCAAGTTTTTTATGAAATAACTGCCAAGAATCTTTGAGAACTGATATTGATCTAACACACATATTGGTCCTTTGAGTTTTAAAAAGTTTGATACTTCAATTTCTTTAGTATAGCAAAAAAGCACTCTTTTCCAATCAATGCTATGTGCTTCTTGATCTATTCAAGGAATAAAATATGTCATTTTGACCTGAAAATCACCTTTCTAATGATGTCAAAAACTGGAGAACCAAATTCTACCTTTCACACTTGGAATTAATGTATTACTATGATGTCTTCAGTGCTTTACATATTTTGTTTATCCATCATTGACCACATGATGCACTTATATGCAGCCATTGGATTCAAATAGACCTTTTAGCCATCAGGTTAAAGTATTCCTAAATCCTAATGCCTGAGTTAGCATAGAAATGCTAGTGCCAATCTTATGTGCATGGCCTGTCCAAACCTCTATTCGATGGAGGACTATATTAATTTCAATAAGTGATATTCATAAATTGTTTCAACATTTATATGGCATCAACTATAGCACCTTATTTAAAACAAACAGTTGAAACAGTTCTACTAGAAAACCAAATTTAACAAGGAGAATAAAAGGAAGGATACCATCAGCCTATGCCATAACACAGTTTGACCCTTGGGACATTCTAAGTCAAATTAAGAATAAATGCATTCAATTCTGACAAGAGACTTTTAGCTGATGCAATTTGTCAATGCGGCATCCGAAAGACCATTATTGTACTATAGCCAGACATAATAGTTATGCATTGTTCATTATTAAATGTCATCCAAAAGCAAGCATGAAACAAGTTCCATTAGGATGGCAGACAATCAAGTAAATCAAGCTTACGAGGACTTGAGCTTCAAAATATGTGAAAAAGGACCATATTAATGAATCAACATTTTCAGATACAATTTTTTGACTTGTTCAGAAGTTGTGCAAGTTCTAGATGCTTTCAAATTAAAATTCCTCCTTCCTTTGTCTAAAAGTCAAGTAAAATTTTGATGTGTCTACTGAAAACTTATTGCATACCTTTAGCCGTGTCTGTCCAGCTATGCCTTTAACTACGCCAAGAGGAAAACCAATCCATTCTAGCACAGGTCCTTGCTCAATATGAACCTGTAGCATAGGAAAATACATGAGATTAATACTGGGGAAATAACTGAGCAGTATAACCTAAAGTGAATTGGCTAATAAGAATAAAATTGTTGACAAGAAAATCAGTGTGGATTGATATACCTCAACATAACCCCAAACAGACCGTGGATCATACTTCATTTGTAACAAACTTTCTTCAGTGATCCCTATGGAGTTCTCCTTAAGACTGTCTTGCACTGTTACACCACTGAACAGAGATTATACTTAAATATAACCACACAAAAATGATGTTAAGAATAAAAATGAGCTAATAGGTCATTCAAGGAAACCTCTTATCAGATATCTGCAATGCTGAAACTGGTAAAATACCAGCTACAGCAGCACTGCCTAAGAAAGTAGATTGAAACCTCACTCCCTCCTCATCACTAAATGCAATCACCTGCAAGGTTCAACATATGAACACATGATTAATAATTTTAACGAGAAAAATAGCAGCATAGGAACCATCCAAACACATTCAGACTCTGAATCTATCTTTGGAAGAACTTTCTGGTCACGCATAGTGCATATTGCCTTAAGAACTAATACATCAGAGGAAATGAGTGATTCTAGCACCTTTACCTGCTGATGCAACAAAAAGTTACCATGAACTACCCACATATTAGAGAAATAAACTAAAAGAAATATTTTTTCTATCCCACTCTTTATACATCTCAATAGATTTAGTTTAATTTATACAGAGTCTACAAAAGCTTGTAGAAACAATCAAAAAATAGGATTTTCCTCTACATAAATAAAACTATTGCAATCACAGCTTGAGCAACATCTTAACAAAGATAACAGTAGGTAGAAGCAGATTCTTCACAGACCTCAACTGGCCGTTTTAGTTTGTTCAGCATTCCTTTGCTTTTCAATGCCTTTAAAGCAGACATTGCTGAAATTATGCCTAATGTCCCATCATACTTCCCAGCATCAACGACAGTATCCTATAAAACCAGAACTTTCAACTGTTAGTGCTGATAGACCATATTCTGCTTGCCAATAATGACATTTAAAAAAGCATGACAAGATAAAAATCAGAATAAGGAGAACATGATAATATCATTACCAAATGAGAACCAATCAATAGAGCCTCAGCACTTGCATTCGATCCCGCAACTCGACCATGTATATTGCCCATATGGTCCACCCACCTGGAAATAGTATGTGCATCAGCCAAAAAATCTCTGAGGCTGCATTTACATTATCAAAAAGGGAAAATCCTAACGTTGTCAAACCAGCATCCTCCATCCAACTTTGAATAAGATTCCCTGCCTTTAGAGAAGCTGCACTCATAAATGTTCTCTCAAGACAGCCATCAGAATCACTGACCTGTTGATTCAGAAAATAACATTATTAATAGTGAGGCCATTTGGTAGCTTCACAAGAATCAACTGGTATTGCAACTTGAATAAAACCATGATCACAGATGTTGTCAAAAATCAAAAATTAAGAACAAGTCTAAGGATGGGATAAGCTTGTTTTAATAATTCCTCCAAATCTTGATAAGTTGATGTCCTTAAAAACAGTATCCTAAACTAATGGAGGCTTACAAAATAAAAACATAACAAAAATTGACATTTAAAAGTTTGACCATGCGTACCAAAAGAAATAAATAGAAGACTATGGTTAGGACCTTCTCTAAACAATACTTGATGCCAAAAGATTCCACCATCAGAATCAATTTCAGGCATTATGCATATAATATATTTAGTTTAGTGTTTAAATAAAAAAATTGACTTTGATACCAGGTTTCATTTTATATATATATATATATAAATATATATATATATATATATATATATATATATATATATAAGAATGGTGATTGTGAAATAATTGACTGTTGGTTCTGATATCAGTCGCTCAACCTAGAGCTCAAGCATACAAGTAAAGGGTCAAGAAACGAATAGTAATAATCTGATAACAAATAAAATAATCAAATTTCTAGTAGTACAAGAGTAATTAAAAAGTAATATATGAATAAGGCTTGATTGAATACCTTTGCAAGCTCATTCAGCCTTGCAACTGCCTCATCTCTCAAGATTTCCTTATCCAAATCATTTGTTTTACCTCCAAAATCTTCATTTCCAATATCTTATCAGGACAATGATAATAATAATAACAACAATAATTTCAAATTTTCATTAATAAATCACCATATCATATGACAACAACAACAACAACAATAATTATAATAAAACAGAATATTCACAAAAAACGTGTCTAAATAAATAAGAAACAAGAGACAGAAAGATTAAAAAAGGTACCAGAAGAGAACATGAGAGCAGAAACAGAAGTTGATAACAGAAAACACACCAAAAAATTTAAGAAGAAAATACAGAGATAAGCCATGAAGATGCGAGTTTTTTTTTTTCAATTTATTTTTTTGTTACTGTAAAAGAGAGAAGAAATAGCAATGGACAACCGCAATAGCCAATTTCGCAAGCTAAAGCCACCGCGACTGACCAAAGCCACTTCTCTCCTCTGCTATCGTTCTGGCTCTTGTGTTGTTTTATCTGTCTAGAGTAGACACAATTATTTATTTTCTCTCTCTTTTTCGTCTTTTAGAAAAACATTTAATTTCTCTCTGTTTTACGACATGACGTGATAAGATACAAGATAAATATAAAGAGTAAGTTATATAATTTTTTTATTTCACATTTTAACTATCTAATATATTATTTTTATAAAATTATTATTATTTTTCTATATTAAAAATTATATTAAATGAAAAAGATAAAAAAAATTTAATATTCTACAACATTATAATATAATAACACCATAAATATTATAATATATATAATAAAAAATAAAATATGCAGATTAAATTTATAATATTAATATCAATTACTATATTAATTCGATATATGATAACAACATAAATTATATTTTTAAATTGAAATTATATAATATTAAAATATATTTTAACTAACTAAAAGTACATATAATAAAGTATATGTTTAATATTCATTTCATATATTAATGTTGTATTTTTATTCTACAATAGTTTTTTATTATCTATAACGTGCAAATGTATATGATATTTTGTTGGATATATGACAGTATTGTATTATATTATTTATTTAACAAAAATGTTGTATATAAATTTAAATTTCTGATATAATTACCTTATCTTGTTTTATTGTTTGACTCAAATGTTATTATACTTTTTGTCAAAAAAGAAATGTTATTACACTTACATATTGGCAAACACCAACGTGACAGATTAACGTGAATTGCACCGTGCATGAACCTGAAATTATGGGAGGACGTCTGTTTCAGTAATAAATTAATTAAATGTTGGTATATCTAGAAAACAGTTAAAATATATTAATACTCATCCTTATATATTAAATAATAATCAATATATAGTCATTGAATAATTACTGAATTTTTTATTTTAATATAAAATTATTTTAACTGAAACTGCTATTTTTTTTTAAAAAAATTAGAACTATTAATTTAAAACCAGACAAATCTGTATTTATTCATTTAATTATTTTAATATGTTAATTTATTCACTTATGATATTTAAATACTTTTAATATATTATTTTATTTAATATATATTATTTATAAGTGTTTAGATATTATTAAAAGTACAATTTAAATATTTATTAAAATTAAATTGGAAATTAAAAATTTATTAAATTAAAAAATAAAATTTTATATTTTTATTATATTAAATTAAAAATTAAAATATTAAAATCAATACTGTTATACTAATTTAAATAAGCATTCTGCCATACAAAGTTTATAATATGTTTTCTGCCGTTAGAATGCGAGTGAGTGTCCTGTTTCCTCTGCGGTACATGTGTACCTCATTACTGGCATCCACTATCTCGTGATTTTACATTTACTTTTTAAAGTTTTCTTATGGAAATAAATATTGTTGCATTAAGATTATTAATGTTATGACAATACCATTTAACACGTATACCTAAACCATACTTTTATGACAACATCAAAAATTGATAATATATGGATACTTTGTCTTTTCTTTTTTATCAACTATAATGTATGGATACTTTGTCTTTCTAGTTTTAATTTTATTAAATTTATTACTTAATTATATTATAAATTTATTTCAAATTATAAGAACGATTACTCTTTAAAAATAGAAATTTTAAATTTAAATTCTCATTTCTATATTGAATAAAAATTTATCTTTACAGTAAATATAAAAAAATAAAATATAAAATTTTATTCACAGCCAATTATATCTCTTATAAATAAAAAATTTAATAAGCAAACCAAATAATATTTTTTATTTAAGACATATTAAAAAGACAAACTTATAAGTAGACATTCAAGACAATGTTTATTCAAATAATTATATATTAAATATTTTAATATTTATGATTATAAATTACTATCCAGTTAAATAATTAATTTATTAGTAAATATAATATTAAAAATATAATGTAAAATATTATTTTTTAAAATTATAATTATTTATATAATTAAAAAATTAATTTATTAGTTAATATAAATATTAAAATATAAATAAAATATCATTTTTGTTTGATTAAATTTATTATAATTAAATCAATAAATTAATAAAAAGATTATAAAATTTATATAAATTAAAATTTATTTGTTGAAAATAAATATGTATGTCAAAATTAAAATTTTATATGTCAAACTATAATAACACATAATAAAAAATTATATTATATATATATAAGGCTAAAAAGATCATAATCATAGTTTTATTTATAAAAATTTAATATTTAAAAATATAATAACACGAATAAAAATTTAGAATTAGTTGTATATGTAAAAAATATGGTTTGTACATTAAAAAAATTGACAAATTATCTATCAAGACTCCGAGATATTTTTATGTTCAAGTTTGAAGATCATAAATCATGTTTACAATCTCCATTATTAATTTAAAATTGAAAGATAGAGATTATTATTAAAAATTAGATTTTAAGAATCTAAAATAATAAAATTTTAATTATTAATTTTGAATCAATAATTAAGATTTATATAAATATAACCTACAATATAGTTGAGTAATTGCCACATTTTTTTTTATTAAGGTGAGATAAAAATATTTAAATTAAATATTATTTTATGCATGATAAAGTCAATCATCAATCAATAAAATCTATGAAATATTTTGTAAAAAGTTTTCCAAATTTTTTTATTAAATTTTCCTCAATTTTATGTTACTTCTTAGATTATTATTTTTAAATTTTTTATTTGTTAGTCTTTCTAATATTTTTCTGAATATTATTAAAAAAATAAAAAATAATTTCTACATAATTCAATTAGAAATACAAAAAGAAATATTATTTTATGTCTATTAAAACACACTGAATTATAATGGAGTAAATAAAATCATAAAGATAAAAAATAATTAAAAAACTTAAGAAATAATATAAATATAATTATTGCCTTCTTAATAGAGATAAATAACCTTAAGTAAATAAACTTCTTAAAGATCAATTAAGAAATTATCTTCTGTATTAAGAAAAAACATAAGGAATATTATGATTGGCTATGGTAGAAATATTACGTGTTTTCAATAATATTTCTATTTTTTCAGTAATATATTTCCTTTATTAAAAATAAAATTTCTAGTTTTGAATACCCCTATCCACCTACCTAAGTACCCCAGAGCACAAACTGCAAAGCAGAAGCCGCCAGAAAAGGAAAAGAGCAAATAATGGACAAGTTGACGTGGGAAATAATAGTGGGCCCATACAGTGACGTGGCATGCAACCGCGTGAACCTCGGAAATCGAAATGTGTGGTCGCTGTAAGACTATCCAATTTATATTTATCTGATTTCTTACTTTTTGTTTTTTTTTATTGCGCAAAGGAAGTATCCAATTTTCTTTTTGGTTTCTCTTTTGGTGTGCAGTGACGAAAGGGAGTGCACGTGATACGGTAATGCCTAATTGCGTTTCCTAGTCAGTAACCCACGTTAGTTAGTTATTGTTTTGCCAATTCAATTTCTCTTCCTAAAGAAAACAATACTTTCATATATAATTATTATTAGAGTAGTGTCCACTCATACGGGATTTATACATTTTTAAAATAATGTTATTACGAAATTATTTTTAAAATTACAGTGAATTATTATTATTATTATTATTATTATTATTATTTAAGGTGATTACTTTTAATAATTGTCAATAATAATCAATAATAACTTTATTATTTTATAAAGATAAAGAATTAATTAATTAATATATAAATATTAAGAGAATAAATTAATTATTAAAATAATTAATAGTCAATTTTTATAAGAATAGAAGATCTTTTTAAAAAATTATAAAAAATTGTAGCTTCATATCACGTTAAAAGGTTTCTGCATTTCATAAAAATTCTAAATTTTTAAATTTTAAATTCTAAAAGTTATAATTCTCAAATTTTATAATAGAAATTTATAATAAATTAAAAATTAAATTATATATTTTAATATTATAAAATATACTAATACCATCTTAATTTTTAATTAAATATTATTTTTAAAGATACTATCAGAATAAAAATTAGAACAATAATATTTTATTATTAGAAAAAATAATAGACTAAAGATTCTAAATATATAACCTTAAATCTTGTTTTTTGAATTTAAAGTAATATTTTAAAAAGTCTAGGACTAAGAAGTTTTTTAAATTTTTTTTTTATATATCTATAATATAATTTCTATAAATCTAAATTCTTATGAATTTAAATTTTAACTGTAACATCGGAATTTTTTTTTAATATATATTTAATAGTGAGTTTTTATTTAAGTTAATTTTAGCTTTATTTTTATTCAAGTAAACTATTTGAGAAATGATTATATTTTGGTTATTCAAATTTTCCCAAATGCATATTTATATAAATAAAATTATATATTGGAAAATTATGATAGAAATTATAAAGGATGTTTTTATAAAAGAATTTTGGAAAAATTGGTATTATAATTGATTAGTAGTATTAAATTTTAAGTTGGAAATTGATTATTTAATTTAATTGTGTGTAGGATTTAATTGGAGGATTATTTTGGAATAAGGATTAAAAGTATAATTTTATTTTTGTGAGGGTTTAATGGAAATTTGTGAGTTTGGTATTTTCGTAAATAAATATGCTCGGTGGGGGTATTTTTGTAATTGTGTATTTTCAATAATTCGGATTTGGCCCAAATTAAATAGTTAGGGGCTTAATTGAAAGGCTAAAAAGAAGTTTGGGGGTCAAATTGGAATTATGCGGGATGAAATTGTAAGTAATTAAGAAAGTTGAGAGACCAAATTGTAATAAGGAAAAGTTCAGGGGTCAAATGTCGATATTGAAGGGAAAGAAATCGGGAAGAAGAAGGGAGGAAGAGAGATGTCGGGGGAGAGAGAGAGCGCTGGAGGAAGGAGTCAGGCTGGGCCGTCTGTCCGGGGGCGTGGCTCAGGGCCAAGGGAGGAAGATGGCCGAAGCTTCCTTGCCGTCGCGGCGTTCCGGTGGTCATGATCTTGGTCTTGATCGACTCCTCGGCCTCGGCTTTGTTTTGGCTACGGAAAATCCGATGAAGAGAGAAAATGGTGGTACGGGCGTTTTTGGGTTTTTCCGGCGAGATCCGGCAGAGGATGGACGATCGGAGGGCATATCCCGACTCTCCTCTGCTCAAGCTTCGCTATGGCACTGGTTTCGTGGCGATCGGGCTTTGTTTGCAAATCGACGGCCGTGATCGTTCGCAAATCTCTCCGGATGGTCGGGTGTCGGATCGGAAAATCGAAAGCGGGGATCGTCATCGGCTGGCCGTTGTGAGTCCGATGGTGTGTTCGGATCGTCGATCGGACTCGTCGGAGGCGTAGTCGACTGAGCGATCGAGCGTCTCGATAATTTTCTTTGGCCTGTTAATTTTAGAAATTCTTGGTTTAATTGTGTCTATTGGATTATATTGTGTATTTGATGATATTGTGAGTCAAAAATAATTGTCTGCCGTATTTTGTCGTGAGTCGGAAATAGTGAAGTTTGGGGACCCGACTCCCGTTGTTTAAATTGTTGGATATTTGGAGTGTTTTTCCGGCAGTCCCGGACCCGTTTTTACGGGGGGTAATGTTCGTGTTGTAAGGGAGGTTCACGGATTTTCGGTAGAATTCTCCGAGTCGAGATTCTTGCATACCAAGGAATCTAGACCTAGGATCTATCAGAATTGTTTAATCGTTTTGATAAATTGTTTTCCGTGACTAGATTGTCCGTTTGTTCGGCTCGCTCCTACCGAGGCACCGGAGCAGAGCTAGGAGGTCGCCAAACCTGTGAGTTAAAGTCATATATCGCTTACGCACGTGTCATGCATAAAATTTGATTTGCTACTGTGAATATTTATTTGCAATTTCAATTTTTCATTTAATTATTATTATTATCATTTGCATGATGCTTTTAATTACTATTTAAATATGTTTTTCCTTTATTACCAATTTTAATATTGCATGATGACTCAGGATGGGATGGCAGTAGAACATAGGAGTTGGATGAGTGTCCCAATATAATCTGAGAGAGATAGGGAAAGGGTAAAGAGGTAAAAAATTTAAGAAGAAAGATTAGGACCTGCCCTGGTCGAGCATCGCTCTCTGGGCTTAGTAGAGTGTGGTTGCCGGAGTAAGGTCCCCGGTCGAGCATTGCTCTCTGGCCGGCTTATTTGGAAATTTAAGTGACTGACCGGAGGTAAGGTCCATGGTCGAGCTAAGCTCTCTGGGCGCCAGTCTTATTGGATAAGAGAGCCGAAAGGCTAAGGCTGAGAGTTAAGTGACCGGACTGGAGGTAAGGTCCCTGGTCGAGCTTTGCTCTCTGGGCGCCAGTCCTGTTGGAATGAGAGGTTTGAGATGATAGAGTTGAGGTTAGTTGAGACATAAATGTTGAAATAATCGAGATTTTAGAGTTGGGATTAGAGTTCTACTGAAGTACTCCGTCCCGTTGCATGTGGAATAAATTTTGTTTAAGCATGGCATGACACATATGTTTTAACATGACACGTATGGTTCGCGTAATTTATTAATTATTTTAAAATTAAATAAGGTGACATTGAGATATTTGAAACTGTTTTAGATATATGATTTTAGCTCACTCTAGACCGATACCCATTTATCGCTTTTTCGATTTGTGACTGTTAGTCCTCTCGCGACTCTTATTCAGTAACCCGACTCCTTCATCATCGGGTGATGTATTTGATTTGGTATGTAAATTGGTAAATCTTAGATTCTCCGCAGTAGTAATAGTAGATGTATCGGTTGTAAATTTTCTGAGTTTCAGGTCTTGCATAGTTTTTCTGGCAGACCGAAGTATTTATGTAGAATGTAGCTATTAAGATAATTTGTGGTTTTAATAATATTAATTTGAGATGAGATTTGTTTAAATCAGTGAGTGTCAGGCTTACTACGGGTTTCGGTGGCCTTACGCCTACCCATTCCCTAGTGCCGGTCACGGGCCCACGGGTGGGGTCGTGACAAAGTTGGTATCAGAGCTTAGGTTTAGATTTCCTTCGACCTAAGTTAAGATTTTTCTTGGTACTGCGGAGTTAGGATCATGTCTGTCTTGTTGTTTTCATTGACTCCAGTGTCTCAGCCTTCACCGTTAGAAAGTCACTTTTCCTTTCTTGTAAGCTTGTCCTTGGTCTTTGTCACGAGAATGTGCTTTGTAGCGATGGGAGGATCCGAAGCGCGATAGACTCGTGATGTTTCTTCAAGTGATTAGTGCAGTCCGCCTTTAGAAGCTTTGATTGTGATTTCGATGGTGGGCACCGCAGTCAGTTTTAGTGTAGAGCGTGGTTGCAGTCGTGTCATGAGCTGCCTCGTCATCGCATCAGGCATCGTCTTTTTGAGTAGCGCCTAAGGTAGTGCCTGGGAAGTCGAGCGGATGTCAGCTATTATGGTTGAGTTTTGTGGTTGTAAGAAGCTTAAGAAAGGTGGCAGGAGTGTTTTCGGATGCTCGGAAATCCAGAGAAACTTAAGCGAACATTGTTTATTTTTCTAAGTAGAACAAGTGTTTTAAAATACAATATTGCTTGATCCCGTAAGAATGCATATGGCATTTCACTGTTAGGCATACATAAATTCATTTTAGGGCATGCATCATATATTGTGCATTGCAACCCTTGGTGATAGGGGCATCATCACCCTGGTGCGCGATATTGTAGAATTTTATATAAGGAGAAATGGCTGGAGATTTTATGATTTTACAAAAGTGTTTTTTCAAGATAATAAAGTTTTTATCAGTGATGATTATAAAGTAAGTAAAGATGTAATTTTTCCAAGTAAATAGTATTAGCTTGAGAATTCTCTGGATGACGAGTAGTTGCTGAGAGAGTAAGTCTGTAGAGCTGTAGGTCCCATGTTAGATAATAAAGGACGCTTTTGGATTTTAGTCAAGAGGAATCTTGTGTCAGGATGGCATGGTTTATATCGGTTGATGCGACTAGATGGATGGTATGTCATAAGTGATGTGGTTTGGTAAGAAAATAAGGTTGTGAGAACCCTTGGTTTTGTCGGCAGGTTGGTGAGGTGGCATGTAAGTTGGACTTGCCGCCAAGTATTAGTAATGTTCTCTGAGGTTAAATCCAGTTGTTTGTAAGTCTGAGCTGAGGAAGTGTATTTTCGATCCTTTGCTCGTGTTGGATCCTCAGTGTGTGGAAGCAAGTGAAGATTTGGTTTCAGGGTTTTATTGATGAGTCTTGTGGTTTAGTTTAGTTTCTGCCGAGGAAAAGTTTCCGAGAAGCCGAGTTGGAAATGAGAGGTTCCTAATTAGTTTCAGTCTTAGAGTGTAGCCCTTTTTTTTTAAAAATTCGAGGTAACACCCGAAATTTTTTTTAATATATATTTAATAGTGAGTTTTTATTTAAGTTAATTTTAGCTTTATTTTTATTCAAGTAAACTATTTGAGAAATGGTTATATTTTGGTTATTCAAATTTTCCCAAATGCATATTTATATAAATAAAATTATATATTGGAAAATTATGATAGAAATTATAAAGGATGTTTTTATAAAAGAATTTTGAAAAAATTGGTATTATAATTGATTAGTAGTATTAAATTTTAAGTTGGAAATTGATTATTTAATTTAATTGTGTGTAGGATTTAATTGGAGGATTATTTTGGAATAAGGATTAAAAGTATAATTTTATTTTTGTGAGGGTTTAATGGAAATTTGTGAGTTTGGTATTTTCGTAAATAAATATGTCGGTCAGGGGTATTTTTGTAATTGTGTATTTTCAATAATTCGGATTTGGCCCAAATTAAATAGTTAGGGGCTTAATTGAAAGGCTAAAAAGAAGTTTGGGGGTCAAATTGGAATTATGCGGGATGAAATTGTAAGTAATTAAGAAAGTTGAGAGACCAAATTATAATAAGGAAAAGTTCAGGGGTCAAATGTCGATATTGAAGGGAAAGAAATCGGGGAAGAAGGGAGGAAGAGAGATGTCGGGGGAAAGAGAGGTAGCGGAGGAAGGAGTCATGGTCGGGGCCGTCTGTCCGGGGGCGGCCGGCCAAGGGCACAAGAAGCGACGGCACAGCCTCGCGAGGAGGAAGATGGCCGAAGCTTCCTTGCCGCCGCGAGCGCTTCCGGCGTCGGTCATGATCTGTGCCGATCGACTCTCCTACCGGCTTTGTTTTGGCGGTGTCGACAGTGGTGGCCGGAATCGGAAGATCCGGTGGAGAGAAAATGGTGGCAGCCGGCTTTTGGGTTTTTCCGGCGAGATCCGGCAGAGGATGGACGATCGGAGGGCATATCCCGACTCTCCCCGCTTGCCGCCGCTATGGCACCGGTTTCGTGGCGATCGGGCTTCGTTTGCAAATCGACGACCGTGATCGTTCGCAAATCTCTCCGGATGGTCGGGTGTCGGATCGGAAAATCGGGCGGAGATCGCCATCGCGCTGTGAGTCCGATGGTGTGTTCGGATCGCCGATCGACCGGCCACCGGCGATCGAGCGTCTCGGTAATTTTCTTTGGCCTGTTAATTTTAGAAATTCTTGGCTTAATTGTGTCTATTGGATTATATTGTGTATTTGATGATATTGTGAGTCAAAATAATTGTCCGGTTTGCCCGCCTCGATTTTGTCTTTGTGTGGCGGAGTCGGGAAATAGTGAAGTTTGGGGACCCGACTCCCGTTGTTTAAATTGTTGGATATTTGGAGTGTTTTTCTGGCAGGTCCTGGACCCGTTTTTACGGGGGGTAATGTTCGTGTTGTAAGGGAGGTTCTGCCGGATTTTCGGTAGAATTCTCCGAGTCGAGATTCTTAGACAAATACCATAGGAATCTAGACCTAGGATCTATCAGAATTGTTTAATCGTTTTGATAAATTGTTTTCCGTGACTAGATTGTCGGGTTCGCTCGCCCTACCGAGGCACCGGAGCAGAGCTAGGAGGTCGCCAAACCTGTGAGTTAAAGTCATATATCGCTTACGCACGTGTCATGCATAAAATTTGATTTGCTACTGTGAATATTTATTTGCAATTTCAATTTTTCATTTAATTATTATTATTATCATTTGCATGATGCTTTTAATTACTATTTAAATATGTTTTTCCTTTATTACCAATTTTAATATTGCATGATGACTCAGGATGGGACGGCAGTAGAACATAGGAGTTGGATGAGTGTCCCAATATAATCTGAGAGAGATAGGGAAAGGGTAAAGAGGTAAAAAATTTAAGAAGAAAGATTAGGACCTGCCCTGGTCGAGCATCGCTCTCTAGGCTTAGTAGAGTGTGGTTGCCGGAGTAAAGGTCCCTGGTCGAGCATTGCTCTCTGGGCGCCGGCTTATTTGGAAATTTAAGTGACCAGACTGGAGGTAAGGTCAATGGTCGAGCTAAGCTCTCTAGGCGCCAGTCTTATTGGATAAGAGAGCCGAAAGGCTAAGGCTGAGAGTTAAGTGACCGGACTGGAGGTAAGGTCCCTGGTCGAGCTTTGCTCTCTGGGCGCCAGTCCTGTTGGAATGAGAGGTTTGAGATGATAGAGTTGAGGTTAGTTGAGACATAAGTGTTGAAATAATCGAGATTTTAGAGTTGGGATTAGAGTTCACCAAGTACTCCGTCCCGTTGCATGTGGAATAAATTTTGTTTAAGCATGGCATGACACATATGTTTTAACATGACACGTATGGTTCGCGTGATTTATTAATTATTTTAAAATTAAATAAGGTGACATTGAGATATTTGAAACTGTTTTAGATATATGATTTTAGCTCACTCTCGAGACCCATACTCCATTTATCGCTTTTCGATTCGGATCGTTAGTCGTCTCGCGACTCTTATTCAGTAACCCGACTCCTTCATCATCGGGTGATGTATTTGATTTGGTATGTAAATTGGTAAATCTTAGATTCTCCGCAGTAGTAATAGTAGATGTATCGGTTGTAAATTTTCTGAGTTTCAGGTCTTGCCTAGTTTTTCTGGCAGACCGAAGTATTTATGTAGAATGTAGCTATTAAGATAATTTGTGGTTTTAATAATATTAATTTGAGATGAGATTTGTTTAAATCAGTGAGTGTCAGGCTTACTACGGGTTTCGGTGGCCTTACGCCTACCCATTCCCTAGTGCCGGTCACGGGCCCACAGGTGGGGTCGTGATATTAACTTTCAATTATTCAAAAAGCAATAGAGTTTTATGAATTTCTTACTATTTTTAATTCTATCATAAAAAAACTTTAAATAAACTATTAAATATCAGCTAATTTTTATAAGAATAAAAATATTTTAAAAAATTAGTCAATTTTATTAATTAAAAGTCATACTTGCTAGCTAATTTACTCACAAATTAATGCCCTATTCAGTATAAATAATATTCTTTTCAAGAAGTATATGTGAGGAAGTTGAATTTCTGAAAAATTATTTTTCAGAAATTATAAATTATAATTCAACTTGGAAATAGAAATTTTATTGTTTTGTCATGTATTATAAAAGACAGTAATACCCATGTGTTAGTTTCTTTAGATATTTAAATAAGGGTATATTAGTGAATTGAATTCTAATTAATTCGGAAAGTTCTACTTACCTAACCTCTTTAAATAAATTATTTTCACCGTATAAGAAAAGTTAAATTATCTATTTTTCGTGAAATTTTCATTATTATGCAATTCAAATATAATTAAAATCTCTATTTTCTGAAAAAATGCTACTTCTATCGTTATTTGGTATAATTAAAATCTTAAGAAGTTAACTATAATACATCAAAATTATAAAAACACAAAAAGTTCCATTAACTATAACGAATTAAAAAATTATGCAGTTCTTCTCAAATCTTGTTTGGCTAAGGAGTCAACATAAAGCTCTTTCCCTTTTCTCTATGAGCATGTACAAAAGGACCTTTTTAATTTGACATCTGATTCTAATTCTTTTTTCTTTTTTTTTTTCTTTTTTTTTTTTTTTGTTAGAGTTCTATATTATTAGTGAGAAGTATTTTACTTTTAAATCCAATAATTATTATTCTTTTTTAGAATCATTTAATTGCACTATTGATGTTTAATGGTTATTTAATAAGAATTTTTCTTAAATTTTTTAATTTTATAAATACTAAATTAGTCACAGTTAAATAAAAATAAACATTTTATCTTTTCAAGAAAACAACAGTAAAGTAAAAGAAAAATGTAAGAAAAGATAGATCTTAAACTTTGATGAACATAAATTTTTGAATTAATATTAAAAGTTCTAAATTATATTGCTTGATATGTTTGACTTTGATTCATTAACAATTAAGTAAAAATAAGTTTTTTTAAATTTAAAAGTTGTCAAAATATTTTATCCATAAAATACAAAATAAATTTAAAAATAAAATATATAATGTGATGCAGTGATTAATTTAATATATAAAATAATATTGAATGCTTAAAGTAATTTATTTGTAATAATTTTATAAATAAAATATTATAATTACGAACACATGCATTAGTTTATATCTTCAATATTTATAATACTTCATTAATAGAATTAGTGCAACTAACAATTTCAAGTAGTTGATATTTTTCCTCATATACTAAATTACTCATTACAACAAAATATTCACATATTTAAGTTGTAGTGTTAATATCTTATTGTGAATATAAATTATATATTACTTAAAAAAAATTCTAAGCTATTTTAAAATTAAGAAGCCCATTCTTGATTTCTTTTTGTTAGTGAATTCAAGGATGGAAAATATTATTATATGATTTTTATTTATTATTTAAGAATTTATGTTAATCTTTTATTTTTTATCATGAAAGTTTAAAATTCCTTTTCTATTTTATTTTATCTTCACTATTCTTTTTAAAATAAAATTTCTATTTTTATCTAATTGTAATCGTATAACTATGAAAAGTATTATATTATAAAATTAAAGATTCTATGAAAAATTATTTAAAATAAAATATCAAATTTTTTTCATTTTTTCTTTATTTACTAATATACAAATTTATTATAATTTTTATAATAATAATTTATAATTGTAACACATGTTACGAGTAAAGCTAGTTAGAAATTATTAATTTTATCTCAGAAATAGAAAATCAGTTACATAATTGGTCCATCCCTAAACAAAATGTTAATAGTATTTATCGAATTGAAACTTTTGATTTTGCACAAAATTATTCTATTAAACAAACTGAACAAACTATTGCTTTAAATAAATCTCATGAAAATTTACATTTACTTTCGTCTTCTGCATTGCATGAACATATTAAAAAGAAATTTAAATTTTTACATATAGGCATGGTTCAAATTGCTGTTAAACCTTTATTTAGAATTGGATTGGACATACCTATTTTCCTTTGTTTAAGATATGCAAGACATTTGAATTTTTCAAAGTCACTTTTGGCTATGGCTGAATCAAATTTAGCCAATGGTCCTATCTATTTTAATTGTTATCCAAATTTTTTAATTTCATTATTTGATTCAAATATTTTAGACACTTTGATTTTAACTGTTAAAACCAAAAATATGGATTTTGCTGAAAATTCTAGGTCTATAGCTGTCATTTATAGGATCTACTATAAAGTAATGACAACAACTATAGATCCTAGAGCAAGATATTCTTTAACAAGAAATGAAACGATTTTATTTGAAACTAATCCTTTACATTCTAAAATACAAGTCCCCAAAAGACTAAAATAGAATGAGTTGTCGCAAGCTGAAACTTGGGATTTACAAGAAATTAATAAGCCTCAATCTATAGAAAATAATTCTAGAGTTTCACAAATTTTAGAGCAATCAAATGGTTCTGTTCAAATAAGTTTTTCACCTACTTTTTTACCTTAATCTAGATTGTCTACTTTTGAAAATTCTAGACCTTCCACACACACAGCACGTTTTCCAAATTCTAATACAAATTTACAAGGGGTTGATTTTGAAAATAGGATTCCTCAACCTTTTTACACTGATTCTGTTAATATAGAACAAGATAAAAATTCTGATGAACCTGTTTTGTCACCTTCTAGATCAACTATGGAAAATTTTTCAACTTTAAATATGATTTTTACACCTTTTAAAATAAATAAACCTTTTTTACGATCTGATTATTACCATATAAGAAATCGTGAAAAAGTTTTATGGTTTCAAAATCATTTTTCGAAGGGGGAGAGAGAGACTATTCAAGAAAAATTTTATGAATATTTAAATTCTGTTAAGATAAATGTTCCGTTTTTTATCTAGTTTGAAATTTATTGTAACAATAATGATATAGAATTTCCTTTTAAAAATATTTTTACAAATAATAGAGTTTCTAAAACTTGGAATACAACTGTAGGAAATAAACAAATTATTTCTGTTCATCCACCTTTAGAAGAAGTTAAAATAAATGTTCATAATCAGGAAATAATTGCTTCACCCTTTAAAAGGATAAGCTCTGAAAATGATGACAAACTCCCTTTATTAAAAGATATTAGAAATGTTCAAAATCAAAATAATTATACAAATCAAATTCTTTTTACAATTGCTTCACAACTTGATAGGATAGAGACATCTAGCCTAAATAATCAAGCACCTAGGCCAGGTGGTATACCTATGAAACCTATTTTTCAACCCCATGAGATTCCTGAACAATAATTAATTAAATTAAATGATAAAGATGATATTTTGAACCAAATAACTTTAAAATTAGCTAGTCTGTCCTTGAAAGATAAACCTTCTGTTAGTGTACTTAATTCTGATAATCCTAAACAAAATAAAGATAAAAATTTAGAGAGTCAATTTATTAACGATAAATTTGAAATAAATAAAATATACCATAATAGAGGTTTTGACAAACCTAGGACTAGACATTATTATCCTAGACCTACTCCTCCAGATGTCTTGTTTGAGGAAAGAGTTAGCTTTACTCAAGCAAAATATGATGGAGATTCTGTTTATGAATGGAACTTAGATGGTCTGTCTGAATATCAGATTTTAAATATGTTACAAGAAATGACCATGGCCTGTACTTCGTACAGAGCCAGATCTGTAAATAATACTGATAAAAAAATAGCTCAGATGTTAATATCTGGCTTCACTGGTCAATTAAAAGGATGGTGGGATAATTACACCTCCTTAGAAGATAAATCAAGGATTTTAAATGCTAGGAAAATAGTTATAAAAACTGAAAATCAAACATCTATTCAAACCGAAGAAGAAGATGTTGTAGCAACTTTACTTTTTGCTATTACAAAATGTTTTGTTGGTGAACCTAATCAATATCAAATTCGATCTTCTGAAATTCTTTCAAATTTAACTTGTCCTAAACTTCAAGATTTTCGTTGGTATAAAGATGTCTTTTTAACAAAAGTTTTCTCTAGAACTGATTGTAACCATAGTTTTTGGAAAGAAAGATTTATTGCTGGTTTACCTAAATTATTTGCTGAAAATGTTAGAACAAGGATTAGAGATTTTTATGGAAATACTATTCCTTATGATACTTTAACCTATGGAGAAATTATTAATTTTATTAATAATGAAGGCTTAGCTTTGTGTACTGATTTGAAATTAAAAGCTAAAATTAAAAATAAATTTTCACAATCTAAAAAAGAGTTAGGAGATTTCTGTTTTCAATATGGCTATGAACGTATTCAAGCCCTTTCTTCAAAAACTAAAAAATATTTGAAAAGAAAAACTTCTAATAAAAATTATAGAAAAAATACTCCGAATTTTCAAAAAACTTCTTCATCCAAAAATATTTCTCAAAATAAAAATAAAAATAAAAATAATAAAAAGAAAAGTCCTCCTATCTGTTACAAATGTGGTCGTGTTGGTCATTTTAAATCCCAATATAGGATGAAAGAAAAAATCAATAATTTAGACATTTCTGATAAACTTAAAGATCAAATGCTTAATCTTTTACTATCCGACATGATCCCGAAATTCTGATTTAAGTGATTTTGAAGAAAATGATTTAAATATTTTAAGTGATTCATCTTCTACAAATACTGATTTTGAAACATGTGAAGGTCCTGGAATTTGTACAGGTCCTTGTTGTAATTCAACTTTAAATGTTTTAACAAAAGAAACCCTTTCTGATCTTTTTGAATTAGTTGATAAAATTAATGACCCTTCTGATAGAGAAAAATATTTTTTGAAATTAAGAGATATTGTTTTACATAATGAAACCCAAAAAACTGAACCTATTCCTTATAATTTAAAAGAAATTTTTCAAAGATTTGAACCAAAATCTTCTAAAAATTCTACGCCTAATATTCAAGATTTACAAGAAGAAATTAAAAATATAAAACAAGAAATTAATAATTTAAAAAATGAAAATTTAGATTTCAAAGAAAGAATTTTAAAATTGGAACTAAATAGGAAAAATAAAGATATTGCTGAGTCCTCTGAAAATACAAATGATTCTCATATTAATGAATTTTTAGCTCATATTACCAGAGTAAATTTTCATAAATGGTTTATTTTTGTTAGAATTCTTATAAATGATTTTAAAATTGAGACAATTGCTTTAGTTGATTCTGGAGTAGATCAAAACTGTATTCAAGAAGGAATTGTACCTACGTTTTTGAAAAACAACCGAAAAATTACATCACCGATGGTTCAAGAATGCAAATAAATTATAAGCTTTCTAAAGTTAAAATTTGTAATGATGGATTATGTTTTTACACTTCTTTTATTTTAATAAAAAATCTATCTGCTACTGTTATTCTTGGAACTCCGTTTTTAGCATTGCTTTATTCTTTTTCAGTAGACACTCACGGTATCAAAACTAGATTATTAGGAAAAGAAATTTGTTTTAAATTCATCTTCTCTGAGCAAGAAAAAGACATAAATGTTTTGAAGAAAAATTGCGTTTTTAATGATCTTATTAGTCAAAAGAAAAAATAAATCGCTTTTTTAAACAAAGAAATCTTGTCTTTAAAGATTAAAGAAGAGTTAGACCTTGATGTGACAAAAGCCAAAATAAAAGATATTGAGAATCTCTTTACCAAAGACTTATGTGCACCTGTCCCAAATGCTTTTTGGAATAGGAAAAAACATGTGATTTCTTTACCTTATGTTAAAGATTTTTCTGAAAATGACATACCAACAAAATCACATGCTATACACATGAACACGAAACTTGAAAATCATTGTAAGAAAGAAATAGATGAATTATTACAAAAGGGGTTAATTCGTAATTCTAGTTCTCCTTGAGCCGCTCGCTTTTTATGTTTTCAATGCGAGAAAGAGAACGGTACCTAGACTTGTCATAAATTATAAACCTTTAAATAAAGTCTTAGAATGGATTAGATATCCTTTACCTAACAAAAGAGATTTGTTGAAAAAACTTTATGATTCAAAAATTTATTCCAAGTTTGACATGAAATCTGGTTTTTGGCAAATTCAAATTAATGAAAAAGATCGTTACAAAACTGGTTTTAATGTCCCTTTTGGTCATTATGAATGGAATGTCATGCCATTTGGATTAAAAAATGCACCATCTGAATTCCAGAGAATTATGAATGACATTTTTCATGATCATCAATCATTTACCATTGTTTACATTGATGATGTGTTAGTCTTTTCAAATTCATTAGCACAACATTTTTCTCATTTGCATAAGTTTTACAATATAATTAAGCAAAATGGTTTAGTAGTTTCTGCACCTAAAATGAAACTATGTCAAACAAAAATTAGATTTCTTGGACATGAAATTTTTGAAAATAATGTTTCACCTATTTCAAGAGTTTTGGAATTTACTTCCAAATTTTCTGATGAAATTAAGGACAAAAATCAACTTCAAAGATTTTTGGGATGCCTTAATTATGTATCTGATTTCTTTAAGGATATTAGAATCCTCTGTAAACCTTTGTTCAATCGTCTTAGAAAAAATCAAAAACCCTGGACCCATGAACACACTCGAGTCGTACAAACTATTAAACAGAAAATTCGTCATTTACCTTGTCTATCCATACCACATCCAAATGTCTTTCTCATAGTAGAAACAGATGTCTCTGATTTAGGTTTTGGAGGTATTCTCAAACAGAGGTTACCTGGTCAAAATACAGAGTCTTTGGTTAGATTTCACTCTGGAGCATGGAATGAAACCCAATCTAAATACTCTACTATTAAAAAGGAGCTTTCATCTATTGTTTTGTGTATTACAAAATTTGAAGACGATTTAGTTGGAAAATATTTTTTACTACGTATTGATTGTAGTGCTGCAAAAAATATTTTGGAAAAATATGTTAAAAATTTTATTTCGAAACAAGTTTTTGCCAGATGGCAAGCACTTTTAGGAATATTTGATTTTGATATTGAGTATATTAAAGGTTCTTCAAATTCTTTGCCTGATTTTTTGACAAGAGAATTTTTGCAGGGAAATAAATCAAGCTAGTTCTTATGGGCACTCCCATTAAGAAAAAATTATCTCCAGCCGATTTTGCGGCTAAAAGATCTGGACAATCTTCGTTGGTATCTACCAACAGATTTGAAATACTTGACAAAACTCCTTCTACCCCACCTAAACCATCCAACTTTTTACAAGCTGTTACAAAACCAGGTTCTTCTAAAACCGAACCACCCAAATATTTCACAAAACCTCAACACCAAATTGTAACTATTCTTGAAAGCGAAATATTCAATGGGAATTTGGAAAATCCCAATTATCAACAATTATTTCAACATATTTTTCCCTCTGAACAATTTTTCATTCCTGAGAGTTCGTACAAACTAAATTTTTTTTACGAACTTATCCTTTTGGACACTCACTCAATAGAAATTGAACATTCCTTTGATAAAGACGTTCCTGAAAAGATCTCCTATTCAAAATGCAGAATTTTGAAAGTCCTTACCTTAACCGACTGGAACCAAAATCCTTATACTGCCAAAAAAATTTCTGTTACCTTTACACCTCCTTGTTTCAATTATTTTGATTATAAGAAAGCCTGGTACTATACTTTTTATCTTCGAAATTGGAACCATTCCTGGTTCTTTATGTTTCACAAAACCAACTCAAAAACCTTTCGCAATTGGTTTTCTGATTGGTGGACCTATTTTGGACTTTGCCCAGAAATTCTACCTACTAAAATTATGGAAGGGTTTACCATCTTTAAAGAAAAATTACCCATTCTTAAACATGACAAATTGATCATTTTTTTCGAAACTTTTAACCTACTTTGGATATTTTCTTGGCAATTCAAGGTGAAACCCTATAAACCCTCTCCAAATGTAAATTCTATTGCCTGTTTAGTTCGAGAATATAGTGTCAAATGGTGGACAAACTGCAAAGACATTCAAGCTAATAAAGAAACTGTTTTGAAACATTTTGCGGGAAAAAATCCCATGATATCTGGTACGAGCCAATCTATGGGACAATTTAACTTTTTATCGGATAAAAGCAAAATTTTAGCAAAATTATCTGGAAATACAACAAAGAAGGAATTCAAAGCAGCCCTGGAACAAGCTTTGTCACAAGTCTCTGGAGATAGTGACAATGAAGACTCTCGAAGCACTAGTGGACCTAGCTTTACTCCTCAAAATGAAGATGATTGCTATGGACTTGACAATTATGACATTATTTTTGACTAAATGAACAAAGAATCTTTCATTTTTCATAAGTGGACAAAGAAAGACAAAACAAGAAGATAAACAAGCATCTTTTAAAGAATGGACAAAACAAAAGGACAAAACAAGTCAAGTGGCGGACAAATAATTTTTTCTTTTTGACAAAGTGGACAAGATGGCAAACAACTACTGTTTTCTTTTTGACAAATTAATTCAATAATATAACGGACTTAAAAATGTTTGAAGTCCGAATAGTATAGTTTTTCTTATTATAAATAGATGTACATTAGAAGTAAGGAGGCATCACTTGAATGCTTGAGCTATCTTCCCTATAATCTCTTTGTAAAACTTTCTCTCTTCAATAAAAGTTTACATTATTTACTTACTTCTTTTCTTTCTATTCTTCTAATATTAATTATTTCTCAACTATTTCGATTTTGCGGAACTTATTTGAACAGAACCATTTGATTGCTCTAAAATTTGTGAAACTCTAGAATGATTTTTGTCCTTAATTTCATCAGGAAATTTGGAAGTAAATTCCAAAACTCTTGACAGAATCAGTGTAAAAAGGTTGAGGAATATTTGGGTGGTTCGGTTTTAGAAGAACCTGGTTTTGTAACAGCTTTTAAAAAGTTGGATTTGGAATTAGATTAATTACTGATTAAATCTAAAGAGTATATATATATATGCTTATAATTCTCACACATAAAATATTTTTGACATTTGTCACTATATCTTGATATATAAGATTACATTTTTATATATGTACTTATTTTTTACATATAGAGTCAAACTTATGTGTAATGTTATAGTTTTTTTTATTAATTTATTGATTAATAAATTGTATTCAATTAAACAATAATTACAATCCTAAAAGATAACATTTTAATTATATTTTAATACTATATTAATTAAAAAGTTTATTTTCTAATTAGATAATGATCTTGATTTTAGAAAATGATTCATTAAATAATTCTTTAATATTATATTATCTAAAAAGTAAGTCTTATAATTATAATCTAATCCTAAAACCTAGTTATATGAATTGTACTTATAGTATTAATTTATATAATACTAAATTTTAATTAATAAATATTTTAAAATAATTTCTATTTTGTTACACTAATAAAAATTTTAAAATATTAAAAAATTAAGAAAGATATTTAAAATTATTTAATTTATCATTATTTTTTAAATAATTATAAATAATTATAATAATTTTTAAAAAATCTATTAAATTTTAAATATATGTTTAATTTACTATATTATCTATAATCAAAATAATTACAAAAGTGGTGTAGCCACTAGTAAACGACCACCAGTTTTTAATATAGTTAACCCACAATAGTCACATATATACGTTGTATCAATTCTTCTGCAACAAAAATTCAAATAGTTAAGTTTTACTTCTCCATCATAACATATCATAATATGTATAAAGTGTGAAGAAAAATCAGACAAATAGATTTATTGAAAAATATTTTACTAAACATTTAGTTAATTCATCATTTATTAATTAAATGAATTAATAAAAATATTTATAGTTCATTAAATATAAATCTAAATTCAAAAAACTAATTACATTAAAATTTTCAATGATAACAGGTACTATTTCACATTCTTAAATTAAGAATTATAATTCTACTTGTATTTTTCTAAGAAATGTTATTAATAAAAAAATAAAAGAAATATGTGATTAGAAATAATAAAACAGTGACAAAAAAAGTTATTTAAGTAGTGAATCAATAATCCTAATCTATTAATCATCAATTCTTCATGTTTTATAAAAATATTAATAGTCATATGCTTGCTTAATTATTTTTAAAGGATAAAATTATTTTAAATCAAATTCAAAATATTTCTGAATTTAATTGGTATTTTAAATATTTCAAATATATGTTGTAATATAAATTAAATAATGTAATATCTTTTATTCGAAATTATATTTTTAAGAGTCATTTATATATATATATATATGTGTGTGCGCGCGCGCGCAAAGCACGTAAACGAAAAAAAACTACTCAGTTAATTTTTTTTGATTTTATATCAATGAAGAATAAAAATAAATAATAAAAAAAAATAAAAAATCACAATTAAAATATATGTATTAATAGTGCCATAAGTAATATATCACCGAGATATTAACTTTATTGGTAGAAAATATTTCAATCTATATATTATAAAGTAAAGACGTATGCATAAAATATACAAGACATGTCATAAAAAAAATAACTCTTTGAGTCTATGTGTGCTTTTATTGTGAATTAGCATTTGAACTATTTTTATTCACATATTGTAAAAATGTATGATAGGTCATCCTATAGTGCATATTGTCGTATGTGGGGCTGTTAATGAGTTGAGCTGCACACGAACTACTCGAAACTCGTCTCAATAAAAGATTGTTCGAGATTGTTCATCAAGATAAACGAGTCAAGCTCAAACTTCATTTATTAAATGAGTCGAGCTGGAGCTTAGTAATGTTTGGCTTGTCTGAGCTCGCAAGCTGGCTTGTTGAAGAGCTCGCAAGCTAGCTCGTTTAAAGAGCTCGCGAGCTAACTCGTGCATTAGTTTGTTTAAAAATTCATGAATTAGTTCAATAAATAAATAATTAATTAAAAAAATATATTTTTTAACTAAAAAAGAAAAATAAGTAAATAAAATAAATAAATAGATTATAAGAATTTAACTTTTATTACATTAAGGTAATAATATATTTAACAAATTATATTTTAATTAATTCTCTAATTAAATAATTTTAGTATTATTTAAATAAGTGTTAGTTTAATAACATTGTTAATTAAGTTGAAATTTGATTTTATATGTTTAATTATGATTAATGTCTTATCGGTTTATTTTTTATTATAAATTAATTTAAGCAGAACAATAAAATAAAACTACGTGTGCATGACGGTTTCAGGCATGCACCCAAATGTCTTTAGCAACTACGATACTGTAAGACTTTTCAACTTAATTGGGAAAACGCTAATTAGTCACTAAAACTACAATGGAGATGGAAGTCGCCACCTAGATAATCACCGGGACACTTTTATTAATGAGTAGTCTTTCTCATATTCCATAAAGAAGCTTTACGCTATAAATCCAGAGATGGATCCAAAAGCCAATTTTCTTATTTGTGTATATTAATCTTTAATTTTATTGTTTAATAAATCATTCCTAATAAACACAATAGTTCACACGTAGCTATACTGTCACGACTCACTCTGTGGACCCGTGACCGGCACTAGGGAATAGGTAGGCTTAAGGTCACCGAATCCCGTAGTAAGCCTGACACTCACTGACTTAAACAAATCTCATCTCAATTAATACTATTGATTCCACAATTTCGTAACCATTAAATTTACAATTAATTCGGTCTGCCAAAAGAATTAGGTGAGACCCGAAACTATAGAAAATTACCACTGATACCCCTACTATTACTACTGCGGAGAATCTAAGATTTTTACAATTTGACATACCAAATCAAACACCACCCGATGATGAAGAAGTTGAGTTACTGAGTAAGAGTTGCAGGAAGACTAATAGTCACGAATCTGAAAAATAGTAAATGGAGACTGTCAGTCTCGAGAGTGAGTTAAAATCAAATAATCTAGAAACTATTGCAGTCTTCACAGAAAATATTAGTTATTCGAATCAATATATCAAATCCTGAACATAAATACAAATCATAATATCATCATACCATAATAGAAAAATAAATAAATAAATAAAAATATATTTTTACTTTTACAGGACGAGTGGCTCAGTAGAACCCTAACCCCAAATTCTAGTAGCCTTTTGGCTCTCTTAATCCAACAGGTTTGGTGCCCAGAGAGCAAGCTCGATCAGGGTCTTTACCTCTAGCCTGAACACTTGAATTCCAAATAAGCCGGCGGCCAGAGAGCGTTGCTCGATCGGGGACCTTAACTCCTAATCAATCGAACTCGGCCCTGCAGAGCAATGCTCGATCGGGGCAAACAAATCCATAATAATCTTATGTCCATGATCATTACCGGTGGCATGTTCTACGAAAGCCACATTTTCCAAAACGCAATCATCACATTTAATAAATATCATTGTCTAATGAAATCATTCAACACATATCAAAATAAAGATTAAAAATTTAGTGTAAAGCAACGTGCAATTCGTGTCAAAAAATAATAATATATGTATTATTATAACGTTACTAATAATAATATTTATATTATTTTCAATAATTAATAATCAAGTAAAATTATTTATATTGCGATACTAATAATCATATTAAGCATAAATTTCTAAAATAGCATATTAAATTCAGACTTAGCAATAATGCAATGATTAAGTGACTTTAACTCATAGATTTGACGACCTCCTAGCTCTGACGTGCCTCGGTTGGAGCGAGCCGAACAAACAGATCATCTAATCACGGAAAATAATTTATCAAAACGCAAAAACAATTAATCATTAATCATAGGCCTAGATCCCTAGGACTGACTGTCTAAAAATCTCGACTCGGGAGAATTCTACCGAAAATCCGGCAGAACTTCCCCTCCAACACGGACATTTACCCCCCGTAAAACGAGTACAGGACCTGCCAGAAAAATACTAGAAATATCCAACAAATCAAACAACGGGAGTCGGGTCCCCAAACTTCATTAATTTTCCGACTCCACCACACAGCATAAAAATCACGACTAGGGCAGGTAGTTCGACAAACTATTATTTTTGACTCACAAATATCATCTAATACTCAACACAAATCAATAAGAATAAATTAAATCAAAGAATTCCAAATCAATGGGTCAGAGAAAAATTACCGAGATGCTTGATCGCTCAGTCGACTCGCCTCCGGCCGCCGGAGTTCGATCTACGATTTGAACACATCATCGAACTCGAAACGACGCGCTGATGACGATCCCCGCTTTCGATTGTTTGATCCGACCCCCGATCGTCCGGAGAGATTTGCGGACGATTTCGACCGTCGATTCACAAACGGAGTCCGATCGCCACGAAACCAGTGCCATTGCGAAGCTTGAGCTGAGGAGAGTCAGGATACATCCTCCGATCGTCCATCCTCCACCGGAGCTCGCCGGAAAAGCTAAAAAATGCGGCTGCCACCACTTCACCGGAACTCTCTCCTCCCGCCACCAAAACTGACGCCGCTGCCACCAAAAGGAAGCTCTCTTCGAGGGGAGCCGATCGCCACTGAGATAGGCTGGAAAGGCTGTCGGAAAGGGCCAGAACAACCTTTGAAAGCCGCTACCTTTCTACGCTGACTGCCGCCGACGCTTCTGCCGCTGGCCACTGCCACCGCCACGGCCGTCCGTGGAAGGACACCGCCGCCGTAGTACCGATCTCCTCTTTCCCCCGCCACTTTCTCTCTCCCCAACATCTCCTTCCTTCCTTTCTCTTCTTCCCCGATTCCTTTCCTTTCAATATTGACATTTGACTCATGAACTTTTCCTTATTACAATTTGGTTCCTCAACTTTCTTAATTACTTACAATTTCGTCCTGCAGAATTTCCAATTTACCCTTAAACTTTCCTTTAGTCTTTCAATTAAGCCCCTAACTAATTAATTTGGGCCAAATTAGAATTATTGAAAATATATAATTACATATATACCCCTGTCCGACATATTTATTTACAAAAATACCAAACATACAAATTTTCCTTAAATCCCCATAATAATAAAATTATACTTTTAATCCTTATCCCAAAATAAATTTCCAATTTAGTCCTAGCACACAATTAGATTTAAATAACCAACTTGCTAAATATTTTCCAACTTAAAATTTAATATCACTAGCTAATTAAAATACCAATTTCTCCAAAAATTATTTTATAAAAACATCCTTTACAAACTCTTCCATCATTTTCTCAATATATAATTTTATTTATATATACTATATATACATTTAGGAAAAATTTGAATAACAAAAAATATAATTATTTCTCAAATAATTTACTTAATTAATTTCTTAAAAATTTAAACTAATAGGATATAGAAAATAACTTCTTATTTATCTAGCATTAAAATTTCATTTAATTCATTCCAATTAAACCGAATAAAATAAAGCTAAAATTAATTTAAATAAAAACTCATTATTAATCATCATTAATATAATCATTATTAAAGAAAATTTTCGGGTATTACATATACCAAATAATACATATAATTTACCTATGTCTAGCCCATTTTTTATTAAACCAAGTCCATATTAAAGTCTGTTAATCTAGCTTGCTAATTAGTTATGTACAGGTGTTTCTTAGTTGAGTCTAATTACAAGTTATAGCTTACCAAGCCTTTAATCCTAGATGAACTACATATTATATGATAAAACTCATTTTGTATGAACTTAATTCTAATATAGCCCAATTTTAACTAAAATACGGTAAAGCCCACTAAATCTACTATGATTTTAGAACTTAAACCCGATTAATATTGATTAGCCTATTGAACTACAGTTTTCATGTTGGGTACAATTTTAACATAAAGTTTGTATGTCCATTTTTAATTAGGCAGTCATGTTACAATTATTTAACATACATTAAATCAAGAAATAAAGAAAAATAAAGTGCAGAAAGATAAACTTAACTATTACATCCCAGCCTACAACTAAAATTGTAAAAAAGAAAGCCATAAAACTTAGCTATAGTGCATAAGATCGGCAAAAATACGTCAAAAACTCACAAAACACTAAAATTAGGGCGAAAGAGTGCAGAACCGATCCGCTATCGGCAGAGAGCAAATCGACTATAGGCATAGAGCCATTCAGCTCAACGCAAAGCCAATTGGCTTTGCTGTAAGCCGATCGGCTCTAGGGATCCAGGCTGATTTTTACAATTTTCTGTGTAATCTTCACATCACAGAGCCGATTTTAACATGCATAGAAAGTAAAAAATGATTAGAATATGAAAGGAATAAAATAAAATAAATAAAAACTACAAACAAACTCTAAAAAAATTGAAAACAGAGTGAACAAGAATGACAGATTATCTATATAACCCTAATAAACTAATTTGATTACAAAACATAAAGAAAAGGGGAATCTAATCATATCACTTTACGCATGTGATTAATCAGATTCAAAATCTTAATGCTGACATATTATCATATTTAAAACTCTAATGCTCGTATTATCATATTTCAAAACCCAATGAATTAATAACATGCAAATTCATATGAAACCCTAATATAATAATATTAATCATAAAAATAAAACAGAAAAGTAACTATAATAATGTTTCTAAGAAAAACATAAAGAGACAAGAAAACCAGTTTAGAGTGATATCGATGATGATGGATGCATGTTGAAAAACTCTCAGGTTGTCACCATAGTTGATTGTTCTACGAGTCTCAGGAGATGAAGAAGCGGTTAAGTTGAAGATTGGTTGGAAATCCAGTATTGAATGAGGTATTGGAAAAACTTTTGTCATCTTCAAAAGAATTTTCAAATTTCAGTTCTTTCTTAGTGGCCCACTTTCTTAGAGACCAAAATCCTTCTGAACGTAAATTTTTCTTTTTTTCTTTTCTCACAGTATTCTAATCGATATTAGCTTCTATTGATGTTCTCTCTCTCTCGTTGTTGTTATTGTTGTTAGTGGTAGCCCTAAACCCTAAGTCATCGCTTTCTATTTATAAAAGTAGGGTTTCAAAAAAAATTCTATAGGAACAGAAAATCTTCAACTTTTCAAAAAAAAAAAAAGAATTGATAAATATCCAATACTAATTTCTTAAAATTTGAATAAATATCATTAAAATCTTTGATTATCATCAAATATCTTCTACAATCTATATCTGGACATAAAAGTGTTAGAAAGAAACAATGTTAGCGATAAAACCCTAATCGGCACAGTGTAGAGCCGATTGGCTCTACACATGAAAAGTTTTTTTTCTTAAAAAAATTTACAATTAAGTCCCTAAACTTGCAAAACTCATCGTTTTGACTCCTGACTTTTTTTTTGACAATTAACTCCAAATTGATTTTAGAAAGATAATTTTGGTTGGATTAACCTCAACCTTAATCTTCGATGCGCCCGTCCTTCGTCTCATAAGATCCGAGAAGGCAGTAATTTTTATTATAGAGTTTTCTGTAATTCTCTTGATATCTGGATCCATAAAATGGATGCTGACACTATATATGAAAACAATGTAATTTTGAGTATAGTATAGTTAACTTAAATCATTATAGAGTACGTTGCTTTACTATAAAACTAGGTACTTTAGTGTTAAATAAACAAGCACATATTATGTAAGTGTTTAAAGATACACGTTGTTTTACTATAAATTATGTAGTTTTAGCGTTAAATAAACAAGCATATATTATGTAAAAGCTTAAAATTTTTTAGAAATTATAATCTATATATTTAGAAATTAACGAAGCATGAGTAAATACTTTTGCAATATGCTTAATATGAAGCTTGTAGATAGAGTAAGAACTATTATAAATTAATATAAAAAGCACTATAGGCTAATTGATAAGAAAATGTATTAGAATAAGAACTATTATAAATTAACATTAGTAAATATTTGTATAATATGCTTAATATAAAGTTTATAAAGCTCGGCTCGGCTCGTTTGGAACAAGTTTGAGATAAAATTCTATGGCATTTGTTGAACTCTTTATTTTTATCAAGAACTTAATTTAATTATTTGAGTTTTTGAATTTATATGCTATTTTACTTTTATATGTAATAATTATAACATTTACAGCTACATATTTGATAAAATCAAGCTGCCTTAACGAATTTGAAATTGAGCTTGAAATCAAGCTAACCCAAGCTGAGCTCGTTTATATAAATATCAAACTCGAATTCAGCTTGTTTATTTGTAGATCGAACTAATTACGAGCCAAGCTCAAACATATCAAAATTACAACGAGCTGAACTCAAACTTTAAAACATAAAAAATTATCGAGCTCGAGCTTAATTAAATCTTTACGAGTTGAGCCTAACATTAAAAAGCTTGGCTTGACTCGGCTCGGCTCATTTACAGTAGTCATGTGTAATAAAAATAAATAGAAAATGTCCATCATATTTACAAAATGAATTATAATTTAGGAAACAATATAAATATTCAAGCTGAATAAGTCATATTTATTAAACTAGCATACGTTGACATGTTTGAAAAAATAAAATTTTGATAATAATTAATAATAAATCAACTTATGAATTTTATTTTTTTTAATTTTAGTTTAATAATTTTACTTTTAATTATAAAAATATCAAATTCAATTATTTAAAATTTAAAAATTTATTTAATCAATACATCTAGTGTAATAGAATAAAAGAGGAAATACTATAAAATAGTTTTACCAAATCATTTTAATGAAATTGAATTTCTAATTAACCCTTTCTTAGTCAGCAATTAGTACTCAAACACGACGTCGCATAAATAATATTTTTCTATCAATACAATCAGTCTGTTCAGACGATAACCCATCACTTTTTACTACTCCGCACTAGGGCTGAGCATGGATCGGTCCAATTCGGTTATCTATAAATCATCAATACCATACCAAATCTCGATTCTTTTAAAATCGAAGGTACCAATACTGTACCCAACATAAAAGGATTCGTATCGTATTGTACCAGTTTTTACGGTTAAATACAGTTCGGTTCGATGCTATTTTCGGTTCTAAAAAAATAAAAAACACAACTTTAATCTCATCTTTAATCAAATACATTTAGAAAAAATATAATTACCAACCTAAAGAAAGTAGCATGAAAATCTGAATTAGAATTGCAATCACATTCTTGAACAATTTGTTTTGCAATTCAATCACTTGCAAGTATAATAATTCATTCAATGTTCAAATACAAACCATTAAAATATATATTAGTGCTAGCATAAAAGTATTTTGCAAATGGCAATCAGTAAAAAAAAATTATAAATTTTATGTAGTACTAAAATACAAGTCCAAAACATTATAGGAGCTCTAAAGAGTACAAATTGCAATTTAGAACAGCAATATAACAATTCCAAATCTAAAAAAGAACATCAGCTCTACAAGAGAAGAACATTAACAACACTAGTACTCACCCCAACAACTATAAAAAAAAAAAAAAAAAAAAAAAAACAAATCAACTAATTAAATGAATCATAGTTTTTTTATAACTTAATTTTAACCAAAATTAAATTAACACACTATATACACTATACACAAAATTAGCAAAGGAATGTTATTACCTCCCCTTAAAATTAGCACTCCACATTTAATCTTGGCATAAGGGACTCACCAATCTCAGGATTTTGAATAATTTCTGCAATAAAAGTAAAAAATTACATCAATAAAACTTAACAGCATCAAAATAAACCAATATATGTAGGAACTAAAGAAATTTTACCTAACTCTATGCTTTCAATCTTATTTAGTGATTCTTCTAGTTGGACAGGTTTATTTGAACTTCTAAGCTAATCTTGATAACAAATGAGGACCTCCGCTATTGTAAGAAGTAAAGAACTTCTATATTAATCTAGAGTTCGTCATCGAGTACTAAATGCAGATTCAGAGGCTACTGTTGAAGCTTGGATAGCCAATACATCGCGTACAACCTTGGATAAGATAGAATACCTTACTGAATTCACCTTCCACCATGCTAAGATATCGAAATCAATGGTGAATTTTTTTATAAATTTTTCGAAGTACCTATCTAACTCAGATTTCTTAGACAAATTCTGATGCGCTTCTTCCTCTATAAAGAACTCATCAATCTCTTCTTCTGTTTCCACATCATTTGGCCCACTATCATATGTAGATTTCTCTGAGCTTCCTACAATTTCACCCATATATAATTGATCCTCAATTATCTTGTATTCATCCACCATCAACTCTAAAGTTGTTTTTACCCTTTTTTCCAAAATTCTTGCCTCATCTTCACCATAATGAATGATATACTCAGCTCTTAAGTACTTTAATTTGCACTTAGGATCCAAAACACAGCTGCAAACAACATAACATTCATTTTATCTAAAGAACCCCAATATTTATCAAATTTAGCTCGCATTTCAATGGTCATTTCACTTATCTCACTATCCTTGCTAATTTTAGAAGCATCTTGTTCTTTTAAAATCTTTATCACCTCCGAAAAATAAAGATTTGAAGTAGAGTAAGATGTGCCAGATAGTTTGCAAGTAGCATCATAGAATTTTTTAAGAAAATTTATTAGCACCTTAGCTTTAGTCCAATCTACTTCACTAAGCAAATCATCATCAAAACTAGCCAGGAATTTGAAGTCTATATCCTCTAACATATCAAAAGCCTTTTGATAGCCCAAAGCACAATCTAGCATCAAATAAGTTAAATTCCACCTACTTAGGCAATCTAACTATAAAGGGGTCTTATTATTTAAATTTGCTAACTCACAAGCTTTCTTAAATAGATCCATTCTTTGAGGACTACTTCTAATGTACTTCACAACATCTCTAAATTTTTAATGGAAACTTGAGATATCTGAAGTCCATCTTTCACAATTAATTGAAGGATATGAGCAAAACACCTTATATGAAATGCATCTCCACCCAAAATAAATGCATTTTTCTTTAATAATCTTTTCTTCAATTGTTGAATACTAGTGTCATTACTAGATGTATTATCAACAGTTATACACATGACCTTTTTTATACCCCACTCCTCCATACAAGCATCTACTACATTACCTATATTTATACCCTTATGACTCTTAACAACATAAAAATTCAATATCCTCTTATGCATATTCCAATTAGCATCAATTAGCATCTATAAAATGAGCAGTCAAACAAAGATAGCTTAAACTTTGCACACTTGTCCAAGTATCAGTGGTCAAAGAGACTTTTGACATTGTGTTGCAATAATGCCTCTCAATTTTTTCTTCTCTTTAGCAAACAAGGTGAAACAATCCCTCACAATGGTGAATCTAGAAGGAATTATAAAATCAGGTACAACAACTTGAATAAATTCTCTAAACCCTTCCCTTTCTACAAATCTAAAGGGTAATTCATCTTTAATTATCATTCAAACTAATGCTTTCCTATAAGCTTCTTGATCAAAACACCAAGCTCTAATCTTAGGACTTTCTATATCTATAGACTTTAAGAATGTTAGGGTCTTTTGTGATTTGTCCTTCTTATTTTCTGCATTAATCAACTATTGTTTATGAGGAAATTTTTTATAGGTTACTCGCAAGTGTTTCCTACCACCTTGGTAATTCTTACCACACCATAAATACCTAACTCTACTCGTCCATTTACCACTACATTTCTTAATTTTCTCAAAATGCAACCAAACAAATGACCTAGTTTTACTAGAAGGGGAAGTTGGTGGATTAGCAGTGTTAGTACCTTCATTAGTAGTGTCAACAATCTGCATTCCTTTTTCTGTTGGTGGTGGACAACGATGTTTAGTTGAACAAGCATCGGTACTGTTATTGTCAGTAGATGAAATATTATTTTCGGATGGAGGTGGAACTGAAGCTAAGCATAAGCCCTCATTGTTTGAAGAAGTAGGATTAGTTGTTTTCCTCTTCTTAGTGCCGAATAGTTAGCTAACTCCATGTTTTACCATCTTTATAAGCTGTAAAATATAAGATACAGTTAAGTTAAAGCAATTGAAACAATTAAAAGAGCTGCAAATTCAATAAGAATAATTTAAATAATTTAAGAATAAGGCAAGTTAAAGACACTTTGTACAGCCAAGACAAGCTTTCAATAATTTAAGACAATGAATTCTTTACCAGCAGCAACATTAAGCAAGCTTCAATTGTAACTAAGGAAAAATGCTACATAGTAAGATCATATATCCTAGTGACATATATTTGAAATGACACAATGCAATATAATATTGGAAATTGAAAGCCATATGTCGAGAATGATGCTTGCGATTTTTAAGCTTTTTTCCTTAACTCTTAAAGCGAAAATTCTTAATTCAAAAAGGTTGTAAAATTTTTAGGTGCTTATCTACATAAAAGTGGCGAGCCATTAGTGAACTTACTGGAAAGGAGTCAAAGCAGAAGCTTAAATAGAGTTAATATTCATGTCCATTTTTAGGCTTCTGACTTTAATATTATAACCAATTTAATAATTGGCTGCATAGATAAGAAATGAACATTATGCAAGTCATATAAGGCACTAGACATAACTAGTCATTCAAGTTACTAATTCTTCATATCTTTGCATGTCATCACAAGTTAACAAGTGAAATTCAATGTACAACTATCTAGCATGAAGAATTATTTAAAATGGCAGAAGCCGACAATTAGTAATCTATACTATCCAGTAATCCTTAACAGACTCAGAAGTCAGATTGCCCATTGATGAATAAAACAATAGTCTAGCAAAAATACATAACGAAATAGTAATTCAACATCCTAAGGTATAGCTAAGAAAATAAACCAACATCTGGTCTCGTATGTAGTCAGGAACTTCAAACACTTTCAAATAAAATAACCTCAATACAATTTAATTATGCTTAAAGCAATAAGACAGTATGTTATAGTATCCTATCAGTACCATGCCCTCGTCAACCTCCTCAGTCATTGGACCCACTAATTGGCTAAAAAACACTTGCTCTGTCCTCTTTTTATAATCTAAGCCCCCAATCAGAGATGCAAGAATCAGCAAAAACATGAAATAATTTGACTGCATTTGAATCATTTGTAATTGAATCAATATTGTCAGCATATACTATCCTTCTCATTTCATCAACAGAGTGATCATCGAGACCAGGTTATTATTTTCTAGACCATGAATCGACATGCTCTATCTGGTATGCAACTGAATAGAGTGAATTAAGGAAAAATAAAATATTTTTCACAGTTGCAGTCAACAATCTACCCAGTAAAAATAAAAGTAAAAAATTAAAAAGAAAAAAAATACCCGGGACTGAGCAACGTCGGCACAGTTATGGAAAGAGATAGCACTAAAGAAGAAGACGTCTACGCGAGCCAATTCTTGCTTCTTCCTTTCTCGAGCTAATTATGCGTGGCGCTAAAGAGGAAGACGTCTAGTCGAGCCAATTTCTTCCTTCTTTCTTTTGATTTTTTGTCCAGAAATTTGCCTTAGGGATTTTATCTTTCTGAATTGAAAATTGAGAGGTGCGGCGGTGTGTTCTAAAGAGAAAGACGTCTATGCGAGCCAATTTCTTCCTTCTTCCTTTTAATTTTCTGTTCAGAAATTTACCTTAGGGATTTTTTTTTTTCTGAATTGCAAAATGGGAGGTGCGGTGGTGTGTTCAAATTGTTAGGTGTAGGCTTGTAGTAGGGTTAAGTTAGTAGATAGTAAATTATAAATTTAGTATTATAGTATGTATATTAATATCAGTATACTATATGATATATTAATATATATAACTTATATTTTCTTATAGAGTATAAAATATATTATAATATTATAGTTATTTTTAATATATATTATTTTTTTCTTATTTCGATAATAATTGGTTGAATTATATAAAATAATAAATATAAAATAATTTTTTTATAGAGTATAAAGTATTTTATAATATTATAGTTGTTTTTAATAGGTATTATCAATATTTTGTGTTATTATTTTTAAATATTAATTATTTATTGATTATTCTAATTTCTAAAGTTAAAACATTTCAAATTAATATTCCAAATTTTACTAAAGATTATTTAGTGTATTACCTAATTGAATTTATATTAATTTATATATTATACCACATTGAAATGTATTAATTATGTAGCCAAACAGCATTTTCCTTATTATAAATGCCTTCAAGTTCTTAGTTTAATTCCTAGAAGGGCCGCTGAAGTTTATATTCATTTCTATTTGAGGGATTTATCATCTCTCTCTTACCGATGTCACCGTTTTCTTCTTTCTCGTAGTCACCCCCGCTCTTCTCCCCCTTCTCTTCTCCTCCCCTCTCGCAACAATCAGCCGTCGGCGCCGGCGTCCTCCTCTTCTCCACTCTTTTGCTGTCACTGTTGCCTTCCAAAGACCAGTCGGAGTCCGCTGTATAATCAAACTATACTAAAAAAAAACTATACAAAAAGTGAAAGGTTTACTCTAATTTGATTTTTTTTTTTTTTTTTGAAATAGTTTGATACTTAATAAGAAATTTAAAGATCAAATTGTAATTTTATTTATCAATATATAGTTCTTTGAGTGTGTGAACTTTGAGCGTAGAATAGTATTAGTAAGTTTTATCAAATGCAAGAGATTTCAACATAATAAACAAAATATAGGCAATATTGTGTATTACATAAAAAATCAAAAGGTAAATAGAATTTAGCCAAATATATATATATATATATATATATATATTTTAACTGAAAAACTTTTTAGTATAAAATTATAAAATAAAAAAATAAAAAATATAAATTTTAAAGTTGATGGATAAATAGTGTAATATGAAAATATACAAGAGCATATGATAACTACCTCAAAACTTTAAATTTGAGTAATATTGAGTAATATGATTAGTAAACTTTTAAAATATCAAAGTATTATCTCTCTTAAACAATTTGATTTACACACTTCATTTCTTTCATAATTTTTGAAGTTCTAAACCAAAAATATTTTTATTTCATTAAATTCGACGTTAAAATAAGAGTTGCAGTCTTTTCATTAAAGGATTTATAAAAAGTATTTGGTTCAGAGGTTTAATATAAATGATAGTTGTTTCTCACTTAACAACTATATTAAAGCATTTGATAAAGATTTAAAAAACAGCACCTG
Source organism: Ricinus communis (assembly GCF_019578655.1). Classification (NCBI taxonomy): domain Eukaryota; kingdom Viridiplantae; phylum Streptophyta; class Magnoliopsida; order Malpighiales; family Euphorbiaceae; genus Ricinus; species Ricinus communis. Next base: position 14,729,558 of record NC_063259.1, on the reverse strand, counting down.
ATAGCTAATTTAGTTGCAATTTTGTATCAGCTCTATTTTAAAGGTTTTTTCTTATGGATTGATAGCTAATTTGATTTTATTTTTATTTTTTTGGACACTATTATTTTTATTAAAATTTATTAATAATAATGTACTATAAGTTGATCTCATATAATTATATTTTTATAGTTTATAATAAATAATTATTATTTTAAAATCATTTTTAATAGTTAAATAATTATGATATTTATAATTATGGTATTTAAAATTAGAAATTTTTGTTAGTAGAATTTAAATTTAAATTTTTACTTTTCAAATAAATTTTATAAATTTTTAATAATAAATACAATTTAGTTAAAGAAAATTAATTATAATATTTTTAATTATTATAAATTATTTTTATTAATTTGTATCATCGAATATAATATGATAAGATAAAATATATTTAACGATAAATATATACTCAATAGTCATTTAACGTACATACAACAACCGCTAATAAAATTTTATCAAATTTTTTAATTTATCAATTATCAGTCATCAACTACTACTATCGATTACTACTGTATCTTGATCAGCCCACTAAATAGGCCTGTAGAAAATTTTGGGTTTTCCAGCTTGGGTAAGCGATTTTGTATTTCTCTCTTTACCTGTTTTTGTTTTCTTTAATTTCCTAAAGTAATATTTGCTCTAAATGAAATCTGTCCATACATTAAAAAATTGATGATAATATTCAGTTCATCAGCATGCTTTAATTTCAGTCTATTGACAAATTTGACAGCACTAGTGAATGAACTTGAAATCTAACATTTGTGACCTTATGATAATTGACTAAATTGCATTGAATTGAATTCTTGTATAACGTTGCAATAGCATTAGCTGTTACTAGGTGATCCTGTCTTCTAATTAGTCTACGATTCATGGCTATTTTAGTCTCTGTTTTCCTACTAAATGCTTAAGAAATTTATTTCTTTAGATCTTACTATAAAACATCTGACATATTTGATTGCCTTCTTATAAACACTGATTGTCTTAGTTAAGGATGACAGTCAGCCGGATATTTCCAAGTAATAGTCCCAACTGAATTCTAATAGGATGAATTTAGATAGTAATAAACGGATTTAGAATTTAATTTTCATAGATAGTAATATCCATTACTCGAACCTGATTATATAAATAGATACAAATACATAATATTCAAATCTAGTACCGATTTAGCTAAACGAGTATCGAGTAGGAAATCCATGGATACCTATCCTCTTAGACTCATTAAGAATATTATCCATCATTTTATTTTTCATAGAACTTGAATCTTAAACCTTTTATAAAAAAGAAAATCATTTCTATCAATAAATTATTTTATGATTTTTGTAAAATGACATACATATATATACAAAATATATATATAATTAATATATATAAACATAAGAAATCATATTAATTATATAAAAAATTATATTAAGTATATATACATACATATATATAATTAATATTATATATATATATATATATATATATATATATATATATATATATATATAAACATAAGAAATCATATTAATTACATACATACATACATACATGTGTATAATTAAAAAATATTATTATTATTAGCACCCAACCTATAAACTTTTTTAATTTATAATTATGTAGTGCTAATATGGCATTAATTATATTTATTAAATAATTTTTATTAATAATGTATCTTTTAATTAATTAATATAATTTTTTATTAATCTCTTTTATTAAAATTAACACTGCATCATCAATCGTCGTATTTACTATCGTTTTATTAGTATAATACTTATTAAGATGTAAAATAATATTATAAGACTCTTTTGCTAGTAATCAAATATCACTTATAGGTAAACGAATAAAAAAAAATTATTATAGTACCTAATTTAACCTATTAGTATTATTAACTTATGATTATGTAATGCTAATATGACATTAATAATATTTATTAAATAATTTTTATTAGTAATATGTCTTTTAACTAATTAAAATGATATAAAAAAATTTCATACTATTTTATTATATAGTCGAATTTAAATTTAAATTTTTATTTTTAAATTTTAACTAATTAATTTTACTTTTATTATTAAAACAAAACATTAATAAGTATATGTATTGTGTTATTATATTTAGAATTATAGATAAAATTTGTTTAGTTAGATATATTATATAGTTTTTATTTTTACAATTTGTAAACTCAATGTTTATATGAAAAATAAAAATATAATATATATATTTAAAAATTTATTTTACTAATAAAATAAAAATACTAATATTATATGTAAATTTAAATAGATAAAGAATTATATAGTTTTGATTAAAAGTACTTTTAATCAAAACTACTTGAAAGCTGCATAATTTTACTATAATAAAGTAAAACATAACAGAACACACACACAGTAGAATCTTAGAATCCACTCTCAAAGCCTCTTTGCAATCACCAAAACTTGCTGCCGTCGCCGTCGCCCATCTGCCGTCGCCGTCGCCCTTGCTGCCATCGCCGTCGCCCTTGCTGCAGTCGCCGTCGCTCTTGCTGCAGTCGTCTCCTCCCTCGCAGCAGTCGGCTTCCCCCTCGCCGGTCATCAGGTATGTTGTTTTAATTTGGCATTTATTATTTTTGTAATTCTATTGTTAGATTAGAGTAAATAGCAAAAGCTTGTTTAAGATTGATTTTTTTTTTTTTTTCTGTTTGATAATAACATGTGGAGATGGATGGCAAAAGCTTGTTTAAGATTGATTTTTCTATTTGATAGTCACTTTCCTTCCTGTTTTAAGATTGGTTCTTCACGTTACCTCTTTGCTTTGATTGCTATGTCGGTTTGTTACTGGTATTGTGGGTTTGTATATATATATTTTTTTCTTTTCTTTTTTAGAATCTTGTTCAACTGCAGATTGTTTCTTATTATAATAATCTTAAATAGATCTATTGTAAGAGACATTGGTGCATTCTTTATGTTAAAAGAATTGCAAATGAAACATCAAGAGATAGGTATGTACTGGAGTGCCTCTTGGAAGGTTCAATGCTGCATTTTATGGTTTACAAAATTCACTGGCTGAGAAAAGGGGTGTTAATGATGTTTCAGTGTTTCGGGAGCTGGTTGGTTACATTTGGTTTAATTTTGTGATAACTCATGTCCTCTAAACTGATTTTGAGACTTTAGATACTAAATTGTTCCATTGAACAGTTCCATGTGGAGAAAAGATCGTTTATTTTCTTTTTGATTTGAGCTTATTGTTAATAATGTTTACAACTTTTTTTTTTTAATTAAAATTGCATTTTATTTAGTTTTTATTATTTAAAATATTATTTTATATTTTTATTGAATCTATGCTTGGGTTGTATTAATATACTTAACATTTAATGTTGGATACTTGAATTTGATTAGTTTATATTTTTGTATTTTATGTTTTTATTAATTCTCTGTTAATATATTTTACAATTTAACTATTGTAAATGGTTCGATAAACGGGTACCCATTTAATTATCCAAATATTTATATAAATGGATACTTAACGGGTAGAGTACCTGCTACCCATTTAAATATTCATAATGTATATTTAATAGTTATTTAATTTAAACAAGTTTTAATTGAATTCGGATAGTATATGCGGATATTCTTATTTAGATTTGGGACGGGTTCAAATAGATTTCTTTTAATCGGGTTCGGGTTCGAATTCGAAAATTCTTAAATGGCCGGGTACTTTACCCTGTTGCCATTCCTAGTCTTGGTGGGTTTTAAATGAAGCTTGAAGACTTGTTGTGAGAAGTATTACGTAGATTTGCAAGTACATGTCAGTGGCTTATGATTTCATCTGGACAACTTATGCAGTAGGTCTAAAAAAATTCTAGATGTATTTCTTCCAAGTACGGGCTTTTCGTTTTTGATTTCAAGTTACAATCTCGTTCTGCATTTGATTTTATTAAAAAAAAAGTTGCAATATATTTTTATTCATATTTATTGAAAAATCCTTCACAAATAATTTCAGGAATATTTCCAAAATAAATGCAATGTCAATTAATGTCAAGAGCCAAATTACATTCTCAATAAAAGTTGAAAAGTTAAACATTTCAAATTAATACTCCAAAATTTATTAAAGGTTATTTTAGTCTATTATCTAATTAAATTTATATTAGTTCATATATTAATACCACTACTAAAATGCATTAATCATGTAGCCAAATAGCATTTTCCTTGTTATAAATTCCTTCAAGTTCTTAGTTTAATTCCTAGAAAGGCCGCTGAAGTTTATATCCATTTCTATTCTAGGGATTTAACATCTCTCTCTCTCGCTGACATTACGGTTTTATTCTTTCTCGTGTCACGCTTTTTCTTCTCCTCGTCCTCCTCCCCCTCTCGCAACAATCCGCCGCCGGCGCCGGCGTCCTCCCTTCTGCACTCTATTGCTGTCACTGTTGCCTTTCAAAGACCAGTCGGAATCCGTTGTCTATTTCTACTGACTTACGGGTTTTCAAATTCTCACGCCTGTGGGTTTTCAACACGAGAAGTCTACGAATTTGTGATTGAGAAAATAATCTCAATTTATGGTTTTGTGAAAACCAACGATTTTAAGGACTTCGGTGTTACTTTGAACCATCAAAAGGTGTGTATTAGTTGGCTGTTTTAGTGATGAGAACGGCTCTTTCGTTTCCTATTTTAATTGTGATATAATTTCGTTTCCCTGTGAAAAAAGATAACCTATAAATCCATTGCATTCATACACATTGTCGTATTAGTTAACAGAGAATCTCCTGTCACTTTTGTCTGAAAATTTCTGCTTCTCCTTCTGTTTCTCTCAGGAGGAGGTGGCTATGTCTGGAGTGATAAAGAAGTTCTTCATTACCTCAATGTTTATGTGGATGGCTCCTATTATGATCCTTTATGCTTTTAACAACGAGTTGCTCCCTGGTAAGATTATCTAAATTAATCTTAAATATCTCTGATAGATAGGTCGGTGTTCAAGAATTGTCATTTTTATCCTAAAAAGTACTACTAAGTTTATTAACATAATTGGTGAAAGTTTTGTTTGTACCAACAGCTAGAATCTGTACCTCTATAATACCCCAATGCGTGTAATTTTTTTCTCTTTCTGAAAGCAAATATTTGGGACAACAAAATGTCAGCTGTTATTGTTATCTATTACTAGCACTTATGTGATCTTTTGTGCAGTTTTTCTGGTGATCAATGTATTTTGTAAAATCTCCCCCTTAGATATAGTGCTTTCACTATGGAGGAAATACTAGTATCGTTTACCTTTTCTCTTTCCTTGAATATTCATTTTGTAATTCTTGCTGCTTTAAGCAACTAGTATGAGTCTACAATTTATCTTGACTGTGTTCTGCTGGCAAGTTTGTAGAGCATGCTGACCATACATTGTATAATCAATGACATTAATTTCCTAAATTTGCTTGTAAAAAAGTTGCAATAGTGAAACAAGATTGCTAGGGGAGGATTTTACCATTTTAGAAGGGCTTTATGAAGGATGTACTTAGAGATATAGTGAGAGGATGGACAAATTTGCAATGCAATTATGCAAGGTACTTCATCTTAAACAGAAGCAAGTATCACCAGGTGATGTTCATAGATGGCATAATCCATCATTTGTAACATGTGGGATTTGTTTGAGAAAAAGCGAAGATTTTATTTTCACTTTATAGTCTGTTGAAACTTGAAAGAAGTTTTGCTTACCTGGTTAGATATTGACCATATTGGGTAGCACTTTCTTTTTCCTAGTTTTGCAGCTACTACTAGTCATTTCATTTCATTTGCTACTATGCTAATGATTTGAGTTGTTATGGTTTCCTGCAAATGAGAAAGTGAATGTCTAAATGAAAGTTAAGCTTATGATGTTATTAAAAAATCTTATTAAAGCACGTGAAATGACCTTGCATGCTTGACCTGTTTTTGAAAAGCATTTAGAAATTGACAGTGAGTTCCTTGTTTGAATGTTTTAAAGTCATTCATTTGCCATACATCAGCCCTTATTTGGATAATGCTCATACTTCTTCACATCAATTTTCTCAGATTCTGAAATTGATTCTCTCTCAAATGGGGAAAGAGCAGAGACAATATGAAGCTATCAACTGATATTTTGGAGCACAAATTTCTCTGTTCATTTAGTTTAGATGGGGATTTTGGTTAAATGGGTTGTGAGATCCAGACCAAATATTGCAACATAATTCTGTGCAGATGGTTTTTTGTACATGCACCTTTGGAAATAATTTGGTTGAACTTGTCATATATAAACTGAAAAACATACAAATGAAATTAGTAAATTACCCTCATTATATGAGGAAATTTCATACCAACTCTGGTGGATCATTATCATAAAGATAATTATTAGCTGAGCTATAATGACAAATGCAAGCTATTTGTATCCTTCTCAAGTCTGTTGGGGAGAATTTCATCATAGGCATCCTATAAGTTGTTTCTTAGACCAATGAAAAAAAATTGCTTTTTTACTATAAACAAAACTTAAATGAATAAATTAATAAAAAGAATGCATTTTCTTAATGTTATTTCTTCCTCAGTCTGTTAGCAAGAAAGTTCTTTGTCATACAAATTCTCCATATACAATAGATTTTGATCAAACTATGTTCTAGGAAATGGGAATGAAAGCTAAGTGCCTGAATGCTCATTTGGATCTTGTACTCGACTTATTTTCTCAAAAGTATTATTGTTTGAAACAGGCGTGTCCCATTTATCTCCTCATTCATTGACAGTGTTGAGTGGGCTCGTGGCAGTCATATCAGTCAATATAGTTATTGCATTCTACATTTATATGGCAATGAAGGAACCTTCAGATAAACATGAGCCGGATCCCAAATTTGTTGCTGAGGCGAAAGCTAGTGTAAGTCGGTTAACAAGTAACGGGGAGGATTCTGCCAAATCCATAAAGAAAGAAGAGTAGCATAGACAAAACTGATCAGCGTTCTGGTCGGGCTTGCTTCTTCTATTCATCGAAATGTTGAGTTATGATGATGTTTATTTTGATTCCAGTGTAAGAATCATCTCATAATTTGAGTGTTTTTGTACATTATCTTTGGACTTGGTTCACTCTCTTCTTTTCATTTTACGGCCATATGTTATAGAAGGATATTGTTCACTCCAGCCTCTGAATCAGGTGCCTATATGGTAAAGAGGGACTTGTAGTAGAAGAAGTAGTTGCTGAGACAAGTCTAGGGAAAAATAGACATTGAAAGATTGGCGAAAGGGCTTCATAATGAGCTATGTATGCCTTCATATCAGTTATCAAATTCTGAAATCGGTTCACTCTTCCAAGCATTGTTTGAAATCTGTCCAGATATTTCTTTGTTCAAACTTATATAAACACACACACAGTGGTGGGTGGATGGCAATTGCTGTTTGTGCTGCTTTCTTGAGTCTTGCTGAAGTTTATGGCCTCTGCTGGTTTTGGTATGATGTTTTCCTCTTTTCCTACTTTTCTATTTTCTGCTACTTATGCGCTGCTGCTTCCATTTTTCCTTTTTGTGGTTCTGTTATACTGTTAAGGATGGTTTTGTGTAATTACAACTATAAAACAGATATAAAAAAGGAAAAGCAAATATGACCATAAAAAAAGGTTGGCTGCCTGAAATGGACTAAGCACTCAAATTCAACTACAATATCAAACAGAAGGTTAAACAACTCTATAGATACTGAAAAAACAAGACATAAACTAGCATTACATTCAATCTAGTGGTATATTAAACCTCTTGCCAAGCATTTCCATAGACAGTTTAATTACATTGGTATGTATGTCTTACAATTTGAGATCATATACAAGCCAACAGAATGTTTAATATCTCTTTAAGTATTCACTGAACTAACTTTGGAAAGAAAGAAAATGATGAAAGTTGTTTTTATTTGTATGATATTTATATACTTTATATTCACGACATGTTTAAAGCGCTGAAAAGATTGAAGGTCAATAGCAAGTCTAATTATTAAAATTCACGTGCATCATCATATGTGGGTGAAAAAGTAGCCTTATATAATAAGGCCAAGAAAGAGTTAATAGGTTTCTCAAGGATTTGACACCTGCTTAAAACATGCTGAAATCGATAGCACGAGTCTATTCCTGTCCTGTATCATTCTCAAGAGCAATTGCTGGTAATGCTCGTTGTTCAACTATACAACAGGTCTTTCCAGCAATTGCTGGTGACCCAATGGAACAGTAGTTTATGATAAGAATACTTGTGAAGACATAAGGAGAGGTTTGTCCCCTTTCGGGTTCTATACTTCTGTTGGTTGTTAGATACTGAATGGCGGTAAGAGTGGCGGTATCAATGATACTGCAATGGGGACAGCGGTAATCAATACTGTTGATGATGATGACCGAATTTCATATTAAGACAATGAGGCCAGTTTTAATTAATCATGGATTTGAGAGAAGATTTCTCTAAACTGCTTCTTTAGTTATAAAAAAGAAAAGGGTTAACACTACTATTGCATGAAAATTTATTCATACTTGTACAGCTTGATTGCTAGAAAAGTAAACTCAGGGGCTGGCCCTCTTTGAAAGCACTTCTCCTTTTTCATTTTCTATTTTTCTATTTTGGTGACTGAGATGGCGAGAGACCTTTGAGTCAGCGCCCCAACTCACGCTGATCTTTTATGTAACAAAATCCTGTTCCTAAAAAAAGAATAATATTTTAATTTATTTATTTTACTGCACGAAAGGAAAGTAAAATTAAACTATATACTAAAAGACTATACAAAAAGTGAAAACTTTACTCTAGTTTGAGAAAAAAATAATAATTTAATTTTTAATGAATTTAATACTTGATACGTGTTAAGGATTAATTTTTATCAATGTAGTTGTTTGATTATGTTGACTTTGAGCGGATGACAGTGGTTAATTTTATCAAAATGCAAGAGGTTTCAACATAATAAACAAAATATAGGACAACTTGTGTATTAAATAAAAAATCAGAGGTAAATAGTACTTATAACTCAATATATGCAACTGTCATTTTATGGAGATTTTAGCGGGAGAATTTTTTAGTATAAAGTTACAAAATGAAAAGATGAAAATATATTTTTTTAAATATTGAGAGATTAGTAGTGTAATATGAAAATATACAAGGGCATATGGTAATCACTGCAAAACTTTAAACTTGAGTAATATAATCGTAAATAGGAATGACAGTCCGGCGGTTGTTATCGGCTACTCATCCCAATTGCACCATAATGGGATGAATTTGGATAGTAAGAAACAAGTTTGTGACGGGTTTGGTTGAACAGGCAGATACCCATTATCTAAACCTGATTATGCAAATAGATACAGAGTATCTGAATCCGGTACTTATTTAGCTAAACGAGTATTGGATAGGATACTCGCAGATACCCTATCCTCTTAAACCCATTAAGAATATTATTCACCATCTTGTTTTCCATAGGATTTAAACCTTAAACTTTTATCCTATCCTCTTAGACCCATTAAAAATATTATTCATCATTTTATTTTCCATGGGACTCGAACCTCAAACCTTTTATAAAAAAAAAAATCTATGCTACTAATAAACCATTTCTAATTAATATAATTTTTTATTAATTTTACTACATCATCAATTGTCGTATCTATTAACGATTTATTGGCATAATACTTACTAAGATATAAAATAATATTATAATAATCTTTTATTAACAAATTAAATATGACTTATAGGCAAAAAGCTAAAAGAAAACTAAATTTCATAAAAGAATATTATTATAATACTCAACCAACCTATTAACATTATTAACTTATATGACTATATAATACTAATATGACATTAGTCATTTTTATTATATAATGTTTACTAGTAACATATCTTTTAAATAATTAATATAATATATAAAATCTCATACTATTTTATTATATAATAAAATTTAAATCTTAACTTTTATTTTTATATTTTAACTAATTAATATCACTTTTATTCTTAAAAGAAAGCATTACTAAATATATGTATTGTGTTATTATATTTAGAATTATAAAGGTATATCATATAATCTAATTTTCATTTTCACAATGAATGTGTAAACTCAATGTTTGTACGGAAAAAGTATTATATATAAATTTTTTAGAAATTATTTTACTAATAAAATACAAATAAAAATATTATATTTAAATTTAAATAAATAAAAATACTATATAATTTTAATTAAAACTACTTTTAATCCAAACTACTTCAAAACTACATAGTTTTATTGTAATAAACTAAAACAAAATATAAAACACATAGTAGAATCTTAGAAATTCTAGTTATATTTCCATCTAAACCTCACGGCCTCCACCCTCTCAAGCCTCTTTGCAATCACCAAAAAGTTGCTGCCCATCTGCTTGCGCCGTCGCCGTCGCCGTCGCCCTTTCTGCCATCGCCGTCGCCCTTGCTGCAGTCGTCTCCTCCCTCGCAGCAGTCGGCTTCCCCCTTGCCGGTCGTCAGGTATATTGTTTTAATTTGGCATTTATTATTTTTGTAATTCTATTGTTAGATTAAAGTAAATGGCAAAAGCTTGTTTAAGATTGATTTTTTTTTTTTTTCCTGTTTGATAATAAAATGTGGAGATGGATGCCAAAAACTTGTTTAAGATTGCTTTTTCTATTTGATGGTCACTTTCCTTCCTGTTTTAAGATTGGTTCTTCCCGATACCTCTTTGCTTTGATTGCTATGTCGGTTTGTTACTGGTACTGTGGGTTTGTGTATTTTTTTCTTTTCTTTCTTAGAATCTTGTTCAACTGCAGATTGTTTCTTATAATAATAGTTGTAAATAGATCTATTGTAAGAGACATTGGTGCATTCTTTATGTTAAAGAATTGCAAATGAAACATCAAGAGATAACAGTTTGTTTGGTAATGCATATCGGTATTTACTGGAGTGCCTCTTGGAATGTTCAATGCTGCATTTTATGGCTTACAAAATTCACTGGTTGAGAAAGGGGGTGTTCATGATGTTTTCAATGTTGCAGGAGCTGGTTGGTTACATTTGGTTTAATTTTGTAATAACTCATGTCCTCTAAACTGATTTTGAGACTTTAGATACTAAATTGTTCAATTGAACAGTTTCATGTGGTGAAAAGATGGGATTTTTTTATTTTTTTTTATTTTTTATTTTTTATTTTTTATTTTAGCTTATTGTTAATAATGTTGACAACTTTTCTATAATTAAAATTGTATTTTATTTAGTTTTTATTATTTAGAACATTATTTTATATTTTTTTTGAATCTATGCTTGGGTTGTATTAATATATCCAACATTTAGTGTTGGATACTTAAATTTGATTAGTTTATATTTTATATTTTTTGTTTTTATTAATTTTTGCTAATATATTTTACAATTTAACTATTGTAAACGGGTACCTATTTAATTTTCCAAATATTTATATAAACGGGTACTTAATGGGTAGGGTCCCCACTAGACATTTGAATGTCCATAAAAGATATTTACTAATTATTTAATTTAAACGGGTTTTAATCGGTTCGGGTAGTATATATGGGTATTCTTATTCGGATTTGGGACTGGTTCGGATAACAAAGGCAATCTCTTAAACGGATTTGGAACGGGTTCAGTTAGGTGTCTTTTAATCTGGTTCGGGTTTGGAAATTCTTAAATGGGCGGGTACCCTACCCATTGCCATTCCTAATAGTAAACTTTTACAATATCACAATTCATTTCCTCTCACAACTTTTGGAGTTCTAAACCCAAAGTCTTTCTATTTTCATTAAATTCAATGTTAAATCAAGGATTGCAGTCTTTTCATTAAAGAATGTACGTCGAATTTTGGTTTCCAGCTCGGGTAAGTGATTTTGTATTTCTCTCTTTACCTGTTTTTGTTTTCTTTTAATTTCCTAAAGTAATATATGCTCTAAATGAAATCTGTCCATACATTCAAAAATTGATGATAATATTCAGTTCATTGTCTATTAACAAATTCAAATAAACTTGTTTTGATTGTTAATTAGCTCGGCCAAATTTGACAGCACTATCGAAAGAACCTGAAATCTAACATATGTGACCTTTCCAAACATGATAATTGACTAAATTGCATTCAATTGAATTGAATTCTTGTATAAGGTTGCAATAGCATTAGCTGTTACTAGGTGATTCTGTCTTCTTATTAGTCTCCGATTCATGGCTTTTTTAGTCTCCGTTTTCGTGCTAAATGCTTAAGAAATTTATTTCTTTAGATGTTACTAAAAAACATCAACGTATCTGATTGCCTTCTTACAGACACTGGTTTAATAATTTCTCAATATTAAGACATGTCAAGTGCATTTGTGATATTCTCAAAATTATTAGATTATGTTATCATGATTTAATGGTATTTTGAACTTCTATTTTGATTTTCTAGCAATAGCAGAGCCTTGCTATGGATGACTGAAAGTAACCAATCTAGAGCAATTCTAGGGAGATTAAGTTTCTGGTGTTTAAATAGTGGTACAACTAGGGGTGATTGACTTGGAAAAGTGGAGTCGTTGAGTATGAGTTGGGGGTGAGAAACTGAACCAATTAGATTTTAGTAAAACCTGAAAGAAAACAGAGCAATAACTAAGGAGGATTTTACCTCACGATTTTACATGTTTAATATCTTTTTCTTTTACTTCTTATTGATAGTAGAAGCATCATTTTGTTAATCATGGTGAGGCATGGAACTTAAACTATGTTAAAGAAAGAACAATGAGGAAGGAGGATTTGCTACATGATTCTGCATGTTTAACTTTTATGATATTCTTCTTGATTAATAATGTTGAGACATGGAACACCAACTATTTGAAAGAAAGAAGAGTGAGGAGGATTCTACCTCACAATTCTGCATGTTAAACTTGTAATCAACTAAAGATTTTTCTGGATCTTAGAAAGTATCAGTTCACACGTCATGGCGAGGCATGAAACTCCCAACTATCTTCTCATCTTATTTTATAACTTTTTGTACAGAAAATTTGAATATCATTGAAGTTTGTAATGTACAGTCTTGGAGTTGTATTCAGTGTTTTATCATCGAGGCTTTTGGAAATGGTTGACCATAATTGAGATGCATCCATGCACTGATGGGAGATATTCCATAGAACCGTAAATAAGAATCGGACAACTTATCAAATGAATGATAGGAGGTGAAATCTTATTTTTCCATCAATTCTGTTTATATTTATTTCTGGATGAACTTGTCACTATTTTGGAGGATGAGAACATTGTTAATGTGACATAATCATCTATGATGCTTGTGGATGGGGAATAGGAGATTATCTATTGCAGTGGATAGGTTTTGTCATTGGTGTCATGACCAATTTTATTAATTACTAATTGTATTTCTTCTTCTTGTATTTCTGTTATGCTCCATTTACATGACTGTCATCTGTATTGCATACTCTATAACAGGTTATGGTGTTATATGGATCATCTGACGGATCAGAAGCCCTCAGAGAGAAACTAGATCTGGAAGGACGGAACACAAATTTTGCTTTTGTTGATCATTGTCAAAATTTAAGTCACCTGCACACATAGTAGAGTGGTTGAATGGCTATGGATATCAATATTAGTGAAAGCTCTTCTCCATCTCGTCCTAAATGGAGAAAAGTGGCATACGGAGGGATGCAACCTGGGTTCGATGACAACCATACTGATGATTCTTTTCTTGAAGATATGGTTATGAATGCTAGTGTTGTTAAACGTGACCTGCTGAAGGTGATGCAAGACTCGGTTTCCATTTCGCAGTATCTGTGCATTGTTGCACTTGTTGGCTTGGTTTGGACCTATACCCTGCAATCCGTCCTTAGTGAAACTTCCCTCTTTCTTCTCGACGCGAGCCTTCTTGGATCAGGTTTCATTGTTTTGCTTTTAACAAAAGAGATGCTTTCAGTCAATATTCTCTTCCACTATATTCTCAATGTCTCTTTTTTTACGACTGGGTTATATATGTTGGCGCCACTTTATCAGACTCTCACAAGGTCCATAAGCTCAGATTCTATCTGGGCAGTAGCTGCTTCACTTATCATCCTTCACCTCTTCCTGCATGACTATTCAGGATCCACAATACGAGCATCGGGGGCTCTGAAAAACCCAAATCTAATCAGCTGCGTCTCTCTAAATGCCTCCATTGTTGCCTCGGTTTTCATTGCATCTCGGCTTCCATCAAGGCTGCATGTTTTCGCCATAATGTTGTTTTCCTTGCAAGTCTTTCTATTTGCTCCCTTTGTCACATACTGCATTAAGAAATACTCCCTTTGCCTGCATCTTTTGTTTTCGATCGGATTGATGGCTGCTACACTGGCTTCAGTTTATATGTTGCATAGGTTACTCTTCGTACTATTTTTATGTTTGTTGGTGTTTGTGAGTGTAGTGTGCCCATATTGGCTCATTAAAATACAGGAATACAAGTTTGAGATTCATGGTCCTTGGGATGAGGCTAAACTCTGTTTTGATATAACAGATTGAGATTTTGTATGCTATTAGAAAATCAATAGAACGTCATTTTTCCTTTTACTCTAAATCTTTTATTTGTTACCTTTCTTTTCGGTGTTCATGGACCTGAATAGTGGGGTTATTATATTTAAAATGCCGTTAATATATACATATATAACCGTTAAATAATATAGATTTACCTGAAATTCACAACTCATCCATAACTGAATATAGTCCACTGTTTAAACTTTGTAGAAAATACTTTATTGGAAGATGGTGATGGTGCAAACCCATTCCATGCTTTTAACCCAACTCAAGCTGAAAAAACTTATTCAATGGCACACATTAAATTAGCTTTCTGGTGCAACTAATTAGATAGTTCAAGAGGCAGATTAATTTAAATGTGGTCTAGGATTTCTGGGTATGACTGGCAAGGATCCTTCTGCATCTGAGAATTCACAGAAGGGGCCTAACAAAAAGATGTATATAAAGCCCCATTGTATCACTCTGTCCCAGCTTCAGCCCCTCTAGTTTCTAACATAATAATGAATTGACAATTGTTACCATTAACATTATTTTGGAAAATAATTGAAATACATACCACCAAAACAAATGATGGACAATTCTATGTTTCTAAGTCACCAGGGGAAAGAGAGGCCCCAACAATTCGGCACCGGCTTGTCAAGGAAGACTCAAAAACCCTATCCTAACAGACTTGTGATGAATAAATAGAAGAAAACGAGATCAAAAAGATGCAGAACCGATCAGCATCTGTCAAGAAATTTGTTGCATGCTAAAGAATGGCTCTTCTACCTTGCTTTCTTGTAAAGAGTACAACATACAAGATTGGTTCTCCGCAGGATCCAAGCAATGACAACTATGACAGGACCCAGTCCAATTCATGCAATCCTGCAATATCGAGTGTTGAATTCGTGGCCATTGGTTGATCTAGAATGCCATTCGACCAGCAAGCCTGCTTTCCAGTATCCTTCTGTCAATGGCTGCATCAATTGAACTCATCTGAAACATGCACCAGCAAGGGAAACGGTCAAAAATTTGTACTGTGACCATAAATCAGTTGACAAACCAGATTTATTAAAGCTTGGTCCTATGCAAAAGATACCAAACTTTGAAAGAAGCTGACCTGGGCCAAGTCTGAATTCACGGTTCGATGATAAAAATAAATTGTAATGAGCAAAAATCTGTTGGGTATCATCTTGTTCCACCCAAACCCCCACACTTCGGAGTTAAAGCATAGGGCATGTAAATAATAAATAAATTCAAATTCTAAATCAGCAAATACATACACTCCTTAACTGAGAAGGATGCTAGGATGGAGAACCCTCGAGTTGATTCCAGCAAGCTTGTAAAAAATGGTAATTACTAACTACCAGCATAAACATTCACACCTACTTGAATCTTCAGACAACCACAAATTAGGTGGCGTTGACATGCAAAAAATAGAATTGCAGAGCAACAAAAGGAAAAAGAAAAAGATAATAGCATGCCCTCAGTCGATAAGTTTGAAATTCATCACATACTGACCTAGAGGCATATATTTTTTACCAACTGGGGGGTTCTTAATAAAAGAAAATAGAGGAATCGAAAATTCATACAGGAAATACCTCTCTAAATAGGTATCAATGTGTAAACAACTGTATCTGAGAACACAAAGCATAAAGCCTACCCATCTGGTTAGATGTGTAAACCAACTCCAAACATAAAAGAGGTAGTCACAACTTACCTGGCTAGTTTCATCATGCACCTGATACTTTGCTAAGGACATTCTTCTTTCCTCCTGAAATATTTTAAAGTATTAATATAACAACTAAAAGATAGTCACTAAAACCAGAAGGATTATCCTTAATACAGAAGCAACTTACCATGGACATTGCTTCATCATCCCAAACTAAATAGACCTCATTAACAGCTGGCTGGGTCACAGGAGCCTTATTTGCAATAACTGGGGGTGGTCCAATAGAAGGACCACCGGTATTTGGACCAGAGGCATAAGAATGTGAATTGGCTAATGTTCCACCTGCAGTAAATACATACGAGATAACAAATTAGGGGGGAAGCTTAGCTGGACCAAATTCCCAAAAGGATCAATAGTGCACCATATATAGAATTCTTAATAGCAAAATGGAACTCCAGGATACGCAAAAGAAAAAACAAATTACAAAATTGTTTCTTCTGATCAAAATTTGCCAATTCATTTCACAAAATGATTTCTGCACCAAAAACTTTTCAAAATTAACATAATATTGCAAATAGCAAATCCATATTGGTAACTTATATCCTAGTATCAATTAACAATGGACAAGTAATCAAACCTGGAATACCTGGAGTATGGTAGCTAGTTGTTAGAGAATTGTTAGCACCTGAAAGCACATCCACAGAACCTTTAACCTCTCCAAGGGTGCTTGACGGAATATTTGGTGTAGGTAAATGAGTAGAAAATGGTGAACTTTGAGGCAAGTTATTGCTTATGACAGGAAATAATGGTTGTGATACAGGAATAGGTGGTGTGGATGAGGGCAATCCTGGAGGAGCTACTTGGGAAAGTTGAAGAGCAGGCGATGTAGCTGAGGGCAGAGGTGGCCTCACATTTTGCACTGGAAACAATGGCTGCTGTGCATATCCTGTGGGAGCAGTAGATGGTATTGAAACAGCAGGAGGCTGTGAGAACCACGGCTGTGGTCGAGAAGGAACTGGCCAGCCAGCAGGAGGCACCGGTACAACAGAACTGTAACTGCAACAAAAATATAGACAACTATGCAGCCGTGAATGAATAAATAAAAATGGGTTTGTGTAATCTTAGAACAAAAGTGCAAATGTGAGAATGTAATACTGTTGCATTAAGCCCTTGGATTTGGGGCCCAAAACAGTTTTATCTGTAAAACTTTTCTATTCAATAATCTAGCCCGAATATCTTGGTATTTATTTATTTAATCCAACAAAAGTATAACTGTTCCTCTGGAGAAAGCCTTCCCCAAACTTAACTTGAACTTTAACCCTTTCATCCTACAGAAGTCCCAAGGAACAAACTGCTCTATTCAGGCAGAACCAAACATAAAGCCTCACCAACCACACTAAGTTTTTAACTTCCAAGTGAATCATGGGAAAGCATAAATAGAACTCATAGGCTTGACCTAACTTTAGAACTATCAATGGCCAAATACAGAAATGAAAATATACACCCAAAACAACTTTGGGATAACCTCTTAAGTAGCCTGATTAAGCCAAGTCTTCTACGAATAAGTCTGCAATATCTCTGACCAATAGAATAAAGACCTATATCTCTAACCCATCATCTATTGGCTGATGCAGCCAGCAGCTGTAGCACATTTTAAACTACATTCTGAAATGTTTGTAACTAACTTATTTCTTATAGGTAAGAGTATGACGTTTAATGTCACATATTCCAGACATATTTAAGATGTAATATTAATACAATTATACTAATGTTTAAAAATCAGAACATGATGCTTTTACTTTTGAATTTGTCCTATTAAAAATATTATCAATACAGATTAAAGAAAATAAGTGAATTTATTCACTTCCTTTTAATTTTCACTCAAGAATCTAAATGCCATATACTTTGTCTTTTCTTTTATATTTTTTCTCCTCCAATCACAGTATTATGATCTGATATTGTCTTGACATATAAGAGGGCAGTCAAGAGAAAATCTTTGTTACACTTTAAGTTTTAATAGTAGCCTGTAGTGGAATGGGAAAACACCACAAAATTAATGATGTAAAATATACTACTAATACTAAAAATGCACCATTGGTAGATTAGATTGTCCCTATCAATCTCATTTAAAATTTTGCATGAAGTACAATTATTGCATACGATAATTGAATCATGTCCAATGCCAGTGGATCTGATGGAAAGAAAGATACTTTTATCCACCAGTTGCATATTGTAAAATCTAAAAGGATAAATGAGATCTCGCGGCAAAGGAACAGAAATGTGGAAACATACATTGGTTGCACAACGCCTAAAGTTTGTGGAGGATATCCAACACCCACTGGTCCAGGCATTATACCACCAAGCGGAGATGGAAGATCCACTTTGGCAACTTTTGATGGGTTGTCTTCCTCTGCAAGAAAGTTAATAGTGTGAGAAAGGAATACTCCCCACCGACAGTGTGTATTCACATATTTTGCAGACCATGCATGCTAACCACTTCCATTATGAGTCACTTTCAGTCGCTTTGGTTAAAACAGACTAAGATGCTAAAAGAAAGTAAGCATTAGATTGCTTCTAAGAAACAGATTACATTTATCTAGCCTAGCTCCAAGAAAGATTAGAAGTCCATATAAAACAGAGAAGGAAATGATATCAGATCAAATGATTCTTAAGTTGGAACTAACTGATCAAAGCCATTTTTCATGTTAATATGTAAAACTTGACAGGGTTTTTAATTTGAAGCAGAACAGATCTTCAAAGTAAAAGCCAATTGACCAGACATTTGCACATATATCAAATCATACCAAACGAAATAAATATATTAGAGTACAAAGTTTTATTGTTTAATTATCATGATAGATTAAAATCACATGCATAAAAAAAAGTACATTGTGAATTCAACTACATGCAGCACTAATCTAAGGCTATGTTTAGTGAGAAGGATGGAAACTAGAGAGAATAGAAGAAGGCTAGAATGATGGAACACAAATTATCCATCTACCTGTTTGATTAGAAAAGGAAAACTAAAAACTGGTTTAGTCTGCTTTGTTCATTTGGAAGAAAATAAGAAAGGAAGGGAAGATGTAATAATATTATAGTAATATGAAATACATAAGCCTGAAGCTGAATTAGAAAAACGATAATACTAAATTTTTTTTAAATTCAATAAGCTATCTTTCTTTGCTAAAGCCTCCCATTTTGGGCAGATAAAAAACAGTAGACCCATAAGGGACGGTCCACTATCCTTCTCTATGAAACCATTCGAATAAACAAAGGAAATAAGCCGTATCCTTTCTCTCCCCCCTTTCCTATCCACTCATATTTCCTTCCAACCAAACATACTGTAACATCACCTAGGATCAGCTAGTCAGCTACAGATACCCTCATATCTTCAACACTGTGTATTGAGTTACAACCAGACAAACCCTCTCTAATGCAAGGAACTTGAGAGAACTGCTTCTATAGGAAAGGCAATCAGTTACAACTAACAAAAAATAACATTATGAAATTAGCAAGATTTCCCTCCCAACGTTGTATTAAACTGATTTGCTAAGCCCATTAAATTGATGGCCATTTTACATAAGTTTTTGAAGGCCAACAATCTAAGCAACACCAACGTTGTATTAAACTGATTTGCTATACCTATCAAATTGAACCAGAATGAATAAGAAACTAGATGTCCAACTATCAAACTAAACCAAATTGAAAAGGAAACTATAAGTCAATTCCAATGTTGGCAATTAATTCTTGCTATCCAAAATGATCTTATAGCTAACCACATGAATGACAGTCAAATTTGCAGCAAAGATGACCAAACCTATTAGTTACTATTTATGTTAAATGAAAAAAGAGAATCCATATATCCGACCCTAATAATTTGGGATCAAGGCTAAGTAGAGTGGAGCTGGCTTGTTGCAAATTCCATACCAACTCCGAGTCAAGCTTCGGCAACCCAGACTGTAAAATGTTGGCAAGAAGTTTATTAAGAAACCTGATAGAAAATTGGCAGACTAACTAGTCAACAGAAATGCCAGTGAGTCACTCAAGTTGTGTGCCTACATCAAACAGGCACATGTTTCCAATGACTTGGAAATACACGAGTTGGAGCACCTCAAAGAACCTTCTACAATGAAGGGCACGGATAGGCACTTATTTCGAAAAGACGGAAACCAATATCAAAAGTACAATCAGACAAGTTTTCCAAACTACTTAATTGGGTTCATAAAGCCCACACCAAACATAAGTTAGGCGAAAATTGCACTTCAGCATCCCAATAATAGACAATTATCAACAGCTCACCAGCTTCTCAAGCTAACCACTATCTCCAAAGTCATATAGACACAATTTTCTCAAACTTGCTATCCCTTCACAACACATAAGATTCTTCCCCATATAACACTTATTGAATTTAAATCCACAACAGACCAGCCAATTTGCTAATTCTTTTTTCTCCAATGCTGCCCAGGTGATTCCTAGGCCTAGAAATATTGAAGGGTCCGAATGAATGCACAAATCAGATCCTAATATCAGTTTTTCTAAAAATTTTCAGCAAAAAACGCCAGAATCCTAAGCACTAGAAAGGCAGGCAAATGGAAAAGAGAAATTGCGAAGATGCTCAAATAAGCACATCTATATAACTAGGAGTTATAAAAGATTATTACCTTCGTCTCCGTAGTGTGCAGCCAGTACATCAGGTGGAATTCCTTGCATTCCATAAATTTCAATATCAGTTGATTCTCTTCCAGGTTTCGCATTCGGAACCCTAAAATCAGCACATAATAATTAATTACCCTAAAAACTTTCTTCTTTTTTTTCAAAAAAATTGAAGAAAACAGAAGAATAAATAATTCATAAGGAATTAAGAGAATTGATTAAGAGATTACTTGGTGACGCTCTCTTTGTGAACCTGGAGGACGTGGATAGCCATTCCCCCAGCAGTAGAAAGCTTTTTGTGACAGACATGGCACTTGAAGTGCTTCGCCTTTTGATGCTGTACTAATATTTTCTCATCGTCGAATTCTCTATCGCAGTAATAGCACCATACCTTTGATGCTACTCTCTTCTTTTTCTTTCCCATTTTACCCCTTCCTCTCTGTCTTCTCTCTCTCTCTTCTTCTTCTTCTTCTTCTTCGACAATGCCTCTGTCTGTAATCTGATAATCAAAAGCCGATTGTTTCAAATTAGGGTTTTTGTTCTTTTGGTTGCTTCTGATTTCTAATCTCCTTTTTGACGAGGATGATGAATGAATTTAATTATTTATTAGAGAATTCCGAACGCTGACTTACCACGTCAGCTTTAATATTTCACCCGTGGTCTCGTGGGTCCCACGTAAATACCTGTACTCTTTTCTAAAATAAAGACCTGCACATGCTGTACACGTGAGTTCTTAAGTCTTATTATATATCACGTGAAAATAGAAAACCTGGTAAGCACCTTTTGTTTTAAGAAATCACATCGACATCCCCAAAGATTTACTCTGAAAAGCACTTTCGTCCCTCTTCAAAAGTTGCCTTTTACAGCCCTGACATTTGAATAGTAGCAGACAGTTTAATAACTTCGAAATTTCATTTATGTATCTCTTAATATGCACCAACTTTAATTTCTATGTTTATAAAATCACAAATGCTTTGATTTTTGATATTTATATAATGACAAATATCTTAGTCCTCTACTTTTAATTTAAACTTTACGCTTAATCATATCTACTCTTTTCATTTTTAGTTAATTATTACTATATGTAATTTTTCTTTACTCTTTCATATGATCAAGAAATTAATTTGTTAAATATTATTTTAATCATAAAAAAAATACTTAAAATCTATATGGTGAATAACTATTTCCAGGAGTAAGCATACTTTGGGAAAATTCAGGAATTTGAAGATCTCCAAAATCATATTAAATATCAGAAATTTCAAAATTGGATCTCTATAACTGTATCGTAGTATAAAAATCTCTCTTCCAAATCATATACCAATTTTTCGGAATGGTTCGATACGGAGATTCGGGTCTAATAGGACGGTTTGATTCAGTATGGTACAGTACGGAGCAACAGAGATTTAGAAATTTTATATTTTTAAATCATTAAAACTATTTTTATAACTTAAATCAATTGGACTAAAATTAATTTAAGATTATACAACAAAAGATAAAATCATTACAATTATACTATACTTGTATTCAACAATTATATAATAGAGAAGTTTATTTTTAATTCACCAAGCTAATAAAAAGTTACATATTAAATAAATATGTATTTAATAGTTCAAATCCACTAGGTTGGATATTTGCAATATTTCGTTGTCCAACTAATAAATATAATTTCATCTTACTTCTAATACAGTATATTATTATTTGATTAAAAGACATTATTAATAAGAATTATTTTTAAATATAATTAATGTCATATTAGCACTATATCATAATAAGTTAATAAATTCATCTATTTGGTACCATAATAATTTTTTATTATTAAGATTTAAAAAAAAATTAGGTCCTATATCCATAAGGGGGCAGAACTGCACACTTTCGTGTTCAAAGCATTGTCTGAGTGAGTAGGCAGCGCCTACAAAGCAAAGCTTTCTTAAAGAGGCTGCGTTGTTTCCTTTTCGGCACCCGCCTTTTCTTGAGGTGTTGGGGCAAGGCAAGCCCCAGGAAAATATAGGTTGTCTTCCAACTTCATCTCAGCTAGCATCCTGCTCTCGAGGGAATGGAGTCTTGGAGCGAACTACTTCTTGATGTATTGCCCCAACCTCCGGAAGGGCATTTGGTTAGGAGCATTATTTTGAGGGAGGGAAAGCGTGGTTAACAAGCCACTCCGAGGAGGCGATTGGATTGGAGTGCTTTCATTAAATGATGCATGTGGGCTGAGCCATTCCCATCCTAAGTGGTGGCTTGATTCGACCTGGCCTAGTCGGGAAGAGATTCACATAGAGACTACTATTAGCCGGGAATATCTTTCTATTTTAGCTAGCAAGGGCGGACTTTCCTATGGTAGTCCCGTTGTGGCCTCTGATCGGTATACAAATATAAGAGTCCTCTCTCACTACCAACCAGTAGACATCTTCTGGTTGGGTCTTGCCAGTATCAACAACAAGAAAAAAAACAACTGGCGAGCAATTGAAAAAGGTTTATTCAAGAATCATTCTTCTAGTTAATTCGTTAACTAATTCATTTGATGCCTCTAAGCTCGACAGCCTCAGTGCAAAACGCCATCATGTGGCTCTTAGGTTAAGATTCCCTTTGTTTTACTAAAAATAGAAGGTGCGTAAATGGCTGGTAAGACTGTTGTGCGGCAGTGAACATAATCAAAAATCGACATTGGCCTAGGGTTAACTGGGGTAGTAAGGACAACCATGTTGTAAGTAAGGAATCCAAGGGAGTTAAGCCATTCTTTTGTAATAAGTCCACATGTCTATGCTTCTAATGGAAAGTCATGAGGTAAGAACATCCATTAAGGCATTGAGTGCTTTCTAAGAGTCCGAAGAAAAAGGAAGTGAGAGCACCAAGTGCTCGAAGAGCATATAGGATGCTTAAGTGAAGAAGAATAGGCTAAATGAATTATAACAATGTGAACTTGTAACTTTGCTAACAAATCAAGATAAGCTTAATGAATAATTAATATTGTAATAAAAATATAGAACTTAGTGCTTCTATTTTAAATTTGGGCCAATAAGCTTAAATTTTATTAGAATAAAATTATTAGATTTGTGTTTTGTAAGATTTTTTTATACTTGATTTTAAGTTTAAGCTTAAGATTTGAATTTATCTATTATAAAAATAATCATACATAAATAAATATAGTTTTAAATCGATTTTAGTTTCGGTTCTTCGATTCGGGACAATAGGGGATGGTTGGGTATGATTCTCGGTATGTAGAACTAATCAGATCCAGAATTGTACTAAATTTTTTTTTGGTATGATTTGGTTTGGAGAAATTCAAATGGTCAACGAATATTTTCGGTTCTAGATACATTCGGTTCAATTTTTCGGTACGGTTCGGGATCCTAATATAACAAGGAGTGCCGATGATCTCAAAAGTTCAAAAGATGAAAGGAATCCTTTTTTCACTAGAAAATCTAATCAAATTAGGAGTCCTAGTCTGATTCAAAGTCTAAATGAGATTGGGCTTAATCAAGACAATGGCTCTCAAGTTCATTTTATCAACTTAATTCAACATATGAAGACATGATCAAGACAAAATAAGCCTAAAATAATTAAGTCAAGCTATTTGGAGTCCAATATTCAAGAATTGGCCACTCATTACATGTTACTTAGACACAAATGTCATGCTTATTTTGTTGGCTAAGGTTGAACGAATTTTATAATACTCTATACATTTTTTAAATTTTGATTTTAATATTATTTTGGGGAATTTTAGTAAATAAGTATTTTGAATACTACGTTGAGCATTTAATATTTATTTTAGTGACTAATTAATATAAGTACCATTTAATTCTATTATTTCAAATAATTATAATATTGATTTTGGTGAATTTTAAATGTAGTTTTCTTGATTTTCAATAAATAAGTGAGAATTTTATTAAGTTAATTTTAATATGTACATTTATTTTTAAAATATAAATAGACCTAAATTATATTATTTATTATCTATTTGGACGATAATTATAGTTTTAACATGTTTAAAACTAATGTTGATTTATTTTAACTAAGGAATAAGTATTTTATATATATATATATATATATAACATTAAGGATGGGAATTTTGTTGCAGCTAAGCTTAATTAGAGGGGCTAAACTGCAATTTTCCCTATAAGAAAAAAGCCAACACCAGCCCCCTTTCTTTCTTTTCCTTCTTCCCATATGTCACATCTCCCACCAACATTTCCTCACCATTTTCTGCCATAACCACCATGCCAGCCACCATATCACATTTCTCTCTTCTTTTTCTCGTCGGCGCACCTATTTTTCATCTCCCTTCCTTCGTTGGACGTCAATCTTTGGGGAGGAAGAAGACGCCCCTTGCTGCCATCACCAATGCAGCCTCTTCTCATAATTGGTAGTCTCTAAACCACCTCACCAGAGCCGATTTTTCTCCACTGTGATCTGGCATTTTCCAGCAAGATTTAGGCTGCAATTCTAGTGTATTTGGACTTCATGCTACTCAAGCTTTGTGTGGGTGCTTTCGAATCCGAATTCCGACACTGTCAGCTTTCGGACTCTAGTATTTGCCAGACGCATAAAATTTTAAATTTTTAACTCGATATAATTTAATTGGACTTTAAAACTTTTTAAAAAAATTATCAAAAATTATTAAATCTATTAATTGGTAATTATAAATATATAATTAATTTAATTTCATTTATTAATAGATTATTTATAAATATTATGAATTAATTAGTATAATTAATTATTATTCGGTTTTGTAATAATTGTGGCTGTGAATAATTAAATTAGATACCGAAAAATTATTTGTTAGTTTGTAGTGAAATAAATATTATCGTTGGACTAATTATTATTAATTTTTAGATTGTATTGTGTTGCGGGGTCGGAAAATTTATATAGTTATGGGTGACCGACTCATGTGAATTATTTAATAATTATCTGAAGTGTTTTTAATAAGCTCTGGACCCATTCTATGAGAGGTAAACATCTGTATTTTAGAAAAGGTTTTGCTAAATTTTCGGTAGAATTTCCAAGTCGGGATCAGTCAGAATTTTTAGACAATCTAATTAGGAGTCTAGGCCTAGAATTAATTATGAAATATTTCATTAATTTGATTATTTTCGTGAACATATAATCCGACGGTTTAGCCAGCTCCGCCAAAGGCATAGGAGCACCTAAAGGAAATTCGGCAAAACTGTGAGTTAAAGTCATATAATCAATCGCACGTGTCATATCCAAAATTTAAATGCAATATTATTTGATTAATAATTATTATGATTATTATTCATAGTATTATTATTATTATTAAATTTTATTTTCATCATTATCAATATTATTATTATTATTATAAATATTGCATTATAGATTTTATGCCCTATATAACTGATGTTATTTAATTTTAATATGTAATGTTAAATTGAATGATATTATGATTTTTTATATATCATGTTACTTTTAATATTATTGATGCTAAATATTTAATGTGGCTCGGGATGAGACAACAATAGAACATGCCACCTAATAGGTTGCATTAGGATCGCGTGCACACCGATATAAATCACAGATAGGTAAAATGAAAATATTTATATGATATGCCTGGTCGAACATAGTTCTCTAGACTTATAGAAATCTTAATTTTTCGGAGAAAAGGTCCTTGGTCGAGCATTGCTCTCTAAGCATTGATTGTATTGGTAATTAAGTGACCAGACTAAATTTAAGAATTATGGTCGAGTTTTACTCTTTGGGCGAGTCTTATTGGAATAAGAGAGCCGAAAAGGCTTATAGAATCATAGTTTAGATTTCTACTGAGGTGTGCGTCCGATAAATGTTAAAATTATATATTTTTTGAATTATTGACATGACATGCGCTTTAATATTACGTAATATTTTATATTTATTTAAATAATTATTTTTATTTAGATGGTTGTATTTATTTTTAGATTATATAATTTTAACTCACTCTCAAGATTGACAGTCTCAATTTAATTTTTCAGGTGTCAACTAGGTCTTCTACAGTTCTTCTCCTTGGCAGCCTGACTTCCTCCTTCTTCAGGCTTAATATAATTGAATTTATTTGTATATCTGATTATTCAAAATCTAGATTCTCCACAATAGTGATTCTAAAATTTTTTATTTTCTTTTGGTATGTTAAACCAACTGGACAAGTGTTATCTAATTGAGCTGACAGGCTGATTTAAATATGTAGTATTTATGTGGTTGAATATTAGTAATGAAATATTGTTATAATGGATAAAATTATATCTTAATTGAGTTATTGATTAATCACGTTTGCTATGGGTTTCGGTGGCCTTATGCCTATCCATTTCCTAGCGCCTATCACAGGCCCACATATCGGGTCGTGACAAAGTTGGTATCAGAGCCTAGGTTTAGTTTTCCTTTAACCTAGGTTAGCATTCTTAGTACTGCAGAACTAGGATCAAATCCGTCTTTGTTTGTTTTCATTGACTCTAGTCTCAGCGTTTACCGTTATAGAGTCTGTTGTTTTTCTATTGATTTGTGAGCTTATCTTTGATACTATATTAAGGATAAGAGCAGTTGCGACCACAAGGTCAAAGATTTGTGATGAATTCTCTGCTTAGCAATGGTGCACTTTTTCTGTTAGATGTTAGAAGTAAGGTAAACTCATTGCCATTTCTAAAAGTGACTAGTGCACACCAACCTTAGATGCTTTGATTATTGTTTCGGCGATATGCAACACAATTTAGAGTTAGTACAGAGTGTAGTTACAGTCATCAATAATTTATCTCGTTACTATATCAAGTACCGTCTTAATGAGTGAAGCCGAACTCAATACTTAGAATGTGAGGCAGAGGTCAAAGCATATAAGGTTGAGTTTTATGGTTGTAAAAAGAATAAGAATAGTGGTTGGTGTGTATCTTTCGAGCCCTTAGAATTCAGAGAAGCTTAAGCGAGCACTGCTTATTTTTATATATAAAATAGAAGTGTTTCAAAATACAATATTGTGCCCAGTCCCGCAAAAAAACTCATTATGGCATTTCAATATTAGAGGTGCACATCAAATATCGAGTCTAGTATATTGTAAGCACCATAACTCATTTTCAGGACATGCGTCATATATCATATATTCTGTGTTAGCGCATTTTGCCTTAGAATTATGCATCGCAACCCTTTGGTGGTGAGGGGTATCATCACCTTAGTTGGCAATATTGTAGAATTTTATAAAAAGAAAATGACTAGAGATTTTATGATTTTATAAAAGTATTTTTCAAGATAATAATAATTATTAATAATGATTATAAATAAATAAATAATTCTTTCAAAGTAAATTGTGTTAGCTTGAGGCTCTCTGGATGACGGGCTTAATTGCTATCGAAATGGATTGGTGGTTCACAATGTGCCACTTTGGAGTGTAGAGAAAAGGAGGAGACTTTTAAGATTTCAATCGAGGTGCAGTTCTATTTTGGGATGATAAGACTTCAACACCTATATGATCTTGTATCAACTATCACAACCAAACAAATGCTACAATGGGGATGTCAGGGATATCTAGTACGTGTAAAGGACACTTCAATAGAGAAGAGTATAGAGTAGAATGTTCATGTTGTTTGTGGTATCTTGACATATTTCCAAAAGAGTTTCTAGTATTATCACCTGAGCAGGAGATTAAGTTATGCATCGATATTGTACCTCATACGGCTCCCATTCCCTTGCCACCTAGATTAAGTTATACGCTAATGGAATAAAAGAAGCTTAATGAGTAGTTGTTAGGTCTTTTGGATAAGGGTCTCATCAGACCTAGTAAATCTCTTTGGGGCGCTCAAGTGTTGTTTGTGAAGAAGAATGATATTCCTTGCACCTTTGTATTGATTGCATGCAGCTGAATAAAGCGACCATTCGCAACAAGTGTCTGCTTCCTTGTATAGATGATTTTATGATAAGCTTCACGGTGCAACATGTTTCCCTTATGACTGATTTGAGATTCGGGTATCATCAGTTAAGGATGCATGATGAGGATGTAACCCGGGATAGCGTTTAAGATTCGCTATGGCTGTTATAAGTCCTTGATGATGTCATTTAAATTCATTAATGTGCCTTCAGCCTTTATGGGTTTTATAAGTAGGGTGTTTAAGCCGTTCCTGTACCATTTTGTAATTATGGTTATTGATGATATATTGGTACATTTTAGAAGTGAAGATAAGCATGCATGGGATTTGAGTATGGTTTTGTAGACTTTGTGAAAGCATCAGTATACGCTAAATTTTTCCAAGTGAAAGATTTGGTTGGGAAGTGTGGATTTTCTAAGACACGTTATGCCTGAGAATGGTATTCAAGTGGACCCCATGAAAGTGGAGGCAGTGACTGATGGGTAGAGATCGACTTAAATGATGGAGGTTTGCAGCTTTCTGGGTTTGGCAGGCTACTATCTTTGATTTATGCATGATTTCTCAAGGATAGCGGCATCTTTAACTAGGTTGACTCAGAAAAATTTCAAATTCCAATAGAGTGATGCTTGTGAGAGAAGCTTTTAGAAGTTGAAAGGTTATTTGACTTCAGCTCCAATTTTGACCTTACCATATGGAATTAGTGGTTTCACCACATATTATAATGCTTCAAGAGTGGGACTGGGTTGTGTTTTGATACAGTATGGTAAAGTAGTGGCTTATGCATTTAGGCAATTGAAGAGACATGAATAGAATTATCCCACTCATAATTTGGAGATAGCAGCTGCAATTTTTGCTCTTAAGATTCAGAGGCACTACCTCTAAATAGAGAAGTGCGAGATTTTATATGGATCACAAGAGTTTGAAATATATATTCCAGCAGAAGGAGTTAAAACTAAGCCAGAGAAGGTGGTTGGATCTTCTGAAGGATTATGATTATACTATTCTTTACCATCTGAGTAAAGTAGATGTAGTGGTAGATGCTTTAGGCAGGAAGTTGGCAGGTAGCCTTGCTCACATCAACACAAAAAAACACATTTGATTAAAGAGTTGCATGAGTTATGCAATCAAGGGTTACAGTTGGAGGTATTGAAATCAGAAGTGTTGTTGCCACATTTCAAGGCTCGGTCCGTACTTGTTGACAGGATCAAGTCAGCTCAGAGTTAGGACCCTCAGCTAAGGAAAATCTGGAAAGAAGTGTAGCAGGGTCAAGCTAATAATTTTGTTATAGATGATGATGGTACTCTAAGGATGGGCAATAGGTTGTATGTTCGTGATGTGGATAATCTCATAAAAGAGATCTTAGAAGAGGCTCATTACACAGCTTACAGTCCACAACCAGGCTCTACTAAGATGTATCATGATCTGAAAGACATTTATTGGTGGAACAGGATGAAGAAAGATGTGGCAGAGTTTGTTTCCAAATGTTTGTCAACAAGTTAAGCTTGAGTATCCAAAACCGTCAAGGTTGTTGCATCCACTTTCTAATCTAGAGTGGAAATGGAAAAGGATTACTATAGATTTTGTGTTGGATTTGCTTACCACTTCGGTAGGATATGACTTTATTTGGGTGATTGGGAACCGGTTGACTAAGTCAGCGCACTTTCTACTCTTGAAGACTACTTATTCAGTGGCTAAGTATGTAAGGGTGTATCTGGAAAGGATTGTAAGTCTTCACAGAGTTTCTATTTCTATAATGTTTGATAGAGGACTACAATTCACATCGAGGTTTTGGAGGAAGCTACAGGAAGAGCTTGGTGCTATATTGGACTTCAGCACAGCTTTCCACCCCCAGACTGATGGTCAGTAGAAAAGGACAATTCAAACTTTGGAAGATATACTTCGAATGTGTGTTATGAGTTTTGGTGGTCAATGGGATTGGTACCTGCTATTGATTGAGTTTGCTTATAATAACAACTATCGTGCGAGCATCGAGATGGCTCCTTATGGGACATTATATGGCAAAAAGTGCAGACCTCCTATATGTTGGGAAGAAGACGGTGAGCGGAAATTAGCAGGAACAGAGTTGGTTTAAATTACTTCAGAAAAGATTCCTACTATTCGCGAGAGAATAAAGATAGCTTTTAGTAGGCATAAGAGTTATGCGGATCCGAAGCAAGAGCACATAGGGTTCAAAACTGAAGTGTATGTATTTATGAAGATATCTCCTATGCAAGGTGTGATGCGGTTTGGTAAGAAGGAAAGTTAGCACAATGTAATGTGTGACCCTTCGAGATTGTTGATAAAATTAGAGAGGTTGTATATAAGTTGGATTTATTGTCGAATTCCTCACATGTGCATTTTATGTTTCATATATCTATGCTGAGGAAGTATATTTTAGATCATTTGCATGTGTTGCAACCTCAGTATGTGGAAGTGAGTGAAGATTTGACTTATATGGGGCAGCCAGTCATGATTGTGGATATTCATATTGTTGCAAGGAACGCTTTTATAAACAAATGTGCTAGATTATCAATAGATTGAATTTGATGAACATCTAAAACTCCTTGCTTTTGAAGCTCATGTGTGAAAAAGAACTTTGGCAAAATGTGTTTGGTTCTATCTCCTTTAATATATCCTCCTTTGAGTTGTGCAATACAAGCAACATTATTTTCATATAGCACAATTGGGCTTCTTTTATCAAATGGAAGATCACATGTTTCCTTGATATGTTGTATCATAGATCTCAACCATATGCATTCTCTACTAACAACGTACAATGCCTATATTTCAGCATGATTAGATAATATGGTAGTTAGAGTTTGCTTAGTAGAACGCCAAGATATAGCAGTGTCACCATATGTAAATAAGTCACCCATTTGTGATCGAGCTTTATGTGAATTAGATAAATATCCAGTATCTGCATATCCAATTAATTCTGACTTCGAATCTTGTAGATAAAATAAGCTCATATTTGATGTACCACGTAAATAATGAAAATTTTATTTTACAACATTTCAATGTCTTCGAGTTGGTGAGGAACTATACCTTGCTAGCAAATTTATATAAAATGTTATATCAGGTCTTGTACAATTAGCAAGATACATTAATGCTTCAATACCACTAAGATATGGTATTTATAG
Source organism: Ricinus communis (assembly GCF_019578655.1). Taxonomy (NCBI): domain Eukaryota; kingdom Viridiplantae; phylum Streptophyta; class Magnoliopsida; order Malpighiales; family Euphorbiaceae; genus Ricinus; species Ricinus communis. Next base: position 14,697,857 of record NC_063259.1, on the reverse strand, counting down.
ACTAAGTATTTCTTCACATCTTTTTGAGGACGAAAAAAATCCTTTTTCATATCCAAGTTTCTAACGATTATGGAAGAACTCATTGGATGAAATTTATCCATATTAAAATATTTTAATATCTTTTCAATATAAGTCGATCGATGAATAAAAATTCCTTCAAATAAATGTTTGATTTGTAGACCGAGATAAAATTTTATTCATCCTAAATCTTTCATTTCAGACTTATTTTTTAAATAAGTTATTATTTCTGTCAACTTTTTAGGAGTCCCAATGATGTTTAAATCATCAACATAAACTACAATTATAGCAAAATCAGAATTTATTTTTTTAATAAAAATACATGGATAAATTGAATTGTTAGTATATTCTTTCTTCAAAAAATATTCATTTAGGCGATTATACCATATTGTTTTAATCTACAAGAATGTTTGTAGTTTAATTGAATACATTTCTCGTAGTTTTGAGCTACATGCTTCAAACATTTTTAATCCTTCATGAACTTTCATATAAGTGTCATTATCAAGTGATCCATATAAATAAGTTGTAATGATATACATAAGATGCATATGAGATCCTTCTAAACTTGTCAGGCTAATTAAACGTCTAAATATAATTGCATCCATAATTGGAAAATAAGTTTCTTCATAATCAATGCCACGTCTTTGCAATAACTCTTGTACTACAAGTCGTGTTTTATATCTCATAATTTCATTTTTTTTCAATGCGTTTATGCACAAAAACTCATTTATAACCTAATGGCTTAATATCTTCAGGTGTTAAAATATTAGGCCTAAAGACTTGACATTTTTCTAATGCGTTTAATTCTTGCCTAGGATGCATCTTTCCATTTAGGCCAATCATTTTTTTTCGACATTCAATGACGGACTTAGGTTCAATGTCCTTACTTTCTTTTGCAATATCAATTACTGTTGTATATGTAAATACATTATCGATAACAATTTCAAATTTGGTTCCATTTTTATATGAAGTGAGATAATTGGTTGATCTCTTATTGTTTTCATCATCTTCAGATACTTGAACCTCTTCTGGGTTTACTTGTTCATCTATGTCTTCTATTATAGGCTCTTTAGGAACATCAATTTTAGAATTATCACTTAATTTATTTTATTTTATTTTATTTTATTTTTTGAATTTTTATCCTTAGAACCAGGTGGCCTACCACGCTTCTAGTATGTCATGGACTCATTTCCGATAATATAAATATGTTGTCCTACTGGGACCTCAATTCTAATTGGAGCATTTTCAGCTGGTATATGAGATTAAATAACTTTTTTTCGATCACAAAATGTATCTGGCAACTGGTTTGCTATACTTTGCAACATAAACAACACATCCAAAAGTTCTCAAATGGGAAATATTTGGCTCCTGGCCAATAATCAATTGTAATGGTGAAAATTTATGATAATTAATTGGCCTGATGCGAATAATAGTTGTTGTATGTAAAATTATATATCTCCAAGCAATTATTAGGAAGTTTGTTTCAATAAGCAATGGTCTAGCTACTAATTGGAGACATTTAATAAAAAATTATGCTAAACCATTTTGAGTATAAACATTAGGTACAAGATGTTCAACAGTTATTTCAATTGACATGCAATAATCATTAAAAGCCTTAGATGTAAATTTACCAACATTATCAAGACGAATTATCTTAATAGCATATTTTGGAAACTGTTCTATTTATTAAATTATTTGAGCAAGTAATCTAGCAAATGCTAGATTTCAAGTTGGTAATAAACATACATGTAACCATCTTATTGATGCATCTATTAACACCAGAATGGTCCACATGGTGGATGAATTGATCCACAAAAATTACCTTGTATACGTTCCAAAAATTTAGGTAATTGATTTTGAATTTTGCTCGGTGAAGACCTAATAATCAGCTTTCCTTGAGAGCAAGTCGAATATGAGAGTTCATTAGATTGAAGAATTCTTGGTTCTAATCAATCATATCAAATAAGAAAAATATTTGGGTCAATAAACTTATAATTTACTACCATATTTATTTCAATAGTAGACATATATGTGTAATATAAGCCAGAGGAGAAAGTATGTATTTTTTTGAATACACATTTCTTTTCCATTGTGAGAGTTGTAATATAGAGATATTCAATATTTTTTACACTTATAGTTTCAATATGATATCCATTTCGACGAATATCTTTAAAGCTCAATAAATCTCTATGAAATATTGGAGAGAATAATGCATTTCTAATAAAGAAATATGTATCTCCAGGTAGTAATATATTTGCTCATTTGAAGTCTTCAATTACTTTTTTACTACTAGATATTGTATTGACATAAGTTTCTCTCATTTTCAAGTGAGAAAAATATTTCTTATCTTTTAATATGATGTGCGTGGTAACACTGTCTGCAAGATATAAATCTGCATCATTTGTTCTCAATCCTACTAATGATTGAGTAGGATCTATAATATTTTATCTTTCTATATAAAAAATTAATAATACGTCAAGTAGTATCAATCTTTTAGAGACTAATATATTTAGTTCTTCATAAGCATAAAAATCTTAATTCCTTAGTAAATTGGGATACAAGATTTCAAGATGCTTAGTTCTTCAGGAACTTATAGTCAAAATTTTTTAGGAATTTATACCTTTAGTTATTTATTTAATTAGTTCTTCAAGAACTAAAACTAATATTAGTTCTTTAGGAACTAAAATTCATAATAAAAGCTCTTCAGGAATTAAAATTTATACTACAAGTTCTTCAAGAATTAAAATTTATACCTTTAGTTATTTATTTAATTAGTTCTTCAAGAACTAAAACTAATACTAGTTCTTTAGGAACTAAAACTCATAATAAAAGCTCTTCACAAACTGTATATAACACTACTTCTCGAGGAACTAGAAATTAATTAACATTAACTAATATCATATAATATATCTATAATGAAAAAATAAAAAAAGAATAGAAATAAAATAAAACTATAATCCTACAAAGTATGCAGATAAAATTATAATTGCAATATAAACTAGTATTTGGCTAAAATAAAGAAATTTAGGAGAAATTCAAAAGCCACAAAACTAAAATAAAGAAATAGGTGTTATATACTCATTAGGACTACCAAAATGGATCCTTGTGAATTCAACAATGAATTCAAATAAAGATAGAGTATAACCTCATACAATTTTTTCTAAAAACATATGAAAAGAAAAAAAGCTCTAGCTTGAATATTGTTTTAAGCAATCATGCTGATAAAGTGTTGTAAAATAAAGAATAAGAATAAGTAGTATTGTAAGATAAAGAACAAGAATAAAGAAAATAAAGAGAAAAGAGAGAGTATTTCATTGATTGTAACACTTATTTATCAGTATAAAGCATTATAAATATAAAGTCTATTTACATAAGAAAAATTATCCATAGACATAATGATAGACATCCAATATAACCTAAAATATTTTAATATTATTATAAAATGATATATTTTAACTTTATTAAATTTATTTGTTAACATTAGAAGTTGTTATTGAAATCTAATAAATTACGCGAATATCACCAATTTAATATGTAATCTTATTTGTCTCTTTAGGTACAATTATTAAGTACAATCATATTTGGATTAAGGTTTTTATATAAATAGAAATTATATTTGATTAATAAATAGAAGTTATATGTCACAACCCGATCTGTGGGCCAGTGACCGGCACTAAGGAATGGGTAGGCATAAAGCCACCGAATCCTATAGTAAGCCTGACACTCATTAACTTTATTAAATCTCATCTGATATTACTGATGTCACAATATATCTTAACCATTAAATTCTACATATTTAATTAGGTCTACCCGAAGAATTAAGCAAGACCTGAAGCTACAATAATTTACAACTAACAAGTCTATTATTTCTACTGCAGAGAATCTAAGATTTTACAAGTTAACATACCAAACCAATTACATCACCCGATGATTAAGGAGTCGGGTTGCTAGATAAGAGCTGCGAGAAGACTAACAATCACAGATCTGAAAAATAGTAAAATTGAGACTGTCAGTCTCGCGAGTGAGTTAAGATCATATATCCAAGGAAAAACAGTTACAAACACTCCAATAACACATTTATTTAATTTGAAATAAATACTAAGTCATGCAAAACTAAACGTGTCATGCCATGCTTAAATAAAATAATTTTCACATACTACGGGATGGAGTACCTCAGCAGAACCCCAATCCCAACACTAAACATCTCGACTCTCTCTCTCATTCTAACAGAACTGGCATCCAGAGAGCGAGGCTCGACCAGGGTCCTTAAATCCAGTTCAGATACTTAACTATCACTAACACTCTTAGCCTTTCGGCTCTCTTACTCTAATAAGACTGGCGTCCAGAGAGCGAAGCTCGACCAGGGTCCTTAACTCCAGTCTGTTCACTTAGGTTTCCAAATAAGCCAGCACCCAGAGAGCAATGCTCGACCAGGGACCTTTACTCTAGCACATTCACTCTACTCAGCCCAAAGAGCAATGCTCGACCAGGGCAAGTCCTAAACTTACCTTTTTAAATTTACCATTTTACTTTTTTTTTTCTATCAGTCTCGGATTTATACCGGTGCACTCATCAAAATAGTATGTTCTACTATCATCCTATCCCGAGTCATCAGGCAATAATGAATTCAGTGATGAAGAACATGATATATATGAATAGTAATCAAAGAGCATGATATATATGAATAGTAATTAAACGAATAATTTAAACTTGCAATCAATTAATCACAATAGCCATTTAAAATTTGTGCATGACACGTGCATCACAGATATATGACTTTAACTCACAGCTTTGACGACCTCCTAGCTCTACTCTGATGCCTCGAGTAGAGCGAGCCGAACTGACGGATTATTTAATCACGGAAAACAATTCATCAATAACATTGAAACATTTGACCGTTCACCCTAGGTCTAGATTCCTAGGACTGACTGTCTAAAAATCTCGACTCAGGTAAATTCTACTGAAAACTCGGCAGAACCTCCCCTAAAATACGGACTTTTAACCCCCGTAAAACGGGTCCAGGACCTGCCAGAAAACACTTCAAATATTCAATAATTTAATTTAACGGGAGTCGAGTACCCAAGATTTCATTATTTTTTTCCCAACTCCGACACACATCATTAAAAATGACCTAAGGCAGGCAGTCCGACAAACAATTATTTTGACTCATAATATTTCTAATGCTCAAAACAATTCAATAAACATATAATTTACCAAAAAATTCTAAAATCAACGGGCCAGAGAAAAATTATCGAGATGCTTGATCGCCCGGTCGACTCACTCCAATTGTTAGAGTCCGATCGATGATTCGAGCGCACCAATAAACTCGAAACACGCGCTGATGACGATCCCATCTTTCGATCTTTCGATCCGACTCCCGATCATCTAGAGAGATCCACGGACGATCTCGGCTGTCGATTTTCAAACGGAATCAGATAGCTACGAAACTAGCCCATTGGAAAGCTTGTGACGAGGAGAGTCCGAATGCGTGCTCAAATCGTCCGAAGCTCAACGGCACTAGCCGAAAAATTCCAAAAATCGAACTGCCCTTACAAGCTTCTTCTTGCTGGATCTCCTTCCTCAACTAACTTCACATTTGTTGCTATCCTCGAAGAAACCCACCAGCCGCTGACCATTTGAAACTAGAACCATTGAAATGGTTGTCGAAGTTACTACCATGCTTGCTAATTCGGCTGCTTCGACAGCCAGCTACAACGCACTTCAGCCGAGCTCCTCCAATCAGCCATCCAAGGCAGCTCTATCTCCCTCCTTCTTTCTCGACGCTGACGGCAACTTCAAGTGGAGAGAATGAAGACAGCGCTGCGCTGGCGACGCTGGAGCACCCCTCGACCAAAGATCGACGCAGCGCAGCGACGCTAGAGCACCCTTCGGCCGAAGCTCGATGCAGCGTAGCGACGCTGGAGCACCCCTCGGTCAAAGCTCGACGCAGCGTAGCGACCCCAACAGCTTACTAGAGCTACTGCCGCTGCCACCTTCGCGTTCACTCGCCTCCACTACTCCTTCGGTCAACTCTACAGCCTCTGACACGCCCTCCGCCCCTACCAGCCATTTCCGGCAGCAAAAGCTTCCCCTTCCTTCCTCCTCGATCCTCCCTTCTCTTCTTCTTTTCTTTCTTTTTCTTTTCTCTCCATATCAACTTTCAGTCCGTGAACTTTTCTTCATTACCATTTAGTCCATCAACTTCTTTAATTACTAACAATTTCATCCTGCAAAATTTTCAATTAACCCTTAAAATTCTCTTTAACTTTTCAATTAATCCTCTAACTATTTAATTTAGGCCAAATTAGAATTATTAAAAATATACAATTACATATTTACTCTTACTTTTAAATGTAAAGTTACCAAAAAGCCCTTACCGACATATTTAATTATAAAAATACCAAACATACAATTTTCATTAAAACCCCATTTTAATAAAATTATACTTTTAATCTTTATCCCAAAATAAATTTCAAATTTAATCCTAACATACAATTAATTTAATTAATCAATTTGCTAAATATTTTCCAATTTAAAATTTAACACCACTAGCTAATTAAAATGCTCTTTTTCTCAATAATTCTTTTATAAAATATCCTTTATAAATTCTTCTATAACTCTCAATTATATAATTTAATTTATATATATTCGCTGAGAAAAATTTGCATAACCAAAATATAATTTATTTCTCAAAGAATTTAGTTAATTAATTTCTTAAAAATCAAATTAATTGGATATAGAAAATAACTCTCTTATTTGTCTAGCATTAAAATTCAAAACTGCATTTATATCATTCCAATTAAACGAAATAAAAATAAGATAAAATTTATTTAAATAAAAACTCATTTATTAATCATTATTAAAAGAAAATTCCGGGTATTACATTATATATATATTTTCTAATTTTAATGGTTTAAAAATTGTTGTTAGAGACATTTTAAAAATAGGCCTTATATTGTTTTGTTATTAAATAATAGGCAATAGTAAGCACATAATACTATGGTTATAGGAAGGATAATATACATTATTTAGGTTTAAATATTATTTACTTTTGAAATTTGGCTTAATACATACGTCGGTTCTTGTATTTTTTCTATTAAATTAAAATCCTATTGAGTTTTAATAAAATTAATTATTATTCTTTTGTTGTTCGTAGAAGGATTAAACTAGTAATTTAAAATTATAATCTGATTCTTGAATTTATTATCAAATATCATATTCGTCTAAAATTAATTTTATTATTAAATTATAGTAAAATAAATTATACTAAGGTTAATTTGATTATTTTTCTTGCTCTAATTTTTTATTTTTAATAAAATTTAGTTCAAGTAAATTTAAAAACTTTAAACCTACATATATTTACAATAATATTATTAAATTATTATATGATTTAATTTTAGTTATTAATTTAAAATAAACATCTCTAGCTAAAAATGTCATTATGTTATGTTTTTATTATACTTTAGAGTTATACTATATTATAAGTAAAAAATTACATTAAACAGTCATTTCTTAGTTTAGTAAATAATTTGGACACCAATTAATTTCATAGAAAAATATATTAAAGTTGATAAGTCCACTATCAATAAAGAAGACTGTGACAATCTTATAAGTTAATGAAGCTTTGTATCAACCATTCAAATGAGATTAATACGAATAAAATCTTCATTTTTATTATAATTTAATTTTAGTGTCTAATAAAAATAATAATTTTTTACTATTTATTTTATTGAAATTAAAAATTAAATTATTTTGTATCTAATAATATTAAATAAAAATTGAGTGCTTTAATACGCTTAATTTTTTTTAGAATTAAATTATGCTAAAATATAAAATATACAAACAAGAAAAAAATATTAAATTTATTAATTAATTGGACACTAAAACTAAAGAATATTAAATTTATTATTTAATTGGACACTAAAACTAACTAGTAAAAAATAAAATATTACTCTAATTTAATAATAAATTATTTTTAAACAAGTTTGATAGTTGATAATAAGTTCAATGATGAGATTGTAATCTTATATTACCAGTTTAGTCTTTCGAATAACACAAAAAATGATAGTAATTAGTTTTATTAAAACTCAAGGAAATGTTAATGCAATAAAAAAAATAAATGGATAAACTTATGTATTAGAACAAACCTCAAAGCTTAAATAGTATTTATATTATTTATAACTTTTAGAATTCTAATACCCAAAATATATTTTCAAGAAATATAAAATTATTCAAATAAATTTATATAATATATATATATATACATATATTCTTATTTATTAATTATTAATTTATGTTTTATTTTCTTATTTATTATCTTTCTTTATTATGTTATTATTATTATTCTTTTCAGCTACGTTAACAAATAATACCATAGAAAAAATAAAGTTGAGCATCCTACCATTATTTGCCTTAACAAAGAATAAAAATAATTTAAAAAATAAAAATTATGGTGTTCTCAACAGCTTGATTAAAATCTAAAAAAACCAAAAAATTTATAAAAGTAGATTAATTTGATGCTAAGGTAAATTCTTTTTAAAATATATTACTTATTTTCACATATAAATTTTAATGGATCATGGTGAAAAAATCAAATAAGGCATTAAATAACAAATAGTTAGTGTATTATCTATCAAAATTATTATTACAAATCAAAGAAAATAAAAAAAATAGTAATAGTGTATAAAATATATTTATATAAAGTATTAAATTATTATTTTAATTTGATATATGTGTATATCTTTTTAAAGAAAGTATATATGCTATAAGAGTTTTATATACTAATTTATTTTTATTAATATATCATATAAGTTATAAATAGCATATACAATTTTAATTCAATGATCTTATTATTAGGTCATTGATAATAATTTTAAAGTAAATCATCAAATTTCTATTTAATAATACTTATCTTAAATAGTGATAATTATTTAAATGTACTTTAAACTTAATAGATATTAGAAAAGGTTTAATTTTATAAATTTATAAATAGTTTATACTATAAAGTATTTAAAATAAAAATAAATTATTAGTGCAAAATTCTTTTAATTAAATTTATACATCTATCTATAACATATGTAAAAGCACAAATAAGAGAAAAATTTATGAATTGACTAAAATACTCTTATAATTAAAAAATAATTACTAATTTTATTATATTCTAATTACATTTGTAATTAATTTATTCCTAATCATGATAGAATCAATTAGTACTTAATCTATTTCAATCTTAATACTATCATAATTTCATAGATATTACTAATCCTATAAAAATTGATAAACTACTATATCACACACTCTCTCTCTCTCTCTCTCTATATATATATATATATATATATATATATATAATATAGTTTAAATAACTCAATATAAATTCTTACAAAAATTAAAGATAAAAAATTAGAAAAAATAATATTTTTATTTTATTGATAATATTAATTCAAATGTTCATTATTATTACTGTTATAGTACTTCGTTAATAGGATTATTGCAACTGAATTATTAAAAAAATGATATAATAATTTTTATAATAATAATTATTTACACGTAATGGGTTTGACGAATAATGTTGATTTATATATATATATATATATATATATATAACTGAATATATTATGATTATAGGATAACGAGTAACTGAAGATTAAACCAACTCTATTATGCAATGAGCTTGACGAATAATACTAATTTAAATATATATAACAATTAATGAGGAATTATTTATTGATAGCTGAATATTTTATTATCAAAGCAACCCTATTCACATAAGTTGTTTTGCTTAAAATATATATATTAATCTTGATTTTTATTTAATAATGTTAATTTTATTATTAATTATAAAAATATTAATATTAAACTTATAAATTATAAATAAGTTTATTGGTAGATGAATTTATGATATTTTACCAATGAAAATATTTTTAATATTAAATATAGAAATGTAAATTATTTTATATTTTAAATAATAACAAATCAAATCATTAATATAATGGTAAACGGCCATACCAATCTATAGCCACGGTCTTGTTGCAGAAAAGATTGAAAAATTTGCTCTAGTTTGCTGAAACCAAAGTCAAATTAGGCATAATTAGCTAAATTGTTAATCATACAAATCCAAGATTACATATGAAACCTAGCTAATCCATAAGATTACCACATGAGCATACTACATGATAATCACATCATTACTGCCTTGATTTTAGAAATGCTAAACCAACCATGGCCAAACTGAGACCTATACTACTACTAGCCATTAAAGGACTGAAAGGGAAGTGTCAACTGATCAAGAAATGCTGTAACTGGAACAGCCAATCTAGGCTCATAAGCAAAACCATGCAATTCACCATTATCTCCACTGCTTATTCCTCCATGAACATAAGGGCATGGAGGAATCCACTGCCACCTTTTCCTGCAGATATCAAACAGCAAAGATTTATCTGATCCTCTGATCATTATTGCGATGAACTCACCATGTCCAACACAATTAAACCCACGACCAGCTTCAAGTTCTGAGAACTGAATGTAAAGTTGCTGAGGCATCCTTTCTATCTCTACCCATGTTGTCCCACAAGATTGCAGGCTCCAAAGTCTCAAGCTTTTTGGCACATTGAGCTTACTTTTCTCAACTGCTGCTACAAGAATCAGCTTCCCTCTACTCTCAACCAAGCTTGGCGAGCGTAGGAATCTTCGCATTGGAGCTTGAATCTTAAGCCAATTGTTTGCTGTTATATCATAAGCCAAAACACTGAATGGACTATAATTCATACAGTAGAATTTGTCACCAGCGAAAATCATTTCACCTGATTCAAGGCTACAGAGCCTTGGTAGAGAAGAAATAGTGCCCCACAGAGAGTAAAACCCACCGGCATCAATATGAAAGCTTTCAGTAGACAGATTCTTGACTGCGTATGGAGAAATCAAGTCATCTCCAGCAACAGTTACGTCAATGGAGGATAAGCCAACAGTTAAGCCGATTGAAGGGAAGAGACGTGGTCTTAATGTGGGTGGCAGCTGAGATAAAGAGCCAACAAGTGGGTTACACAGAATCAGACTCTTTGTCCCAGCTTCATCTGAGACCCAACATATTAAGCCACCAGAAGAAGCAGCAGGAGAGAACCCATTTGGGATCAGAGCAAAGGAAATTCGATACCATGCAATCTCATAAGGGTCAAAGAGGTACCCTTCAAAATTGGTTCTACTTTGGCAATTGCCAGCAGCAGTGGAACTGTTGTTGTTGTTTCTATAGATGTGGCTCTTAAGGCTTTTATGCTTGAAGAATAAGAACCAGTGGCGACGTGGTGATATTTGGATATAGAGTTCAAGAAAGCTGTTTGAAAACAAGAGAGCATACCATCTCTTGCATACACATCGAGCCCGAAAAAAGGCTGGAGGTGGAAGAAAAGCAATCACACGATCAAGAAATCTTTGTGGTAGTTTGCTCCATATCCTGCTGTCCATCCAAGAATTGGAAATACTATCGGGAGCGCAAGGGTTACTACTACTTGTAGCAAAAGTGTAGGCAAAAGGTATGGGAATTGCAGCACTAAAAGCCTCCATGTGAAAGAGAAGCTGTTTGTTTTGTTTTTCTTGATTTAATATCTGGGATTTTGCTTAATATCAATAAGAAAAAAAAAAGGTTGAGCTGCTGTGATTGCTGGCTACTCTTTCATTAAGAAAGAAAGCTGTGCATTAGGTTTGGTATGAGAGTTTGGGAATGGAAAGAAACTAAAATGGAAATCTCAAGCAGGCTTTAAGAGGCCATGTTATTGGGGAAATAAAAAGGTTGTTTTTGGTATGGTAAGCTGCACAAGACTACCAGCAATCACCTGGTTAGGTTTCTATTTTACTCTTTCAATGGATATATATGGAGAGAGAGAGGGAAGCTGTGGTAAAGGACAAGAAAATAGAAAAGAAAAGGGCAGGCTTATTGGAGGACAAGCTGCTTCTTGGCTACTAAAACTCATGAGAGTGTGTGTGGTTAATTGGCTGTGTCTATGAATCTTTGATTGCTTGGTTTTGAAATTTGGTTTGTTGAAGTTGGGGGACAATTCTTTATATAGGAAAAGGGCTACCCAACATTTCAATTTACTTTCTTTCACTTTTCCATTTGGTTTTCTTTTCTTTCTTTATTTTTGGTGTGAGTGAGAGAATGGCAGTGATGATTCTGATGGTTCTATCTATCAATTCAGTGTTTTCTTGTCAAGGCCGAGGAAGGAAGGACGTTTTTTTGCAGAGGAAAGAAAGAGATATAATAAGTGTGCTAGCAGTTATTATTATTGTTTCTTTAAAATTTCTCTTTTCTTTATTTTTTTTTTTTCCTGGTTACAGCTAGCAGTTATTGTTCACTACACACAGACATGGATTGTGAATCTAACCTCACCTCAACTAAAAGGACCAAATCCAATTACTTTCAAACCTTGAAACAACATGTACTTGTTAAAGAAATGAAATAGATTGTCTGTCTTACATTCATTCTTATACTCCCATTTTTATTATTTTAAAAATCCATTTGAAACATCTCTTTTATTCAGAAATATTATTTTTTGGCCGTCAAAATGAGTTGTATCACATCGAATCCAATTCCCTTTTAAGACATAAAATTAGAATTGAATCTTAACGAATTTATTTAAAAAATGAGTTGATCCATATATGTTACGACTTGAAATGTATCGTATAGCGGATTGACAAGCGAATCTATTATAATCTGTTTAGCTACTATTTAAATAAATATTTTATACCTATCGTGTTATGTTATACGTGTTATTACATAATTAATTAAATAAACATATTATGTGTGTCATATTCATGTAATCCGTTTAAATTTCATATCGTGTGAGATATATTGACACGATTAATAAAATAATTCGTATTCGTATCGATCCTAATTATATATCTGAGTGGATCGACACGACATAAACATAATCCACCAACCCATTTTGACACTCTTACCCGTCGTGCATTCCCCATTTATGTGGGACTGTTTTTTAGACTAAAATATCATATTATAATATATTATTGTTGTGTTTAGTTGAAATCTAATTAAAATTTCATTTAATTTGAAAAGAAGACTTAAAAATAAAATTAAATATAAATAATAAAATTAAAAGATATATTTTATAAAACTAACGATTAAATATATACTGACTTACTATATTTAATTGAAATAATTATATTTTTGGTGTCTAAATTTGTCAAGAAATAACAATCAAGTGGTTGAACTTTTAAAACGAACAATTAAATACCTGTAAAAATATAATAAAAGGTTATTTTTAACAGGTCATGAATTATAAATACCGATGTGGATTTTTCTTATATTAAATAAGATGAAAAATAAGAGACATATGGTAAAAATATATTCTAAAAATAATAAAACAATAAATGTTTCTATCATATACAAATAAATTTTTACCAAGTCATTAGAGTTTTATAGCACCATGAATATCAGGATTTCTGAATTGGAGATTATGGATTAGGACTACTAAATTGAGGATTAATAGAAGTTGGATAAAGAGAGTTATATAAGATAAAATTTACCTTAAGGTTATATCACAAATGAATCCCCTTTAGTTTTGGTTGTGTTCAACAATTTTTGCTCTTTCGTCTATATCTATAAAAGTTTAAGAGAAATCTAAAAATCACCAGCTAAAAAAACTATTTTGTTATTCTTTTACAGATTGACACACTTAATTGTTAGTTTTAAAAATTCAACCGCTCGATTGTCATTTCTTGATAAGTTTAAACACTAAAACTGTAATTATCTCTATCTAATTATGCACAATTTTGATCATATAGAATTTTAAATTAATTTTTATTTCAATTAAAACACATAGATTTTAAATTTGTAAATAAATTCTATAAATATTAATAAAAAATAACATCCATATAAATAACTAACATATGAAATCTTGTGTTTTAAAAAATTAATTATTTTGAAAGTCTTTATTTAAATCTAGTATTTTTCACCATCACTCCTTTATATTTGTAAAACTGTTTTTTCAATTTATTTTGTTATAAAATACTATGCACGAATAAAATAAACCTACAGTCCGACGTTGACATATTATATTTTATTTATTAAATATTAATAAATTTATATTATTGGTTTAAATAATTTATAAAAATGAATAAATAAGAATATACAGCTGGAAAATGATGTTGTTTAGGCAAAAAGAAAAATAGAAATTAAGCAAGTTACTTCAGCCCTATATTAAGCATTATTTTGTCTATTGCTCAAACAGAGCTTTTACCTCAAGATTTTATGTACTTTTAGCATCTTAATCATTTTACATAGGTCTAACAAAGTCAAGATTTTGACTTTTAGCATCTTTCTTTCTTATTTTTACAAGGACAGTGACATAAGGTAAATGCTTTCTTGACATTGAAAGCAAATCTCATTTCATTTGGTGTTATTCTATGCTCATGTTAATTTGCCTGCATAATGATCAAGACTATGTCATCATATGCTTCTAAAATCACTTTTTTATAAGAAATATTATCATGTGTTTGAGAAAGAAATTGTTGCTTTGAAGCAATAAAGTTAATATATATAATAATAATCGATTCTCTTACATAATGAAAGTTGTTGGAAATTAAGGATATATTTAGTTCGTGAAATGGAATAAATATATAATGAAATATCAACGCTTAAATAATAAAATAAATATGAATAAAATATTTATTTTTAAATAATGAATATAATATATATATATATATTTATTTATTTATTTTTTTAAAAAAAAGAGAGACGGATACCTTGAAATAAATAATTGTTCCGATGGAACCTTTTCTTTTCCTGAAGATTGGATGTTGATATACGATCCAAGCGATTAATTTCTTTCTATTCCTTAATTTCTTTATTACTTTACTATTAACAAATCACACGTAATAAATCACAGGATCGCGTTAATTAAAAAAAAAAATTTGCTCATTGATATATAATTAAAATAATATTAAATAAATTCAAAATAGACGACTAAAAAATTTTAACTAAATCTTAAAATAACTATTCGGGCATGTAATAGCTATTCTATTTATTGACTATTCTATAAACCAAACATAGTTTAAATTTGTTTAAAAATTCAACTGCAAATGGTTACCTAGTATGTTCAAATTGCACCGCCCTTTGAGGATTCTAAACTCAAGATTTTCTCATGATCCAGACCCTTCTTTTCCATTTTCTTTCCTGTATGCTTTAGTTTACTTTATTAAGAGAAGGAAAATGGGTGATTTGATTTCACTGTGACTAGTCAACTTTCACAGCCATATTATGGTTAATATGGTAAAGTTGACATTTTGGATCTGAATTTTGAAACATGAGAAATCTCGGTAGAGCTCAAGAGTTTTTGGTGTTGATTTTTAATGGTTTTATTAAAAAGAAAAAAAAGAGACATTTGATTGTGGACTAAATGAAAAAAAACAAACTTTAAAATTCTAATATTGTTGCTGCTGTTATTTCTTTGAATTGAGCAATGAATTTTCATCTAAGAGGCACTTTATGATAATGGGATAGAATCTTGAATACTATTAGGGAAAACTAATAATCCCAACTCTAAAACCCTAATCACCAAAACAATCCAAATTCTTTTCGATCTTTTATAATTTTAAAAATGATTTTTAATTTTGACAATTTTAATTTAATTCGATTCAATTGAATGTGCTTTTGGTGTTATTTTAGTGTAATGATTTTACTTATTTACTTTTTCAATCAAGTGGTTCATAACGACGGATTGACCCGAGGCCGAATTTAATTTTAAAAAATTATTTAATATATTAGCAATTGGCAAAAACACACACATATATATATAAATTATTTTCTTCTATGATTTATATCAGGAATGGCAAAATATATATTTTCTGAATGCATCATAAACATAATTTGTGGACTTATGAAGAGGTTAGTGATTCCTCTTAAGAGTCTTTTAATAAACTCTCCACATTTTTATTACATTTAAACACATACATGTTTATTTTCTCCTTCAAATATAAAATCAGATTTCAGAACCAGCTTGTGCAGAGGCTGTCTTTCGAAATCCAAGTCAATCGCAGCCTTGGCTTGCCGCCGAACCTTAGTCAGCCATTGGCTCTGCTTTATAGAAATCTATTAGAGAGTGTTAGGATGTGAGTGTAGAACACACCTAATCTGACATGTCAGCAAATTCATGTGGATGCCACGTAAGCAAAGACACGCAATTTAAACAATTGTGAAAATGAAGAATTCTTGCTTTAATTAGAATTGAGATGTTCAAATTTCTTATATTTATATACATCGTAATAAATAAATAAAAATAAAAAATATTTTATATTTTTATATTAAAATATCGATACATATTTTATAATTTAAAAATAAAAAAAATTATCTAAGACTTAATATATATACCATAATTAATAGGAGAATGATACGTATATATAAATGTTTTATATTTTAATATTAAATTAATTGATACATACTCTTTTATTTAAAACTAATAAATATATGTTAATAATTTATCTGTTTGGTGTATAGTTAGAGACATATACTAAGTCTATATACAATTTTTTTTAAATCAATAAATATGTGTTTATCATCTATCAGTTTGATATATAGATAAAGATTTACACTAAATTTTGATAATGGCACAAAAAAATTCAAAAGCATCAAAGATCCATAAATTGTTTTGTGTTAGGAAGAAAAGAAATTATATAGCTAAGTAAAATAGATAATTGGATGAATAAATTCAACTGATCTCACTTAAATGATTTTGAAATTGTTAAGAGATTACATATTTTGTAAGTAAAGTTTTAAGTTTATAGAAAATAAATATTTACATCTTATATATATAATTATATTTGGTTTAATATTCAGCTGGTACACTGGCTTCAATATATTTTGATTGAATTGGATGTCCTTCCGTACATCAATCTACTTGCCAAGGAAGAAGAAGCATCAATCAAACAACACAAAGGTATATTGTTAACTACGTATTTTAAGATATGCCCTTAAACATATATAATTAACTTTTAATTTGAAGTTCATATATTTCAAAATCTTAATTTTTTTTAAAAAAACTGTATTTTTCTGCTAATAATCTAATAAGCAATCAAAATCGTCAAATTTATATATAATGTATTACCGGATGATATATATTAAATTTTTATAATTTTCAGTTTTATAATTATATTAAAATTTAAACTCGATCGATTTCATTTTAATCGACTGTTCATATTCTATTATCAATATCTAATGTCACTCCCAATCAAACACATCTGTGAAAATTCCACAACATCATCAAACTCAAGAATCTTTTGAAATAGAAATAAGATCGACCCAGATGATAAAACATGTTTCTTAATTGAATCAACGCCAAAAATGTGCACTTTCTCGAACAATTTATATAAAATAAAAAAAAAATAAAAAAATCACGGTGGATAGATGAATTATAATTTTGTTTTTTTGCTGTAGGGAGACATCATTTGTATAATCCAAGAGGTGCAGGTGTCCATGTATTGAAAGAAAACAGTAAGTATGTCAGAATTCATACGTCCAATCTCATAGGCTTTAAAGCACAGTGGTTTTGGCGTGAACTACAAAAAGCTCTCTTCTCTTTCTTGATGATCTCTTGACAGACAATTAATCCAAGGAGCAGCAGGAAGTTTCACTACTGATCACTGTTCACTTACTAAGTACAATAAAAATATAATCACTTTCTGTTTTGTCTATGTAATAATATTCTCTTTATGTCACTCAGTTTGGCTTTTGTTAGGTTTTGTTAAGAAAGAGAGAGAGAAGTAATTATGAAAAACAGAAAGAAATTATATTATCTGAGAGTCAGAGCTCTCACTCTCACCAGATGTAACAGTGTCTTGTTTTTGTCAATCTTTATCTTCAAGTCTGAGAATTCTTCTTTTTAAAAATTTCTTGAAGCACTTCATATATAGATAAAGGGTTTGTGTTCAGATATGGAAAACTATGTCTTCCTTCAAGAAATCTCCTCTTTTTGGAAAAAGATAACTAAGCAGATTTGGAATTGTGTTTCCCTTCAAGCAATCTCTCTCTCTTTCTCTCTCACACTTATGAATCTAGTTGTTGTTCTTCTTGTTGTTGCCCTTCTGTCCTTTTTTTTACTCACTTTTGTAATATAAAATTTTCTTTCTTTTCTCCACTTTCATGTGCATTAGGGCTCCACTTATCTTTTACATGGCTTTGACTTTTCACTGATTGTGATTTTTTGGAAGCCCTTTTATGGTTGGTTAGTTTCTGGTTTTATTTTTTTGTAAAATAGAAATGTATTTTATTTTTAGTTAATCTACTGTTTTATAGATGGAGTCTATCCATTATGAGTACTATTTAGATTATGTGACAATTAATGAAATTTTACCCTTTTTTGGGGGAAGAATGACAATGTAATATATATATATATATATATAAAATTTTAAAACATATAAATATCGACATGTTTGATTATATTTTAAAATATATATATTTCTTATTATATATATACTTATTTTTAACACATAATATAGACGTAGGAAAATTACTCCCCTTGAGGAATACCAAGATTTACAAATCCAATATTATATTTTTAAAAGTGAATTAGTACACCTATTTTCATTAATTATTACCACATTTTGTTTATTTTTTTATGTTAGTCAAATAGTTAAAGGATTTAATTAATTGATTAAAAAAGTTTAATTTAGACTTTGAACTTATTAAAAAATATCAAACTGGTTCAATATTAAATTTTTATTAAATTAATATTTAAATTTAATTATTTTAGAATAATGTAAGTATCAAACGTCCAGAATAATATAATTCTATTTTTAGTATAATACTTATAATTATAATTTTTTAATATAACTTTGAAATTTTAACATGATTTAACCTTTGGACATAATAAAACATATAAACCTTTATAATTCAAGCATACTAAGTAGTCAAATGGATATAATAAAATTACTTTGAGGTTCTAATTGATATATAATAATTTAGGATACATTCATATTAAAATTTAATTATTCGAAAACACTAGTAATAATCAAGTTTGACAATCTGAGCATGCAAAGATATATCATACGTGAAATTTAACTTTAAATTTATAACGAGCATAAAAGATAATAGAAAATATGCAACTTTTAAATTTTTTAAAACAATTAAATACTTTATTTTTATTATTCATCATGATTATCAAATTTTGATGTATAAATTCAACTTATATTGTATTAAATCAAAATTAGAGAATTATAACTCTCATCAAAGTATTAAGATATGGATAAGAATATAGGTTATTCAAATTCAGAAAAATTTCAAGATGTTACATATATGGATAAAATTTGTAACTAAAAGAATACTAATTTCTTAGAAAATAAGATTAAATTATTCTAAGAGAAAAATATATTTTACTAAAATATAATAATAACTTAATTTTGGATGAGTTTAATACTTGATAATAAGTTTAAGGACTAATTCAACTTTTTTAGTCTCTTAAGCTCTTTGACCAATTGACTAACAGAAAAAAAAAAAGACGAAAGAGGTAAAAAGTTAATAGAAACAAACATCAAGGGGCTAATAATTCACTTTTAAAATTGTAGGATTGGAGATGTAAATTTGACAAACTTTAAAAGGGTAATAGTAATTTTTCATTAATTAATTAACACCTTAATTTTTTGAATTTATGCTTTCTTTAATATGCGAGGTTTGTTCTTTTATCTGCATAAAATCTAACCCAACAAAAACAAGAATAGAATCATGCTTTGTACGATATTAGGTTTGGACCCACCACCTGTCCAACTAAACCAAGAGCGCTTTTTTATCTTAATCACAAAAAAATCAAACTAAAAATAAAAAAGGTTCTTCTTTTAACCACTTCAATATATTTTAAATGCCTATATATATATATGATAAAAATGAAAGATTAAGTATGATCAAGTTTAGTTAAGGGACTCAAGCTTATATATAATTTTTTTTCTATCAATTTAATAAGTTATATTTCTATTAAACAATGACTTTAATCTTAAAAAAATAAAATTTTTATTATTTTTTAAATATTATATTAACTGAAAAATTAATTTTCTAATTAAATAATGATTCTAAGAACTATTTTATAGTTTTAATATTTTTCTTAAATAATAAGTTAGTTTTCTAAGTATATAATAATTTCTAATTTTGAAAAATTGTAATATTAATTATATTTACTATTAATTTATATAATACTAAATATTAATTAGTAAATATTTCTACAATAATTTTATATTATTAAACTAAAATTTTTAAACTATTGAAATCTTAAACTATTAAAAATATTTAAAACAATAATTAAGTTATTATTATTTTTAACATATTATAAATTATTACACATATTAACAAATTTATTAAATTTTATCGATTAATTAAATTTATATTATTATTTATATTTAAAATAATTATAATGATTATACAGTGTGGATAAAGATTAATTCTATTGTAACTTCAATATAAAATAAAAAAACGGGGGACTAATTTTTATTTTTTTTTATAAGAAAAACATAAAACTCATTCCATTTAAAATATCTCTGAAGGCTCTGCGAGAATGATAAAGTCTGCGTATGGCTTTATTTTTAGGACAGGCTAACACCCTTTTGGACAAAAATAAAATAAAGTAGGATAAAGTATTATAAAATAAATAGAGGTAAAATTGTATAGAATAAGATCAAATATTTAATTATATTTTATTTGGAAAAAATAGATGTAAATATAAATCTCAGATTTTTTTTTAATTTTTTCTAAAAATTTAAGCTTTTATTTAATAATTATTTTCTAAAAAATAATAATTATGTTGGTTTAAAAGCATAGGTTTATATTGGGCTTTACGCCAACCCATCTGTATATTATTATCAAATGCAGTTGCATTTGAAGAAAAAAAATTATTGAGGTAAGTGTAGATTATTTTAGTATATCAGATAGATATAAAAATTATAAAAGAATTTATAACGAAATCCAATTAGCCTAATCTAAGATCATGTTAGAGGCTAGATTGATTTGTTCATGTCCTTTCATTTTTCTTCTTATTTGGCATTCCTCTCATTTTATACACTTTTTAGATTAAAATTTAAAAAAATTATTATTTGTTGTTTGATACTTTTTTACTTGATGGATAAATATATCTTTTGCACCAAAAGAGTAATATATATATATATAATTTCTTAAATATTTTTAAATATATTTAACATTTTATTTTATTTTTAATTATAAATATTAATAAAAACATAAATTTTTAATAGAATAAGTATTTTCAAATAATTTAACATCCAATTAGATATTTTATAATCATAATAAATTGTTTGAATATATTTTTTTAATTTTAACTAATTTAAAAATAAAGATTTTAATATATTTATAAATTTTATAATATATATTATTAGATACCACATTACTTATAAAATTATAATTTAGTAATGGTTCATTTTAAATATATATAAAATTATATAAAAATATAAATATATATCTAAAAATATTACAAAAATAAATTATATAGTTCTCTTTTAATATAAAAATATCTATATTTTTTAAATAAAAAAATATTAAATTACATAATAGTTTTTTAAATATTCCTACAATACTGTGGCTATCGTATTCATAATAAATGGCTTATCAAAATTAGAAGTGGCAGGATTGCAACAACTATTACACAATCAAGTTAATTAAATTGACTTCATCAATTAATGTAATAGCCCCGTACTAACTATTACACATTATGGATGAGGTTGGGGAAGTTGTCACAAAAGTTTCACCACTAGCACCCGGAAAAGTGAAATGTATGAGTTTAGTTTAATAATGAATTAATTTTTACATATATCATATGTGTATATTATAATAAATAAAAGATTGATATATATATATATATATAATTTTTTAAATTTAATAAATATGTCACAATTATTTTTCTCTTTAGTATATAGTAGGAACATGCACATAAATTAGTCAATAATTTTTCCTTTAAGCACACTCGAAGTGGACTCGCCATCTCCAAACCAAGAGAGGGATAATCCCTCTAAAATTCTGAAACAATTATAAAAATAGTGTTTAAATTTATTAAAATTTGATAACCAAGTATTTAGATTTTTAAAAATTATAAGTGTGTGAAATTGAATATTATTAACGTTTAATTGTATAAAAGCGATTATTATATAAAAAAATTAGATGATTATGAAAATAATATGTACATTTATTAAATTTGATAACTAAATGTTTAGACTTTTAAAAGCTATAACTTATGAATCTAGTACATATAGCAAGTCAATAGCAGTTGCGTACTTGAAATATTAAATTTTATCAACTTAGATAAATAAAAAAAATAAGATGATGAAATCTTATAAAATATTTACTTCTAATAGAGTCGTTATACCGCCTCCTCTACCACCGTCATCACCATTAATTTTTTTTTAAAATCTCTATCTAATATTGAGCAGCACAATGTCTTTCACAACCTACCGCCGCATACATCTAAATTAAAATTATTTATTGTGATTATAACTTTGATTACTAATATTTTAGATAAGACATGTGTAGTATATATATATATATATATATATATATATATATATATATATATATATATATATATATATATATATATATATATTGTTATGATTTTTAGTGAAGTTTAATTTATTTATATAAGCTTTTGATATACTGATGGGTTCTATATACTCAAATATTAATAGTTCTCGATCTTACATACTAAATTTTGACTTATAAAGTTTAAACATTAATTATCAAATTTTAATAAGTTCACGCACTATTTGTAATATCTCTAAAAGAAGCTAATGTGAACACTTTATTACATGTAATCGACCTACTATTTATACTTAAACATAAATATTTATTAGGTTTATATACTAAATTATAACTTTTAAAAGTTTTAATACTTAATTGTTAAATCTTTACACACTATTTTTGTAGTTTCCTAAATATTTTCTGGCAACATCCACAATCATGAGAAGTCTTTGTTGAAATTTTAATTAGTGAAGGAATAATTACAAAAATAGTGTGTAGACTTATTAAAGTTAGACAATCAAGTGTTTAAATTTTTAAAAGTTATAATTTAATATGTAAAACCATAAATTATTAACATTTAAGTGTATGAAATTGATCACTTGGATAATTATAAAAATGATATATGAACTTATTAAAATTTGATAATTAAGTGTTTAAAAATTTCAAAAATTACAATTTTAGTGTGTGAATCTATTAAATATTTATAATTGAGTTTATATAGCAGGTCAATAACAAGGGGTAGAAGGAGAAAGTCCAGTTTTTAGGAAAGTAACCTACTGAGATCTTCCTTCGATGCATGCATGATCTTAGCTCATTAATGGTAATACTGTATCTTTTTTTTTAATTCTCACTCTTTATCGATTCATTTCCTCCCTTTACGGTTCACGACCACCTCTTTAAACTTTCCTTTGCTGTATATCCCCACTACACACATTTTCCTATAGCTTGATCCCCACCTATCTTTCTTCTCACCTTCCTCTATCCTCTCCTGCATGCAATGGCTAAATAATCCATAAGCATGTTAATACAACAAACCACGAAGCTTCATTGTCATGATCATGTCCTTGATCTTATTCCTGAAGTTGTGGACATTACAAATTAACCTTTTTAGGTGATGGGGAAACTTATTTCAGCCAAGATTCTTAGTGCTCATGTGATTCACAAAGCTGTAGCTCCTGCATGGCATCTAATAGGATAGTTCAGGTTTTTAAGTTGGGAAAAGATACTTTTATATTTCAACTGGATATCGCAGAATATGCGAAGGTTTTAGCAGGGAGCCCTTGGTCGGTGCAGAAGCAATTGTTAAATATCCAGTTGTGGCTATCAAATAAAACCCTAGATGAGGTTGACTTCACATATTCCCTTTTTAGGTTCAAGTTTGCAATCTTCCTCCAAATCAGGTAACTAAGAATAATGCCCATAAGATCAACAATCTATTTAGAGGATACACTAGTATTAATGAGCAACGACTTTAAGGAACATCAAGTGTTAAAGTCCTAAGCTTCAGGTGAATGTTGATATTGATTAGAGCTCTACCCAAAGGTCTTCGTTTGAAAAGCCAACACCCTTTTGACTGTTGGTGTCTGTTCAGGTATGAATAGCTACTCAATGTTTGCTATTATTATGGTATAGTAGGTCACATAGCTAAACTATGCCCTAAACATGAGGATGATATTGAGGCATCTTCAAAAAAGATAGTTAAAAAAAATGCAAGCTCTTCCTCAGACAACAGTAGAATCCAATAATCATTTAACCTCAAACAACTCCTGAAAATCTCAATATGGAGATCATCCAGGAGTATGGAAAACGATTTGCATGCTATAGTAACTACATTAGACCAACCTTAAGCTAGTAAAAAAATAACCATAGTTAATGCACATCTTCCTTCACAAAGGATGGATGCAGAGGAGCCTACTCACTCTGTGATGACCTCACATGCTCTCACCAAGACTTTAGATTTTGTCAGATATCATTCGCCACACATCATAACCATGACTTCTGAGTTACTGTTACATACAACTGAAAGTCATCTTCATCAGCAAGATATGGTAAGCAATATTTGGGCCAATATGTATCGTTTTGCTCATATTCCAAGGTATTATCTCTACCCAGGGCCACCAAGCTTTCATTAATTGGCATGGCTCATTTTGTCTATGCCTTTAGGTTCTCTATACAGGCTAGGTATCCCAAGGAACAGTCCTATTTTGAAAAGGGGCCAAACTTGAAGTTTAGTATCCAGTCCACAGATGGGTGTTGCTACAATACCTTAATGGCTTCAGCCTCTACTTCTATTAAAGAGCAACTTAGGCAGCAACTGCAGCCCATCATTCCACCTCCACTGTTGCTCAACTTCCTAAGTCCAACATTGCAACCTAAGTATGCTACATTTACTCGCTGTGAAGAATTATCCTTTGATAACCAAGTTGAGGTTGCTATGGACATGCTACATGGAGCGGAGAATATTATGCAAGAGCTGGACACTCTTAATAAAATGAATCCTATTCTAACTTCTCAATCTGGAGTCTTGGGGGATAGTACTGATGCCATCCTTGTCATTATTGTTGTTTCATATTTAGAACTTTACATTGCTTCTTCACTCCCTTCGATAGATATTTTTCATGACAACTCTTTGCAAGTCATAGAGGCTATAATAAGTCTAAGAAAACGGAAAGTTCGTGCTAGATATGGGGTTGTCATTACTGACATCACAGATTCATCTTTACATGTGGTGCCAAGTAAAAGAGCTTTGGAAGAAATGGAGGAGGCAGAAGGAGCAGCAATAAAACTCGGACGTTTTGTTAACTCAAATATTGAATAGGTGGAAAAGGCTAGCCTTGAGTAGCCCCAACAATCAATATGAAGCTCCTCAGTTGGAATTATCAAGAAGCTGGGAGACCCCTGAAAACTCGCCATCTGAAAAAGTTGGTGAAAACTCATCTTCGAAATATTGTAATTCCTAATGGAAACTGAGATGTCAGATGCTAAGGTTAGCAATCTATTGAATGGTAATGGTTTTCATGATTTCTCTATGGTTAGTCCAATAAGAACTTTAGGAGGTTTGGCTCTAGGCTGGATGGGCATAAATATTAAAGTCCTCTTCAAATCAGAATGTTTTTGTCATTGTATAGTTAAAATTTTTAATTCGAAATGGGACTTGCTTGTTTGCTATTTCAATCATAACCAGCAACTTAGAAATAATCAATTCAACAACTTATATGCTTACTTTCGTGCTTTGGATATTAGAACTTGCTTATTCATTGGTGATTTTAACGCCATGCTATCCCCTTTAGACAAAATGGGAGAAAGGGACTTTTTGTCACGACCCCACCCGTGGGCCCGTGACAGGCACTAGGGAATGGGTAGGCGTAAGGCCACCGAAACCCGTAGTAAGCCTGACACTCACTGACTTAAACAAATCTCATCTCAAATTAATATTATTAAAACCACAAATTATCTTAATAGCTACATTCTACATAAATACTTGATGCGGAAAAACTAGGCGAGACTCAAGGCTCGAAAATTTGCAATCGATACATCTACTATTACTACTGCGGAGAATCTAAGATTTACCAATTTACATACCAAATCAAATACATCACCCGATGATGAAGGAGTCGGGTTACTGAATAAGAGTCGCGAGAGGACTAACAGTCACGAATCTAAAAAAAAAACATAAATGGAGACTGTCAGTCTCGAGAGTGAGTTAAAATCAAATAATCTAGGGACTATTGCTTCTTCTCAGAAAACATAGATTATTCAAATCAGTATATCAAACCATACTATAATCATACCCTACTATTTCCTTCACATAAAATATTAATCATTCGAATCAATATATCAACCATGCACGTAAATACAAATCACATTATAATCAAATACCATAATAAATAAATAAATAAAAATATATATTTACTTTTACGGGACGAGTGGCTCGGTAGAACCCTAAACCCCAAAATCTAGTAGCCATTCGGCTCTCTTAATCCAATAAGACTGGCGCCCAGAGAGCAATGCTCGACCAGGGACCTTACCTCCAGTCTGATCACTTGAATTCCAAATAAGCCGGCGCCCAGAGAGCAATGCTCGACCAGGGACCTTACCTCCGGCAATTACTCAAATCAGCCCAGAGAGCCATGCTCGACCAAGGCAAACCCATGAAAATCTTATTACATGTCCATGATCATTACCGGTGCGCACGCGATCCTGATGTAACCCATCAGGCGGCATGTTCTACAAGCCACATTTCCCAAAACACAATCATCACATATAATAAATATCATTATCTGATGAACTCAACCAACACATATCGAAATAAAGATTAAAGATTTAAGGTAAAACAACGTGCAATTTGTGAGGGAAAAAATAATAACGTTTATCTTATTATAACATACTAATAATAATATTTATATTATTTCAAATATTAATAATCAAGTGAAATCATTTATTTTGCGATACTAATAATCATATTAAGCACAAATTCTAAATAGCATATTAAAATCAGACTAGCAATAGCGCAAAGATTAAATGACTTTAACTCACAGGTTTGACGACCTCCTAGCTCTGCTCCGGTGCCTCGGTAGGAGCGAGCCGAACGAACTGACAATTTAGACACGGAAAACAATTTATCAATACGCTGAGACAATCGATCATTAATCCTAGGTCTAGACTCCTAGGACTGACTGTCTAAGAATCTCGACTCGGGAGAATTCTACCGAAAATCCAGCAGAACCTCCCCTACAACACGAACATTACCCCCCGTAAAAACGGGTCCAGGACCTGCCAGAAGAACACTTCAAATACTTAACGATTCAAACAATAGGAGTCGGGTCCCCAAACTTCACTATTTTCCGACTCCGCCACACAGCACAAAATACGACTATGGCAGGTCAACTGACAGACAAATATTTTTGACTCACAAAATCATCAAATACTCAATATAATCCAATAGACACAATTAAACTAAGAATTTCTAAAATTAACGGGCCAAAGAAAATTACCGAAACACTCGATCGCTCGGTCGACTCGCCTCCAGCCGCCGGAGTCCGATCGACGATCCGAACACACCATCGGACTCACAACGACGCGCTGAAGACGATCCCCGCTTCCGATTTTTCGATCTGACACCCGATCATCCGGAGAGATTTGCGGACGATCTCGACCGTCGATTCGCAAACGAAGCCCGATCGCCACGAAACCGGTGCCAATGCAAAGCTTGAGCTGAGGAGAGTCGGGATACGTCCTCCGATCGTCCATCCTCCGCCGGAGCTCGCCGGAAAAGCTGAAAAACGCGGCTGCCCCCTACTTTCTCTCTCCACCGGATCTTCCGTCTCCGGCCACCACAGGCGTTGCCGCTGCTGCCAAAAGAGAGCCCTTGCCGAGAGGAGCCGATCGCCACTCGACTCGGCCGCCAACATCACGGAAGCAGGAACGGCCTTGCCGCCACACGTCGCGATTCCGCTGCGGCCGCCACCGCCTCCACCGCCACCATCGTGCTCGCTGGTTGACGTGCGCTCCTTCCGACGTCAACGCCCTCGGCCTCGGCGTCCGTCCACCATGGACGCCGACGCCCCTCTCTCTCCTCCCTTTCTTCCTCTTCCTCTTCCCCGATTTTCTTTCCTTTCAATATCGACATTAGGCCCTCGAAATTTTCCTTATTGCAATTTGGTCCCTCAACTTTCTTAATTACTTACAATTTCATCCCGCAGAATTCCAATTTGACCCCCAAACTTCTTTTTAGCCTTCAGTTAAGCCCCTAACTATTTAATTTGGGCCAAATCCGAATTATTGAAAATACACAATTACAAAAATACCCCTGACCGACATATTTATTTACAAAAATACCAAGCTCACAAATTTCCATTAAACCCTCACAAAAATAAAATTATACTTTTAATCCTTATTCCAAAATAATCCTCCAATTAAATCCTACACACAATTAAATTAAATAATCAATTTCCAACTTAAAATTTAATACTACTAATCAATTATAATACCAATTTTCCCAAAATTCTTTTATAAAAACATCCTTTATAATTTCTTCCAAAATTTTACAATATATAATTTTACTTATATAAATATGCATTTGGGAAAATTTTGAATAACCAAAATATAATCATTTTTCAAATAATTTACTTGAATAATTTCTTAAAATTTCAAACTAATTGGGTATAGAAAATAACTCATTTATTTGATTAATATTAAATTTTTCATTAAATCATTTCAAATTAAACCCAATAATAATGAAGCTAAAATTAACTTAAATAAAAACTCATTATTAAATATATAAAAATTCCGGGTGTTACACTTTTGTAGCTCTAAAAAAATACAAGTTCTATCTTGTTTAATATGCTACTTGGTCTTATGGCTTTACCTCTTAGAGGACCTTCATTCACATAGAATAACAGGAGAGCTTAGAACTTTAATGTCCAAGAACACATTGATTGAGGTTTATGCACTTTTGGACGAAAACCATTGTTCCCTCAAGCTTTCCTCTTTCATTTAGATGATTTCGGGTTTGATCAACGGTCCATATTGTTAGAGACTACCCCTATTACTTATCATCATAAGAAACTATTTTGGTATGGTCGTAGATGGGAACACTCTCGAGAGATTTCAGTTATGATCCAGTCTTGATGGAATACTATATGTTCGAGATCCCCCATATTCAAAGTAATGTTAAAACTCAAATCATGTTGCTTTGCATTAGTGGATTGGTACAGAAATCACAATTGAAATTCCAAGAAGGATATTGATAGTATCAAAGCAAACATTGCTCAGGTTAAAGAAACCTTCGTTGGTGCAGATTGTGATAACATTCGAGCTCTTGAAAATATGCTTAAATCGGTCATCTTTCAAGAGGGAATTATTGGGCTAAAAAAGCTCATAAGTCTTGGCATAAATTAGAGGATATAACACATGCTATTTCATGCTATGGTGTTTCAAAGAAGGAGGTACAACCAAATCCGAGGAGTCCTAAACTCCTATGGTATGCGGATTTCAAACCACTATGATATAGCGTAAGCCTCTATTTATTACTTCGCTCAGCTCTATACCTCGACAGTCCCTCTTAATTTGATGTTGTCATGACCAACTTCCAAGCTGGGGTATCAAAGGAAGACAATGACATGTTAATTGCCCTTTTTTCAATGGAAGAGCTAAAAGCAACAGTCTTTTCTATTCATCCGGATAAGGCCCCAGAATGGAACCGTTTCACTAGTTGCTTCTTTCATAAGTTCTGGAATATCTTGAAGGACAATTTATTTCTATCCAGTTTAGATTTTTCAGGGGTGGGCATATGCTTCGCAGCATAAATCTTGCAACAATCTCATTAATCTTGAAAAGTGTCAACCCATATGAGTTTCAGCATTAGCATCCAATTAGTTTGTTTATGGTTTATTATAAAATCATTTCTAAGCTTTTGGTAACCAGATTGCAACATATTTTGCCAAAGCTCATTGGTCAATTTTAGTGTGCCTTCACCAAAGGCATATCTATAGCAGATAATATTCTAGTCTGTCATGAGAATACTTATCACATTTGAAATAAGAGAAAAGGGAAAGTCGGGCTAATGGCTATTAAAATGGATATGAAAAAGGCTTATGATGAATTAGAATGAGGATTCATCTGACACATGCTTCTATCTATGGGTTTTTCAGATTTATGGACGAATTGAATTTTGGAATGTGTTTCATTTGTCTTATATTCTAGAAATATTAATGGAAGCCTAGAGGCATTTATCATATCATCTAGGGGCATCCGACAAGGTGATCCTTTGTCCCCCTTGATTTTTTTTATTATATGTGGAAGGGTTGTCTCATTTATGCTCCCAATTTATGAGTTTTAGAAAACTTCGGGAATCAGAGTAGCTTTACAAAGTCCATATGTCAATCACCTCTTATTTGTTGATGACTCAATATTCTTTTATAATGCCTCAAAACTGGATATGGTGAGCTTTAGGGATATCCTACAATTATATGGCCATACTAGTGGTCAGGTCAATTCTTGGAAAATCAACAATTTTCTTCAGTCCAAATAATTTGATTCCGACTCAAGTTCACATTGCATGTATTTTTCAAATTCAGAATGTTGGTCACCTGCACAGATCTTTGGGTCTACCCACTTTTCTGGACAAATCCAAGAAAAAGACTTTTGCTGAAATTATCTCAAAAATCATAAATAAGATCTGAGGATGGAAGGAAATGTTGCTATTTGAGTTTTTACTATGAGTTGTTTTCTCCTTCCATTAGGATTATGTAATCAAGTCAATAAACTTATCTCCAATTTCCGGTGGGGTCAAGCTAATAATCAAAACCGAAGACATTGGATAAAATGGTCTGTTTTATGCTAGAGTAAAGCATCAAGAGGGTTAGGATTTAAGGATTTGCATGGATTTAATCTTTCTCTACTTGCAAAGCAAGTATGGAGACTTGGAATAACCCTAATTCTCTCTTGGCTAGAGTCTTGAAAGGGAAGTATTATAGTAGGGCATAAGCTGTCTCAGGCTCGGAGAAGCATTATAGTAGGGAATAACCTTCTTCAATTAGTTCTTCGATGGCAAGTTAGGAATGGAAAACCCATTAAATCCTTTTAGGATCAATGGATCCCAACAACGGTCCTTTCTATGATCCATCCAAGGTAGGATCGAATATATCCTACCAAACGGTGGATTTTTTCATTGATCCTACTCTCAAAGCTTGGAAAACAACCTTTCTCCATTAATATTTGCTTCCTGGCCAAGTCTCAGAGATTTTGAAAATTCCAGTGTCTATCCTAGATAACCAAGATACTTTGGTATGACACTTTCACTCCTCAGGTTTATACTCTATGGGTTTGGCTTACTACGCATGGTATCAGCTCAATCACCCCTCAAACATTTCACTACCCCTGTTGGAAACATTTGTGAAAGATGAGAATTCCAAACAAGATAAAGGTTTTTCGATGGAAATTTCTTTCAGATGTTTGCGAGTAGGATCGTTAATTGCAAGACATTCAAGTCACGATGGTTTATGCCCTAGATGTGGAGCTTAGTAATCTAGTATGCATATTTTCTTCCATTGTGCATTTGCACAACACGTTTGGAGGGTTTCCCCGCTCGGTTCCTTTCTTCAGTTTTCCATCTACAAAAGGTTATTTAAGTACAAGATTATATTCAAGAACAATGCTCGTCAACCAATAGGAACCACTTCCCCTGATTGTTGTAGGTGTGATCTTATGGAATATATGGAAGGCACGCAAAAAATTAGTTCTTGTACATGTATGGCAAAATGAAACTGATATAGTTCTATTTTCTATAAAAAGATCTCATAATTCAACCCGGCAATGCTGGATTTAGACACACTTAGGTTTACGCAACTCTGAGCGCCTTTCTCTACTTCTCCTAGGTAGCAAAGGGATTGGATCATTATCAACTTTGATGCTGCTAGCTGCTCTACTTCATCTCAAGGAAGTATAGGGTTGGTGGCTTTTGATGCCAACGAACAAATCCTCTCTTCCTTCTCTAAAAGATACCTTGGTATTTTAGAGCCCTTCATTTTAGAAAGTTTAGCTCTCAAAGAGAGTTTGGGTTGGGCTTCTCAATCTGGTTGGAGAAAGGTTCTCTTTTCCAACGATGCTCAGGTCGTCATCAATATAGCTCAAGGTCTGCTGTCGGTTCCTTCTTTGGCCAGAATTGTCTTTGCTGATTTATTTACCCTTAAACAAAATTGTAGCTCTTGTTTGTTTTCTCATATATCCCGTTCTTGTAACTACTGGGCTCATAATTTAGCCAAAACTGTTTCCTCTTTCTAATCTAATAGATTTCTATCTTGGTTAAAAAAAATTGAGAATGAAAATCTTGATGTTGATTACTAATCCTTCCATTTATAACATGTATAGTATTTATTTATATATTTTTATTTATCTTTTTAATTTTTATTCTTTAAATGAAAGTTTTACCCTCCTAAATGTAAATATTATTTTTTATTATGAAAATAATAAAAATTAATTTTTTTTATTATATTTTTTTATATAATATTCGGTTCCACACACTCAAATATTAATAAATTTTAATATTACACACTAAATTATAACTTTTAAAAGTTTAAATATTTAATTATTAAATTTTAACAAGGTATTCTATAATTATCTTTATAGAAGTTGATATGGATAATATGTAACATCTTATTGACTTATTATATATACTCAATTATAAATATTTACTAGGTTTATAGACCAAATTATAACTCTTAAAAGTTTAAACACTTAATTGTCAAATATTAACAAGTTTATAGATTATTTTTATAATTATCCCAACTAATAAATCAAATTCAGGTATTTGTTTACGCCTAAAATGAATTAATTAGATGTTTCTCAAGGACTAAATTAATTCTAGTCCAAGGCCCAATTTATATACCCAGTGATCTTCTCAAGCAGCTACAAAAATATGAGAAGGGAAATTACATATGAAAGTTTCTTTTTGAAATAAAAGGAGATTTTCATTAATAATATTTAATAAATACAATTTATGATAGACAAATAAAATTGACTATGTTTAAGAAATACATAGTAATTTTGCTATAAAGATGAGCTTTTCCTCTAAGCTTCGTTGATTGTTTCGATGGAATAATTATATACAGTATATTAGCTATGTTTGGCATATTGGCAAGAAACACATTCCAGTGGTGGCTATACTAAACCATAAACCAGTTTTATTGTTATTCAATGTGTCTTTAAATGAGCTCGATCTTTTGAATATCAGACTATAAAAGAAAAAAAATAAATACTATTAAGCAAGATAAAACAAAAGACTCATAATATTTCATCAACAAAATTAACAAACAATTAAGAAAAGTAAATCTAATATAAAATTCTAAATGATTTTTCAACCAAATAAATTCATATTCCTTGTTGTGAGGTCTTGATTCATGAGATCTTCTTTATATATTTTTATTTGCCATCTATTTTCTCAAATTCACTGTTAAAGAAACATAAGAAATTTTATTATCAAAATCTACAAGTTTTGACCAACTCATACCGGTTTGATTAGTTATTACAACTAGAAAAACCTATAAAAAAATAAAGAGAAGAAATAACTAGCATAGAGTTAAAATTAGCTGCCGTCGACGGTAAAAAAAAACCGCTGATGGCAGCAAAAAGGAAAACAGAAAAGAAATTTCTATAGGTGACTAGGATTTTCTCTTTTTCTTCTTGAAATTATTTTGAATTACATATGAAAGTTAGAGGGGTGCAGAAATCTACAAAAATTGCAGAAAAATATTTGGAGGAATCATGTTATCAGCAACGGTTACTTTTTCCTGAGTCTTACAAGTAACATAAGGATTTTGTAAACAAGGGACATTACTTATTTGACAAATTCCATAGATTTAATTATATAAATTTAAATAAAATTTTATCTTACCTAAATAAAATTATTTAAATTTATAAATTTATTTATTTCAACCAAACAAAGTATAAATTAATTTCTTAATTTTCTTTATCTAATATTTATTGCCCAATACTTTCCGTTTAAAGGAAAATGATATATCTATTTCTTTTATAAATTCCTTTCCATTTTGTTCTATTAGCATCTCAGCAAAATTCTCAACTTATTGAGGTTATGTTTCTTTGTACTTCTGTGTGGGATTTTTTCTTACGGTTGAGTTGTTTAGGCTTATTTTCAAATGTACTTGAATTGAATGTATTGGTTTGGATAGATAAACTCAAATGTAAGCTTTTTTCTATTTATAAATTATCAAATATTCTTACTTAGGATTCAAATTATGTATAGATATTTAAGAATATTTTAGAGTTTTAATGATATATTTCTATATATAAAATGATGAAAATATGTGCTTTTACCTCACTTAAACTTAATTGTCTATTTTCAGAAATATTAGCAAAAATAGGAAAATATGAAGCTAAAAGAAGCTTAATATGACATGTTCGTGTCAATGCTCAAGATTAAGATACATGAACTGCTAATTACGAGGTCCAAGGGACATTTTAGTCATTTTATATAATTATTAAGATTTATATTAAGAGTTATTTATGATATAGTATTTGGTGGAGATTAAGATACTTTAAGTCTTATCTATTAGATAGACTTATATTAGTATACTTATCTCTAGAGAGATTTATTTAGAGGAGGACTCTCCTTTATATATATCTCTACAAAAACCTAATTAGGGGGAGAGGAAGGAAGAGAAGGAAGAAGGAGGGGAGTTTTCTCCTACCTGCCACCATTATTCACTCTGTAATTCTCTACAGCTTTCCATAAACATTTAGTTTCATTACTTTTTTTAGGATCTAAGGAGCTTTTCAAGAAGTGGAGAGTGATGACCAATCTTCTTCCTACTTGAAGAAATTCTTGATCTAGAGGAAGTTTTTACCTTTTTTATGTCTTTCTATTTAATACCATGATCATTGGGTTAAATATGTTAGGCTAGTATTCATAAGTGTTTAGTTTAGTCTTTTTACTTTTGTATGAACCTTGTTATTTATTTATTTAATGAATAATTTTTTTACCTTCATATCTTTATTAGTTTCAGTTATTATTGTTAGTTAACCATCATATTAATTTAGCAATAGTAATTATTATGAAAATCTTTAGGTTTAAAAGTATTAGAAACATCATCTTTGCTTTAATCTATATTGGTATAACAAACCTAGGTTGCATCATTAGCTTGAGTGACTTAGGGAAAACGGCACATCACCATCTCATTCATTAGATCTAGGCTTAAAGTAAAACTAGGAGATTACTCAGTAAATGGCTAGACTAAATACTATTTTTAGCATATAGTTTTAGATCATAAGCATTTGTATTTGCATTGCATCTTTATTTATTGTTTAGTTATTTTACTTTACGAATATTACCCTCTCAACATACTACTTTAGAGTATTTAGATTTACTTTTATTGTTTTATGTTGATAATTAGTCTTTATAATAAGTGGGCTTATAGTTCCTTGAGAGATCGACCTCGTAGTGAACTTACCTTTACTATAGGAACGGTTCGTGTACTTGCGAATACTAAAAAAGATAAATCACTTATTATATATATAAGAAAGCATCTCAGCAAAATTCAAATAAAATTGTACTTTAAGAAGGATAGTTACAAATTAAATTCTAAACTTTACACCTTTTGACAATTTTATTCAATTATTTCAAACTTTAAAAATAAATATTTATTCTTTTAATTTATTTTTAAAAATACATTTTGATGATAATTTTTTAAAGTCTAACAGTAAAAAATGATGTAGAAAGTCGATTGTGCTTACTAAAAGGAATATTAATGATAAATCAGAAAAAATAGTTTATCCTAGATTTAATAATATGACAATTGAAAATCTAATGTATGTCCATTTTTTCACATATTTTACATCTAAATGTAACAAATTTTTTATTGACTCGCTAATTTTTATATTAGTAAGCAGAATTGACTTGTCACATCATTTTTCTTATTGTAATATTTCAAAAATTATTACCGAAAAATATTTCTGAAAATAAATTAAAAGTATTGATATTTATTTTAAGATTTTAAAATAATTTAATAAAATTGTTAAAAAATAAAAAATTAATTAATTAGTAATTAGGCCTTTTAAGAATCTATAAAATTTAAGTTCCTTAAATATATATTTTTGTATAATATCTTGTTTAGAAGTTGAAAAGACAAAAACTTTCAATTAATTAAGGGTACTCCTGTATGAATTCATATTTAACTCTATAACTAAGGGTAAAAAATAAAATAAAAGAATTAATACTTTTAGTGAGATGCCACTAAAAAGTAGAAGTTTAATGTGAAAAAATATTATTAGATTAATAGACAGAAAGGATGCCATTGCAACAAAGAAACAATTCCACTCTCACTCTTTTAGAGCCAAACCGGAAGTTTGGGGAAACTACGGATTTATGTATTGCGAGCCAAGAAAATGAGGAACCATCGGAAAGTCTTTCTGCTAGAAAATGAATATCTAAAAATTGGCATAGAGGGGATTGGATGTTTGGTGAGAAAGAAATTCCAATGGAATGAAATTTAGAAATTTGTGCGAAACTTGATGCTAAAGTTATAGAATATGAGAGAGTTATTAAGGGAGAAAATTCAGAGGAAAGTAATTGTTGGCACATATGATATAGCTATTGTAGAATCCCACTATCTTCGGTTATTAAATCGAGTGTATATATTATGATAAATAAAAAAAATGATATATATATATATTTAGTGTTTTATATTTTGATATTAAATGATTAAAATATATTTTAATATTTAATTAATAAATACGTATCAATTATTTATTAATTTGATGTTGGACTAAGCAAATATTTTTCTTAGTTATTACTTATGAAGGACAATCGAAAATAGATTTACGCTAACAGTATAATGAATTGTGGATGAAGTATTTTTATAATATATTTTTTCTTTACATGTTTTATTTTTAAATCAAATTTATACATATGTAAAAATATGTATTTCAAGAACTTTTTAATATACAAAAGTATAATCTTGGTGCGTGAGTTTTATATTTATGTATCTTTAATACTAATTTATATAAATATAATTAACAAATTATTTCTTTAATTAAATAATGACTCTATTATTATTAATTTATAAATATAATTACCATATTAACTAATAATATGAAAAAAAGAAAGAACCATAAAGATTTTAGAATTTTATTCGAAAATATTTAAAATTTTGAGATATTATTAATTGTGTCATTTATTAAATAAATGTTATATAGATTTAACTTATTATTAATTAAATTTTATACATATATATTTTTTGCTTAAATAAATTTGAATTAAAAGAATATTTATAATTGATAATTCGGTCGGCTAAGATGAGCTATCAACATAAATCTTTAGAGGCTAACCTCAATCTCTGGAGTACCTGCAAGGAAGGTTAGAAAGTGTCGGACGGGGTTGTCCAATCACTCACTCCGATGATAAAATAAGTAATTTGTATAAGGATGACTAAAGTATATAAGGGTGGCTAAAGTCATAATGGATATCAATTTCTAGTCAACTACGTCTTTTTAGGATGGGACAGGTTGACTTATTATACTCGGTTATCAACAATATATCCATTTGAGATCATATAACTTGATCTCAGAGAGTTCAGAGTCGCCCTTTATTTGACAAATTCCATTAGCAAGTTTTAGAACAAACTACATACAAATGCAAAGGAAATTCATATAACAACTACAAGGTTAGTGAAGACAACATATTCCTGCTTTTTAAGATAGAAAAAATGCCTTATTTGGCCCCGTACTTTTATTTTTTTGAATTTCAGTACTTGCACTATTATTCGGTGAGATTAAGACCTTGTATTCTTAATATTGTAAAATCTTAGTCCTTTTACTACAACTAGAAACAAAATTAATTTACATTAACTGATATGCCATGTCCTTTGTTGATGTCAAGCAACCTGTCCACGACATTTTTATTGTAAGAAAATTTCCATCCACGTCATTAAGTTTTATAATGTGTCCCAATATAAAATTTAAAGAAGTAAAGCATTAGGATTTGTTTCATATCTTCTTCTTCATTTTTGTTGAGTTCATAGCTGCAAAATATGGATGGTGAATGAGAGATACCTCTCTATGGCTTAGGGTTTGGAGCTGTTGTTGATATCTCAAATAGCAATCGCGATCCAGGGAGCAGGTTTTATACCTGTCCTCGCAAAGATGAGCAAAAATATGATCCTTTTAGGTGGTACGACCGTGAGTACAATGATTACCGATTGATGTAAATTAATGGGTTGAGGAAGGAATTAACTGACCTAAGGTGTGAGCGAAACCAAGCTTTGGTTCAAGCAGGTGAAGCGCGAGCAGAAGTTGAGGCGGTAAGAGCAGTGTTGAGTCTAATGTCTAATGAGATACAATTATTGAGGGCAACACATAAGGAAATGAAAGGGGACATTCAGTTTCTTGGTGAAGAACAAGATTTGTCAATGATGGAAATGGAGAATGTGAAAAATCAGCTGAAAGATATTGATGGACAGTGTGCTACATTCTAGAAATCTAGGTTTTTGTTTCTGATGGATGTTAGTGTTGCTGTAGTTGCCATTGTTGGTGCAGCATATAGCCGTTAAGATGCAGATTGCTGATCACTGCTGCAAGAAGCTCTTTTTAGATGGTTTTGTTAAGAAGCTTTTGTTTTAGATGGTTTTGTGGAGAAACTTTTGTTAAGCAGATTTTGTAAGAAGCTTTAGTTATGTTTTACCTTCTGATAATGATCCTTCCTATTTAATGAATATGAAAGCATTTTATTTGACCATATTGTGTTGTTTATGAACAACAAAGAGAAATAATATAAATTGTTGTTCCAAATAAATAGCAGTTTTGTCTACTCAAAACAAACATAATAAAAATAAAGAGTAGTTTTGTCCACTTAAAACAAACATAATAAAAATAAAGAGCAGTTTTGTCCACTTAACATATACATAAGTTGCATTTTAACTTTTCGATAATTCCAAAAGTCAATATTTCAATATTTTAGGGATTTAAAATTAGAAAGTAAGGATTTATTTAATCTACAAGGGATTAGGGATTTGGTTTTTATTTTAGAAAATTAGGGATTTGTTTTTCGCTTAGAGCTAAAGACAAAAAGTTCAAATCCAAACTTAAACATTCTCACGTCCTACTATACAATTTATACATAAGACAGTCTCATTAAACAACGACTGTAAGCCACACTCCTGACTCCTGTAATGGAAAATAATAAAAGTAAAAGATCTCAGTCTCACTGAATAAAAGTGCAAGTACTGAAACCTAAAAAGAATAAAAATATAGAGGCCAAATAATGCGTATTTCCTTTAAGATAACATACGTGTAGTTTTATAAATAAACTAAGCTTTATTTTAGGATCACATGCATGTGCCATTGTGTTTACATAGAGAATTTTTTTAATATTTGTAATTATTTTTGAGGTTAAATTGATATGTAATTTTATAATTTTATACATTAATTTATTAAATATTAAATTTAATTAACAAATTAATTTCTTATTTAGTCAAAGATTTCCACTTTAAAAACTAGCATTTAAATTTATAATTTTAATATTATGTAACCTATTAAATTAATTTCCTAATTATACTATGATTTCTAATCATAAAAATAATAATGTCATTTATCTTTATAGTATTAATTTTATATATAATCAATACAGTGCTATATTTGTTAAAATATATATATAAAAGCACGATAGAAAGAGAATTTTCAATTTGACTAAAATACTCTTAAAATTAATTAGTAATTACTAATTTTTATTCTAATCTTATATGTAATTAATTTAATTTTCTAATCCTAATTGAATTAATTAGTGATTAATCTATTTCAGTCCTAATACTATAATAATTTCATATACATTCCTAATCCTATAAGAAGTTAAAAATTACTATATCACATTATATATATTATTACCTATTGATGGATACCTATGATAGTATTCAAATAATTCAATTCAAATTTCGCAAAAATTGAAGATAAGAAGTCAAAAAAAGATATAATACTTTTAAATTTATTATATTGATATTAATTAGTGTTTATTATTATTATTATTATTATTATTATAATACTTCATTAGTATGCTTATTGCAAGTGAATTACTTCATGTGATCAATATATTTTTATTTACTAAACTAATTATCTATCATAGTGTCTATATATATATATATATATATATATATATTATATGTATATATATGTAATTGAGTTTTATTGCTATAATTTTTGAGATATATATTTATTTTTTATTTCAATAGCTCATTCCTCCTCCATTTTCATTTCAAGCAATACATAAAAAATATCATTTATATCTTCTGGTGTTTATTTATGATGTAATATCTTTATTTCTTCTACTATCTTTTTTTTTTGAAAATATTACTATTAAAAGTATTATATTATAAAATTAAAATTATTAAAATTAATATATTTAACTCTTTTTATATTTTCAATTAATTTGAAGGTTTTATCTTAATATATTTTTAAAAATAATTATGAAAATAATATAACTAAATTATTTTAAGAAAACAAATAAAAAGTCTATTCAACTATAATAAATTTTTTTGATGAATAATAATTTAATTAAAAAATAAAACTAGATAAAATAAACATATCGTTAGATTAAATTAAAAAAAATTTAGATATTTTTTAACTTTATATAAATTTATTTGAAGTCTAATTATTCATTAAGTTTGGAAAGTATATAATAATTCATGAGCTCATATTATATGATAAAAAATATTTATAAATTAGTTAAATATATTTAATAAATGTTATATTATATATTAATTTACCAAACATAGTTAGACGATAATCTCTATAATAATAATTTATGCGGCGGGATGATAAATACAAATATATATATATATATATATATATATATATATATATATATATATATATATATATATATATATATGAAATTAGATAGAAGTTGTGATTTAGTTTCAGATATGGTAGTGCCGCCACAATCGCGACCTCTATTAATCATCGCTATTGTCGGTAGCTTGATTCTTGTTACTTTTTTTTTTTTTTTTAATGGGATTATACAATTCTTTTTTATTTATTGAAGAAAATGGTTCTTCTTTTAAAAGGACGATGAAAAGATGAAAATCTAATTTTTTTTAACAATTCGATTAATCTAAAGACACTTAAAAATTGATTTATAAATTAATATATGGATATAATAAGCATTCTTTTTGAAAAAAATGCAATTTATAACTACTCTATTAACATAATTAAAACACTTACTTCTTATGTCAAGCTGTACTTATTTATTTTCATAAAAAAGCATTTATATTCTCCTAGAAAAAATAACTACTAATAATCTCTGTTTAGAAACTTAATCAACTTAATTAGAGCATCAAAATCAATAAAAGATTATTTTGCAAATGGTTAAATCCTTTTTTTTTACTTTTAATATATAGTACTTTATCTTTTTGAAATAAAGCTGAAGTCAAAATAAAATAAAATAAATTATAAATATTCTTATATATTGTGATAAGTTATCCTAAAAATAAAAATTTAAAGCATGAAAAGTTCTATTTAATATGTTTTTTAGAAATCAATATTAAAATTAACTTGAAATAATATCTTTCTACAATAAAGATTAATCTAAATTATTTTCCTCCAAGTAATTGAAATTCCTTAAATTTGAGAGTCTTAGGATAGGAATTCCAACTCTAAAATCTAATTTCTGCATTCCTTTTGGTTATTTTAAATATAATCACATTATAAATATTATATGTTTAGTTAAATTATTATATTAAACCACATTTGTATTGCATGATTTCATACTATTGGCTATCATGACTGTTCTGAAAGCGTCAGTAGTCATATATTTATAATGTGATATTCAGAAAAACTTAGCCATGAAAATTTATAGTTTTTGGTTATTACATTTAAAACTTATTTTATTAATTTCTTTTTAGTTAATTTAAAATCTGAAATATATCGGGTACATATTTATTTTATGGCAATTGATTTGATGGGATATGATACTGATCTCACAATTATTTGTACCTACAATAATAGGTAAAACAAGTAACAAAAAATATTTTTTTATATTATTTAAAAATTACTAGAATTAAAAATATTTTTTATATTATTTGTACCAATTACAAAATATTTTTTATTAAAAAAAATACAAACCACTTTTCTCTTTCAGTTATTTTTATTTTAAATTTTTGCTGCAATAAGATAGTATATATAAAATGGCAAATATCTTTGAATCTTGAAGGAAACAAAAAATAGTTAATTAAAATATATATCATGCATATCTAATTTATTAAACATACAAAAACTAAAAATCTATGATCCCATTAGTTAATATTTTTTTTTTTTACTATAACGGACATAAATTTGAATATCATTCTATATTAAAAGATTTATAATGAATTGTTAATATTTGATAAAATCAAATCCAACAATATATTATCTATAAATTAATGTTGAATAATGCCAAATAAAACTCTTACGGTTCAATCATAAAAATTAATAAGGTAAAAATAAATGAATTCTCAATTATATGGATTAAGTTTCTCTGTATCATATTTTTGTTGATTTCAATTAGCTTTCCTTATTCCATTATTACAAATAAATGTCATAATTTATTGTAATCATATCGTAATAGGACTTCATCTAGCATTTTTAAAGTGGTACTGTGTTGTTTTCAGAACTTAGGTTTAGATTTCCTTCGACCTAGGTTAAAATTCTTGGTACTGCGGAGCTAGGGTCAAGTTTGTTTTGTTTGTTTTCATTAACTCCAATGTCTCAGCTTTCACTGTTAGAGAGTCTATCATTCTTTTCTTGTGAGCTTGTCTTTGATGCTATGTTTAGAATGAGTATTGTAGCGACAACAAAAATCAGAAGCGCGGTAG
Organism: Ricinus communis; assembly: GCF_019578655.1. Lineage (NCBI taxonomy): Eukaryota > Viridiplantae > Streptophyta > Magnoliopsida > Malpighiales > Euphorbiaceae > Ricinus > Ricinus communis. Next base: position 14,654,981 of record NC_063259.1, on the reverse strand, counting down.
ACTCGTGCCGTTTTCTTCAAGTGATTAGTGCAGACCGGCCTTGGATGCTTCGATTGTTGTTTCAATGATGGGCACCACCGTCAGAATTAGTGCAGAGCGTAGTGGCAGCCGTGTCATGAACTGCCTCGTCATCGCATCAAGCATCGCCTTAATGAATAACACTGAAGTTAGTGCGTGAAAGGTCGAGCAGAGGTCAGAGCATATATGGTTGAGTTATGGTTATAAGAAGCATAAAAAAGGTGGTAGGAGTATTTTCGTACGCTCGAAATCCAGAGAAGTTTAAGCAAACACTATTTATTTTTCTAAGTAGAATAAAGTGTTTTAAAATTCAATATTGCACCCAGTCCCGTAAGAAATCATTATGGCATTTCATTGTTAGGCATATGCACAATTCCATACTCATTTTTAGAGCATGCATCATACGTCGTGCATTGCAACCCTTGGTGATAGGGGGCATCATCACGCTGGTGCGCGATATTATAGAATTTTATATATAGAAAATGGCTAGAGATTTTATGATTTTATAAAAGTATTTTTCAAGATAATAAAACTTTTATGAATGATAATTATAAAGCAAATAAATAAGTAAATTTCTCAAAGTAAATTGTGTTAGCTTGGGATTCTCTAGATGACAAGCTGAGTTGCTGTGAGAATGAAACTGTGGCACAGTAGGCCCATGTTGGATTATAAAGGAGACTTGTAGATTCCAGTCGAAAGGAATTTTGTGTCAGGATGGCATAGTTTTGTATCGGTTATCGCAACCAGATGGATGATATGACGTGAATAATTTGATGTAGATGTTGAGGATATTCTGTACGTGCAAGGGACACGTAGTTAGGAAAGAGTTTGGCTATCTAGATTTTTGGCAGAACCAGAGTTGGTCCTGATCATTTCAGAGAAGATTCCTTTTTGCCCGCGAGTAGCTGAAGACAACTTTCAGAAAGCAGAGGAGTGGTTCGAACCCGAAGTGGAAGTGCGTGGAGATTTGTATTAGAGAGTATGTAAATCCTAAGGCGTATCATATGCAAGAAGTGATGTTGTTTAGTAAGGAAGGCAAGTTAGCCCTTTTTATGTGGAACCCTTGGATTTATCGGCAAGATTGATGAGGTGGCATGCAATTTGGACTTGTCGCCAAATACTTTCTCGCAGGTCAATCTAGTATTTCGTAGATCTGTGTTGAGAAAGTGATATTTTTTATCTTTAGCTTGTGTTGCAACCTCGGTGTGTGGAAGTAAGTGAAGATTTGACTTCCGAGGAGCAATAAGTCAGGATCGTGGATTCTCAGGTTCACCAGTTTTGCTCAAGGGTTTTATCGATGGATCTTGTGGTTAAATATTTCTACCGAAGAAAGTACCCGAGAAGCCGAGCTCGAGATGAAATGTTCCTATTCTCATTAGTTTCAGTCTTAGTGTGAACCCCCTTTTTCTTTTAAAATTCGAGGATGAATTTTTCTTAAGGGGGAGAGAATGTAATACCCGGAATTTTCCTTTAATAATGATAATATTAATAATAATTAATAAATGAGTTTTTATTTAAATTAATTTTACTTTATTTTTAGTTGGTTTAAATTAGAACGATTTAAATGGAATTTTAATGCTAGACAAATAAGGGAGTTATTTTCTATATCCAATTAGTTTGATTTTTAAGTAAATTCTTTGGAAAATAGATTATATTTTCGGTCATTCAAATTTATTCCCCAATCTGAATATATAAATAAATTTCTATATTGAAAGTTATGAAAGAATTAGTAAAGGATATTTTATAAAAGAATTATTGGAGAAAATGTCATTTTAATTAGCTAATGGTGTTAAATTTTAATTGAAAAATATTTAGCAATTGATTAATTAAATTAATTGTGTTAGGATTAAATTGGAAATTTATTTTGGAATAAGGATTAAAAATATAATTTTATTTATATGGGGTTTTAATGAAAATTTGTATGTTTGGTATTTTTGTAATTAAATATGTCGGCAAGGGCTTTTTGATAATTTTACATTTAAAAGCAAGGGTAAATATGTAATTTCATATTTTCATTAATTCTAGTTTGGCCCAAATTAAATAGTTAGGGGCTTAACTGAAAGACTAAAAAAAAGTTGGAGGGTCAATCAGAAAGTTTATAGAACAAAATTGTTAGTAATTAAAGAAGTTGAGGGACTAAATAGTAAAGAAGAAAATTTTAGGGACCCAATATCGATGTAGAGAAGAAAGAATAGAAAAGCAGAAGAAGAGGATCGAGGAAGAAGGAGGAAGGAAGGGAAGCAGCGGCGGTGTCGTCTAGCCAGTGGTGGCAGGCTTCGGAGGCGACGAAAGGTATGGAAATGGGAAAGGCAGCCGCCTTGCCGCCGTTCATGGTGTTTCCGGCAACCGTTGCCGATGGTTCTAAGCTCCAAATGATCAGTGACTTTTGGGCTTTCTTTTCCGACCGTCGCCACCCCTTAAGGCTGCCGGAATTGCAAGATCCAGCGAGGTGAAAAGTTAGGGGCAGCTAGCATTTTCTGGCTTTTTCGGCGAGCTCCGGCGAGCTTTGGCCGATCGAAGGGTATATCCGGACTCTCCTCAGCTCAAGCTTTCCAACGGCACCGGTTTCATGGCGATCGGACTCCGTTCGAAAATCGACGGTCGAGATCGTCCTTAAATCTCTCCGGATGATCGGGAGTTGGATCGGAAGATTGGAAGCTGGAATCGTCATCAGCGCGTCATTTCGAGTTCGTTGGTTCGTTCAGATTGTTGATCGGATTCCTACTGCTGGAGACGAGTCGACCGAATGATCAAGCATCTCGGTAATTTTCTCTGGCCCGTTGTTTTTAGAATTCATTAGTAAAATTATGTGTTTATTGATTTGTGTTGAGCATTAGAAATATTGTTAGTTAAAAAAAATTGTTTGTCGGACTGTCTGCCATTAGTCGTGATTTGTGATGTGTGGCGACGTCGGAAAAAATAGTGAAGTCTTGGGGACCCAATTCCCGTTAAAATAAATTGTTGAATATTTAAAGTGTTTTCTGGCAGGTCCTGGTCGTTATACAGGGGGTAAATGTCCGTAAATTAGGGAAGGTTCTGCCGGATTTTTGGTAGAATTCTTTCGAGTCAAGATTCTTAGACAGTCAGTCCTAGGAGTCTAGACCTAGGATTAATTGTCAAATGTTTTAATGTTATTGATTAAGTTGTTTTCCGTGATTAGATAATCCGTCAGTTCGGCTTGCTCCACTCGAGGCATCGGAACAGAGCTAGGAGGTCATCAAAACTGTGAGTTAAAGTCATATGTCTGTTTACATGTGTCATGCTGAGATTTTACGAAATAATTATGATTACATGATTTAATATTTTAATCATTTATTTAATTTCTATTTATATAAGTTTCATTTTCTGCTTTATGATTTTATTGATTGCGAGTTGACTCGTGATGGGACGGCAATAGAACATGCCACCTGATAGGTTGCATCAGGACCGCGTGCGTATCAGTATGAATCCGAGACTGATAACAAAAGGGTAAAAGGTTAAATTAAAAAGGTAAATTTAGGACTTGCCCTGGTCGAGCCTTGCTCTCTAGGCTGAGTAGAGTGTGCTTGCCGGAGTAAAGATCCCTGATCAAGCATTGCTTTCTGAGCGCCGGTCTTATTGGAGTAAGAGAGCCTAAAGGCTAAGACTAATAGTGATAATTAAGTAACCGGACTGGAGTTAAGGACCCTAGTCGAGCTTCACTCTCTGTGCGCCAGTTCTATTGGAATGAGAGAGTCAAGTTGTTAGTGTTGGGATTAGGGTTATTCTGAAGTACTCCGTCCCGTAGTATGTGAAAGTTATTTTTATTTAAGCATGACATAACACGTATATTTTTGCATGACTTAATGTTTATTTTCAAATTAAATAAATGTGTTATTGAAGTGTTTGAATTTTTTTCTGGATATATAATTTTAACTCATTCTCGAGACTGACAGTCTCAATTTCACTGTTTTTCAGGTGATTGTTAGTCTTCCCGCAGTTCTTATCCAGCAACTCGACTCCTTCATCATCGGGTTGATGTAATTGATTTTGGTATGCTTGACTTGTAAAATTTTAGATTCTCCGCAGTAGAAATAATAGACTTATTAGTTGTAATTTTATGTAAATTCGGGTTTTGCCTAATTATACTAGCAGACTGAATTTAATATGTAAAATTTAATGGTTAAGATAAATTTTTGAATCAGTGCTTTGGACTGAGTCCGAATTTCAATTTGTTTGAGTTAGTGAATGGTTAGGCTTATTACGGAATTCGATGGCTTTACGCCTACTCATTCTCTAATGCCGATCACGGGCCCACAGGTCGGATAGTGACAATTACAATTTATCTATTATTATTATTTTGAGTTAAATTTAATTATTTTAACCATTTTTTAAAATTACAGGTTATTTAAATAAATAAAATTGAAGCCGAGCAATGATATATAGAATGATAATTAACTAACGACATCATAGATTTTGTCTTTTTATGATCTCTTTTACCCCTATTTTGTTAGTTAGGAGCATTATGACATTCTTTTTAATTCTTAGTTGAACATTTTTCATATTAAAACATTCTGAAATTTTTTATTATGAAATTGAATTTCTATAAAAAAATGTGATTCTGGATTGAAAAATCAAATCTTGGTAACGTGACGCAGGATCTATTTCTCAGTTATATGAATAGTAGAAAGAGATATTTGTATAATGATAATAATACAACAAACAAAAATGAATGATTGATTCTTTCATTATCAACAAACAATGGTGGATTGGACTTTTGCTGTGAGGAGGATATGTAGGGCAGGGGCGGCCATAATATTTTGAAATAAGCAAACACTATCACCTTTCTTATGTTATCTGTTCCATCATCACAGAAGAAAGAAAGGAAGAAGCCATGAGGAAATTGCAGGTACTGTTCATCTCCACCCCTGCAGTGGGAAACCTTGTCCCAACAGTTGAATTTGCCCAACGATTAACCGATCATGACCCCCGATTCTCCTCCACCGTACTCATCATCTCGATGGCTCAAAGACCCATCGTCAATGCCTATATTCAATCGTGTTGCTCCACAGCCTCCTCTGCTACTGCTATCAACTTCATCCACCTCCCTTCTCCTGAGGACCCTCCTTCACCTGATCAGTACCAGTCATCATTCGGATATATGTGCCTCCTCATTGACAGACACAAGGTTCATGTGAAGCATGCAATTTCTCAACTCCTGCATAACGAGGTCCAAGTTTCTGGGTTATTCGTTGACATGTTTTCTACTTCCATGGTTGATGTTGCTGATGAGCTAAATATTCCCTGTTATCTCTACTTTGCATCTCCGGCTAGTTTCTTGGGGTTTATGTTACATTTGCCAATTCTTGATACCCAACTCGCTACTGATTTCATCGACTCAGATAATGATTCCATTGTACCAAAAGACCCTTCCACCAAGTTGATCATACCAGGTTTTGCCAATCCTTTGCCCCCACAAGTTTTGCCTACGTATGTTTTGAGAAGGAAGCAAGATGGGTATTCTTGGTTCTTATACCATGCAAGCAGGTACAAGGAGACCAAGGGTATGGTAGTGAATACATTTCAAGCACTTGAACAACATGCCATTAACTCGCTCTCTGCCAGTGGGTTGCCTCCGATTTATCCGATTGGACCAGTTCTTGACCTTGGTGGGCCGATCCAATGGCACCCAAACCGGGGCCAACATCATACTATCCTGAAATGGCTTGATGATCAACCCATGTCCTCAGTTGTGTTCTTGTGCTTTGGGAGCATGGGAAGCCTTGGCAGCTCTCAATTGCGAGAAATAGCAATTGCGCTGGAGCGAACCGGATTTCGGTTCTTGTGGTCCATCCGAGAACCAGGCAAGGGCAAACTGGACGTTCCAGCTGACTATGCAAATGCCAAGGAGATACTGCCGGAAGGGTTTCTAGATAGGACGGCTGGAATTGGTTTGGTTTGTGGATGGGTCCCGCAAGTGACGATCTTGGCTCATCAAGCAATTGGTGGGTTTATATCACACTGTGGGTGGAATTCAATACTTGAGAGCTTGTGGCGTGGTGTACCAATTGCGACATGGCCAATTTATGCAGAGCAACAAATGAATGCATTTCAATTAGTGAAAGAGTTGGGATTAGCAGTTGAGATTAGACTGGATTACAGGAACGAGGGCAATGATTTGGTGCCATCAGAAGAAGTGGAAAGAGGGATAAAGTGTTTGATGGAAGGTGATAATGAGGTGAGGAAAAGGGTGAAGGAGATGAGTCAGAAGAGTAGAATAGCTGCAGTGGAAAATGGATCATCATATGCATCTTTAACATCCTTGACTGACAGATTAGCAGCCGGTATTTGAGAATGACGTTGTTGTGGTTGCATTCCATACTGATTAACCCCTCCAAGTTTTAGCAGTAAGGATGCTCCAGTATCTGAAACCTTAAACAATATATAGGATAAATATTATGTTGTTGACTCCATCCACATTCTAGGATCTGTTTCAAATTCTGAGTTAATGTAAAAGAATACCTGCAAACATGATTACGGATTAATCAAATCAAGTTAGTCGTTAATTATCAAGGAAGCATAGAATAAACATATAGCTGGAAAAAAAAAATCATTATGAACAGAAGCTTTATTTCCACCAGCAACAACCTCATGCAGAATGACTTTGTGATAAAAATATTATCCAACTAGCCCAGGCTTTTCTCCAAAAGATATGATTCTGATGCCAATTCATTTTTATGCATCAGTTTGCTTCTAATTTGACAAAGTTATAGGTTTGCTAATAAATAAAACTCAACTGTGGGAAAATTACATTAACCCTCGAAATTTTCTGTACGAGAGCCTATGAGAACTTCATAAAAGCTGAAACTTCTCTGAGATAAAGGCCATCTAAATATTTCTTCTACATAAATAACCCAAAATTTGAGCAAGGTAACATTCAGAGAAACATCTCAACTATGCCTGAAAACTTGCAGAATTTTTTTGGTTTTCACTCAAGTCTCTCCATTCCACATTATATACGAGACTAATCTCTGTTCGGGTTGGGACGCTATAAACAGTAAAGCCTTCGCAACGAGTGCGACTCTGAGAATCTAAACTCGTTACTTTTGGCTAAAAAAAAACACCTTGGGATCTAGCCAGCGTTCTACTGTACCAACACTGTATTGGTTAAAACTTGCAGAATTTAATAGTACATTCAGTTGAATTTTGAACATACCCATCAATTGAACACACAGCTTTTACCAAAATTTTAGCATCTTGAGTCATCTTCCATAAAGATTAAAAAAATAGCTTAAGCCATATTCAGAAAAAATTAAAGTTGAGGAAATACTATCTTCCACAGACACAAAGATGAGTAGCAGGTACTGGCCAAGAAAGGGATATAGTTCAAGATGCTCATCAGACAACATTCAGGACAGATAAGGAGCAAAAGGGTGAAGGGTTTAAGTTGTTGAGAAAGCACATGGAAGCAGATATCATACTGTGGACTTTTACTATTCCTCATTGAATTATGAAAAATAACAAATGTGAATTTCTTTTTTTACCTGATGGGATTAGATAACATTGTATGCGTAAAATGGTAAACCAGGTGCAATTTTTTGAGGTTATTGCCAACAGCTCTTGCTAAAGAATCAGAAAGCCTATCTTTTCCAGACTCCTAACAGTTCCAATCTACCATTTAACAGTAGCTAGACGGTAGTCAGAGACTCACAGTTGAATGATTTAGTTCTGCAGGTAGCTTTTCATTTTTGATAACCGAGTGGTACTTCAATATTTAGTTTCTCAATTTCGTGACTCCTATAATTGGTGTTTTTTTTTTTTTTTTCTTTCACTGTTTCGGTTAAATAGTGAAAATGCACTTATTTGATGCAGATAATGTTACCATTTCACAGTTGCTTCCCCAGCTTTCTGCGGTCACCTAAATTCAGATTTAGAACAAACATCCAGGTACAGAGTGATAGGCTAATATTCAAGCTTAAAAGAGATTTGTCACAGAAAGAAGAAGACATTGGAGAAAAATCACTTTGAAGCATTGCAAGAGATAAGCAAAGAGACTTTTCAGGCTATTATTGCATATAAGATTTATCACTAAATGGTAATAAATTAAATATTTTTAAGTATCTTCCTTAAAATATAATTTAACTTATTAGGTTGATAATATAAAAATTATTTTAAAAATATTTATTAAGTGACTTTTACTATTACATAAATTAATACTATAAATATAATATATTACTATTTTTAGGATTATAATTTTATTCTATAATTAGAGATTAATTTATTAATTAATATAATATTAAAAATATAATTTAAAATTTTATTTTCTAGAATTAAAATTTTTATTTAATTATGAATGTATTATTAATTAATAAAATAATAAAAAATTATAAAATTATATATAAACTAAATTTTATATGTCAAAAATAAATATATATACTGAAATAAATAATCTATATGTCATGAATAATGACTAATATCAAAAAAAATGTATGTATTAAAATTTAAATTATATATATATATATATATATATATATTATATTATCACATTATACAGATATAAATTGTTCGGCTAATATAAATTTTTCTTTCTTTCTTTTTAATCTGAATGATTTTTTCAATTTTTAATATAATTAATAATTGATAAGTGATTAAAATTAATTAATAATTTTGCTTTCTTAAACAGATAAGACAAAAAATGAAAATAAAAAATAACAACATGAAAAAGGTGTTAGAGATCAATAAAAAACACATAAAAATTCATATATAGTATAAAAGTATATATATATATATATATATAAATTCAATATTATATATTTTAACTTTCTTTACACATTAGTTATATATGTTTAAATTTTATTTTATTTTAATAAATTTTTAGTGATTGTGGTGCCTCAAAAATCACTCTCGAATCAGAATGAGATTATTTTATCAATGAAAATCACCAATTTTCTCTTTTTCCTTAAGGAATAGAAGTTCATTTCCATTAGAATCAATTCAAATTAATTATAAATTGTCAAACAAGCAAAATAATACTTTGGGTAAATTACTACTGACTCCCTAAGGTTATGTGAAATACACAAGTCAATGTCTTATTTTTGAATAATATATTATGACCTCTTTAAGATTTAGTTTTAGTATATTTTTCACCATTTAGTAAAAAACTCAGCGAATATTTCGTTAGTCAAAGCACTAATAATTTTTAATATTCCAAAATTACCCTTGAATTATATTACTCTTTCTCCTCTCAGTTATGATACAATATACTAATAGACCCTTAAATTTTAAAAATGAAATTAATTTTTTAATTTATTATCAACTAGTGAAATGTATTAGAGATCAATAAAAACATATAAAAATTCATATATAGTATAAAAGTATATATATATATATATATATATATATATAAATTCATCATTATATATTTTAACTTTCTTTACACATTAGTTATATATGTTTAAACTTTATTTTATTTTAATAATTTTTTAGTGATTGTGGTGCCTCAAAAATCACTCTCGAATTAGAATGAGATTATTTTATCTATGAAAATCACCAATTTTCTCCTTTTTCTTAAGGAATATAAGTTCATTTCCATTAGAATCAATTCAAATTAATTATAAATTGTCAAACAAGCAAAATAATACTTTGGGTAAATTACTACGACTCCCTAAGGTTATGTGAAATACACAAGTCAATGTCTTATTTTTGAATAATACATTATGACCTCCTTAAGATTTAATTTTAGTATATTTTTCACCATTTAGTAAAACATTCAGCGAATATTTCGTTAGTCAAAGCACTAATAATTTTTAATACTCCAAAACTACCATTGAATTATATTACTCTTTCTCCTCTCAGTTATGATACAATATACTAATAGACCCTTAAATTTTAAAAATGAAATTAATTTTTTAATTTTTTATCAACTAGTGAAATGTATTAGCATTACAAAATAAACTATAATAAAAACTTATTATAAAATTTAAGTTTCTTGTAAATAACTATAAGAACTTTAATAAAATAAACTATAAAAAATAAGGTGAGCGTGATAAGTTTGTTATGATATATTTTGAGAAGGGATAATTATATTTTTGGTGTTTAAACTTATCAAAAAATAACTACTGAGTGGTTGAATTTTAAAATTAATAATTAAGTGCGGCAACTTGTAAAAATATAACAAAATAGTATTTTAGCAAGTCACACATTATAAATACCGATTTTAATTTTTTTATATTAAATAAGATGAGAAATAAAAAAAAACATATGGTAAAAATGTGTTGTAAAAATAATAAAATGATAAACTTGTCCATCATATACAATCGTATTTTTACCAAGTTATTAAATTTTCATAGCGCAATAAATATTAGGATTTATGAATTGGAGATTAAAGATTGAGACTACTAAATTAAGGATCAATAGAGGTTAGAGCAAGAGAATTATATAAAATAAAATTTACCCTAAAGCTATATCGTTAATGAATCTACTTTAGTTTTTGACATGTTTAATAATTTTTACTTTTTTATTTATATCTGTAAAAATCTTACAAAAACCTGAAAGTTATTTGCTAAAAACATCACTTTGTTATTTTTTTACAGGTTGCCACATTTCAATTATTAATTTTAAAAATCAACCATTCGATTGTCATTTATTGACAAGTACAACCACTAAAAATATAATTATTTCTTTCCAAAATGAAATTAAATGATTTCATATAAATTCTTTGTAATTTACTAAGTTATTAAAAAATTAAAAATTTTAGTTTTATAATAACAGTATAATCAATAAAGTCACAAGTTTCTGTTTATAAATTGTATATATAATACATGATATTAGCTTTCTTTAAATTTATATAACTTTAGTGAAATAAAATTTGAATGATAAAAATATAATTGTAGATGCTTTGTTAAGTCTTATAAATAATATTAAGTATAACTATATTTAGAACTTATAATTAAATTATCATAGTTATAATTTATCTTGAATATATAATAAAAATTTTAAAATTTATTTCTTAAAATTTTATAAATTTGATATATGGTAATTTTAATATGATGAGGGGTTAAAAGTAATTTTAATATAGTATATTAAACTAAATCTTAAAGAAATCATAATATATTACTAAAAAATAAAGAATCGACTTGTGTATTTCACATAACCTCACGAAGGTCTTAGTAATGTACCCTAATATTTTTTGATGCATATAAATATTAATTTTATATATTTATTAAATATAATAACTACAAACTAACCATTATTATTATTTTTAACTGTAATTAAATATTATTATTAGTATCAAATAATAAATGAATTTAATTTCTATTTCATACTCAACCAAATACCATATAACCATTATCATTCTCATTCTCATTTCTCTTTCGCTTCCATTCGCGTTTACATTCACATTTCCGTCCTCGAACCAAATGGATTCTAAGATTAATGAGTACTCGTCACTTTGTTTCGACAAGATTCACATTTTTATTTCACATTTACATTCCCATTCCTGACCTTGTGCTTTGTTTTCTTTCCTTGCACGATTTACATTCTTCAGGAATTCATCATTAGCACCGTCTGTTAACAATGGCTCAAGTTCTGCTTCTCCGGGTACGAGTTTCCCTTCTCTGTATATGTAAAGAGAAACTCTTTGTGCTCTTATCTGATTCACTGAGAAAGGAAATAAATAATGCAAATCAAATCTAAGTAATTAAAACCTTCAGTAGAAAATGGATTCAAATGGAAAATTACTCTTTCCCATAATTCTTGATCAAGGTAATATATATTTCAATCTCACTAGTGAATTATCCAACAGAAACAATTTTTTTGTAGCCTACTTTAAATTCATAATAATCGCCGAATGTTCAGGTTTTCCATAGTGAGGCTAAAACATAATAGAATAAAAGAAGAAAAGATTAATAAAAGTCGGAAGAGCTAAATGTAGACTGTTTAAATAATAAAATATAATATTATCATTTTATTGAGATACTATAAAATAACAGTTTCTTTTATCCAATTAGATGGTGAAACAAAATATAATCATTTTCTTAGGTTCGTCATAAAAGTAAAATTTTACCTAATAAAGAGGTGATAGCTTAAATTCAAGATCTACACATCTCAAGAGCAATCGCTTTTACTATTCGAACTAGGCCTTGAGCCTTAGGTGTAATAATCCAATACATATTTTGCCTCAACGACGACCCTTTTGGACGAGGACTCCTTTTTAAGTGTATCCTATCATTAAACAGATAGAGAGTTCCTACATACTCATATCCTCCATTTTCAACATCTGTATTGTAATGATGTTTCGTGATTGGTATTGAAACAAATTTAGTGGGAAGATCCTGTATGTCAATTATGGTAAAAAGAACAAGGAGATTGTAATGACTAGCCCGAAAGCTAAAGATAGCCGCATGATTTGGTGCGGGAGACAAATCATATTCTCCGGAACAAAGATATAAATTTAGAATTTGGAGTTATCGATGAAAAACAAATGCAATTTTCTGGAAAGTAATAAAGGAATTGAAATAGTTAAGGGATAATAATAAAATTAGTTTTTTAATTTTTTAATTTTTCAATTTTAGTGTTTAAATTATTGTTTTATTCAATTAAATGTTTGAACGTACTAATTTGTATATATTATATATGATGTCTCCTACATGCTTTAGAAGTTAAAATAATAATTTAACTCATTTTATACATAAATATTCTTACTCATTATTACTTATAATTTTTTTAGTTTTTATTAATCTCTTAGCACTAAAAAATAAAGGTGTTGAACTAATTTTTAATTGTTTATTGTTTTTCTAAAATAATTACTCATCTTTTGTTTTTATAAATTATTATTTTTAAGAAAATTCAATACCTACTTCTGTCTCTTTAAATTGTTTTGAAATAAAATAAAATAATTTTATTTTCTTAAAGTGAATATAAGAAAAATAAAGAATAAAATATAAAAAAATTACATTTTATTTTTTATTTTTATTCGAATGCATCAACAAAGTTTTTTTTTTTAATTTTTTAATAAAAAATAAAAATCTAAAATAAATAGTGCTGAAACGAATAGAAAGAAGAACAGAAAAGAAAAAAAATGATTTAAAAAAAAAAGAATATATAAATCAATTTACTATTTAAAATAAGTTAAAAAAAATATTTTAACTCAAAAAATAGATTAGAGATACCATATTAAATATTTTTAACAGATTTAAATAATGAATTTAAAAGAAATTCATTAAAAAGAAAAACTAAAAATTAAACTACCAAGTTATGTAATTTTCCCATTAATTAACTGGTACCTTTCTTTGCAACCTAAGTTGGACCTTTTGATCACATGCTCTCTCTCATTCTAGTAGTTGTTTATACATGGCAACTTCAGACAACACCTGTTCCTTTCATCATCTTTTTACAGCCAAGTAGGCTATCTATAGATATGCATATTGTCACATGCGTAGACTTTTACTACTCAAATACATGTGGCACTTACTTATTTTTCATCGAAACTAAGTTAGCCTTGCCCCTGACAAACTATCAACGATAGCCAAGAAGTAAGTTAAGACTATGAGGGTTATGGAAAGGATGGAAAAGGCACAATTGGAAGCTTAGAAAGAACAGCTTCAATTATTCAAGAGAGCAGTATAAGAATTGGTGGAGTCTTTACAAAGCTTGGCTATGATTTTACTTCCACTCTATGCTTGGGAAAACCTATATATAGCCTTCCAACCGACCTAATCTATGGTTGAGATTAATCTTAGCATTAGAAATAAGAAACATAATTATTAAAAGAATCAAATGATCAAAATATTTTTAAGTTATACTTGATTGTACTCGAGATACAAGTCATAAAGAACAAATGTCTCTTACATTAAGATGTATAGATATTTCAATGAGTCCCATAAAAAATAGAAAAGTATTTTATAGAATTTATGATACTTCTGCCAAAGAATTTTCTGATGTATTTATAAAAGGATATAAATGATGTAGAAGATAATGATATGATAATGATTCTAATATAAAAGGTAAATACGAAGGTGTACAAAAAAATATTGTTAGATAATAGGAAATAATCTCTATATATTAGCTGTATAGTCTTGTAGAGTAAGAAAAATATTTTTTTTGATTAGGTAGAGATTTTCTTTCCTTTATAGATGCTGAATTTATTCTTGATTTATAAGACTGTAATGCTATATATATATATGTGTAAGCTTTCTTCATGAACAATGAACACTTTATGTTCTTTATCAAATTCTGTTTTGTTTTAAAATACTTTTCATGGTATCAGAGCTATGAATGGGACGAAAGTGGTGACAAAAAAGGAGGCAGTAATGTCTCAACAAAATTAATGATGTCTCCGTATTTTATTTCAACAAATGATAACCCAGGAAATATCATTACACAGGTTCAGCTGAAAGGAGAGAACTATGACGAATGGGCAAGAGCGATAAGAATGGCGCTCAGAGACAAAAAGAAATACAGATTCATTGATGGTGATATAAAACAACCTATAAAAGACTTTTCAGAGATGGAAGATTGGTGGACTTTTAACTCCATATTAGTTTCATGGATGTTAAACATAATATAACCAAGTTTGCGATCAACTATCTCATATATGGAAATCGCAAAAGATCTTTGGGATGACATTAAAGAATGATCTTCTGTAGGGAATGGACCACGTATTCATCAGCTCAAAACTGAGTTGGCAAAATGCAAACAGCAAGGAATGGCAATAGTGAACTATTATGAAAGATTGAAGATGATATGGGAAGAATTGGCAAACTATGTGTAGAACCGAGTGTGCGGATGTGGGAACTGCAATTGTAATACTGCTGCAGAATTGGATAAGAAACGAGAGGAAGAAAAGCTACATCAATTCTTAATAGGATTAGATGACTCAATTTATGGAACAATATGTTCTAATATTTTGAGTACTGAACCATTGCCGAATCTGAATCGAGCATATGCTATGGTGGTTCAAGAAGAACGGGTTCGCAATATAACTCATGGAAAGGAACAACGAAGTGAGCACATGGCCTTCACAGTACAAATAGGCTCGATATCAAAAGGACGAACTGAAAGTAAAGATAAGTCCATAGTCTGCACCAACTGTAACAAAACGGGCCACAATGTTGAATCATGTTTCCAACTTGTTGGTTATCCAGATTGGTGGGGAGATATGCCAAAAGGCAGCGGACGTCGTGGACAGGGAGGATCAAAACAGACCACTAACCCAGCTGGTAGGGGACGTGGTGGATCAATTCGAGCTAATGCGACATGTACACCAGGACAGGGTAATGATGCAACTGATACAAAAAAATGAGGATTGAGTGGACTGAGTGGTAAGTAATGGAACACATTGATCAATCTTTTGAATGCACAAAAAGATGGAAATCAAGAAAGATTGAATGGTACGTATAACACCATGAAATGGATAATTGATAGTGGAGCTTCTCACCATTTGACTGGAAGTCTTGAATTGATGAATAATGTGAAATACTCATTCTGTCCCGGTTGGATTGCCAGATGGAAAGGAGATTATGGTGAAGAAAGAAGGAGCTGTGATGTTGAATAAACATTTAAAATTGAATAAAGTTTTATATGTTCTTGATTTGAAGTGTAACTTGATTTCTATATCATAGCTGACTAAGAAAATGAATTGCACAGTTCCATTCACTAATAAATTTTATATAATGTAGGACCACAAGTCAAGGATGTTGATTGGTGTGGGTAAGAAGCATGAGGGGCTCTATTACTTCAACCAAAATGAAGGAATGAAGAGTGCAATAGCTTTAAAAAGGTGCAAAATAACAGCTTTAGAATTTGGCATCAAAGGTTGGGTCATCCTTCTAATAAGATTGTTAGTTTGTTACCTGTTGTTGATGTTAGTAGTGATAAATGTGATAGTTATGAAATTTGTTTTCGAGCAAAACAAATTAGAGGAGAGTTTTTATCTAGTAACAGCAAAGCTTCTAGCATTTTTGAAATGATACATTGTGATTTATGAGGTCCTTATAAAACTCCAACTTTTTATTATGCACATTATTTCTTGACGATAGTTGATGATTTTTCAAGAAGTGTGTGGGTTTATTTGTTATAAAATAAATCTGAGGTGGAACAGTTTCTTCGTAATTTTTTTGCATTAAGACAAAGACAATTCAATGGAAATGTAAAAATAGTGCGTAGTGATAATGGAACTGAATTTACTTATCTACATGAGTACTTTGTAGAGAATGGTATAATGCACTAAACAAGTTGTGTTGGGACGCCTCAACAAAATGGAAGAGTAGAATGAAAATACCGACACATACTTAATATAGCTCGTGCTCTTCGTTTTCAAGCAACCTTGCCTATTGAATTTTGGGGAGAATGTGTGTTGACTGCGACTTATTTAATTAATAGGACTCTATCTATGTTGTTAAAAGGAAAAACACCTTATGAATTATTGTATGGTCAAGCTCCATCATATGAAAATATTCGAGTATTTGGCTGCTTGGCATATACTTATAATCAACGACGAGAAGGAGATAAATTTGCCAGTAGAAGCCGCAAATATGTATTTGATGGATATCCTTTTGGAAAGAAAGGATGGACTTTGTATGATATTGAAACAGGTGACTTGTTTGTCTCTCGAGATGTGATTTTTGTAGAAAATCAGTTCTCCTATATATAAAAATCTGACGATGAACCAAGAATGACTGACAATACAAATGATGATCTTTTAACTGAAGAAGAATTAGATTTCTTCGATAAATGCCTAAACAAAAGAACAATGATAGAACAGATGAAGAAGTAATTGAGTCCAACAATGAGCAAGATCAAGATATGACTACAGCCGGGGGGGGGGGGGGTATGACTAAAACTGAAACAAGTCAAGATTTGCAACCCGAAGAGATGCTTGGCAGTGGTCACAGGGGAAAACGTGACAATGTTTTGTTAAGGGACTTTGTCTTACATACTGTGAAAGTAATGAGCCCCTCTACAAAATCACTTGATAATCAGCATTCCTTAAGTAGTCCTTATCCTCTTACACATTATCTGAACTGTGATAACTTTTCTTTGTGTCACCGTGCTTTCTTGGCAGTAATTACTGCAGGAGTTGAACCTAATTCTTTTGCTGAAGCTATCAAAGATAAACAATAGAGAGATGCTATGGCAAAGGAAATACAAGCCTTGGAGGACAATGAAACGTGGACAGTAATGAAATTACAACCGGGAAAGCAAGCAATAAGATGCAAATGGGTGTTTCACATAAAGTATAATGCAGATGGAACAATTGAACGTTACAAGGCTCGATTAGTTGTTCTGAGAAATAGGCAAGTTGAAGAAATAGATTACAATAAGACGTTTGCACTTGTGGCAAAAATGTCTACTATCTGTACTTTTCTTAAATTTGCTGCAGCTAAAAATTGAAAACTTTATTAGATGGATGTGCAAAATGCAATTTTACATGGGGACTTGCAAGAAGAGGTGTACATGTGCATGCTTCCTAGTTTTTGTGCTCACAAACCAAGAATGGTGTGTCATTTGAAGAAATCTTTGTATGGGCTACAACAGGCTCCTCAATGTTGGTTTGCGAAATTAGCTTCTGCTTTAAAGAAATATGGTTTCAAGTAATCTTATTCTGACTACTCTCTCTTCACTTTGCAACAAAACAAAGTGCAAATAAATGTTCTTGTTTATTTTGACGATATTATTGTATCAGGTAATGAACACTCAACTATACAAATATTTAAACAGTATTTGAATAGTTATTTTCATATGAAGGATTTGGGAGTCTTGAAGTATTTTTTGGGCATTGAAGTTGCACGTAGTTCTAAAGGAATTTATTTGTGTCAACGGAAATATGCCTTGGATATTGTTTCCAAAGCAGGTTTACTTGGTGCTAGACCAGTTTCTTTCCCTATGGAACAAAATCATAATTTGGCAATGGCAAAAGGTGATTTTTTGCCTAATCCAGAAAGTTATAGGCAGTTGGTGGGTCGACTTATTTACCTTTCAGTCACTCGACCTGAATTATCCTATTGTGTGCATGTGTTAGCTCAGTTCATGCAGCAACCCCACAAAGAACATTGGGAGGCAGCCTTGAAGTAGTTCGTTACTTGAAAGGGAAACCCAATCAAGGTATATTGCTACGGTCACAGAATAATCTGCATCTTTCTGCTTGGTGTGACTCTGATTGGGCGAGTTGTCCTCTCACTTGTTGTTCTTTGATAGGCCGGTATATTTAACTTGGTGGTTCTCCCATTTCCTAGAAGACTAAGAAGCAACAGATTGTTTCTCGGTCATCGGCTGAAGCAGAATATCGCTTTATGGCTATGACTACTTGTGAATTAAAATGGTTGCAAAGTCTGTTACTTGATCTTGGTGTACATCATTCAGCACCTATACAGTTATATTGTGACAGTTAGGCAGCCTTGCATATTGCCTCAAATCCAGTATTCCATGAACGCACCAAACACATTGAGATTGACTGTTACTTTGTTCGTGCTGCAGTTCATCATGGGATTATTCGACCAATGTATATTCCCACTGGTTCTCAGTTAGCCGATATTTTCATAAAAGCATTGAGTGGTCGTCAATTTGAACATCTCCTTTGCAAGTTAGACATTCTTAATCTTCATGCTCCAACTTGGGGGGGAGGGGGGTGGTAATAGGAAATAATCTCTGTATATTAGCTGTATAGTCTTGTAAAGCAAGAAAAATATTTCTTGATTAGGTAGAGATTTTCTTTCCTTTATAGATGCTGAATTTATTCCTGATTCATAGGACTGTAATGCTATATATATATATATATATATATATATATATATATGTGTGTGTGTGTGTGTAAGCTTTCTTCATGAACAACGAACACTTTACATTCTCTATCAAATTCTGTTTTATTTTGAAATACTTTTCATTAGATTTAAACTCTAGAGCATTTTATATATTATGTGGTTGTCATAATCTAAATTTAGTTGTTTGTGATATGGCTAATTCATGTTCTAATGCTATTACGTTTCTTGGAGTGACTCAACGCTTATACTCATTATCTTCTTCTTTTACAAAATGTTGGAAAATTTTGCAAGATCATGTTTCTAATTTAACACTTAAGCCATTGTCAAATACACGTTGGGAAAGTCATATTGAAAGTATTAAAACAATAAAACTCCAAACTCCATAAAAAAAAAATGCTTTATATCAATTAGTAGAAACTAGTGAAGATCCTATAACAAAAAGTGAAGCTATTTCTTTAGCAATACATGAGATTGAAAATCCTGAATTTCTATTAGGAATGATTATTTGGTGTGATATGTTCTTTGTTATTAATTCGTTTAGTAAATATTTACAATTAAAAAGTATATATCTTATTGTTGCAATAGATCAATTGAAAGGTCTTCTTTCTTTTTTCAAAATCTATCGAGAAAATGGTTTCACGTTAGGTTTGAGTAATTTAAAATATATGAAAATAATTTTTGTTTCCTTTATAATGTATCTAAGTTAAAATTTCTTGATGATGATAATTTGAAGAAAAATTGTTCAAATTTAAAAAACTTTTTAAAACTTAATATGCTTTCTGATATTGATGGTTCATATTTATTTTCAGAAGTAAGCTTTTTAAAAGAAATTAATGGGGAAATAAAAACACTAGTTGAGATATTAAATTTTATAAAAAAGATAGAATTCTTTTCTAAATGCATAGATAGCTTATAGAATACTATTAACCATTTCTATTACGGTAGTGTAACACCCGGAAATTTTATATATGTAATAATGAGTTTTTATTTAAGTTAATTTTAGCTTTATTTTTATTCGGTTTAATTGGAATGATTTAAATACAAATTTTGAATGTTCATGTTAGATAAATAAATGAGTTATTTTCCTTATCCAATTAGTTTGATTTTTAAGGAGTTAATTAAATAAATTATTTGAGGAATAAATTATATTTTTATTTGGTTATTCAAAATTTTTCCAAATGTATATATATATATATATATATATATATATATAAAATTATATATTGAAAAAAAATTATGGTAGAAATTGTAAAGGATGTTTATAAAAGAATTTTGAAGAAAATTGGTATTATAATTGATTAGTAGTATTAAATTTTGAGTTGGAAATTGATTATTTAATTTAATTGTGTATAGGATTTAATTGGAGGATTATTTTGGAATAAGGATTAAAAGTATAATTTTATTTTTGTGAGGGTTTAATGGAAATTTGTGAGTTTGGTATTTTCGTAAATAAATATGTCGGTCATGGGTATTTTTGTAATTGTGTATTTTCAATAATTCGGTTTTGGCCCAAATTAATTAGTTAAGGGCTTAATTGAAAGGCTAAAGAAAAGTTTAGGGGTTAAATTGGAATTTTGCTGGATGGAATTGTAAGTAATTAAGAAAGTTGAGGGACCAAATTGTAATAAGAAAAAGTTCGGGGGCCTAATGTCGATATTGAAAGGAAAGAAAATCGGGGAAAAAGAGAGGTCGGGAGAGAGAGGCAGGAAGGAGGCCAGCCAGGGCCAGGCGTCGATGGCCACGGCTAGCAGACCAAGCGGCTCTTGCGAGGAGGAAGATGGCCGAAGCTTCCTTGCCGCTTGGTGCCGATCGACTCCTCTCGCTCTTGGCTTTGTTTTGGCGGCAGCGGTGTCGACAGTGGTGGCCAAAAACGGAAGATCCGGTGGAGAGAGAAAATGGAGGTAGCCGAGGTTTTTCAGCTTTTTCGGCGAGCTTCGGCGGAGGATGGACGATCGGAGGACATATCCCGACTCTCTCAGCTCAAGCTTCGCGATGGCACTGGTTTCGTGGCAATCGGGCTCCGTTTGCAAATCGACGACCGAGATCGTCCGCAAATCTCTCCAGACCATCAGGTGTCAGATCGGAAAATCGGAAGTGGGGATCATCGTCAGCGCGTCGTTGTGAGTCTGATGGTGTGTCCGGATTGTCGATCGGACTCCGGCGGCCGGAGGCGAGTAGACCGAGCGTCTCGGTAATTTTCTCTGGCCGTTGATCTTGGAAATTCTTTGATTTAATTTGTGTGTCTATTGATTGTATTGAGTATTTGATGATATTTGTAAGTCATAAATAATTGTCAGTTTGCCTGCCATAGTCGTGTTTTTGTACTGTGTGGCGGAGTCGGGAAATAGTGAAGTTTGGGGACCCGACTCCCGTTGTTTAAATTGTTGGATATTTGGAGTGTTTTTCTGGCAGGTCCTGGACCCGTTTTTACGGGGGTAATGTTCGTGTTGTAGGGGAGGTTCTGCCGGATTTTCGGTAGAATTCTTCTGAGTCGAGATTCTTAGACAGTTAGTCCTAGGAGTCTAGACCTAGGATTAATGATCGATTGTTTCAGCGTTTTGATAAATTGTTTTCCGTGACTAGATTGTCCGTTTGTTCGGCTCGCTCCAACCGAGGCACCGGAGCAGAGCTAGGAGGTCGCCCTAAACCTGTGAGTTAAAGTCATTTAATCATTGCACTATTGCTAAGTCTGATTTTAATATGCTATTTTGGAAGTTTATGCTTAATATGATTATTAGTATCGCAACGTAAATAATTTTACTGGATTATTAATTATTGAAGATAATATAAGTATTATTATAGTAATGTTATAATAATACCAAATATAATCAGTTTTCCACATGAGTTGCCTGATGTCTTACTCTTAATTGTTAATCGTTATTTTGATTTGGTTGAATGATTTCATTATACAATGATATTTATTAAATGGATGATTGCGTTTTGGGAGATGTGGCTTTCGTAGAACATGCCACCTGGTAGGTTGCATCAGACCGCATCGTAATGATCAAAGACAGGTAATAAGGTTATTATGGATTTGTTTGCCCTGATCGAGCATTGCTCTCTGGGCTGAGTTCAGTTGATTGCCGGAGTTAAGATCCCTGATCGAGCAACGCTCTCTGGGCGCCGGCTTATTTGGAATTCAAGTGTTCAGGCTGGAGGTAAGGACCCTGATCGAGCTTGCTCTCTGGGCGCCAGACCTGTTGGATTAAGAGAGCCGAAAGGCTACTAGAATTGGGGTTAGGGTTCTCTTGAGCCACTCGTCCCGTAAAAGTAAATATATATTTTTATTTATTTATTTATTATGGTATTTGATTATAATGTGATTTGTATTTACGTGCATGGTTTGATATACTGATTTGAATAATCTATATTTTATGAGAAGAATGCAATAGTCCCCAGATTATTTGATTTTAACTCACTCTCGAGACTGACAGTCTCATTTTTACTGTTTTTCAGATTCGTGACTGTTAGTTCTCTCGCGACTCTTATTCAGTAACCCGACTCCTTCATCATCGGGTGATGTATTTGATTTGGTATGTAAATTGGTAAATCTTAGATTCTCCGCAGTAGTAATTAGTAGATGTATCAGTTGTAAATTTTATGAGTTTCGGGTCTCGCCTAATTTTTCTGGCAGACTGAAGTATTTATGTGGAATGTAGCTATTAAGATAATTTGTGGTTTTAATAATATAAATTTGAGATGAGATTTGTTTAAGTCAGTGAGTGTCAGGCTTACTACGGGTTTCGGTGGCCTTACGCCTACCCATTCCCTAGTGCCGGTCACGGGCCCACGGGTGGGGTCGTGACAGGTAGCTTCAACAAAAAATTTCTTTCCAAAATTAAAATTACTAAAATCTTATTTATATTCAACCATGTCACAAGAAAGACTAGATAATTTAGCTATATTATTAATTGAAAAATATTTACTTTTTAAACTTGAATATAAAAATTTAAAGAATAATTACTATTTCTCCCCTGTATTTTTTCATATTATACTAATTACCCCATAATATTTAAACAATATATCTTTTCATCCTTCTACTTTATATTTTTATACTAGATACTAATTTGGTTAAAATTTTCGTTAAACAACTGTTAACTAGATTTGGTTTTACTTGTCTTCTGATTTTTTGTATAATATATAAATTGCCCTTTATAATTTATTTATTATACTAAAACTCCTTTGTCTAATTTTTATGCAACAGTCAATTTTAGTATCTGTATAAAAATAATTAACTAGTGTTGTTTGATTTTTAGCATAACTAATTCTAGTAAAATTTAAATATCTTAAAAGTACTTATATTAATCAAAATATTAAAAACTCATACAATTTAACTAAATTGTTAAAGTAAAATAGATATTATTTTTATAGTTAATTTTATTACAATAAAATTGTAACTTTAGTAAGAAGTTTGAGGATCAAATTCTATATCTTTTAATTAATTTAGTTTTTAATTGTATTAACTTTCAAAATACAAAAAAAATTAATACAATAAATAAAATATAAGGAGTAATTTGTATATTACATAAAAAAATCAAGAGACAAATAGTATAAAACCAAACATAAATTAACGATTTCTTAATATAAATTTTGATGAAAGAGTTTTTAGTATAAATTTATAAAAATCTAAATTAACGATTTCCTATCATAAATTTTGATGGAATGAGTTTTTAGTATAAATTTACAAATTAAAAGAATGAAAAAACATATTTTTAAAATATTGAGATAAATAGTATAATATAGAAAAATATAAAAAATAAATAATAATTACTTCTAAATTTAATTAGTGATTTTACATCTAAAAAAAGGTAAATTTAAAAGGTTTTAAAATTAACTCTTGCATACTGCCATAAAGAGTGTTGAGCCGGCTCTGTTATCATCACTAAGGTAGTGCCAAAATCCAACTAGCAAAACTAATCCCTAAGAAGCTTGCCTTACTCTTTTGACAGAAACACAGTGCACAGATCACATAAAATCCATTTAGGCATTGTCAATATCGAGGGATATCTGTCGTCATGCATGTATGGCCATGAAGTTTACTGAAAAAAGGAAAGAAACCCAACGGATGCGTTCAAAATTATATAATATATATATACACATTATTACTGGGAGTTTCATTCTGCAGCTAACTTCAAATTTAGTATGTGAGTAATTAAGATTTACGAGTACTCGTGCCTTGATTCTATGTAATTACTTGTGTTCCAAGAAATAGTAGTCAATATATAGGGTTACAAAAATTCTATGTAAGGTAGAGAATCATCATATGCATGATCACATTACATGCATAATTAGAGAGATCATATAATCTGCACATGATTCTAAATATCTATTAACAGGAACAGCATTTTTATTTGGGATTTAAAGACCCAGATACAACTCACTGATTGTTATTTATTAACATTCATACGGAGACTTCCATTGATTTCAAGAACAAGTGGAAGGATGGATGGATACAGGGAAGCAGACCAACCTTTAAGCACCAACCTTTTCTTACTTCGCACGTTTTACGTTCTTCATCTTCAAAGGTAGTTCCATTTGCTTCTTCAGGAATTCGGCGTTACTAGCACCACCTGTTAATAATGGCTGCACTTCTGCTTCTTTAGATACGCCATTCTCTCTATATATGTAAATAGCAACTCCTTGTGCTCTTATCTGATTCAATGAAAAAAAAAAAGAAAGAAAGAAAGTAGTAATTGCGAATCAAATCTGCAGTAGAAAATGGATTAGAATGACTGGTAATGAAAACTTACCCTTTCCCATAATTCTTTATCAAGGTTATAAATTTCAAAATCTCTAGAAAGAAGTCCAATGCTAATCGATTTTGTTCCCAGAGATTGGTCTCCGACTTTAAATTCGTAATAATCGGTGCATGCCCAGCTTTTTGCAGAGCGAGCCTAAACAAAATGGGAAAGAAAATATAATAATAATTAAAGTTAGAAGAGTTAAAATCAAGAAAATATTAATTCTCGATACTTAATTAGATTTTATTTATTTATTTATATGTATAACAAGCCCTTAATTTTCTTTTTCCATATTGATTTAAAGAGTTACCATATTTATAGAAGAATAACCGAAATTGTTAAGAAACTATTTTATATTTACTTTAAATATTGGATATTCAATACAAATAGAATAAAATATGTGTAAGATATTAGTTTACATTTCATACTGTGTGAAAAAAGTAATTTCTTTTGTCTTTAATTCAGAATAAAATCACTTTAATTTATTATCATTTAAGAATGAAATTCTATCTTACATTTTATTTTTCAAATTTATTATTTTTAATATATTTTATCTTATAAATCCTTTAATTTGAATGACATATAACTAATTATGATATTAAACATCTTAAATTATATATATATATATTTATAAATAAATACCATGAGGTGAATAATAATAATAATAATAGGCAAAAAAACATTAATACTTAGAAATAAATTATGTCATTCTAATTAAAAATCAGGTTAAAATTCAACGAACAAAAAGTGATTTTAAATTATGTCATTTTAATTGAATTATGACCCGCATTGAAAAACCAACAAAATAAAATAATCCATGCATGTTATTTTATTTTATTTTTTTACCTCAATAACAACCCTGTTCCATAGACTGTATGGGGACTCCTTTAAATAAGCAGTGTTTTGCTGAAAGCATTCACCCCGAAAGTGTATCCTGTCATTAAATGGATACACAGTTCCTACATATTCATATCCTCCGTTTCCAGGATCTGCGCTGTAATGGTGTTTCGTACCTGATCTTGAAACTTCTTGCCAGGGAAAATCTTGAACGTCAACTGCATGTCCAGCAATTATTGTAAAAAAGGAGATCGTCATGAGTATTCCGAAAGCCAAAGATAGCCCCATGATTTCGTGCGGGATACAAATTATATTCTCTGTAACAGAAAAAAAGAAAGAAAAGAATTGGAGTGATAAATGAAAAATAGATATAATCTCTTAGCAAACAAAGGAACTGAAATAATTATGTGGGTACCTTTCTCTGTAACCTAAGTTGGACCTTATGATTACATGTGCTCTTAGTTGTACATATATGGTAACTTCATAACACACACCTGTCCCTTTCATCATCCTCTTGCAGCCAAGTAATCTATCTTAGATATGCATATTCATACTTGCTGATACCAACAACAGAGCTATATGCATTGTCATACTTGCTATCAAGCTATGCCCTCCACATGTACATAACCACATCTCAGTTGTTGACACTTCTATATATTAACATCCTATTGTTGCCATCTGTGTAGAGCTCCTGCATATCCTAATTGTTGGAGTAAATAATGTAGTTTAGACATGACTAAAGGGCTAAGTCTAGCTGGAACCATCCGTTCACAGTTTATAATTAAGGGTTCAAATAGTTCATAGCCGATTATGGTTTAAGTCCATTATTATACCGGTTCAATTTAGATGAACTCTAGTTCAAATAGTAAAAGGAAATTAAGATTTTTAAATTAAAAATTAGTAAAACTATAATCTTGTTTAAAAAAAATTAAATTATTAAATTCATCAGGAATACTTTGCTGTGTCTTTACTTTCAGCTGTTCAAAATTATTGATTGATTGATAAATCATTCTTCTTGAGTTCTTGCAACTCGATGTTTAATTGTAGCCGGCGATTCTGAAATACAGAACCATACACACTTGCTAGTGCATTCCAAACAGCATATACTGAATTAAAGCCAATAATATAAGGATAAACCTCTTTTGCTACAGTTATAGAAGCCATGATAGTAAGAGTTGATCTTTTCGAAACCAAGAAACATCAGCTGGATTAACAACAGGTTGTGTAGCGTCAGCGATGGAATTAATTGTTTCGGCAGGGACGGATTGTGTGCCATCAAATGGTGGCCTAGTCCTTTTCTTTTTGTGTTTCTTTTTGGGTCTCCTACTCCTCTGTATACAAAAGAAACTGTTATTCATTATTTTATCATGAAGCTTATGATTAAGAAGATATTCTATATCCGTCCATGGAAGTAGCATGTGTTTCAGAAAGAACATAGTTTTTTAAAATTAAACTTTATAAGACAACACACTCTTTAATCTTAATATTGTTGCTGTCATTAACATCTATTCTATTGAAGTTCTTATCAATATCAAGCAAAAGAGGAACATAGGACTCAATATTTGGATTCAGACATACTTCCATCCAACCCTTGTTTCAAAAGAAGTTGCCTCAATAATAAGTTTAAATTATTGCCTTTTTTGAAGAATAATTTAAACAGTTATTAATTAACTTACTAATAGCCAATAAGAAATGTGTAGAAATATTGTTGTGATTCAAACTTTAACCCTTTGATTAAGTCGTATGCCTGCAAATTAGAATCATCACTACCATTGTGATAACTTCTTTAATATTGCCTTCAATTTAGTCCAAGTCCATTTTGGAGTCGCCATGGACTTGCAAGTATGGAATAATTTGACAAACATGCTTGAAATAATTTCTCTTACACCAACGTGCAAGAGCTTGCACATGAACCTTATCAACACTTGGTCGCCAATTTCAAAGTGGCTAGTCTTCTATACTACATTGGCCTTCAAGTTTAAAGTAGCCATAATTATGGCTGTCTACTACGATAGTGACAAAGTTTAAAGTGGTTATAAATATGGCCTAAAAACTACATTAGCCTCTCTCTTTAGGTTCAACAATTTTTATTGTGAGCTTATTGGATGTACTTGGGTTCAAGAGCTGGAGAGTTATTTTTGCAATTCTATTTTATACTCTTTAGACTAATTAATAGTTTTTGCTTCTCTCTCACTCTCGCGGATGTAGACTTATGCCAAACCACGTAAACTTATATCTATTATTTTGTCACTTTATTTATTTATTTATTTTATCTTCCAAATTATAAATTTTAAATAAAATATTTTCGATATCTCTTAGAATTTCCTTACATATTGTATTAGCTGTTCCAGGAATATAAAAAAATGAAATAGATAGAAAAAAAAGGACTAGAGAAATGTGAGATATCAGCTACTAAGAGACCAAAAGGAGACCGGTTAAGCATGCTCTTGTTAATAAACCCCAACAAATCCAGTTCTCTAACTCACTCCAAGTTTATGGGATGTTATTCCTTGACATGTTCTCTACTTCCATGATTGATGATGCTAATGATCTTCGTATTCATTTTTATCTTGTGTGCCCGCCTTATAGGCAGGACGCCTCTCACTTTTGAATTAGACAATCTTTAAAATTAAAACAAATAATATTATTATTTTATAGAATCAAAAAATCTTTTAAAAAAAACTATAATATTAGTATTTTGAAATTGTCATTCTATTTCTAATCTAATTCTTATTTGTTATTTCTTTATAGAACTGCACTATATGCACTCTTATGACAATACTTATAATAAAGTGGTCGTAAATATTTACTTGTAAAATAAACTTGGCAGTCAAATATGACTAAAATATAAATAAAAAAAATATACATTTTTATCATGTTTTAATGCTTCTAATGAAGCATATAGTTGTTTAACATTGTAAAAATATTTTCATTTCTGCCAATGATATTTTTGTCTATTGAGTGATATTTTTTATTTGAACTGCTTAGTGCTTACTGTCTTAATTTTCTGGTTGCTCATTCTATTACTACAACAATCTGATGCTCACTTTAATAATTTTATAAGTTCTCAAAAACTAAGTTTCAAATGTCTTGTTAATATCACAATTAATAATCTTCAAGATCGTTCAGTAATGAGGTATATTATGACAATCTTTAGTGACTTTATAATAAGTTGATCATCAATGTAAATAAAATGATGCGAAACCATATGATTTTTTTCATAGTATTTTTTATTCTAAGATATATAGGTGAATACATCTTGCCTAAAATTGGAGATACTTTTCATGTCATTAACACTAACATTATAAAACTATCAATTATTTTAATCACAAAAAGACGATTATTCTTACTATATAATGAACTATTATGAAAGAATTTTTTTTCATAAAAATTAATAATAGAAAATATGGTCAATTATGAATTTAAAATTTCGAAAGATATATAAAAAGAAAGTATACTAATAAATAAATATACGTACTGAAATAATTATAGGTTCTTTTTTTTGATAAAAAAGGTAATTATATTTGTAATCTCCATCTTTAATTTTAAATTAAATAATTGAAATTTTATTAAAAACTTAAATTTAAGATTTAGAAAATGAAAAATTCTAGCATCAATTTAAAAATAATGAAAAAATTAAACTTGTGTGCCTAACCTTGCTATGAATATTAGAATTTACTAGTTAGCTATGAATATTAGAATTTCTAGTAAAGTATAAAGCAGGTCTCTTATCAATTCTATTTATGGCAAACTGTATATAGACTAGTTGAGAATGCAATAAATAAGATTCCATTTGACAGATGTAGTTGTGATTATCCATCATATTTATTTTTGAAGTAACACACTAAAAAGATAGACAACCAAGAGACTAAAAAATTAGAGAATTTTCAATTAAAAATTGACGATTTAACTCCTCCACAGTACTCGTTATCTCCATGTCTCAGAGATCCATTGTTAATGCCTACACTCAGTCACGTAACTCTGAAACCTCTTCTCTCAGTTTCATCCACCTCCCTCCTGTAGACCCACCTTCACCTGATCAGTATCAGTCATGTTTAGCTTAATATATCTCCTCATCGACGAACACAAGCTTCATGTTAAGCATGCAATTGCTAACAAACTCCAGCAGACACAGTCGTCTGATTCACTCCAAGTATCTGGGACGTTGTTCGTTGACATGTTTTGTACTTTCATGATTGATGCTGCCAATGAGCTTCATATTCCTTGTTATCTTTACTTCTCATCTCCAGCTAGTTTCTTGGGGTTAATGTTACATCTGCCGGTTCTTGATACCCAACTCGCCACTGATTTCATCGACTCGGATAGTGATTTCATTGTGCCAAAAGACCCTTCCACCAGTTGATCATACCAGTTTTTGCCAATATTTTTCCCCCACAAGTTTTTCCTACGTATGTTCTGAAAAGGAAGCAAGATGGGTATTA
The DNA here is from genome assembly GCF_019578655.1 of Ricinus communis. Taxonomy (NCBI): domain Eukaryota; kingdom Viridiplantae; phylum Streptophyta; class Magnoliopsida; order Malpighiales; family Euphorbiaceae; genus Ricinus; species Ricinus communis. The sequence continues at coordinate 14,625,227 of NC_063259.1, read as the reverse complement.
CTGGTTTATACCATGCATGCAGGTATAAGGAGACCAAGGGTATAGTTGTTAATACATTTCAAGCGCTAGAAGAATATGCCATTAACTCGGTTTCCGCAAGTGGGTTACCGCCAGTTTACCCAGTTGGACCGGTTCTTGACCTTGCTGGGCCGATCCAGTGGCATCCGAATAGGGATCAACATCATAGAATTTTGAAATGGCTTGATGATCAACCCAAGTCATCTGTGGTGTTCTTGTGCTTTGGGAGTGTGGGAAGTCCTAGCATCTCTCAATTGGAAGAGATAGCTATTGGGCTCGAGCGGACCGGATTTAGATTCCTGTGGTCCATCAAATCGGCCTACCGTCTGTTGTACCTTCCAGGCGAGTATGCAGATGCCAAGGAGGTATTGCCACAAGGGTTTCTAGATCGGACGACCAATATTGGGTTGGTTTTGTGGGTGGGTTCCGCAGGTGACCATCTTGGCTCACCAAGCAATTGGTGGATTTGTATCGCACCGTGGGTGGAAGTCAATACTAGAGAGCTTATGGCATGGCGTACCGATTGCCACATGGCCACTTTATGCAGAGCAAATGAATGCATCTCAATTAGTGAAAGAGTTGGGATTAGCAATTGAGATACAGAGTGGATTACAGGAAAGAGAGTACTGATTTGGTGTCATCAAAGGAAAGAGGGATAAAGTGTTTGATGGAAAGTGATAGCGAGGTGAGGAAAAGGGTGAAAGAGATGAGTCAAAAGAGTAGAATGGCTGCAACGGAAAATGGATCATCACATGCATCTTTAACATCCTTGATTGACAAATTAGCAGCTGGTATTTGAATGACAAGTATTTATTCCGCTAACCAAAATAAGCACCTTAGTTTCTGCAGTGAACTTTGTTTGATCCTTGGCTGCAAAGTTCAATATCACTCGGCTACCCAAAATAAGCACCTTGAGGCATCCGAAATAGGGGAAAGAAAACAGAGGCTTCATTCTCTCAAAAGAGAAATTGGATACTTCTAATATCTGGTAGTACAAATATCAGCATAAGTTTTAAGGCGAAGAACCTTATTTCCAACTATTTTACATTTATCTAGTGGACAAACAATGAACCGACATTGCATTTTCGTGCATTGAACAAGAATCTTAGTTTCTTTTTTCTCACTTGCAAAGAACTGTATTCTTGGGTAAACGAAGTCATGCCCATCAGCATAAAGCATTAACCCATCCTTTGATACCATCATTTGTACAAAATAAGCATGTGGTCGCGGTTGCACTGTGGTGCTGATCAACAAAGTTTTAGCAGGAAGGATACTCCGGTATGGGCATAAAGAATTAGTCAGTCATTCATCTGAAACCTTGAAAAACGTATAGGATAAAATTATGTTGTTGATTCCGTCCATCCTAGGATCTGTTTCAAATTCTGGGTCAATATAAAAGAATACCTGCGAACACGAAACAGACTATTTAAATCAAGTTACTTGCAAGCTAATGGGGAAGGGAGGTCGGGTGGAGAAACTATACTCACGGGCATGTCAATCTGCTCCCCAGGAAGAAGACGCTGCTCCTCAAAGCAAAAGCATTGTATTTTATTGAAGTACACTGCAGCCTGCAAAGAGTTACAACCTAAATGTTGAATGTTCTGTAGTATTAACATGCAGATACATGAAAGTTATAAATCGACCGAGCAGTTTTTATGGTGCCAAATTTTAGTAGTGTAAATGTGAAAAAGGCCAAAGTGGGGTGGGTTAACTTCTGCCCTCTATACAATCTACTCCTGGTAGACAGAAGTTGCCTATACATTATCTTGATAACTTTTATCATGGGTTAGACAGCACAATTGCCAATCCAATGGGGTTAATATGTAAAATAAAATCCAACATATGTAAATCCGTTTGTGTATAAACCAATTGCAGACACTATTTAACTAAATTAACAATACTCATCTTTACCTGTTTCTACAAACGAGCTCAATTTTTTGCATGACAGGCATGGAAAAGCATAGTGTAAATGCATGGTGAGAAGAACAACTCCAAACAAGTACTTCCAAACAAAACATGTAGTTGATCAAATTGGTTGTTAGCAGGCTTTATTTCTACCATCTATACTTCAAAAAAACATGCAATTTTTTTTCTTGAAGCAACAGTTTACCCTACTGACAAATGACCTGATGCCAATTAGCATTATTAACCATGGGTTTGCAACTAACTCAACAAAGTTTTGCCCTGATAACTGTGGAAGATCACATAAAACTTCAAAAATGTCCTATATTAGATATGAAAACTTCGAAAGCAGAAACTTCTCTGACATCATCAGAACAATGAAGAAAGCAATGACTTTCCCAAGAGAATAATTTAGATTATTAGTAGAACATCACCAAATCAAAGGATACTGAATATTAAAAAAAGTTGGATGATTTCCAACTACTCCTATATTTTCATTCCCATTACTGATTCTCACTTATAAAGAACTATATAGAACTTTGTCACAGATAATTAGAAACATAACTGCACACTCCCCTGGCACTTTAAATCATCCATCTAAAAATGTTAGTTTAAAAACATAATTGTCCAGACCATTCCGCTTAATGTCTATTACTGCCCTTCTTGATCTTTTCTCTTTTTATTTTTATTTTTATTTTTATTTATACATGAGTAAATGATTCTAAATGCCCTTCCATTAAACCTTTATTTGACCAACCTAAAGATAGGAATGTATTACTTTAAACTCCATCAGGACACTTGGTGGACACCCATACATGTTAATTATAAGACATAATCATAGGATTAAGATTGATATACTTATGGGGCACAGATGACAGTAGCATACAGCAGACTCTTGAAACAAACTTTTCAGTATATTTAATTATTAATAGGGTTTCTACTGGCTAAGCCAGGAGATATTGAACAATTTGTTAATCTGAATAGTCCAATCTGATCCAATGACATATCAACCTTGCTGCTTCTTGTCAAAAGTTAACTCAAAAATTGATCGACAGTAACATTCAGCAAAACATCTCAACTGAGAGCTGCAACCTTCCAGACTCTATCAGTTCACTCAGATGAATTTTGACAATTTCCATTAATTGATCACGACTTTTTCTTAATTTTATCATTTTGAGTCTGTTTTTCAACAAAGGCAAAGAAGTGTAACCCATCCAACTCCATAAATTAAAGATAGGGGGAAGACCATCTTCAACATAAACAAAGATGAGTAGCAGATCTAATAGGCACTGGCCAAAAGAGCTTGCCATCACGAGGGATAGACTTCAAGAAGCTCGTCAAACAACACGCAGGACAGAAAAGAAGCAGCCAAGTGAAGGGTTAATGTCATTAAAGCGCATGGAAACAGATAGCATCATTTTCATCTCATTAATTCCTCATTCAAGTATGAAACTAAAAACAGAACAATAATACTTTATGAGAGTAGCTCAAGTTGTGAGATTAGGAAAATGGGTAACAAGAAACAATTTCTTAGTGTACATGACAATAAAAGAGGTTACAGCTGCTACAGATACGGCTATAAAAAGGAGAGATTGAAGCGTGAAGCTGGTATCTTATCGACTACGAAACAGTTTCAATTCTGTCCAGTTTATTGCTTAAATCAATTTTGCTAGAGATATCAGTAGGTAGATCGTAACCACAGTAGAATTCTTCTGAATGATTCAGTTCTTCAAGTTTTATCATTCCAATATTTAGCCGCTCACTTGTGTCTTTATGATTGGTTTCTTCAGTTTCTTAACTAATTATTTAAATCCATTTGTTTGACGCAGAGAAGAGTAATATTGAAGGGTGGATTCCCTAACTTTACTTGGTCACCTGAAACAAAATTTAGAACAAAGAACTGGGGTACAGTAAACCAATCATGAGCCAAGATTCAAGCTTAAGAGACTCTTGTCACAAGAAAGAAGAGAACTTTGACGAAGAAACACTTGGGTTCATTACAAAAGATAAGCAAGTGGAAATTTTCAAGCTTTTGCATTGAAGAATTAGCAGTAGGTGGTTGAAACACAATGTCAAAATGACAAGCCTGCAAGTTTTTCCAAGCAGCTATCCTCCAATAAAACTCATGCAGCAAAATTAATCCTAACAGAATTACTCTTTTGACATAGTAAGAACAAGTTAGAAGACATTTTGGTTTTGCTAAAGTTAAGAGTCCTATTTGTTTCATGCATGCACGGACATGAATATAATATTAAAAAAGAAAAGAAGACCAAAGATGCATGTTAAATTAATCCCCTCATTTTTTTAACCAAATTTATGCACCATACATAAAAGATAACTGTTATCAGCTAATGACTAGGAGTTTAATGCAAGTACAGGTGTAATATAAAATAATTCCTTCCCAAATGATCCAAATTGAATCATAAATTCAACCATTTATAGAATTCTGGATACTAAAAAGTTAATCTGCAGATACAAGTTCATCAGTTAACTATTGTTTGGGTTTTCATATATTCATAAGATCTTTTTACCTCTCATGCTAGTAATAACTCAAGAAAGATAAAAATGGGTCACAGCCACCATTATTTTCAAGAGATCACAGATAAAACATGCTCATGGTGTCTAAGGTAAATACTGAAGGTGAATATTAGGACAAATTCAAAATTGATTTGAAAGTTGCAAAGCAAAAATAATATTTATGTAGAGATAAAAAAAGTTAGTATCACATCCAACATCAATTAAAATAAGAGCATAGTACCTTCATAGGGGTAACATTATATGTAGATACACCAGTTATTGGAGTTTTACTTCGATTTTCCGCTGTATAAAATGCAAGAGCGCTCTCTCCTGGCTTTACCCTTACCTGAAAAAACATTATAGTGAAGAATCAAAATTAACAGGAGAAATCCAGTTAACTGAAAGAAGGTATGTGTTAATGCAAAGGTAAACCTCTCTTTGAGTGGGAATAAACTTCCATGGCATTCCATCAGCCACGTCAGCGTTGAATTGCACCACAATCTCCCTGTGAAATAGAACGACGATATAGGTCATCACAAAACTGCAGGCATAAAACTTAAAGCAAAGAAAGAAAAAAAAAGAAAAGAAAAATTATGGTATCTAGAAATACAAAGGACTAGACATTTGAATAGTAGAAATCCTGAGTTCACTTTTCAATCTAGAATGGAAACAATGGTTCTATTGATACATCAGTTTGGAGCATTAACAAGCTCACAATTAAATGAAGCAAATACAAAAATGATATCAACTAGATCTTTTTTCTTTTTCCTTTTTCTTTAAAAGAAATTCGCATAAGAAGAAAAATATCAAACACCAAAAGGCATACAAGTAAAGCAATCTCAAACTAAAATGTATAGAAGACATTCTCCCTCCAATTATTAAGGAGAAAACAATTTTACATTAGAAAATGGTACAAGAGAAATACTAATAACCTTGTAGCAACCGTTCCTTCTTTACTATGCCTTGCAATCTTCTCTTCAACACTCTACGCAATGAAAATTAAGAAAAAAAGAAACAATTATGAACTATTTGGTCTTGTTTGGACTCGCAGGCATGACTTCATTCCTTTCAAAATGCTCTTTTCTAGCTTTTCCAAACACGAGAATCGACTAAATAAAATTCAATTAAATTTCCCAAACACGAAAAATGAGTAAATTGAGTTCATTTGAATCAAATTCTTGCATTTCAGGTTTTCCAAACACACAGAAAAGAAAAGAAAAGACCTCCCGGCGCTGAACCGTGCCGCCATAACCAGTAGCTTGGCAGAACCTACGATAAAGAGGAACAGCAGCATAGCTGCTCCCAACCATTGCAAATACTAATCCCGTTAGATACATTAGGGTTTTTCTCGATTTCTGTTCTGTTGCATTAGAAGCCTTATTATTATAATTAGCATAATGCCTCTTATGAATAACTTCACATCTTGGTACAAGATTCCGATTATAACTCCCAACACTTTGCCAATAATTTGCAGAACTACTCGTGTTCACTCTGTTGCTGCAATCACACATCAAAATAAATTTAAAAGAAATCAGTTTCAAATGAGACATAAAGAGGGAGTTATATATATATATATATATATATATATATATCAAAATTACCGATTTTGGAGTAAAGATTTGAGTTGAGGGAGTGTTCTAGCTCTAGCAAGACTTGACCATGACATAGTTTTTTTTTTTTCTTTCTGTGGGAATTTTATGAGATCAAAGTTTTGTTTGGGTTCTGAGAAAATGAGAATAGAAAGAGTTCTAACTTCTCCTTACTGTCTGCTATTAGATTTCTGACAAATACGCTGTCGTATGCTTAATAAAAAAATAATAAGGTTTAAAAATGCAACCAAGATCATGTTGCCACGTGGATTTAAAATAACTAAATAAATAAGTAAAACTTAATCAACACAAAAGGGTTACAAGCAGAACACAAGAGGTAATGATTATGGAGGGAAAAAGAAGTTAAAGAAAGAAGAGGAGAGAAGAGAATAAAAATGCCGGTGGCAAGACCCGAATCATCGGATTCAAGAATTATCGCACACGTCGACATGGATTGTTTCTACGTGCAAGGTTTCTTTTTAATGTATTAAAAAAGTTATATCTTCAGTGGGATTGAGTGTTTATGGACTTAATTTGGTTTTTTTTCTTTTTTGGTTCTGAATGTAGTGGAGCAGCGAAAGCAGCCACAGTTAAGGGGTTTGCCCACAGCCGTTGTACAGTACAATGAGTGGAAAGGTGGAGGCTTAATCGCTGTTAGTTACGAGGCTCGAAAATTCGGAGTCAAACGGTAATTTCTAAAATGGCTACTTTTGTTTGATATCAATAATACCCTTTAATTGAGGCTATGTAATGTGTAAAATATTTGGATATTTAGTTCGATGAGAGGTGACGAAGCAAAGGAAGTTTGTCCACAAATTCTGCTGGTTCAAGTCCCTGTAGCACGTGGTAAAGCTGATTTAAATGTTTACCGGAATGCTGGTTCTGAGGTTTGTGTCATTTTCATTATTATCATCATTATTCTTTATGCTATAATGTTTATGATCAGTAATTTACTTTGAAAGTTATGATTTGTTTACTCTTCTTGTATTTGTTGGGTATTGAATTAAACTTACAGGTGGTTTCCATTCTTGCAAGGAAGGGTCGATGTGAGAGGGCTTCAATTGATGAAGTTTATCTTGACCTTACTGATTCTGCGGAAGCTATGTTAAAAGACACTCCTCCTAATAGCTTGGATGTAATAGATGATGAAGTTTTGAAATCACATGTTTTGGGTCTGAAGAATGAGGTATTAGGCAACGCTTTTCAGTTAATGTCTAAATGCTAGTTCTTATTTTCCATATATATGTGGTGAATTTGTATGTGTTAACGTATAAGGTTCTTTTATTAGATTAATCTTCTAGGAACCTTTTATATCTGTGCTCCTGCTGTATCCTTAAAGACACGAAACATTATGCGTCCTTTCGCCACCCTAGCCAACTTTTCTCCTCGCCTTGCTGCCATCTCACCTATTAAGAGCTGAAAACTGCAGGCTGCATGCACGGTGTTTCTCTTTTTTCTTTTTTATCCAGGACTATGAACCAAAAAATATACAAGTACGGAATATCACACGCTCACTCTTTTCATCAAACCACTGCAAATTATAGGTTAAACAGCCACAAAGTTGCTTCTTCTTTTTTGTTTCTCCTTGTTGATCCAAATCTAAGCCTTAAATGTATTGAATTATTACAATACATATATCTTTTGTGCAAAGCTGAGATTTTAAGTTTGATTTAATGCCTTCTGATTATTAGTGGAGTTCCTGCTATTCTTCTGTTTCTTTTCTTACCTAGAATTGTTATACTGGATTTTGGCATTGAGTTCAGAATGGAAATGATGCTAAAGAAGATGTGAGGGAATGGCTATGTAGAAATGATGCTGATCACCGTGATAAATTATTAGCTTGTGGGGCCATTATAGTTGCAGAACTTAGGATGCAAGTTTTGAAGGAGACTGAATTTACATGTTCTGCTGGCATTGCTCATAATAAGGTATGAAAATGTCCTAAATTTCTCAGTGTCTTCTTTTTTGAGTATGATCTTATATCTTGGTAACTAGATGTGATGTCAATGATCTGTATATGAATTTGCTATAGATGTTAGCCAAACTTGCAAGTGGTATGAATAAACCTGCACAACAAACTGTTGTACCTTGCGCATCTGTAAAGGAATTGCTTGATTCATTGCCAATCAAGAAAATGTAAGTTCTTTAATCACATATGTGGTTTCAGGTAACTAAAAATGTTAAGTTGAGATGCGATATGCAACTATGATCATCGGGGCATAGATTAAAAAGTCTTGATCTTCAATTATTTTCTTTCTTTTGAGGTTCATGTGGTTTTCTAAGATGGACTGCAATATTTTATTTGATTGTAGGAAACAACTTGGAGGGAAACTGGGATCTTCTCTACAAAATGAACTGGGTGTGGATACTGTTGGAGATCTCCTGCAGTTTTCAGAGGAGAAGCTACAAGATCGTTATGGCATTAATACTGGGTAAAAGTTTTTATTGTAGGCAAATTGTGTGCTTCAAATTCTCTAATTATAGTGCTTTTTTGCTACATATGTTTAATCAGCTTTGATCAGATGTAAAAACACTGAAGTTGTTTAAGCTTTTGTCCACTTCAGAACCCAAATAGATGGAATTCTTATGCTTTCTTCAACTTAATTTCATGTAGATTTTGAAATTTTTATTGGATATTTTGGCTAAATGTGTCATTCTCTGGTTTTCATTTATTCTCAACCTTGATGACTTTCACTGGCATATTTTTTCATTTCCTTCCCTGTAATTTTTTTAATGCTGAAAGAACCAATCCTGTGGAACAATCCTTAAGCACATTAAGAGGTAGCTTTTCATGTGCATAGCACTCAAATAATTGTCCAAATTAGTGGTCCTAACTCCCATTTTCACTTGCTATCCAGTACCTGGTTGTGGAACATCGCCAGAGGAATTAATGGGGAAGAAGTTCAGGGACGCCTTCTTCCTAAGAGCCATGGTTCGGGGAAGTCATTCCCTGGTCCTCGGGCTTTAAAGACAATTGCTTCTGTGAGAATTTTATATTGATCAAACAATTACATTTATGCACAATGCTGATGTTATTAGCCTCTTAATTCCTGTTAGCAAATGAGGAGTTTATTTGATTTATTGTTTACTGTTAAACTCATACTTGCAAAGCTTGTGGGACTGCGAATTCATTCCAAAAGAAGCTCTTGAACATAGAGTTGAAAATGGTTAGGAGAAGCTTTTATCTTTGACTAAGGGAAGCAAGAAAATGAGTAGAAATTGGATAGATTGAAGCATGTTTGTCGGTTGAGTGATTTCTTTCACTGGAATCGCATTTAAAATATTTTGGTGCTATCATTACTGTTTGTCAAACAATTTCAAGGGCAAGCTTCATTTGCTTTACTTCTATTCTAACATTTACTTGTTCTATAGTTAATTTTCTTTAAAGATTTTTCTTTTTTGGAGTTTGACAGGTATAATTTCTAAAAAGTGATTGTATTTCCTTTTTCCACCTCAGCAGTTAGCTTCATGAACAAAAGTTTATCTAAATCTACCTATGTGCCATATTTTGCTTTTTCTTAGGTTCAACACTGGCTGAATCAACTATGTGAAGAACTAAGTGAACGCCTTTGCTCTGATTTGGAGCAAAACAAGCGGATGGCACACACCCTTACTCTGCATGCTAGTGCATACAAGGTACTTATTTTCTACATGATATATTTATTTAGTTATCCTTTCCCTATCTCAGTTTATCTCCCAATCAAACACCTTAAATATTTGAAATCACTTGCAAAACCTCCATTGCATTTTTGCATGATTAAAAGTTTTTCCTGCAGTCTAGCGACTCAGATTCACATAAAAAGTTCCCTTCAAAATCTGGGCCGTTGAGGTATGGGACGGCCAAGATTCAAGAAGATGCATTCAACTTGTTTCAAGCTGGATTACGTGAATATTTGGGTGCACATGGAGTCAAGGTTCTGGGAAGTCATCACAATGGATGGGGAATAACAGGTCTATCTGTTTCAGCAAATAAAATTATCGATCTACCCTCTGTAAGTTTGATAACTTAGTTTGCCATATATCTGACCTGATGTCTTTTCTAGATTTTACTGGTTTTTAGTCTTCTGCCTATTAAGTTCAGCCCATGCGCATTTTTCTTCATTTTCAACAAGCCAAAACATGCAAATATGCTTCCTATGCAAGGAAAATAGTTTTTGCTTGGCATAATATAATGGTTGCCTTTTGTATTTGTCCCACCAATTACGTGTTCAAGATATAGTTTTATCCATTGAGGATCCACTGACATTGTTGTTGCTAAAGGTCCTATCTTAAGTAAACCTTTCAAAGCTCTGTTTGGATAAGGAACGGGTGTTCTTTGATATTTACAATTCCAGAAATGAAAAGTTCATCACTTAACTTCTCCTGTTGGAAAAAAATTTTAATCTATTGGCAAAGTTGGAGTTGAGATTACTACAACTAGTATTGTCTGTGGCAAACACGTGGAAAGAGAGGACTGTGCACTGTGAAATGGTTGCAGCCACAATTTGAGCCAAGGTCTGCAATGGAAGGTATGGTGGTAGAGATGATGGTGATAGTAGACTGATTCAGCATATATGATGGTTGTAATGCAGTGGCGGGTAGTGCGGTTATTAGTGCTACAGTGATGATGCCAGTGATGGTGCTGTTAATGCTGCCATAGTGATGGTGGCAATGTTAATTATGGTGCAACCACAGTGGATTCAACACTGACAGTGCTTCATTTGTGCTTGAACACATCCAAACTGATGCTACTTTTAAAGCATACCCTTTTCTGAATGAGAGATTAGTAAATTCTATGCTGGTATTTTCTGAATGAGAGATTAGTAAATCCTATACTTAACTGTCCGAAAAATTCTAGAAATGCTTAGTTAATCATATAGTGGAGTTTAAATGGGATTTATAAAATTATCAAGTTCCTCTGCAATTATTTCATTCAAATACAACCCAAATGTCACCTTGAGCAATTGATTTACTTAACACACTGTATGCTGCTAATAGGGAACATCTTCAATCATGAAATACTTTAATGGCCAAAGTTCATTTCACTGTCCTTCAAAGCAAACACCAGATAGCTTCATCCATGATGCTCCACCATCGTCCCCCTCAGGTATTTTCATTATACTGAGTGCTATTATTTTATTTTTTTTGCTATTGTTTTTCTAGTATTTTCTGTGACAATTTGATGAAGGTTTAATGTTAGTTCAGGTTGTGAGAGCTCTGAGATGCAAATTGAATATGGTGTTCCTTGTTTGGATCAACCAGAACAGAAAATCGCTGCTAGCAAAGATCAGGTTTCAGTGCTAGCAATCTCATATTTCTGTTTATTACCTAATGAAATGGCTACCATGATTGTCAATGTCTTAAAAATTCCATTTATACATATACATGGCGAATCCTATATGGTTAGATATTAGTTGACTCAAAAACATGTCGAAAATAGAGGGTCATTTTACATAATCTTTGGACAGCCTGGTTGAATTTGTTAAACACAAGATCGATCAAGTTTTATATGTATTTGGAACTTTCTATATGCAGTTCTTCAATCAGCTGAATTAAAACTTGGGGCCTGTTGTCATCTTGTTGATGTAAAAGTTTGAGAGTTATAAATGTGTAACACCTTCTGTCATCCAAATAAAAAAAAAAATTCATTTACTAGGAACATTTCAACTCCTTTATTTCTTTGTTATGCCATCGTAATATAGTATTGAGCATTTCAAATGCATCAAATCAGCATGCACTGTGTTGGGTATTATATAAGTTTTTGTCTATTATACATTTGGTAAATGATATATTGATTTGCTTCTTTAAATAGTTTACTGGCCGTATCTATAAGTGGCTGAGCCACAGTGGGAGCAATGGGGGAAATGGCCCCAGTGCCGCTTCCCTTGCCAATGGAATATCCTTTTACCCTGTTAGCTTAACTGATAAGCAAATTTCCTCTCATCTTTCATTAGTTCTTTGATAATCATTAGTCATGGAATAGATGAAATTTATTTTTAACCAGATCAAGGAGTTTAACTTAATAAAGTGCTGCAAAAATTAATCTGTCATGTCACCCTTGTTACTAAAAAGAAAAATTACATGGTTCTTATGTTTACTTATATAACTTATAAACTACATGGATGTAGACATATATATAATTTACATCTTATTCATATAAAGTTATATATGTCAATTTCTTCTACAAATTTTTATAAAGTAATAGATAACGAGAGATAAAAGAAAAGTTCTCTATAATAATTTGGACCAGTTTTATGTTATTTATTTGTGATTTTTCATCCCCGCTGAAAATCATTACTGCTCTTGTACGTCAGTTTTATGCATTTAGTTAGTCTAGATATATTGGGGTTCTTTAATTTGAAGATTGAGGACTTCAAATTCAGTTTTGTGTTTGCAGAGTGAAGATTTTATTCCTCTTTTTTTTGCCCTCTTCAGCTTATTGCTCCACTCTTATTGTTAGATAACACAGATAATTCTAAACCAAGCAATTAGGTCTTTCACCATTCCTTCTTGGAAAGATATCCTCTTGATGAATGTGGTAAAAAAATGGGCCCAAAATGGCTATAGCAGAAAATTCATTCATTTGAAGGACTGCCCGCTTATAGTTAGTTTTTGATAACTATTTGACTCGCTTTATTTGACAGTGAGGATAGACTATGAGGAATGATTAACAAATAAAGTAATGTAATATTTTCTCCTTATTTAGGGTTTATGCTTTCATGGTCTGAAATAACTCTACTTATACTGTGTTTTCTATACTTTAAAGTTAGCATATAGCTGGGACTCTGTCAAACTAATTGAATTAATTATGCCGTTGCAATCTGCAAAAATTCATTTTGTTTTAGATGCTTGTATTTATACTTTAACAAACAAACTGCATAATTTTTTCTTTGTTGTGACTTGTAACCATTTTGTTTTTAGAGTAATTATTCATACTAATGCATATGTCAACATGAGGTTCTTCTATTCGCAGGATTCATTTTACTCCTCAGCCATACAAACAAAAGATGGTTTCATGCTTGGTACTAGACAGCCATTGCCCTTAGGTCTTTTATCTTTTTATATTGGAAAATTCTGCTGGTAATTCCTTCAGTGATCCACCTTTTAATATTACAGGTTCAGGGGTTCATTCAGGGAGTGAAAGTTGCTCAGGACTAACCCAAAGTAACTCCAAAGGATGTTTTCCTGGGGATGAGTTCAGGGCTACAATGCCCAGCCTTGTGCACAAGGAACAGAAAAAAAATGCTGTGAGAGACAAGGTAAATTTGTCCACTTGCTTACAGCTCTTTCCCTTAATTCCACCATATGAGCTGCTGTCAGTTAAGGCTTTCTTTTTTCGGATTCCTTTCAATTTGTGGTGTTTTTGGAGCATGTGAGACGATTAATTAATAGTAGGCATGTGGACAACTAAATTATTGTTCTTTTAACTAGATTGAAATCTATTAGGTTGTAATGCATTCAAAACTTAACTTTTGTTTAGGTCTGCTGTCATATGCAGTCCCTTCATTGTCATTCGGTTTTTGAGACTGGGATTAGTTTTTTTTTTCTAATTTTAATAGGTGGTAGTACTCATGTTCGTATGTCTTGGACGGGTAAAATGTTAAAAGCAAAAAGAATCTTGAACTAGGAAAATATTGAATAGTTTTGCATTAGTCCAGAGGTTATAGTATCTTGAAAGTTCAGCAAAAACAATGTAATGTATGCATCCACATGTATGAAAGATGCTAACATAATGTATATAATTCCATTTGCTCATCATACTGTATCTTGTTTTTTGGTTTAGCGCCTGCATTTGCCGAGTTTGTCTCCGTATGAACGTCTGTGGTTTTGAATAAGTATTTTCTTTTTCCTTTTCTTCTCTATTTTCTTTGCTGTGTTGAATCAGGGAACAATCTTGGAATTTTTCAAGAACTGTAATCCCTCCTGCTCTTCATCAAAACTGGAAAGTATTGACAGGGTTCGAGGTACTATATTCCTAAACCTTTGATTTTGTAGGATCCAGCTTCTGGGTTGTATCCTTTATGCTGGTTCTCATCCTGAATGAAGAGCTGAATTTAGGTTCAGAAGTAAACCTAGTTGAGCTGGGAAAGGAGAGCCTTCTTGCAGAGCACAGGGCAAATTATGACAGGCATAATTTAACTCAGAATGCAGAGAGGGAATCATGGAACTACAAAATTGATGAGATTGACCCGTCTGTGATTAACGAGTTACCACCAGAAATTCAAGATGAGGTTCGGGCTTGGCTCCAACCTCACAAGCGTGCCAGAATAGTTAAAAAAGGTGCTACCATTGCCCATTATTTCTCACCACCTAAAACATGAACAAATGACATGTCATAGTCAGATAGTGTACCTTGTATCTGTATATAGGGAATATCATATCTTGTATATAGATTCTTTTACTTATGGATAACTAAATTAGACTTGGAACCTCAAAATCAAAGTTTCTTGAGGTTAAATCCATGTCTGACATCTTATCTACATATATTCTTTTATGTGCGATTTGTGATAGGTTGCAACATTGTGTCTTGTTACTGAAAAAAAATATGGAACTTGTATCATGTAACTTGGAGTTAATTGCCTTTGTAATTAAGCTTCTGTATTATTTCATTTTTGGTGCTAAATTTTAATTTGTATCATTTTAGTATCTAAACTTCAATTATAGTATCACTGAGCGCTAAATTTAAGTGATTTATTGCTTATATAGCACTCATTTAATATTTAATTTATTCTAAATTATGAGTCTCACTGATCTTAGTCCCACTCAAAATTTAATTTTTAATCCGACTTTAAAAATTATATTTCATGTGTAAAAAATAAATATAATTTTAATTGTTGGGCTAGAAGTAAAATTTTAAGAGGGAGATGATCAGGATTAGCAGGATCTATGATTTAAAATGAATTAAACATTGCCACATAAGTAATAATTAGCTTGAATTCACTTTTAAGTATCGACTTTCTTCTTTATACTCTAGATTCAATTATATTTAAATTAAAATGCTTAAATCAAATAATTGATATATGTATATTATAAAAAGAGATAAAAAGATAAAATTAAAGGTGTTTTAATTTACCTTTTGTATATTAATTATTTTAAGAAAATAAGTGTATTATTTAATAATTAATAATAAGACTTTCTTTTTGTTATTTATATCAAGGCATGAGTGGGGACTGTAATCCCACTTAGATTTTGAATTTGGTATATATATATATATATAAAGATTGGCTCAACGCCCTTTATAGCCCTAGTTTTGGCACTTTATAATATATAAATATATTATAAAAATTATTTTTCTTGATTTTACTTAAATTTCATGTTCAAGTTCAGAAAGTAATTTCATAGCTAAACTATTTAATCCTTCTTATGATATGGTTGAAAGAAAATAAAGTTTTATTTATTTATTTTGGCTAAACTTATTGTGATGAGCATGGTTATTGTTATTCTATAAATTATCCGTCCATTTGGAAAAGAATTTATTTTTTTTTATAAATCTTAATATCTCAAATGGCGTTTTTATTTCTCTATTTATAATTTCTTTTACAATTTTAATTTTGAAATAAATCTAAACCATCAATATTAAAAAACATGCTATGTTTTAGAAAGTTTTTCAAAATTAAATAATTTTTCTTCAAATTATCAATATCAAGCAATTTTAACATTAAAACATCAGATAGCTACGTTTGTTTTTTTTAGTTTAAGATATCTTAACAAGTTACCAAACAGATTATTAGTTTTAATTATTACTCTATAAATTAAAATTATTTAAAATCTTAATAAAATTAATAATTATAATACATATATATAAGTATGAATGGGAGCAGAAATTATCGAATTAACTAAAATATCTTTAGAATTAATTAATAAGTTTTAGTCTTATCTATCCTAAGTCTACATGTGATTAATTTAGTTTTCTAACCCTATTAGGACTAATTAGTTATTAATCTAATATAATTCTAATCCTATCATAATTTCATATATATTCTTAATCTTATAAGAAACTGATGAATTAGTATATCACACTATATATACTTATAATGGCGTTCAAATAACTCAATATAAATTTTTACAAAAATTGAACACGAGAAGTTAGAAAAAATAGGTACGATACTTTTAATTTTATTTTATTGATATTTTAATTCATGTTATTATTGTTATTATTATTATTGCAAGTAAATTACTTCATATGGTAAATATTTTTATATGCCAAATTAATTATCCATCAAATATTGTTAATGTTTTGCTCCTTTTTTTCATGAAAATATGAAATTCATCTCTTCTTATATTTTTTCCTTATTATATTTTCTTTGAAAAATAAAAATTCTATTTTTATTTAATTATAATAATATTACTATTAGAAGTATTATATTATAAAATTAAGAATTAAAGAATTATTTAAAATTTTTTCATATTTCTTTTATTAACATGAAAATTATATTTTAATGTTTTTATTAAATAATATTAAAATAACATAATCAAATTATTTTAAGAAAATAAATAAAAATTACTATTCAACTAAAATAATTTTTTTTGATAAATAATAATTTTAATAAAATAATATAATTCAATAAAATAATTATATAAAGCTTAGTATTGAGAATGAGCCATTTAATCAAAGAAAAGAAAAAATTAGAATATTCTATAATTTTATGTAAATTTATTTGAAGTCTAATTATTCATTAAATTTGTAAAAATATAATAACACATGACAAAAAACACTTAGTCTAACAAGTTTTGAGAAGGGTTTTCGGGATAAGAGAGAGGATAGCAAACAAGTTTTGACGGGTTTACAGTCGAGTTTGGCTGAAAGTATTTGCCCAGCTGTGCCTCCTGCATTCTGGATTTTCTTCCTTAATCCGTAACGTAACGACTGGCCGGAAAGAATCACCTTTAAAGGAAAGTCTTAGGTCGGCCTCCGGTTGGAATGAAAACCAAGCTTTATAAGCACGGTCTCTAAGATCTGAGTGTCCATGCTAAGCATAATAAACGGAAAAGATGGAAAATTAAACTTCCCCATCACATGTCTCCTATTCGATCACACAGCAAACTCTTTTGCATGCCTTATTTAGGTTTTAGTTTCTAATGGGCTATAAGAAGATGACCCCGTAGTGTCACGAACAATTCATTCTTGGGTGCATTCAATGCCCAATACTTATTATTATACTTCATGGCGGGCTATATCATGGTGTGGTAAGATTTTCCTTTTTAACTTATTTGTTATCTTGACAACACACGAAACTTCCATGGCATTTCTCAAGTTCGTTCAAGCTACTGTCCATGTTATTGTTTAAATTACTATTCATTGTCACTATTCACTTTATGATTCACCTAACCCTCAAGCAGTCTGAATTAATCAGCAAAACTATTGACAGGTAGATTCAAACATTTGAAGCTCGAGCATGGAGGATTGATAACGGAAAACAATCAAGAACTAATGATAGTATAGATGCATGTATATTAGCTTTTCAGTCGAAGTGTTAAAATTTTAGTAAGAATTAAAGAAAGCTTCCAATTTGAGTGGGGCCAATACTCCACAAGTATGAACTCAGATTAGATGAGAATAAAAATAAGACGCAGGAAATTTGGTAGAATATGGAAGACTTTGCCAATTTGAATTTAACTCGCTAAAGATGGACACAGGCGTGACCTCGCGTTACATGACGAGGCTCCGCTCCCTTCGCGCGGGTAAAACCCCCCGAAGAAACAGCAAAAGAATAATGATAAAACAAGTGGGCAGTAGTTTCCTCGCATTATCGTTCCACGTGATAAATTATTATTTTTTCACTTTTTTTGTCTAAACAATTCATAATTATCTACCAGACTTTTTATATATATACTATAATGAATAGAGATCGATATATAAAGATTTATATTTGAAATTGGATGGTTGATTTATATTTAATTATTTAAAATTAATAAATATATATATTAATTATTTATCGATTGTCAAATATTATATGAAGTAATTTTAAATATACCAATAAAAATAAAATTTGTAAGCAAATTGACTTGTCAAATTTCCATTGAAATAGGATCCACACAAGAAAAAACACTTGTCATTCCTTGATTGTTAGAAACATTCTGAAAATGTTATGAGTCAAAATATGCCCTTTAAATTAAATTTTGAATTAGGGGATGTTAGTGAAGGGAGTGGTGATGCCATATGTAAAAAGAAAGAAACTCATAAAATATTTATTTGGTTGAACTAATAGCTGATAAATTAAACCGTTCGGTAAGATTTTATTAATGGTTATTGTTAGTATGTTAAATGATCATTGAAAGTATAATTTATCGTTAAATATATTTTATTATATTATATTATGTTTAATGATACAAATTAAAAAAAGTAGCTTATAATAATTAAATATATATATATATATATATATATATAATAGTCTTATATTTAAATAAGTTATAAATTTTTACCATATTCATTATTAACATTTAACATCACATTTACTTTTTATAACTATTTATAATTAATATTTTTATAGAAATATTTTTCATTAAAAAACAATATGACATAGCTTTATAAAATTTTATCACCTAAATCTCATGAAAAATTTAGACTTCTTTATATATATATATATATATATATATATATATATATATATAAAGTCAGATATTATCTCTAAGTTTATCAATTGTTTACCTAAGCAACGGAAGAACCAACTCAATCTCACTAATTCCTCTGGGCAGTCATCAACACAAGATCCCTAATTGAAGAGAATCAGACAAAAAATGGCAGAATTATTTTCTATGGTCCAAGCTTTACCCATCAAAGGAGAGCAGTAGGCTGCCCTTTCTCCAACCACCCCATCTACTCCTTTGCTTCTACTATCACTAATCCCCAAAATGGCTCAGGTTCTTGAGATTCTCGGGGAAAAAGAAAGGGGTCCGTATTAAAATTCAAGCATCCAAAAGGAGGAGTGCAGTGTGTCTGTCCTTGACTTGCATTCTGCTGGAATTAAATGTTAGGATATTTTTTAAAGGGATAATTATATTTTTAGTATTTAAATTTATTAGAAAATAATGATTGAATTGAATTTTTAAAATTAATAATTATGATAATTTATAAAAGTTAATAACTTAGCAGGTGACAAATTATAAATACTAATATAAATTTTTTTAATATTAAAATGAGATAAAAAATATGTGATAACGATGTGTTCAAAAAATAATAAAATGATAAATTTATCTATCATATAAAAATATGTTTTTACCAAATTATTAGAATTTTATAGTATAATGAAATATTAAGATTTATGAATTGGAGATTACAGATTAGAATTACTAAATTGAGGATTGGATTACTAGATTTCTATTAGTCTATTGACATTCTTTTATGTAATGGTTCTGATACAAGCAAAGATCACCGTCACCCTGATAGTCTTTTCTTTAGAATAGAAATAGAGAGAGCGAAATAAAAGATGAGAAAAATAAAGGATAGAAAAGGAGAGTTGAAGGAAAGAGATTTAAATAACGTATATAAGATAAAATTTACTTTAAAATTATATCACTAATGAATTCATTTAGAAAAAAAGAGTTGAGGGAAAGAGATTTAAAAAAACGTAGATAAAATAAAATTTACTTTAAAGCTATATTACTAATGAATTCATTTTAATTTTTGATATGTTCAAAAATTTTTGCTCTCTCATCTATATCTACAAAAATTTAAATAAAACTTGAAGTTACAGGTTACCACACTCGATTGTTAGTTCCAAAAATTCAACACTCGATTATTATTTTTTGACAAATTCAGACACTAAAAATGTAATTGTTCATTTTTAACTCCAGCTACCACTTTTGTTGGATCAATCATTTTCTCTTCAAATATCATTGCATTTCTCATTTTTTTTAAACATACCAGTACTTAGAATGTTGTATTTTTATGTTGCTTTCCTTTCAATCAAACATAGGCATAGACTCATCCAATCCTCCACCATTATTTATAGGGAAAAGCACATATATATAATGTTTGTGCTATAAAATAGTGATTTTTGTTTATATGGCATCTCAACCGACATATTTTTGTTTATACTATTTCAACTCCTTTCTACCAAGTTCAGTTTTTTTCTTCTAAAAACAGTGCTCTTGAAAACAAAAAAAAAATTAATAAATCTGACACAAAATCAATTTCATTGTAATATCCAAATTGAAACGAAATCAGAAAATCAAAGAAGAAGACATGTTAATCCAATAAAAACTTCACTGCAAATGCAAACCAAAACAATAAAAAAGAAACTAGGTTCGAATCAAAGCATAGATTCAGTTTTAAATATTCAAATCAAGCTACAACTTATAAGTTAATAACAATTTATGTATTTTTTAAAGCTCAAATATTAGATTGAAAGAAATTTCAATAGAATATATCAAAGTCGAGGTAAGACACAGAAAACTTCAATTAAAGTTCATTGTATTTGAAAATAGCAAAGATTTTTTTTCTAATTCTGCAAAAGAAAAAAAAGCTATTATATGTGTATTGTGATAATAAAATATTGAAGGAATTCTATGCAATACCATTTTATTTTGACTTTTAATTTAATTTTAAAAAACTGATGCATCAATGTATGTTTTTAAGGTTTTATAATATCAACAATATCTTTCTAATATCTTTGTAACACCCGGAATTTTTATATATTTAATAATGAGTTTTTATTTAAGTTAATTTTAGCTTCATTTTTATTGGGTTTAATTTGAAATGATTTAATGGAAATTTTAATATTAATCAAATAAATGAGTTATTTTCCATATCCAATTAGTTTGATTTTTAAGGAGTTAATTAAATAAATTATTTGAGGAATAAATTATATTTTTATTTGGTTATTCAAAATTTTCCCAAATGTATATATATATAAATAAAATTATATATTAAAAAAATTATGGTATAAATTGTAAAGGATGTTTATAAAAGAATTTTGGGGAAAATTGGTATTATAATTGATCAGTAGTATTAAATTTTAAGTTGGAAATTTATTATTTAAATTAATTTTGTGTTAGGACTAAATTGAAAATTTATTTTAGAATAAGGATTCAAAGTATAGTTTTATTTTTATGGGGTTTTAATGGAAATTTGTGAGTTTGGTATTTTGGTAAATATCTATGTCGGTCATGGGTATTTTTGTAATTTTGTATTTTCAATAATTCTAATTTGGCCCAAATTAAATAGTTAGGGGCTTAATTGAAAGGCTAAAAAGAAGTTTAGAGGTTAAATTGGAATTCTGCAGGATGAAATTGTAAGTAATTAAGAAAGTTAAGGGACCAAATTGTAATAAGAAAAAGTTTGGGGGCCAAATGTCGATATTGAAAGGAAAATAATCGGGGAAGAAGAGAGGAAGAGAGAGAGAGAGAGAGAGAGCGGTGTCCTTCCGCTGACGACCGGACGGGGCGGCTTGGCGCAGATCAGTCCGTAGGCAGAATCACGCGACGTGTGGCAGCGACTTCTGAGCGTCGTTCCGGCCGATCTTGGTGGCGATCGGCTCCCCTTGAAGAGAGCTTTCTTTTGGCAACAACGGCGACGCCTGGGGTGGCCAGAGTTGCAAGATCCGGCAAAGTGAAATTTAGAGTGGCAGCCAACGTTTTTCAGCTTTTCCGGCGAGCTCCGGCGGAGGATGGACGATCAAAGAACGTATCCCGACTCTCCTCAGCTCAAGCTTCGCAATGGCACTAGTTTCGTGGCGATCGGACTTCGTTTGCAAATCGACGGTCGAGATCGTCCGTAAATCTCTCTGGATGACCGGATGGCGGATCGGAAAATCGGAAGTGAGAATCGTCATCAGCGCGTCGTTGTGAGTCCGATGGTGTGTTCAGATCGTCGATCGGACTCCGGCGGCTGGAGGCGAGTCGACCGAGCGACTGAGCGTCTCGGTAATTATCTCTGGCCCGTTAATTTTAGAATTCTTTAATTTAATTTGTGTCTATTGATTATATTGAGTATTTGATGATATTTGTGAGTCAAAAATAATTGTCGGTCAGTTTGTCTGCCTCGTATTTTGTGTTGTGTGGCGGAGTCTGGAAATAGTGAAGTTTGGGGACCCGACTCCCGTTGTTTGAATTGTTGGATATTTGAAGTGTTTTTCTGGCAGGTCCTGGACCCGTTTTTACGGGGGGTAATGTCCGTGTTGTAGGGGAGGTTCTGCCAGATTTTCGGTAGAATTCTCTCGAGTCGAGATTCTTAGACAGTCAGTCCTAGGAGTCTAGACCTAGGATT
Source organism: Ricinus communis (assembly GCF_019578655.1). Classification (NCBI taxonomy): domain Eukaryota; kingdom Viridiplantae; phylum Streptophyta; class Magnoliopsida; order Malpighiales; family Euphorbiaceae; genus Ricinus; species Ricinus communis. The sequence continues at coordinate 14,603,015 of NC_063259.1, read as the reverse complement.
AATGATCGATTGTTTCAGCATTTTGATAAATTATTTTCCATGACTAGATAGTCTGTTTGTTCGACTCGCTCCAACCGAGGCATCGGAGCAGAGTTAGGAGGTCGCCAAACCTGTGAGTTAAAGTCATATATCGCTTATGCACGTGTCATGCATAAAATTTGATTTGCTACTGTGATTATTCATTTGCAATTTCAATTTTTCATTTAATTATTATTATTATTTGCATGATGCTTTTAATTACTATTTAAATATGTTTTTCCTTTATCACTAATTTTAATATTGCATGATGACTCAGGATGGGACGGCAGTAGAACATAGGAGTTGGATGAGTGTTCCAATATAATCTGAGAGAGATAGAAAAAAGGGTAAAGAGGTAAAAAATTTAAGAAAGAAAGATTAGGACCTGCCCTGGTCGAGCATCCTCTCTGGGCTTAGTAGAGTGTGGTTGTCGGAGTAAAGGTCCCTGGTCGAGCATTGCTCTCTAGGCGCTGGCTTATTTGGAAATTTAAGTGACCAGACTGGAGGTAAGGTCCCTAGTCGAGCTATGCTCTCTGGGCGCCAGTCTTATTGGATAAGAGAGCCGAAAGGCTAAGGCTGAGAGTTAAGTGACCGGACTGGAGGTAAGGTCCCTGGTCGAGCTTTGCTCTCTGGGCGCCAGTCCTGTTGGAATGAGAGTTTTGAGATGTTAGAGTTGAGGTTAGTTGAGACATAAGTGTTGAAATAAATCGAGATGTTAGAGTTGGGATTAGGGTTCTACTGAAGTACTCTGTCCCGTTGCATGTGGAATAAATTTTGTTTAAGTATGGCATGACACATATGTTTTAACATGACATGTATGGTTCACGTGATTTATTAATTATTTTAAAATTAATAATGTGATACTGAGATGTTTGAAACTGTTTTAGATATATGATTTTAGCTCACTCTCGAGACTGACAGTCTCCATTTACTGTTTTTCAGATTCGTGACTATTAGTCTTCCCGCGACTCTTACTCAGTAACTCGACCTCTTCATCATCGGGTGGTGTTTGATTTGGTATGTCAAATTGTAAAATCTTAGATTCTCCGCAGTAGTAATAGGAGATGTATCAGTTGTAAATTTTATGAGTTTCGGGTCTCGCCTAATTTTTCTGGCACACCGAAGTATTTATGTAGAATGTAACTATTAAGATAATTTATGGCTTTAATAATATTAATTTGAGATGAGATTTGTTTAAGTCAGTGAGTGTCAGGCTTACTACAGGTTTCGGTGGCCTTATGCCTACCCATTCCCTAGTGCCGGTCATGGATCCACGGGTGGGGTCGTGACAATCTTATTGATATTTTTTTGCATATTCACAATAAAGAGCATAAAATATATCAAAAGTATCTCTTTTACATCAAGATATGTATTAATAAATAATGTTCTACCTATTAAATTATAATATTAAAATATTTAAAATATGCAGTAAAAAGAATATTTTAAATATCTTTGTTGTATCTTTTTATACAAATGTATAATGATTTCATAAATTACAACTTTAACCTTAAACAATTATAAATATATAACTATAGTATATTAATACTATCTTATTGGTAATACTATAGATTTTATTTTTTATTTTTTTTTGAGAAATGAAAGTAATACCATTATTGCTCTAAGTACAAAAACATGGACTTTGTTAACTTCGAAGTTTATGAACTCTAATTCTAAAAAATTCAAAACTTCTCTACATTAATGGATATTCTGTTAAAACTATAAAAACTAGCATAAAAATATTAAATGAAAACTATATTTTATCCATGAAAATATAAGTATAATTTAAATATATATATACTGTTATAAGATATACTAATAGTATATTGACAATATACTTCAAATATCTTGTCATAAAAAATATAAATAAAATATATTTCAATTATTTATATAATATACTAATATCTAGTATCTTTATAGTATCTAAATAGTAACTTTTTAAAATCATCATATAAAAAGAGTATTTGCTTTTAATTATACTTGTTACAATTTAAAATATAAAGTAAATAAACTCGTAGAATATTTGTTGGTAAAATTATCCACTGACCAAGTGTATGATATTGATAAAAAAATTGAATCAAAAGTTCAAGTTGATATGGCAAAGCGAGCATGCAATTGCAACAGATTCTAAATTTATGAGATATCGTGTCCTCATGCATCAACATCAGCTATTCCAAGTTGATGTGGATTCGTATGAATATTGTTCATATTACTATACTATGAGACAATATTAGCTACATATGAATTGGAGAGCAATGGCTCGTCCATGTTGAAGTGAAGAAACGAATGAGGAAAATGCAGGGAGAATTGGATTATCAGAACTACAACCGTGACTAATTCTACTTTATGGTGATTATGCAGACTAGTGAAGTTTTGATACATAAGAGGATTTAGGCTTGCCCTGTGCTTTTCCGATGAAATCAAATAGAGTAGAATTGGAGCCACCTCCACCGCTATGACCTCTGCTGCCTCCTCCGCAGCTCGTCTGACTGCCTTTGGTAAAACACCATCATCTGAAATTGGTAGCTGGTAAGATTGGTTCAATCGGCATTGACATGACTCCAACATTCGAGCTGATTTCCTCCTTGGAGATTTGCACTACCTATCTCATACCAGTTGGTCCCTGCTAGACCTATTCATGGGTCGGGCCGGGCTTGACCGGGCCTGACTTAATTTTGGAGAAGCTCGAGCCCGCCCAGGCCCGAGACATTTTTAATATCTTAGAGCCCGAGCCCGAGCCCGAAATTTTATGAAAAGCCCGGCCCGGCCCGGTCGGCCTCACTAGGCATTAAACAGAGGTCGGATCTGGGCGGCTCGGATCAGGCCTGGGCGGGCTCGGGTCGGGCTTGGACGGGCTCGGGTCGGGCTTGAACGGTCTCGGGTCGGGCTTGGCTTGACCAAACCGACAATTCAATACAAATATTCAAAATTTAAACCTAATTTCAACACAAATATTCAAATTTTAAATTCAATATATTATTAATAACAATAAAATTATAAACAGAAAAAATAGGTAGTCAAGTGGTATATAACACTTAATTATAAGTGAAGGTCACGAGTTCGAGTCTCAAGTATGACATTTTTGTTTCTAACTAAATTATACATCGAGCCGGGCCGGGCCGGAGTTGGGTTTTTATATAAATCCCAAGCCCGGCCCTAGAGTCTGGGCTTTTATGGGTTACACAAAATCGTTGTCCAAGCCCTACCAAGAGTGCGAGGCGGGCCTGGGTACCCTTGAACAGTCTAGTCCTCGCTATCGAAATTCTAATGCAACCTCTTTTTTTCCTGACACGGTTCCATTTTTTAGCAATTCCTGCAGAACTTCCACTTTTAACAGTTCTTGCTTGCCCTTCCATTTTTTCTAGGATCCCTAGCCATGGACATCTATCCTTTGATACATAGGTTGTTCGATCTTGGTGTTCTACTTTTAAGCCTTGTTGTCGTGGTTGAGAAGCTTTAAGCCATATTCCATATTTTGATTCAGCAAAATCATCTCCTTGGCATATGGTTTAATAGGGCAAAATCTAGAGGTGTGCCCTAATACCCTACAGTCAAAACATAAATTCGAGAATTTTTCATACTTGAAATATAGCCGTTGACTTCTTCCCTGCTTTTTATGGTGCCTAAATCCAGTAGGAAGCAGCTTTCGAACATCAACCAAAACTATGAGTCTCATGAAGTGTTGCCAACGTATTGATTCTCCCTATATGAGGTCTACCTCCTCTAAACTTTAAAAAAGGGAGTCAATGATTTCTGCATTGCTGAAGTTCATTTGGTTTAAGGCTAGACCAACTACTTGAATCCAAAATGGAGTAAGGTGGAAACTTAAGCTATCTAGAGGTTGATCCGCCGGCCACTTCTTCAGTACTAGGTGTTGATTATTGACTGCCCATGGTCTTTCATCCATAACCCTTTGGACATCCATGATGTGTGCAAACAAAAACATAAAAATATTTTCCTTGAGCTTTTCGACTAAGAATTCTCTCCTGGTTCTCCATGCCTTGTTCAGGGTCTCTCTGGTAATATTCACATTTATGGGTCTTAAAGTGAGTAGCTTACCACTAGGACATTTTTTGGATTGGCCACCCCCCCTATCGTCCTCCCATTGCTATTATAGTGGCTTAACCTTTTTTGATGGCAGAAGCATTAGATGCCCTTTTTTCTCCATGGATATCGCTGGAAGACTTACCCAAATCAATCAAGAAATTCTATGTATAGATAACGAGAAGCAAGAACGGGAGAAAAAGAGGCTCCTAGCTAAAAGTAGCTTGTCTCGCCTAAGAGGCCCCTAAATTTGAAACTTTACCTACCCTCTCAAGTCTTGCCCGAGTTAATCTTTCTCTTTTTTTTTTCAATTCATTAAAGTCCTCTAATATGGAACATTCCATTTCTTCCTTAGAATGAGGCATTAATAGTAATGTCTTGAACCCAACAATGGATGGAATGGCAAGAGGCGAAGCTCTATCCAACTTTCTACCATATCCACTAGCAAAAGCTTTCCATGATCCTAATGGTACAAAGTCTTTTTTTTTTCAACTTCTTTCCCAAAAATTTCCATTTTGATATCCATTGTCGCCCCTCTCCTAACCAACCCACCCAATTCTCAATCCCCCAATCTTTCAACACATATCAAGGGCGGAATACTGAACCAGCCCAACTATAATTCTGCAAGTCTCAAACTACTGGACACACCAAACTATGATGTCCAATCCATGAAGCCCAATAAGTTAAATAAAACCAACCCTATTTCTTCCAACCTACCCAGGCATGAAGTATCTAGAAGCTTGTCCATCTTTACCATAGCCCCAATCCTTGATGCTAAGCCTAGATCCTTCTATTAGCAATAAAGAAAGCTCAATTTTCAATCTGGACTTGGGCCTCTACTAATCCCTAGAACTGGCTTGAAACAACAATATAGCGTGGATGATGTAGTAATTTTGGCATGCCAATATGTCAAAGAGACAGACAATTCTCTCGCTGAGGTTCTAAAAAGCCCAATGCCCCCAAGCCCATAACCCAACAACCTAACCTTGCCCCAATGTCCCTTTTATACCACCTTTAAACCCATAACTTTCCATGTCCAACCTACCTCTACTGTCGTCCAGCCTCAACCACCAAAAATGAAACTCAAACAACTTGCACATAGAGGATGTTTCACCTCAAACCAAAATGAAAGCTTAGAAGGAAGACTCGATGAAGATGGAAGGAAGGATAGCTCAAAGAAACGTAAGATTGTTGTCGATGATAATATTATTATAGAGAAGGTGGGGTATGCCAGCGGGAAATGGCACCACCATTAGCCATGAAAGTAATTTGTTACAATTGTCAAGGTGTGGGGAACCTCTTGACAGTCCGTCCACTTAAGCGAATTTGCAATTCCCATTCCCTAGAGGTGGTAGGTCTTTTGGAAACAAAAAATAAGATTGGTGTCATGAAGGAACAGTTGTGATGGTACAGGTTTCAGGAAGTCAATGAAGTGGATCCGATGGGTATTACTGGGGGTCACTATGTAGAAAGGAAATCTTCTGATCTAGTGCAAGTACATTGTAGCACCCAAACTCAACATCCAATTGTATAGCAATATATATATAATTAACTTTATAATCATAATTTATTACTTAGTTACAATATACATTCATACAATTTAAGTGGTATAACATACTTAATATACATAAGGAGTATTTATACATTAGTTTAATTCACACAAGTACCCAAAATGCCTCAATGCTTGAGATAACTCCTCTAACCCACATTGCAAAGAGAGCAATGCACAGCTAAGGCTATCTACAACTGCACTAACTTGGAAAAAATTGCTAAGAAATGAGTTAGCGACTCAATAAGCATTTAATTTACTAAACTATAGTATATTAGGATAGAATTATCAAGTGTTTATTAAATATATAAAATTATACCAACACTTAACTGACAATCATAAATTCAACCATTTCAATTATTCTCATAAACAAATAATTTCATCTCACATAATGCAAATAATCTCAAACTCAACCAAGTCAAATAATTCAATTCCACATTATTTCTATCAAATTAGGATCAAATGACCCATCCTCACATTTCCTCACGTTTTCACATTTCAGTGACCACTTGACAAGACTATCCGCCCGGCTCAGTCTTGCCATATCACATACTCGGGTAGCTATCCACCCAGCTCAGCTTTCCCAATCACACAATATCAATTCAAGAGTAATCAATCCTTAATCACAATCAATTCACTTCACAATACATCACAATCAATTCACTTTACAACAGGCCAAAAACATAACCAATATCAACTCAGTCAACCAAGAGATTATCAAGTAATCAAATGTAGCAGTTCCTCCTCAATATACACAAAGTTTAGTCTATTAAATACTTACCAAAATTTATAGGATAACAAAGTAATCCTATTCTTTTTCTCTTACCACTTCCTTGCCTTTGGACGAACCTTTGTTTCCCTTGATTATGAAAGCCCAAATCCTTCAAACTTATAAGAAGAAATAGATTCTTACTTACTAAAAGTTTGTAGAGTTTGATTAGGAAATCAAAATTTACATGAAAGGTTTAAAGAAGAAAAGGAGAAGAATGAGAGATCAATAGGAAGTATATGTAGAAATGAAGAAATGAAGAGGTGGTAAATTGGTGTAAAAATAGAAAATTTTACAATTTAATCCTCTTTCTTTCTAACTTTCCAATTTTGTCCAAAATCATTACTTTTCAATTAAATCAATATGTAACTAAATAATTGATTTATTTACCACATAATATAATAAAATGGGTCATACATAATTATGATGCTAATGACATGTTTAATGACATGCTAATGAATATTAATTATTAATTAAAAAAATTCAGTTGTGACATACATAACATTGAACCTTTCTTTATACATTGTAGAATTTTGGAAGGACATCATAATCACTTACGGGATCTGGTATTGGTTTATCTAAGTAGTGATCCCTCTACTCGAAGGATCCAGTGCCAACGGTTGATATCCTATAAATCTTGCCTACTTATGGATTTTGTGTTATATGATGACTTTAATCTTTTCTTGAGCGCTCAAGAAAAATAGGGAGGTTCATTATACGATTGAGCGAGGAACTTTTATAGGTTGCATGGGGGTATTAGACTTGGGCTATATTGGTTATCCCCTTACATGGAAGAACTGAAGAAGTGGAACCCATAATATACAGGCTCGTTTAGACTGTGTTTTATCATCCACGACATGGAGTACATTCTACCAGTTGGCTCAGGTGACCCACCTCCCTGAACTTGTTCGGATCACAAGCCACTTTTGCTAAATACCTGCCCGGAGTAGCGCTGAATGTGAAAACCATGTCCTTTAATGCAAGGTGGGCTAAAAATGAGGACATTGGTCGAATTTTGGCTAAGGCTTAGTAAGGAAATTTTTTTGGAGCCCCTATGTTCTAAGTTCATTAGACATTAAAAAGCTGTCAGAAATAAATGATAGCATGGAAACGACAAAATTATGCTAATGCCAGACGTAAGCTAGATTCATTGGAAGTATAGCTCAAGAGAATTAAGAAGAACAATGCAACTTGGGATAGTTTTAAAGTGCTACAACTGGAGAAGGAAATTACCGAAGAAGCTCTAAGGGAGGAGGCTTTTAGGTCTAGAAGGTGCGTGTGGACTGGTTAAATCTTGGTGATCGTAACACCTTATTTTTCCATGCACAAGTCATACAACAGAGGAAACAAAATTCTATCTTAAGTCTTATAGATAGCAATGGCAGCTGGAAGACAAATCCAATGGAAGTCTCAGAGGTGGCATTAGAGTATTTTAAGGATAATTATATATCATCAAACCCGCAAAATATTAGTAGGGGCACTGAGCTAATTGATTGTTGAGTTACAAAAAGTATGAACCAGACCCTCGTAAGACCGATTACTTATGCTCAGTTAAAGAAAGTGACATTCTCTCTTAGTCTTAACAAAGCACCTGGTGGAGACGGTATGACTATCTTGTTTTTTCAATCTTATTGGCATGTCATAGGCAATGATGAATGTAATGTGATTTTGAGTTTCTTTAATTCTAAGAAGCTTCTCAAAAGCTTTAATCATACTGTATTATCTTTGATTCTGAAAGTGCATCAGTCGAGGAATATGACTTAGCTTCGTCCTATTGGTTTGTGTACCTCTTTTTACAAAATTATTTCTAAAATTTGACAAGACGACTGCATAAAATTATTCCTAATATTATCAGTGGGAATCAAAGTGCTTTTATCAAGGGTCAACTCATATCAGACAATACTCATAGCCCACTAATTGATGTATAACTTGAAAAACAAGACTATAGCCTTTAAAGGCATGGCAATGAAGCTAGATATAAGCAAAACGTATGAATGAGTCAAGTGGCAATTTTGAAGGCAATGATGCTCAAATTAGGTTTTCATCCAAAATGGGTGGGATGGATTATAGAGTATGTATCATCTATATCCTACTCAGTTAAAATAAATGGCGAGACCCAAGGTTTTTTTCGACCCTCCAAGAGCCTAAGGCAAGGAGTCCCTCTCTCTCCTTATCTCTTTATCATTTGTGTGGAAGGACTCTCTCAATTGTTGTTCCAAGCAGAGAGAGAACAAGTGACCTTTGGTATTAAAATAATAAGGCGATGCCCAAAGATTTCTCATCTAATATTTCTGGATGATTCACTCTTCTTTAGTAAGCATTGCGAGCGGAGGCCAAAGAGTTGTTGGATATAGTTCATTTTATATATTGCGAGTGGTCAAATAGTGAATAAGGAAAAATCTGCAATCTTCTTTAGAAAGAACACTCATGAGAGTCTGCGATAAGAGCTAGCATCGGTTATGGACATATCAAGCATTAGGTGCCAGGATAAGTACCTTGGCTTACCGGCAGTGGTATATCGATCTAAAAAGCAGACTTTTCAACAATTGAGGGAACGAGTTGGAAAAGTATTAGAGGGTTGGAAGGAGAGTCTATTATCTGCGGAGGAAAAAAATAATGATTAAAGCAGTGGCCTTGATTCTCCCGTTGTATACTATGTCATGCTTTGAACTCCTTAAAGGCTTATGTCAGGACATTAATCGTATGATCAGTAATTTTTGGCGAGATCATCATTTGGAAGGAAACAAGATGATAAAATCAAGGCTGATCCTTCACCATCAAGCAAGCCACGAATGGATCCATTGAAGTATGAGGGTCCAATCACACGAGCTAAAAGCAAGAGATTCAAGGCTGCCTTATGTTCTTTCATGGTCCACGTGATAGACAAGATGCATTTAAGAAGCAAGGTTAGCGAGTTGGACTTAGAAGATCAAGATTCAACTTTGATTAATTGTATTTCATTCATGGATTAAAGCCCAACGTGAAGACATGAAGATCATATCTTATTTATGTTGATTGAATAGAAAACCTTGTTTTTGCTTAAAGAGTTTATTTAAGTGTTCTTGAGATTAAAGCTTATTATTTAGGTTTTGATTTCACTTCTACCTTAATTTAATTCTATTAACTTGTTAGTTTCTAGGATTAATTAAGTTCATCCCATTATAGCTATTGATCTTATTTCTTTATAAATAAGGGTGATAGTTCCACAAATATCTTTTAGCAAACCTTATAAGTATTGGCGTGTATCCTTCTCTTCCATAGAAGGGTCACATCATTTGGTATCAGAGCTAGCTTACAAGGTTTGGTTACGTATCCTATTTGTTATCTTCATTATTCTTCTTCTCACATACTCTTTTGTTTGGTTAAAGTCTTTAAGACGTTCTAGATAAATTGGTTTGTGATATCTTTATTTTGTTATTTCATTTCCTTTAATTTTCTTGATCAAAGTCTTCAAGACGTTTCAATCAAATTAAGCTCTGTGTGTTTTGTTCTTGTTTGGTTATAAAAAAAAAATTATGTGTGGATCTGAATTATTGATCCGAAGTGAGGCTTTAAAAAAAAAAAAGAAAAAAAGAAAGAGTATAGAAAGCAAGATTTGGAGCTGATTCAAAAAAAGATTGACTTGGTCAAGGTCAAAATCCAAAGAAAATCAGGTTTGAAGATATCACATAACCTTCTCTTTTCAATTCATTTTCCTATTCTACTTTTCCTTAATTGTTTACTATTCGGTTTCTTATATTCTTCTTTATCTTCCTGTTATTCTTTATTTCTTCTACTTCTATCCTTATTCTTAGTTCGTTATTTTATTCTCCTTTTCCTCTAATTCATCTTTAGCTTAATTAATTTTTATTCTAGCTTGTTAATTGTGTTTTATTAAGTTGTTTGTGATTTTAACTTTTACAATTTGAGTTAATTTGAAGGGCACAAAGACAAACTCTTTTTTTGATTGAGTGCAAACACGTGAGGGAGAAACCAATCTTCTTGAAACCATGTCTAACCAGTCTTCTTCCAAAGATTCCGGTCATAGAATTCCAGATATGAGAGCATTCATGGAGGCTATAAACTCCAAACTTGAACGATAAAGGCTTGATAGCGAAAATAGGTATGCTAAAATGATGGATGAACTAATAAAAATCAAATCTGAATCGAGAGGTAGGAGCTTTCGAGATGAGGAAAGTATGTCTAGAGCGAGGAGAGGAACATGGAGAGATGAAGAAGAATGGGGAGATAGAACCAAAACTCATCATGGGAGAAATAAGGTAGATTCAAACTTGGGTAGTATTAAGCTTACAATTCCTTCCTTCCAAGGTAAGAATGATCTCGAGTTGTATCTAGAGTGAGAAAAGAAGGTTGAGAGAGTATTTGAATGCCATAACTATAGTGAGGAGAAGAAAGTAAAATTAGTCGTAGTTGAATTCACCTATTATGCCGCAATTTGGTGGGATCAACTAGTGAGTAATAGGCATAGGAATGGTGAGGGGGAGATCCAAACATGGGCCGAAGTGAAACGAATAATGAGAAAATATTTTGTTTCTTCTCATTACTATAGAGAGTTGTACAATAAGCTACAAAGTTTGGTACAGGGGGAAAAGAGTATAGAGGAGTATTATCAAGAGATGGAGATTGCTTTGATTAGGGCCAATATAGAAGAGGATAGGGAGACTACTATGGCTCAATTTTTGCATGGTCTTAACAAAGATATTGCTAATCTTGTTGAATTGCAGCATTATGTAGAGATGGACGATATGCTACACATGACAATCAAGATAGAGCCGCAATTGAAGCAAAAGAGTAAGAACTCCTCTTCAACAAATTCTAATTGGAAATCCAATTGGAAAGGTACAAATTCTGCCCAAAATAAAGAAAAGGAAGTGTCTAAAGATAATAAAGCCGAAACAAAGGGGGATCAAAGCAATAAAAACCGAACTCAAGAAGGAAAGTCCAAAAGGATCCAATGCTTCAAATGCCTAGGCTATGGACATATCTCTTCTCAATGTCCGAACAAACGCACTTTAGCATTAAAAGGAGGTGAATTGGTGTATGCTAATGAAGAAGAAAGTGGAGCTGAAAGTGATGAAGATTCAATGCCCGAATTGGAAGATTGCTATTCCGATGATGAAGCTAAGTAAGAGGGGCATTCAGGTGAGCTATGTGGAGTCACCATTAGATCCTTGAACGTGCAACAAGGGGCTGATGATGAAAGCCAAAGAGAGAACGTCTTTCATACACGCTGTTTGGTAAGAAAAACTCCTTGAGTTTTAATTATTGATAGTGGTAGTTACACTAACGTTGCTAGCACAATGATGGTGGATCAATTGAAACTTTCAACAACCAAACGTTCAAAACCATATACTCTTCAATGGTTGAATGATTCGGGAGGTATCAAGGTTACAAAGCAAGTTAGAGTGGCGTTTGGTGTGCAAAAGTTTCAAGATGAAGTATTGTGTGATGTGATCCCAATGCAAGCTTGTCATATACTTTTGGGAAGGCCATGGCTGTTTGATAGAGATGTCATCTACAAGGGGCGTTCAAATTGCTATTGTCTTACACTTCACGATAAACTTTATACTCTTACACCTTTAAGTCTAAAGACTGTTAATGAAGACCAACGTACAATGAAACTTAAAGGGCAAGCCTATGAAAAAGAAAAAGAAAGAGAGAGAGAGAGAGCACGTGAAAAAGAAAAGGTACACAAGCAAAAGGAGAGCTGTGTGGAAAACCATGAGGGGTGTGAGAAAAGAGAGGAAAAAGGAGAGAAAGAGAGTTTGCGCAAAAAGAAAACATTGAATTGTGAGGCGCAAGAAAAAGGTGAGTTGAGTGCAAAAGAGAGAAAAGTGAGCTTTGTGGCAAGAGAGAGAGAGATGTGAGGAAAGCTTTAATGTCACAAAAACAAATACTTGTGCTTGTTTACAAAGAAAGTTTTCTAACCACTAACGATCTTAATGTTTCTTTGCCTTCAAAAAGTGGCAGGCGCATGTCTGGGGTGATAGCACGGACTCCCTGTAAGTGAATAATCAAATTCAAAAAAATGAGTTCCAAAAAGAAAGGTAGAAATGTGCACACTTTTTTTTATAAATTTTCAAGGTAATATTTCCATTTTTTCATCAGAAGAGGCTCATCTTTTGAAGCCAAAACAGATTTTCCTGACTTAGGTAAATTCATGAATTCAATTCATTTATTCTTTTTTATAGTCTTAATAACTATATGAATCATGAATTTTTTTACAAGTCTCTTTTGCAGGAGTTTGAGGACATGTTTCCCGATGAAATTCCAAGTGGGTTACCACCGATTCGTGGAATTGAGCACCAAATTGACTTTCTACCCGGTTCTACCATACCCAATAGGCCGACATATAGAGCAAATCCCGAGGAAACCAAAGAACTACAACGCCAAATGGAAGAACTTCTTAATAAAGGTTATGTTAGAAAAAGTTTAAGTCCATGTGTTGTTCCTGTTATACTTGTCCCTAAGAAAGATGGTTCTTGGCGTATGTGTGTCGATTGCTATGCAATTAACAAAATAACTATTAAATATCGTCATCCTATACCTCGGTTAGATGATATGCTTGATGAGTTGCATGGGGCTGTTGTGTTCACTAAGATTGATCTAAAAAATAGTTATCATCAAATTAGATTGAAAGAGGGTGATGAATGGAAAACAACATTCAAAACTAAATTTAGTTTATATGAGTGGTTAGTCATACCGTTTGGTTTAACTAATGCACCTAGTACATTCATGAGATTAATGAATAATGTTTTGGGTGCTTATATAGGCAAGTTTGTGGTTGTCTATTTTGATAATATACTTATTTATAGCAGGTCTTATGATGAACATGTAAAGCACGTGTGTTTAGTTCTTGAAACTTTACGCAAAGAAGTTTTGTTTGCTAACCTTAAGAAGTGCGATTTTTGCACAAACAAACTTTTTTTTCTTAGTTTTGTTGTTAGTGTAAAAGGAATTGAGGTTGATGAAGAAAAAGTAAAGGCAATCAAAGAGTGGTCGATTCCCACAAATGCAAGTGAAGTTCGAAGTTTTCATGGACTAGCAAGCTTCTATAGGCGTTTTGTGAAAGATTTCAGTACCATTGCCGCACCATTGAATGAATTAGTGAAGAAAAATGTGAAGTTTAATTGGGGAGAAGCACAACAATCGGCGTTTGACTTGCTTATACAAAAACTTACTTCTTCTCCTATTGTATCTCTTCCTAATTTTGATAAAACTTTTGAAATTGATTGTGATGCTTCCGGTATAGGTATTGGAGCTGTTCTAATGCAAGATGGAAAGCCAATTGCCTATTATAGCGAAAAGTTGAATGGAGTAAGCCTGAAGTATCCAACTTATGACAAGGAACTTTATGCACTTGTTAGAGCTTTAGAAGTATGGCAATATTACTTGCTACCCAAAGAGTTCGTGATCCACTCCGATCATGAATCCTTGAAGTACTTAAAGGGTCAAAACAAGCTGAATAGAAGACATGCTAAATGGAGTGAGTTTATTGAAGCATTCCCTTATGTCATCAAGTACAAGCAAGGTAAAGATAACATAGTGGCCGATGCTTTATCTAGAAGGTATGATTTAATTGCTGTTTTAGATGCCAAATTACTAGGTTTTGAACAAATAAAAGACTTATATCATGATGATAGTAATTTCGGCCAAGTGTATAAGGCATGTGAACAAGGTGAGTTTGATAAGTATTATAGGCATGATGGTTTTCTTTTCTTTGAAAAATGTTTATGCATTCCTTCTTGTTCTATGCGTGATTTACTTGTGAAAGAAGCATATGAGGGTGGTTTGATGAGACACTTTGGTGTTCAAAAGACTTTAGATGTATTGCATGATCACTTTTATTAGCCTTGCATGAAAAAGGATGTTATGCGATTTTGTGCAAATCGTATTATGTGCAAACATGCTAAGTCTAAGCTTCAACCACATGGTTTGTATATGCCTCTCCCTATACCTAGTTCACCTTGGGTTGATATTTCTATGGATTTTGTATTTGGATTACCTAGAACTAGGCATGGGCATGATAGCATATTTATTGTTGTTGATAGGTTTTCAAAGATGGCACATTTTATAGCTTGTAAGAAAACTAATGATGCACAACATATTGCTGACCTATTCTTTAGAGAGGTAGTGCATTTACATGGTATGCCACGAACCATAGTTAATGATAGGGATGCTAAGTTTTTAAGCTACTTTTGGAAGACTTTATGGAGTAAGTTAGGTACACGCTTGTTATTTTCAACAACTTATCACCCACAAACCGATGATCAAACTGAAGTAGTAAATAGAACAGTATCACAACTACTACGCACCATGGTAAAATGCAACATTAAAAGTTGGGAGGATTGCTTGCCGCATATAGAATTTGCTTATAATAGAACCATGCATTCTTCAACTAAATTCTGCCCTTTTGAGATTGTCTATGGGTTTGTACCTTTGAGTCATTTAGATTTGATTGCTTTACCTTTAAAGGAACAAACTAACCGTGATGGCAAGAAAAAGGCGAATATGTACTTAAATTGCATAAATAGGTTCGAGCTAATCTAGAGCGCAAGAATGAAGCAAATGCTAAACACGCCAACAAAGGAAGAAAAAAGGTGATCTTTGAACCCGGAGATTGGGTGTGGATATACATTCGCAAAGAAAGATTTCCAAACCAAAGAAAAAGCAAGTTGATGCCAAGGGGAGATAAACCTTTTCAAGTGTTGGAACGCATCAACAATAATGCTTACAAGATTGACTTGCCCGGTGAGTATGAAGTTAGTGCTACATTCAATGTTGTTGATTTATCTCCATTTTATTTTGATGAAGGTCTTGATTCGAGGACGAATCCTTTCGAGGAGGGAGGGGATGATAAAATCAAGGCTGATCCTTCACCACCAAGCAAGCCACGAATGGATCCATTGAAGTATGTGGGTCCAATCACACGAGCTAAAAGCAAGAGATTCAAGGCTACCTTATGTTCTTTCATGGTCCACGTGATAGACAAGATGCATTTAAGAAGCAAGGTTAGCGAGTTGGACTTAGAAGATCAAGATTCAACTTTGATTAATTATATTTCATTCATGGATCAAAGCCCAACGTGAAGACATGAAGATCATATCTTATTTATGTTGAATTCAAGCCCAAACGTAAAGCCCAAGTCCAAGGTTGAATATTCAAAGTCAAAATCCAAATCAAAATAGGAGTCTTCTTTTAACAAGTCCAAGTCAAAATAGGAGTTTGCTACTCTTTTACTTCAAGTTTTGTTTATTTAGGAGTCTTGGCCACATATTCTAGTCATTCTAGGATTAGGATTATTTAAACTCTATAAATAGAGCTATGTAATTTTGCAAAAGCATATATATCTTTGATTGAATAGAAAATCTTATTTTTACTTAAAGAGTTTCTTTAAGTGTTCTTGAGATTAAAGCTTATTGTTTAGATTTTGATTTCACTTCTACCTTAATTTAATTCTATTAACTTGTTAGTTTCTAGGATTAATTAAATTCATCCAATTATAGCTATTGATCTTATTTCTTTATAAATAAGGGTGATAGTTCCGCAAATATCTTTTGGCAAACCTTATAAATATCAATCTTGGCGTGTATCCTTCTCTTCCATAGAAGGTTCACATCATTTGTATTGGATTTCATGAAGGAGGTTATGTCGTGCAAAAAAGGAAGGCGGGGTGGGGTTTCGAGACTTGGAAAGTTTTAATTTAGCCTTATTGGCTTAACAATGCTAGCGCCTTATATAATGCCCCAACTCTTTCCTGGCCCAGATCTTATGAGGTAAATATTATCCTTCAGGTGAGTTTATGTCTGCAAGTTATGGCCATAGGTCATCATGGGGATGGCAAAGCATAATGAAAGGGAGAGAAATATTAAAGTATGGTCTTTAGTGGCAAATTTATTGTGGGACTAGGGCTGTGCATGGATTTCGGTGATTCCCACCCGAACCGAATAACCGTACCGAAAAATACCAGAACCGAAATAACCAAAATTTTTTATAACCGAATTGAATTTATCAAAATTTTTTTCTATTACGATATGATATTGGTTCTTTAGTACAAACCGTACCATAACTGATCCGTCTTGTACTGATCCGGACCAAACCGTAGATCCAAATTTTTTACATATATTTATTAATAATTATTTATATTATATAAATAATTCCTATTAAAAATAACTATAATATTATAAAATACTTTATACTATATAAAAAAATATTTTATATTTATCATTTTATATTATTCAAGCAATTATTATCAAAATAAAAAAATACTACATATTTAAAATAACTTTAATATTATAATGTACTTTATACTCTATAAAAAGAATCAAAAGGAAGAAGGAAGAAGGAAGAAATTCGCTCGCGTATACGTCTTCCTCTTTAGAACACACCGCTGCACCTCTCAATTTTTAATTCAGAAAGACAAAATCCCTAAGGCAAATTTCTAGACAAAAAATCAAAAGGAAGAAAGAAGAAATTGGCTCGCCTAGACGTCTTCCTCTTTAGCGCCACACATAATTAGTTCGCAAAAATGCAGAAGCAAGAATTGACTCGCGTAGACGTTTTCCTCTTTAGCGCGCTCTCTTCCCATAATTGTGCCGTCATTATTCAATCCCGGATATTTTTTTTTCTTTTTTACTTTTTTATTTTTATTTTTGATGGGTAGATTGTTGGCTGCAACTGTGAAAAATATTTTATTCTAATGATTGCCATATATAAAATATTTTTACGTTAGCAGTAACATATATTTTAATAGTTTGTATTTAAACATTGAATGAATTGTTATACTTGCAAGTAACTGAATTGTAAAACAAGTTGTTAAGAATATGATTGTAATTTTAATTCATATTTTCATGCTACTTTCTTTAGGTTGGTAATCATATTTTTTCTAAATGTATTTGATTAAAGATGAGATTAAAGTTGTATTTTTTAAAATTTTTTAGAATCGAAAATAACATCGAACCGAACTGTATTTAACCGTAAAAATTGGTACGATACGATATGAATCCTTTTATATTTGATATGGTACTGGTACCTTCAATTTTAAAAGAATCGAAACTACAGTTCATTGTTTGGACGATACATGGATATCGACAAGATTTCCATTCAAGCCATCTGGTCGGACTCATCTATTAAATGAAGTACATTGAGTGTCTCAACTAATTAATACACACTTTGTTACCTGGCAAGAAAATCTGGTTAGATCCATCTTTAGTGTTGATGACGCCGCTGCCATCCTAGAACTTCCACTTAGCATTATAGGAGCGAGAGATAAATTAATATGGCAGTTTAATCAGTTCAGAGTTTACAACGTCAAGTCAGGCTACCACGTTGGATACGCCTTGTCAACTAATGATCGGATTGTTAAGAGGAGCAGCCAAGAGCAATAAGCGAAGGATCCATCTTTTTGGAATATGGTATGGCATCTACTGGTAACTAACAAGATAAGAGTCTTTTTCTGGAAGTTATTGAACAACGGGTTGCCAATTGGGGAAGCGATTAACTGCAGGCTGCTGCATGTTGAGGGTCTGTGTTTTCGTTGTAGAGCATCTGAGACTTTAGACCATCTGTTCCTTCATTGCCCTTGGGCTCATACTATATGGTCACGCTCAACCTTATCCATCAGAACTGAGTCGGTGGTTGATAATGACATGCAAGCATGCTAGAGTTTCATGATGAATCAGTTCAGAAAGATGCCAAATTTTAATACTAATATATCCAAAGCAGCTGCAATTTTTTAGGCTCTGTGGAAGGCTAGGAACCCTTGGCTTTTGAATGTAAATTTTGGTCCCATTAAGAAGTTATGCAACAAGCTCTCACTTATCATCATGAGTTCCATATCAGCTCCAACTTTGCTTCGACATCATCGGAAAACGATTCCTTACTGCCGTGGCCCCCCAACTCAGCCTCAGTGGGAACCTCCACCAACACCAATTATGAAACTAAACTTTGATGGGGAGTTTGATAAGGCTAGAAAGTGCGATGCATAGGGTGTAATAGCATGTCAGGCTAATGGCTCAGTTCTGTTTACCAAGGCCAATCAGGTTCGAATTTATTCCAATACTGCAATAGTAGAAGCCATGCGCCTTAGGAGTGTTATTCTATTGGCCAAGGAGAAAGGTATTAGCAAAGTCCCTTTTGAAGGAGACTATAAATTAGTAATAGACATTGTCAATGACTTTACACTTTCCTTTCAGCACCTGTCAACAATTGTAGATGACATTAAATGGTTAAGTTCTCATTTTAGTATCTATTTCTTTAATTTTGTTCCTCGAATCGTCAATTGGGCGGCTGATGCAATAGCTAAACGTGCCCTTACTTGTTCTAGGCTCTATGGTAATTCTGATAGCTAACAAAAATGACTCAGATCTTCATTCTATTTGTAATATCTCTTTTATTAATGATAATCCCTACCTTTTGGCAAAAAATAATAATAACATGTTAATTTTTAAGTGTATAATGCATCTACGTGGATTATAGATAAGATTAATAAATATATATTATTATTTTTTTATAAAATAATATGCAGTGGTTTGATGGGAGAGAGAGAATACAAGGGGATGTAAGTTTTGGGTAACCCAAAGCCCAGGTCAATAATTACAAAACCTGCACCTGTAGCAGTTAATAATACCACAGGCAAGCGTCCACGGTTTTTGGTGACCAATCTTCTCATTTTTAGATTTTGCTTGGAGCCCATCCTTCTTTTACTATTTCTAGTTTTACCCCCATTATTTTTCCAGAGTTTGCTAATCACGAACCTTCCTGAATAAAAAGTACATCCCCTTTTTGAGGGGAAAAAAGAAAGAAAAAGGAAATTATTGGTGTCTGGAGGCAAACATATAAATGATAATTTATCTCTTTTGTTCTCTCTACTATTAAAAAGAAAATTCCTTTAAGCTTCAATAATACTATTTTTGTGTAAAAAAAAATATTATAACACCTAATTATATTATTAATTTTAATTATAAAAATATAAAATATAAAATTCTTTAAAGCTCCTCTCTTACTGATATATATTATTATAATAACATATGGTCATAAGCAATTGACTAAGCTTATTTTTTAATTTATTAAGAAACTAAATGGATAACACAATTATAAACTAAATAACAATAACAATAATAAAACTTGTTATATAAGATAATTAATACATGAGTTACAATTATTGTTCTACTATCTAATTTTCTATAGCCAAGCTTATTGCTAATTTATCCGCTAGAGCCATGCTTCTCAAGTTTGAGTTCGAATTATTATCTTCTTGATAATTCCAATTTAATATGAAATCAACTGTAGAAAAATTACTTGAATTATTATCTTTTAAATGAATTTTACTATTTCGAAGAATTTTATTTGGAAATGAAAAATTCTTCAGAAGATCTAAAATATATGGATGAAAATGAAATAAAGAAAAAGAAAGGGGGTTGAAGAAAGAAAACAAAATTATACAGACATTTAAGGGTGTCAGTAGTACTAAATTATACAAAAAAAGGATGTAATATGTACTTGAAAACCACGTTTCTTTCTCACCCAAGTTTGTAAAGTGTATGCTAATTCTGTGTGTGTATATATATGGAAGTGGTCCCAGTTACCTCTGCAAGCTTATTAGTTCTTTGGCAACTGGAAACATACCTTCAGGTTCCTTAAACAGAAGAAAACCAGAGTACTGGCGATTTCCACCAAGAAATTTTAGATTCCGTTTGATTCCAGCTTCTGGGTATGTCTAATTTTCATTTCTCTTTACTGGGTTACTTTTGTTTCTCTTTGTTATCATCATTTTAATTCTTTACTCTTCTGGATATGTTATCTTGGTAAGTACTTCTATTTTTCTTTTCTAAGGATTAAAGGGAAAGATCTGTTTTCTTTTTGGATTTTGTTGTTGACCCTCTCCCTTGCATTGGTGAAGTGAAGTCACTATCTTGCTTGGTTTATTTTATTCATTATTTGATCTGGATTTACATTCTATGAGCAATTTTGGTAGTGTATTTTGTAGTAATTAGTACTCAAGTAAATGTTAAAATGAACAAAAAATGAGGAAAAATGATGCAGGTGATAAAAGTTAGATATGCATATGCATCACCATTGTGGAAAATGATGTATCAGGTGTCAGTGACACTATATTAATGTGGTGGATTCCATCAGACCATCTGTAAATGTGTTACTGAGCTAATTATACACTTCGATCTACATCACATTTATAATTTAGTCTTGAATTTACTAATCAAAATTCAATTTTTTTTCTGAACTTCTTTTGGCCTATGTAAGGATTTATATTTTGAAAGAAAAATTTTGGCTTTCGTTTTCAAATGAAACTCCTTAAAATCTCCATTCAATATATATAGTAAGTGGATTTACTTTTAGCGTAGTTGTTCCATTTGCTTTTCTGGAGAGGATCTAGTACAAGGTTTCGAGCAGTAGCATATAGGAACAAGGGTGCTCTTAGCTCGACATGGTTTGTTCTGTTATAGACTAGAACCTTTGTGCTTTATTGGGTTGTATTGTAAATATCACATGATAGAGCTCGAGTAGAAAGTATTGATATGTTTATTAGGAGCAAGAATCTAGGTTAGTCTTTATCAATAAGTTGGAAGAACTTCGTCAATATGTTTTCAATATCGATATAGAAAGGAACCAATTCAAGCGAACTTACTTTTAGAAATGAGAAAGAAAAAAGAAGGAATTGGGACATTACCAAGGAAATTTGAGTGTGAGAAAGAGAATGGTAAAAGATTTCTATGGAGATTATATTTTCAGGAACTTCTATAATCATAGGGATAGATAATAGTATTCTTGATATTTGTCTGCCAAATTCAGTTACCTATATTCACTCATGGCATTGAGTTTTATCCTAAGTTACTTTAAATGAGATGTAGTTAACTTACCATTTCAATATCAAAAATATCAAATGAACAGTAAACATATTCTCAATATTGAAAACATGTTATAAAGGAATAGACACTGTCCTTGGCAGATATAGGTTAGTTTAGTCCGTTTTCCTTCTGAATTTCTTTTTTCTGATACCCGTTAAGTGTTAACCTGTGTAGATCACCATGGAAATACATTGCTCTATATTGTTTAATATCACTTGTCCATTAAAAATTTGAGTGGCCTGATGGCAAGGCATTTGTCATGAACATGCTCAATGTTCAAACCAAATCAACATTGTTTAAGAAAGTTTTGTATGTTCACATTCAGTAGTTTACTAGTCACAGGAGAGTTTGCTGCTATCCTTTGTCTTTCTTTGACTCGCGTGAAGGCAATTAGACATGTTAGCATCTGGTAACCTATTCTTTCAATTATGCAGACAATGAACCAGTCAAGATCTACATTTACTGAAGGAATTGTTTGTTCCATAACATGTTCATTGTTTTAATCGTATTGTTTATGTCAAGGTGAAATTGAAGTCTCCCTACTATTCACCATTTGGAGTAGTTGTGAAACTGCTGCAATTGCTGTCATGTCTCTCTTGTCAAAATTACGCTGTATCACTGTGGATGTCACTGGTACACTCATCGCTTACAAAGGTGAGCTTGGTGACTATTACTGCATGGCAGCAAAATCTGTTGGACTTCCTTGCCCTGACTACAAACGTGTGCATGAGGGCTTCAAACTGGCGTATACAGAGATGGCCAAAAAGTATCCATGTTTTGGGCATGCAGCTAAAATGCCTAATATTGTCTGGTGGAAAATAGTTGTCAGAAATTCCTTCATGAAGGTAAAGGATTTAGCAATTTATATAGATCTCCATTAATGGCCTGTTACTAGTAATTGCATGTAACACTGCTTAGGGGCAATGTCAACGCTTCTAGAAGAGAAGGAGCATTATTATGTTCAGATGCTCTTAAAGAATTTATTATGCGGTAGAGAACTGATTTGTAGGAATAGCATCATTTTAATGAAGTATTTAATTAATTATTTGTTTATTTTTGTGTATACTCTTCTAAGTTTCAGTATAGGTTATTCAAGACATACAATTCCTTTTTCTGTCAGGCTGGATATGATTATGACGAAGAGACTTTTGAGAAGATCTTTAGGCGTGTTTATGCATCATTTGGTTCATCTGCACCTTATAGCATCTTCCCAGACTCGCAACCTTTCCTAAGATGGGCACGGGAGAAGGGTCTTCTAGTTGGGATTGTAAGTAATGCAGAATACCGGTATCATGATGTGATCCTTCCAGCCTTGGGATTGAATCAGGTAAACAAATATCATCTAGAACAATGCCTCCTGTAATCTTGCTATGCTATAGTGGTTTGTAAACTAAAACCTTGTTGGTTTTAATTAAATTAAGATAATGGGAGAAGATCACTAGGACTAGAGAGGTGGATTCATCACAATGCATGAAACTGTCTTGTGATACCACCTTACCACAAAAATGAAAAAACAAAAACAGCTACGACACTTGTGCATGAGTATGCATGTGTCTGTTTAGGCATTAAACAATTGAGAACTTCAAATCCTTGCTCTACTTGCGTCTCCGTGTTGTTCATGAAGAAAACCTAATGGTACTGTTATTATTCTTTTTTGTTGGAAAATCAGGGATCAGAGTGGGACTTTGGTGTGTTCTCTGGTCTTGATGGTGTAGAGAAACCAGATCCAAGGATGTACAAAATTGCCCTTGAGAAGGCTGGAAATGTTGCACCAGAAGAAGCTTTGCACATTGGGGATAGCATGCGCAAAGACTATTTGCCGGCCAAGAGTGTAGGAATGCATGCATTACTATTGGATAGGTTCAAGACTCCTGATGCTGAGGAGTGGAGAAAATCTGGTGCAACCGTACTTCCTGACTTGGTATCAGTACAAGAATTGCTCTCCTTAGGGACATTGACATGCTAAGTGGCTTACTTCTTTCTCAAAAAAGCTGCGGTTATATGCAATTTTCCCCCTCTTTTGATAAATGAATAATAATAGTATTATGATATATCTCTGTGAACTTCTTTTGTATCACAAGCTCATACCGTAAAAGACTAATTTCGGGGGGGGGTGGGTTGGGGGCGGGGGGCGGGGGGCGGGGGTGGTGTGAAGCTAATTCTGTGATGGCAAGATTACTAGTCTAGATAAAATGTCCACTTAGAAGATATAAATGCTGATTCATTTGGCCTCCCAAACCAGGGACCAAAATCTACAAGCATGAATTATTATGAAATAAATGCTGCTGTCTTGACTGGGCTTAAAATTTTCAGGGCTTAAATCAGTCTAGTCACCACACACCAAATAGCAATTGCTATTACATCTTAACCTTACTCGTAAATATTGATTGTAGAAATTCTTTTATCTAGTCTAGGGTTATGTCTATGAAATGAATGATTGATATCTTTGTTTATATACCAAGATAAATATAAATAGTAGATATATATTTATTAATTTTAAATAATTAAATATATCAATCAGTAAATATTAAAATATAAAATATCTATTTATATATGTTATTCTTCTATTATTTCTATAATAGAAGATATAGATAATATTTGGTCATTATTATATTAATCATCTTCCTTTTTTTATTTTTTTAATTTAAATACTGATAATTTTCGATGTAATAGTAACAATTTCTATTAATATCAATAATTTATAAAGACTTTAAAAATCTCAAATTTTAAGTCTACTTCCTAGCTTACACCGACCAAACGTGTAATACAGCACATTCTGTTAAAAATAATATTTTTAAAAAGAATATTACAAGAGAAAAGGAAAAAAGAAGGGATGGACCAAGAATTATTTTTGGCCACACGTGGCTAAAAAATACACAATGGTGTTTGGAAGCCAAGAGGTGCAAAGCTTCTAGCCATACTATTACTACATCCTTCGTTAAAGAAAGTAAAATTAGAGAAATAGTGAGTATTCTCCTTAAAATTATAACAAAATTTGTAATCTCTTATTTTTTTTAGTAAAATTTTTCTATTTTTACCTATGATTATTTAGTCTAATTTTTCTTTATTATTATTATTTTTCAAATTATTAACTGTAATTTTACTCTAGTTCGTCCTAATTAATTCACACTAAGTGATATCAGAGCTTGATTTTAGTGTTAGTTTCTATTTATTGTTTGCTCTGTGGTTGCCACTAATAAATGAATCCTCCACATCAGTTAGATTACTATTCACTCTTAAAAGTTGTAATAGAAGCAATAGTGGAAAAATTGAGATTATCTTAAAAAAAATAAATAGGATGAAATATATAGAAATACTATTGCAAACTTTCAAATGAAGTATTACAAAGTATAAAGGAAAGAAAAACAACAAAGGAGAGTACTTTTTCTTATTTTCTATCTCTCTCTATTTCTTTTCTTAGCGAAATCTCGAATATATTCGAAGATCTCGAAATGATCTTCCAATTCTAGGGCAACTAAGAGATCCATTCGAGGAACATGAGGACCGGTTAAAGTAAGGAGCCTCCCAAGATATGGAAATAGAATGGCTAAAGGCTTTGCACCTTTTACCTTTCGTACACATGAGGTGCTTGGCTTTCAAGTACCGTCGTGTGGCTAAAAAATTATTCTCGGATATCATGTACAATTATGCGGCGAAAAATAATTTGTTGGTCACTAAATTTATTTTTAATAATATTTTTTCAATAATTTCTCTTTCGAAGATAATAATTATTTAAAAAAAATATTATAAAAAAATAGACTTGATAATCAAGAAATTACTCTTATCACCAAAAATAATACAATAGTACTTTGAAAGCTAAGCACCTTTCTGTCTATGAAAGGCAAAAGGTGCAAAGCCTCTAGACATTCCAATCACATTCCTCTATCTTTCGTTAAAAAGAAAAATTAGAGGAAAAATATATTTTCTTTAAAATTAAAGTGTAGTTATAATTTTTATTTTATTTTTTACCTATGATTTTTTACCTAATCTGATTGTAGATTTTTCACGTAAAATCTATGTGTTCTATTTTTATTATTGATGTATCTCAAATTATTAGCTTAATTTACAACAAATTCACCATACATGAATAAAAACAAATTTAAGTATTGTAGCCACTTTCTTATCTTAAAAAGAGAAAAAGGGGATGTAAAATACTTTCTTATAGTAAGAGCAAAAGATAAATGGGGATGTAAAATCTGAACCGTCAATTTTAAATATTTACAAGGAGCCGGCAAGTTTTCCCTTTTATATCTTATATTATCATATTAGCACAGGCCTTCCATTTTAGTCGTTGTTACTCCAACTGCCTCATTACAAGAATTTATTTTTTGAAGAAAATATTTGCAAGAAAATCAAAACCAGTTACGAACTCATGTTTCAACTTTGTTAGAGCATATGTTTGTCTTCCGTTATGTTGAGTTCGGAGAAGAATTTTTTTC
The DNA here is from genome assembly GCF_019578655.1 of Ricinus communis. NCBI lineage: Eukaryota > Viridiplantae > Streptophyta > Magnoliopsida > Malpighiales > Euphorbiaceae > Ricinus > Ricinus communis. The sequence continues at coordinate 14,577,335 of NC_063259.1, read as the reverse complement.
TGCGTGCATATCAACTGTTTGACAAATTGCCTGATAGGAATTCACTTTACATTCTGAATTAATAATTCAGGTAGAGTTGTTTATATATGCTAGAAGTGAAATTGGGTTAGTATAGAATTGTTAATAGCTTTGTTGTCTCATTTTTATTTTTTTTTATATAATTTTTGTTTCAGTATGTTAATCAATTTTGGAATAGTGGTTTCACTTCATAATATTATAATCTGTGTATGTTTCTTACTTACACCTATTGCTATTGCTATTTGGTTGCAAGATGCAATGTTTTTTGGATGCAACTTTCAAGAAATGATATTTGACTATCTGTTTTGCATTTTAAAAAACCATAATTTGATCTTGATTCTTCATCCTTTACTTTGATTGAAAAAGAGGCCCATAATCCACTTCAAGAAATGATTTATTTTTTTTACCAGAAAACATTTAGGCCCTTGTTTTGAACAATTCACGTGCAAGAGTTCAGTTGAATTGAATTCTTGCAAAATCATGTTACTTTTTTGACATGACTTCATTTCTTGCAAAATGGCTTTTCTTTTTTCTTTGTAAAAGGAAAATATTTAGGTTGAAAAGAATTTAACTCTAGCAACTATCATCCTTCCAAATATGAAAGTTGACTAAGTAGAATTCAATTGAATTGAGTTTTTAAATTCTAGACTTTCTAAACAAGGTGATTAAGAATGTTCTCATTTTTTTTTGACTTTGTTTATTTAATACTTAAAAAGTGTTCATCGGTCATTATCATGAAACCATTTGTGTAAAACTTTACCTACAGATTGGTTTCTTCTAGTCGTCGTCTCCACGTTACGGCCAAGTGTCATAATGGAAAATGGGAAAAAAGATGAGCTTAAGAATTTTCTTGAAGTCCTTCCCTCGGTAGAGTTTTGTTGTGTCTATGGCTCAGCTCTCCATCCTAATAATCAAGACAAGGTTTTTTGTCCTGCACTTCTCTAGAGTTATTAGTTTCTTTAATATAGGAAATCTTTAACATGTACGATTTCATTTCCATTGATGAACATTCATTTCCAGTCATCTATGGTAGATTTTATTCTTGGCGTATCAGATCCCCGACAATGGCATTCTGAGGTAAAGATTAAAGGATAAATGCATATCTACGTCCCAACTTTCCTTTTGGATACTAATGTATCTCATTCTATTTTTTCTTTATCACAATGTTAAGAATCTGAAGTTGAATCGAGATCACTATGCCTCTTGGATGGTGCACCTTGGTGGGGCAAAACTGGTACATGCTTCTCTCTCCCTCTCATTTTATTATCATATTTCTGATACTATAATTTTGTTATCATATTTCTGATGCTATAATTTTGTTATCATGTTAGATAACTGAAGTTGCAGATGAGATTGGTGTTGGAGTGCACTTCAATCCTTTTATAACATGGAATGACAAGGTATCCTTTATCTTTCAAATAAACTAAGAAAATAAATCTGTTTTTATGTGCTCATGGATACCATTTATTGACTTCCTTTTCCTTTATCCTGATATCATCCACTATCTTGTGACTTCTCATGTGCAAGCAATAATTGGCAGATGCTCAAATATGGAGTTGTTAGAATGCATGATTTGGTTCAGGACATTCTGAATTGGGAGAGGTTCTACTTGAGCGGTCGTCTACAAAAACCAGTATGTCTCCCCTGATTTTGCATATCTTTATAGTTTGTTTGTTGTATTTCTATCATAGTCTAAATTTCTTTTTTCTGAATTTCTTTTTGAGTCAATTTATGATTGAACTGAACTAGTTTGAATATGATGAACTGGAGTAGGTTATAATTGAAATGAAAATCAGAATCTTAGTGCATGCAGTTGGTTGGTAACTCATGGAAAAGTAGTAAGGTTTCAAAGCCCACTTGAGTTTGAACTTGAGTTCAAGCTTAAGCATAGTCAAATCGACATAAATTTGTGTAAACTATAAATATCTATAGAGGCATTTCGAACTTGTCACTTGCTTATGAATGTGCATCGTGTCCTTGCTCACATACATGCATGCACGTCTACACATATATGTTCACAGCTCACAAAAATTTAACATATTTAAGTTATGGCTCATCTCAATTTGAGAAACACCATCCTTGAGGCTGGTTTATTTATATATTGAAACAAACAGACTTGATCCCTTAGCGAGCCCAAGTATCATTAAGAGTTCAGTTTGTCTGCAGTCACCTTTCTGTTTTTTTCTCTATTAGGAATCATGATATGCTGCTCTAGATTTGCATTTGCACGTGAATCTGTTTTGTTAATAGCAGGGGGGTTTGGCTCAGGTAGGGCCATTTCTCACTCAATAAATGATCAGATTTTGATTTTCTCCCCACCCACTAGCATTTTAAATTATAAGGTCTAGAACTTGCTCTCCTTAATTGTCTATAAGTATCAATAGATGGATATTACTTTAAATATATTTTTGTTACATGACGAAGTCAGTGGGAATCTAAATCTTACTGTTTCCTTTTTGGCCTTTGTGATGCAGGAGTATATGTTATTCAGTTTGCTTATTTATTATGCTTGTAATATTTCTATTGTCTTCTAGTACTCATATTGATGTTTCTCAAGTTTCCTTTATTCAATGTTGTTCAGGTTACTTTTGTTTAAGTTTTTTTAATTTAATCTTTGGGTAGGTTAGTTCCATTAAATCATTTTTTATAGCTAGTATAAAAAGGATTGCTAGAAGTCCATCTACCATTGTGTTGTGATTCTGAATTTTATAACAAAAAGGTTTGTCTAAACCAATAAACATTTCTCTTGTTCCAACGACAATCAATCTTATTCTAGCCTAATTGTTGAGGACTAATTGCCCATTCGTTCCTTCAACTGCATCACTTGATTCTGAGGTTTTGCTTGCTGTTGGGGCTTGTACTTTCCTATATTCTGATTATTTATGAATGCCATCATTCTTCGAAATTTTGTTCAACAGGTTCATATACTTGTGGATAATTTGGATATCGGGAATGTAAACTCCGCCAATTTAAGGGCTGCACTCTCTGCTGCTCTCCTCCTTTTGCCATCGAAATTCACCGAGGTTTGCTTCTTTCCAGACCTCTCACCATTTCCACTTTACTAGAATCATCATGTTATTCATCCTTATGCAGGAAGATTTGTATTCTAAAATTTGTAGTCTCTCATATATGGGTGACTTGCGCATGCTTTTTGCAGAAGACAAAAATAAGGTATGTTTTGCACACCTTGGCTCAGGGAATGTTAACATAGGGCTCGGAATATTAACTTTCAGTATACTTTATTGTCTACTTTTGATGAATAATTTACTTTGCAAACTTGAGTATGTTCTCAATCACATGTTAATGCCAAAGATATTCCTTTGAGATCTAAATCATTGGTTTGGATGGTAGTAATAGTGAATTTATTATTTAGCGTCAATTTCACCTCTGCTAGTTTTCCAATTGTAATTGGCTCATTACACCATTTCTCTATAGGACATTTCATGATTTTGTTTTACTGTGATATTGTTAGTGTACATGCCACATGGCTTATTTAGCAAATGAGAACTTTATTTCTCATTCCTCTTGACCTGTTACAGGTAAAGAAGATTGTACAAGGGCAATTTGGTTTATTCCATTCAATGTATAGACCAATTCTTCAAGACTATGAGGCAAAAGAGTTACTGAGGTTCTCATCAAGTGATTACCAGTCAAATATCTCTCAGGTTTATTTAGATTCCCAAGTTCTCAATTTGGAGTTTTGTTCAATGTTGTATGATTAAGCATAATTGTTTCTTACCGAGTCAATAAGCTAATTAAACATACCTGGCCTTATGCAGACGTCTAGTTCCTTTCTAACACAAAATTGTTTATCCTTTTTCTGTTCAACTTCTTTTTGGGCTCTTTAGTCCTCTACATTTTAGCCATGATTTGGGAAGCATTCAGCCATTAACTTTTATCCAATATATGCTGAATTTTTCATTTTCTAGGGCATTAGTTCATGCTATGCAGAATGCATTATTTCATGGAAGCATCTAGATTTTCAGTGTTTTTATGCATTTACTGAAATAACGTCTTTTATGGGCATCTTCGAGATGGTACTGACTTCTCACTAGCATGCTTTAGGATTTTATTTACTAAACAAGTCGTTAAATTATGTGTTTTGGAAATATTTAGTTGTAAGGAAAAAAAAAATTTCTTAGCCCAGGGTTATTTATGCATTTGTATTCTAGCAGCAACTCTAAGGGATTTGTATGCATATCCATGCTGTACTACTGTCACTGCTATATCCATCTAGAAATTCTTATTCAAATGCTCTCAAAACCAGGATTGTGGTTTGTCAGTGACTCGTTCTCTTGTGCGAGCTCTTCCGCCCCTAGTCAGAAGCAAAATGGGGATGAAGCTAGGAGAGGAAAAATTATGGAGTGATTCTGGTATTAGCTTCTATTTGGTGGTACTCAAATTTTATGTACTTGTATTTACATCCTCTGATTCACATAACTTAGCAGTCGGCAGCACTTGCAAGGGAGCATGCCTGCTGCCAACATATTGCTCTAAGCCTGACTTGTGAATTTTTTAAATTTAATCTCTGTAAAATTTAAAATGACGTAATTTTTTATCTGATATTTCCAGGGCGATTTTTACATGAAGTCATCATTGGTTCCAGAGAAGAGGCTGCTAAATGCATGCACAAGGTTCTAAGGCGTACTGTCATGATCTCCAGTGCAAGGCAGGCTATCTCTGGTCTCCTGGCTGCGGGAGGTATTAATGCCACTAGATATCTTGCTAGTAAAGTGTGCAAGGCTTGGAAATCATGAACATGATTTCTCCAATTTACATTTCTTTTTCTATTCTTGAAATACCTGGAAACTAGTTCGGCTGGACTAATATTAGTTATTTGATAGAAAGAATCTAGAAAGTAGTGGATGTTTTGTAGTTGCTCTAAGAGCTAGTTTTGTATTACCAATCCTTCTTCATGCATTATAGAGTAGCATTTGACTTATCTCTGCTCTCGCCTCCCTTTCTGTTTCTTTTCCTTTTCCTTTTTGTTTTTAAGGTTGGTGGAGTTGCACGTCTTTTTTTTTTTTTTTCAGTACATTTCCTGTCTTAATAATAAAATGGTCACTGCCTGATTTTCTTTTTCTTACTTTTCTCTTCTGGAAAATTAAAATTTCTAGTAAGATAATTGTAACTCCAAATATGCTAGTCTATTAGTCCAAACTGACGTTGAAATGTCATTCCAGATTGCACTTTTCCGGGAGAAAAATATCAACACAGCATAAGACCTCCTGCAACTTTTCCAATTGAATTATTGCATTGGGCCTTAATGATTTTATCTTTTCTGTCTCTCTTTTTATTTTTTTTTTATTCTTTCAATTAATTGGTATTGGCTGGAAGTTTGATTTTATCTGTTTTGCAAGACTTAAATGCACAAGGGGTCAAAGTCCACAGACAGCCAGTTATCTTCTACTGGAAAAAGGACCATATGTTCTGTCTGAACGAAGGACAGAAAAAGAGAAGACAAAATGTTGGAGCTAAAGAACATAAGTAGAAGCCAAGTGTAGGTTTGAAATACTGCTTTCGGTATGAATCAATTTAAGTTAAGATGGAATCTCCATTGTTCCACTTCTGCTTAAAAGATAAAAAAGAAATGAAACTCAATATACCTTAAAATTCATATGGTAGGACGAATGAATATTAATAAGTCAAGTAATCAAAGTTTAAAATGAGTTATAAACTTTAAGGGATAAATAAAAAAATAATTTAATAATTTTAAATATATATATTTTTATTTTAGATAAAAAAATATATAATTATTTTTATTAAAAAGAACTGATTCACAAGTTTCAATTATTTTTATTCCAATCACTGTCATTAGTAATCGTATTTAACAATGTGAGTTTGAAACTCAATATTGTCAAATTGCAATCTAGATAAGAAGAGAGTAATTCGGTTTATCTTTTTCTACTGGCTAATTGAAGTGAAAACAACTGAATGAATTTTTTTTTAACAGTGACATATTTATTTTTATCATAATATATAACTATATACTTTTTTCTTAAAATGAAAATAAATATTTAAAGTTGTCAAAAAATAAAACCAAATTTAGCAATATGTCTAGCTATTTCTTACTCAAAATCTCTTATCCAAACTCGGATGAAGCTGCCCAAATTATGTGATTTCCCAGCGCATCCAGAAAACTTACAGCCCTCGCATGACAGTTGCACATAGAGAGTGGCCATGATAGGATAATTCTTAGTTCCATTACCATATGAAAATGGCTCATGGTGACCTTATTAATGGAGACATGGTTCGTTCAATATGATGAAAGCGTATGCATGTCTGGACCTGCGCCATTAACACCGCCCTTCAAGGGTAACCTTTGGCGTTTCTTTATACTAACAATCACGTAAAATAGCCGGCAGTGCCAAGGTAACATAGAGCCAAGAACTAGCGGACTACTTGGTATGAAAAGACAGGCCTCTGTTTTGTTTGGATCTTCCATGTGAACTGCTGTACAGGGATATGACAAATAAAAAACTTGGACAATTCAACTACCAATGAGAGTTTTTATATGTAATCTCACATTCCACAGAAATTCCCAAACGGACACGCTGAAGCTCATATGAGTACTTCAGACCACAAAGTGCTGTGAAAATACAATACACACAAGTAAAGGATTCCATGGGAGAACAGGGTGTTGAAGTTCAACCTACAAGTTATTGGAGAATTAGAAAACAAGATTTCTTACCAGAAGAATCATTCCAAAGCTGGAATAGCTACTTCTCTGCATTAGCACAGACATTTTTTCGTTTCAAGGACCGTCTTATGAGCAGATCAGATGATGCCAATGAGATTGGAGAGCTTCGGAAACAAAGTGAGAATGAATTGAAGCAATGCCTCACCTGGTGGGATCTAACCTGATTTGTATTCGGTTCAGTTATTGGAGCTGGCATCTTTGTGCTCACAGGCCAAGAAACCCGTGATCATGCAGGACCAGCAATTGTGTTGTCCTATGTTGCTTCTGGAGCTTCAGCAATACTAGTCTGTTTTCTGCTACACAGAATTTGCAGTTGAAATCTCTGTGGTAGGTGGTTCATTTGCTTACTTAAGAATTGAGTTAGGAGATTGTATGGCTTTCATAACTGCAGGAAACATACTGCTTGAAAGTATTGTGGGGAGTGCAGCAGTAGCCAGAGCCTGGACTTCCTATTTCACAACTCTTCTAAATCGTCCTTCCAACTCTCTACGCATCCAAACACATCTAAAAGAAGGCTTCAGTCTCTTGGACCCGACTGCTGTTGGGGTTTTAGTGATTGCTGCAACAATAGCAATGATCAGCACAAGGAAAACTTCATACTTCAACTGGATAGCAACTGCACTCAATACTTTAGTAATTATATTTGTGATAATTGCAGGGTTTGTGCATGCCAACACTTCCAATCTGACTCCGTTTTTTCCTTATGGAGCTGAAGGGATCTTCCGAGCAGCTGCAATTGTTTACTTTGCATATGGAGGATTTGACAATATAGCGACCATGGCAGAAGAAACCAAAAACCCATCAAGAGACATACCTTTAGGACTGGTTGGCTCAATGTCAATCATTACTGTGATATACTGCTTGATGGCACTTTCACTGAGTGTGATGCAGAAATACACAGATATAGACAGAAATGCACCCTACTCTGTTGCCTTTCAGAGTGTAGGCATGAATTGGGCAAAGTACCTGGTATCGCTTGGTGCTCTTAAGGGGATGATCACTGTTCTTCTAGTAGGGGCACTTGGACAAGCTCAGTATACAACTCATATGCACGTGCCCACATGATTCCTCCTTGGTTTGCTCTTATCCATCCAAAAACCAGAACACCAATATATGCTACATTTCTAATAACCATTTCAAGTGCTCTCATTGCTCTATTCTCTAGCTTGGATATCTTGGCTAGCTTGTTATTGCTGAGCACCCTATTTATCTTCATGATGATGGCTGTTGCACTTCTGGTGAGGAGATACTATGTAAGAGAGACAACGCCACAAATAAACCTCTTGAAGTTAGTTTCCTTCCTGCTGATCATTGTTGCATCATCCATGGGGACTTCAGCATACTGGGGACTGAAACCAAATGGGTGGTTTGGATATGTCATATCTGTTCCTTGTTGGTTCCTGCGGACTATAGGGATACACATGATTCTCCTCAGCAAAGAACGCCAAAAGTTTGGGGGTTTCCACTTGTTCCATTGCTTCCATCCTGGTCAATTGCAACAAACATCTTTCTCATGGGATCTCTGAGTAAGCAGGCTTTTATAAGATTTGGGATATGCACAGCTATAATGCTACTTTACTATGTGTTTTTTGGTCTTCATGCGACTTACGATATGGCCCATCAGCAACAGAAGCCAGAACCAGGTGAAGTCACAGATGATGACATGGCAGAAAAAGGACATTAAATAATTGTTGTTATCCTTCACCCTACAATCCTCAATCCTTGTATTAAGATAGTTTCTGAAATTAAAAATCTGAACCACAATATCTGAGTAATTCTAATATATAAATAAAAGAATACTACTTGTAGTTGTTTATGGAAAAGAAATCAATATCCAATGAAACTCATATGTTGACTAGTACTTATTTTGGAGATAAAATGCACTTAAAAAACAGACACAGACAAAATAATTTGACTCAAGATCCCTATCAATGGAATTCTTGTAGGTGTTATCAAACGCTGACTTAAGTCAGCATTTTGATAACATGCAACAAATTAAGATTCCTAATATCGGCATCATTGTCCAATGTGGCCTTATCAAAGCAATACTTATTAAGTCAACATTTTGATAACATGAGACATTCATAACCTCCAAATTGCGCATTCTCCTGATAAATTTATAGAGACTTTTGATGTTAAAATGTTCAAAAGACAGGCTAAAAGGAACAAGGAGTCCATAAAACAAGTTCAGGAATAAGTTTGGTAGTGTTGAAACTTCATATTCTTCTTATAATTTTTCTATCAAGGAGTATCATCTAACATCTAATTAGTATCTTCCTACACTATTATTTTGGAATTTTTATTATATAGAAGGTTGTCTTCTTCCTATCCAGAACTGGTTAGTATATTTTCCTAGTTTGGGATAAGTGATAATTACAGGACAAGGAAGCCTTCAGCTTTCTTTCTTCATAACCTAGTTATGTTCTTAGACTTTAGTAAGTAAAGTACAAATTTATGTTGGTAGTTTCCAATACCATGATTTCCTAGTGAGATTTCTCTCTTCTCTTTCTGGTCTTTGAGTTACTTTTTTTTCTTTCAACTGCTGCATTCTATGGTAGACCAAGTTGCTATTTGCAGCATCATAACAGCTGCTAAATTTTCTTCCTTCTTTTACTCTTGTTGGTCCAAATTCAAACCCCTCAATCTAGACTTCCCTTATTCTTCATACTGAACCTTAAAATTCATATAACTTGAGAAATGTGCACCATAGTTTGAATGTACAACATTACAAGCCATTTACATAAGATTGAAAAAGTTCAAAATTCCTTTTCATGCAAAAAGAACATGAGGAAAAGGAACCCCCACTAAAACATTTAGACACGATAACTAAATGAGATATTAACCAGTGATATATCTCCCAAATTATCATTTCAGCACTTCACTACAGAATACAAAATCAGATTGGAGTGTCGTTAACAATTTCCTTATTTGAAAGTATATAAGTGCACAAACTAACACATAAAAGAAGTCATATTTCTTTTCATCTTCCTTTCTGTGACGAGCAAGAAACTTCTCAAAATTCACATGTTAGAACTAATCAGTGAGTTAAAATACAAAAGCCAACAAGAATAATTGAAAATAAAAAGGAGAAAAGGAATAAGGAAAAACAAAATGCTAAGGTTATCCTATGCATACCTAAAAAATCAGCAATATAGTTTGCTCCAACACTTGTCAATGACTGCTTGAATCTTCTTAGGTTGACATAGCTCATGAACAACTCTTGCCCAAGTAGAGGCTTTTGGTGACAAAAACTTTTGTAACATCACTTCTACAATCTTGGAAGCACCTAAATTTCTTTGCCTCTTTAATAGGCGAACTACAAGCTCATCAAGAAACTTCGCCCCATCTTGAGGTGGGTCTAGCTTTTCTCTTAACATTCTCAGAAATATGTTGCATGTTACCAAGTCAGGATCACATCCCCGATCTAGCATACTATTTAAAAGATCAACAGCACGAGAGATGCTACTCTGCTTGCATAAAGCATTGAAAAGTATGTTATATGTTATCACATCTGGTTGAGAATCAGGTTCCAAACAAAGCATCTCATTGTAAAGTTTCAATGCCTCTTCTACTGAGCCAGCATCGCAAAGGCCCTGAATCATTGAACTATAAGCCACAACATCGGGCCTACATCCTGTCGCCAACATTTTCGCCCACACCATCATAGCCTCCATCACTTTCCCATCCTTGCATAGCCCATGAATGAGTACACTATAACAAACCTCGTTCTCAGCACAATTAATTTTTGTCATGTCCTTCCACACTTCAATTGCTTTATGGCTGTTACCCACCTCAAAGAATCCCTTCATCAATGAGCTAAAAGTGAATGCATTTGGTGCGCAACCCTTATCAGTCATCTCTGATAGAATTTTCATTGCTTCATCTGGCTTTCTATCTCGACATAAACCATCTACAAGTGCACTGTATAGAACAGTGTTGAGTTTGCATCCTTTATCCATTGATTCTTTAAACAATCTCATTGCCTCTTCAGACTTTCCTTCCTTAAACAGCCCACTAACTAGTACAGAATAAACATACTCATTCACAAGATACCCTCTTTCTTCCATCAAAACCAGCACACGAGCACCATCAAGAGCTCTTCCTTGCTTAACAAGTCCATTAATGATTGTCCCATATGTGACTTCATTAGGTACACATTTACTTGATACCATTCTATCTAAAAGACTGAGTGCCTTATCCAACTTCCCCTTCAAACACAAACCATGTATAAGAGTGTTATACGTCACTTCATTAGGGACACAACCTTTAAGAAACATATTGTCAACAAGCTTTGTAACGCGCGTAAAATCACCCTTCTTGCACAACCCATTAATCAACACATTAAAAGTAGCAGGACTAGGAAAACACCCCTCAATTTGCATTTCATCTAGTAAAGAAACTGCCTCATCAATCCTATCAACTTTGCAAAGCCCATCCATCAAAGTACAATAAGTGTAAGCATCAGGTACACATTTCCTAACAGGCATTTCTCTAAACAGCTCAATTGCATTATCAACTAAGCCCAACTTACACATAGATTTAATAATCAAATTAAAACTAAGTACATTAGGCAATATATTCATATCTTTTGCACCAACAACGTGATTATAAAACTCCAAAGCACGATCATGAAAACCCGCTTGTATAATAACATTAAGTACTGAATTAAAAGACTTAACAGTTGGTTTACAATAAAACTCAAAACTCATTCGATAAAACAATTCAATAGCTTTATTAGGCAAATGAGCTTTTCCATAAGCTTTAAACATAACAAAAAAACTCTTTTCTGAGAAGACTCTATTTTCGAGTCTCATTCGATTCAAAACCTTCTCTAATGAGTTAAAATCACCAGAATATGCATAGTTTTCAATGAGTGAATAAAAAGTTGAATCACCAACCTTAAAAGAACCCATTTTGGGGGGTGAACTAAAAATTTTATCAGATATTGGAGACGACTCTGGTTCACTGCCGTTTTCAAGATCATTATTTTGGTTTAGGGTTCTTGAAGAATGAAAGCGCATTGAATAGTAATATAAGTTGTTGTTCTTATTGTTTAGAATCTTGAAGATGGAGACGTTTGTGTTGTGCAGAGGGCATTTTGGCATTGAGTATTCAGAAAATCTGTAAAATTGTATAAAATAATTGCAAATTAGAGGGCTGATCAATTTGAGAATTGCAGCAAAGAATCTTAGAAAAGAGAGGGAAAGAGTTAAGTTTTGATTTTATACCTAACAGTGATTAGCTCTAAGAAAGTCGTTAACATAGGGGCAGAGGGAACTTGTTAAGAAGATGAAAAATAGAATAATGGAGTAATTTTCGCCCAGAGTTTCTGGATTTTGGTGTGTCGTGTCCCTAAACTTCAATTTGTCGCTTACGAATCCCTAAACTTGTTTTTAGTACCCAAAAACTCCATATTACCTTATTTAAATTAAAATTTTATAAAATTAAATTCTATAGAATTTGAGCGTGGTTGAAATTTGAATATCAAAAAATCTATAAAATTAAATTAAATTTTAAAATTTTTAAAATGGAATCATAGAAGTATAATATAATATAAAAATTATTATCCTGAATAGTTTGATTTTTTAAAGTGATTCTATTTAAAACTTAGGGTCTAACGGAACAGTTTGTTATCAAATGCAACAATAAAATTTAAAATTTTTTTATTTTTATTTAATAAATTTTTAACTTAAACCATTTGCAATTTACCTAAAAATATATAAAAGACTTAAATTAAACAGAATAAAAATAAAAAATAGTAAAGTTATAGATCACTGTTTGTCTTTAATAACCATATAGTAAAATAACATGTTACATACTTATTTATAATAAAAATGAATATATAAAATAGAATGTACACTTGGGTTTTGTAATTTTAGATTTGTTATATTTAAGTAGATAAAATTATAATTTTATTGGTTTATTAGACTTGGATTATATACATATTGAAACCTACTCTCACTACAAGAATTTTTGTATTTAGCGACAGATATTAGCGACGGCTACTTGCCGTCGCTAGATAGCAACAAGATAACAATGGATTAGCAACATAGTGCATGGATATCAATTTGGTGACATCTTAGCAACGAAAACTATATCGTCGCTAGTGATGGCTCCAAATTTTGGCGCATAATTTGGCGATGGCTTAGCAATGATTCTATGGCAGAATATAGTAACGAGGAGCATGTCGTTGCTAAAATATTGGCACGAAATTTTAGGGCGCCTTTCCTTTTAGTTTATCGATGGAAGAAGTCGTCACTAAGCTAGTAAAGATAGTGACGATCTTCTTTCCTATTGCTATAAGCACCAAATAGCGATGATAAGTATCTTAGAATTCTTAATTATTATTCTATAGTTTAATGACAGCTAGCGTCCGTCGTTAATCCTAAACGACAGCGTTTTCTGTTATGACCTAATGTTTGGCGACGGATGGTGTATGTTGGTAATTGTGTTTAACGAAATGTTAACATTTTGTTATGGTTTTTGTGATACCCTAAAATTTAAAAATTTTAAAACAGCACAACCCCCTCTCTTTTTCTCGTTTCTCTATTTCTCCCTCTCTCCCCCTCTCGTGACCATCCTCCCACTCCCCTTCCCTCTTCCCTCGCGACATCGCCTAGGTAAGTTCCTTTTCTTAAAAAAATTTTGCATTTCAAAATTTCTTTTAATTTTCTTGGCACCGTCGGCGTCCTCTGCCTTTCTCTCCGGTAACAGGTAAGCTTTATCTTTTTTATTAGATTGTTATTATTTTTATTTTTTTAATTATGTGATTTTGGTTAAATATTAATTATTTAATTATAAAGTTAAAAAATGAAATATAAAAAAATTATATTTAATTTCTATATAATTTAATTTAAATTTAAAATTTAAATATTAGGTAAAAAAATTAGGTGAAGGTAAATTTTAAATTTTTTGTTTATATTAATTTAGTGTAATTTATCTTTTTTAATTTATGTATATAAAATTTATGTTAATTTAGTTTAATTTAATTTCTTTTTTACATTAAATTTTTTTAAGTTTATTTTTTCTATCAAATTTTTTGTTTTTCTATACAAAACATTAGGTTAAATTTATTAAATAAATTTTTTATTATATTTAATTTGTTAATATTTTATTAGTTTTAGGTTTAGTTTTTACAAGTTATGTTATTATATTTTTTAATATGTAATTTAATTTATATTTATTGAGTTAAATTTATGTTAATGTAGTTTAATTATAATTCTTTAAGTTTTAGGTTTAATTTTTATAATGTATGTTATGATAAATATTGTTAAATTTATTATTATTTAGTTTAAGGTGTAATTTTTATTATAAATTTCTATTCAGTATTTCTTATTAGTTTAATTATTTAATTATAATTGTTTAGTTTTAAATTTATTTTTTATAATTCTGTTATTATAAACATTTATTTTTAATATTCATATGTATTTATATATTTTTTTAAATTTTTTTGATAGAAGACACGTACGGGGATTAGCAAGCAGTATGTATAATTATTTTTTTAATTTATCCAATAAGTTAATATATAAATTAGTATGCTCAATTGAAATTTTTTTATTGTGTTTGTGGCTATATAATTGAAATTTATATATGTTTAATTAGTGATGTGCACGTTAGATTTATGATTTATATGATGGATATGTTAAATAAATAGAACAATAAGACAAACATGTTAAATATGTTGTAGATGTGTATTGTGTTTGTCACTATATTTGAAATATTCTTTACTTAGAAATTGAATCCATTTTACGGGGTATGTCCATATTATAGAAAAGATTTTGTCGAATTTTAGAGGTAAAAGAATATCTCAAAAATTAATAATTAAAGTTTGTATAAAACTATAATTAATAACTAACTTAGTAATTTTATTATTTCTTGGAATAAAATACTAATTAAAAAATTTAAAAATAAATATAAATTGTAAAAAATCTAATAATGGTAGGGATAAGAAAATATGAATGTTATATACTAATTTAAGCTTCTTATGAATGTTGTTTCAAATAAATAAATAATATTTGCAATATTGGAAAAATTGAGATAATTCAGATGGTAGACAGACGTCCTCGTATGGACTGTCACGGATGACTTACTCCACTAAACTTACTGAGTGTCGCGGATGGCTTACTCCACCATCCTTACCCCCTATCATGGAGACATCCCAAACATATTCTTCTACACCTGTCTCTATACCCTCATCGAGGCAACTATTGTCTTTACCACCCACAAATTATTCACCTGCTACTACTATTCCACCACTCGCCACCAGTTCACCATCCACTGCTGTTTTACCTCTCACTACACCCGTGCCAACACTTTAGGGGACCTCACTTATTGGATCATCATCGAGGAATTCGAAGCCACATATATGGATTGAGAATGACAGGTAATAAAATTTATTATTTTTTTGATATGATAATTACTATAACTATATCCAATTTTCTTGTCTAAATTAGCTGTATTAAATTTATTGTAAATAGGCTAGTATCTTTTCATCTCTGCTCGGCGAGGGCCATAAAGATCTTCAAGAATGCCATAGAGCGCGAGGAGTACGCGTGGCGATTCGTGCCTAAAGAGACGAAGGACTCGTACTTCATGGAATGGAAGGTAATAAATATTATGACTATTCAATATTTTTTATTTACAAATGATTAATATATTTTTTTTATTTTATTTGTTTTTGTAAAAACTTTTCACTTAGGACCCGAGGTACAAAGACTACTCCGACCTGCTTGGAATAGGCAAGCAACCGAGAGATATTGCGACATGGTATTTAGCTGGAAGAGGAGCGGGAAGTGGCCTCGATGTGCCGCAAAGGACACCTGGGCCCATTGGACAGACTACTAGAAAAGGCCCAAGGTGAAGGTAGGCGCTGAGGCCACAACAAGGACCGTCTCAGCAAGGTTGTTAGTCCGGGTACAGGCCCTACTCGTCACACTGCTAGATCGAGGTCATCCATCGATCACCGGCGGGCACTGGTAAGAATGAAAATTATGTACTTTATTTACAAGAGTTAATTAAATTTATAACATATAATAATTATCTTTAATTTAACCATCTTCTTTTGTTTAGACCAGAGAATTGGATTGTGAGCCTATTGCCTTTGAGCTGTTTCACCAATACAGCAAGACCAATGGCCAGTTCGTTGACAGCAAGTCCCAGCATATCGCTGTAAGTTATTTATAACATATTAAAAAAATTTCAATTACTAGTCCAACTATTTCAATTTAATATGATAATTAATTTTAATTTCTATCTATTACAGGATACTGTTGAGGCACGGGCAGCTGTTGCATCTCAGCTCAGCGAAGGTTCGTCTGACCCTCCACCGGTTGACATGTCCCAACTGTTCGTCAATGTCATCGACAGGGAGAAAGAGCAGCCTTGGGCTCAGAGGCGCCCACCTTTACCCAGCCCCGCAGCTCCGATAGCTCTAGCAGCACTGCCTTTGATCGCTCGCAGGAGGCACTCAGACATGAGATACGAGTGGACCTGGATCAGGAGTATGGCGCCTACATAGCAGATCTCGAGCGGACGATGCAGCATATGGTTCGCATGTTTGATGCTGGTTTCATTCTACCACTAGCGCCTACTCCAGCCGGTGCGTCTGCGATGCTATCCTAGATTTTTTGGCTCAGGACTATGGTGACTCCTCCTCATCAACTACCTCCGATTAGAGACTTTTTTATTTATACTTTACTTTATTATTTTTTATACAGTATTTTGACTTTGCATTTTTGTATATAATTATTTTTATTTTTCAATTTCACTTTCTTATTTCTATTTCAATTTTTGAAATATGCTAATTAATTAAAACATTAATTAATTTAAAAAAATTAATTCATGCATTTAGCTATGGCTATAAATAAATATTTTTAAAATACAAAAAAATAGCAACAGATTCTCGACGACCCTCTAATATAAAAGAAAATATGACAAAGATTATCGACAGGTATTAAAAATAAATTTACACATTAGTGGCAGTATACGATGGCTATCTATTGATGGTAAATTTGATTTGAAAAAAGTAAGATAATTAAAAAATATTTCTTGTTTGATTTTTCCGATATCGTTCAAAATCTAAAGTCCGATGCGCCAACCTAAGGATAAGTGTGAGATTCTACACTATTTTGAAACTTAAGGTCCATCACTATTTGAAACTTGCAGTAGTGACATTCAGAATACAGCCAAGTGCTCGTGAGAGGGAACTCCTTCTGATATTACTATATCTGAAATAATAGAAATTTTCTATTATATGATATTGGCAATTGGGTTCTGCATAGGCCGTTAATCAGCTTGGTGCTGCTAATGAGGTTCTGAACAAGCCTGCTGCGGTTGTAATGGCACGAAAGAGTAATGTAATGAACCCATTGGATATTTTACTTTCTTTCTTCTTTCTTTTGTTAACCTCTTGCTAAGTTGAATAGAGTTCCAATGGAATACTTGATGCTTTCTTTGTCCAAAATATTGTGTTAATCTGTAGTTGTTGCTAGCTACTCTTTTACTTATTTCAGGTGGCATCCTTTCTGGTGAAATCGATCATATTGTATGTGTATAACTATAACTACTTCATGGTGCCACCTTGTGTTCAGGCTGGCCTTTCTCCAATGTAAATTTTTTTATGTAAAGCATCTCCACAGTATATAAATTGTAGAGTGGAATAGAAAATCCAAAACCCAAGAGCTTGCAGATAAATCGTAAAAGTCTTTTCTAATTTAACTAAAGTCTCAAATTTGAGTATTAAATATATAGTTATATTAAATCTTTTGAGATAATATTTTTTTAATGGTAAAGATTCTATGTAATTCTGATATATTAATTATTCTCTTTTAACATTACATTATATTCTTTTTATTTTATTTTATTAAGTTTGTGCGACCATGTTGTGCTCCACCTTTTAAATAATTCAGATACTCATTATTTGTTAACAGAATATCTTTAGGCCCTCCACTTAGGTGCACATTACATGGAAATTATTTTTTGAAAGGTTCTTGCCTTGTAGATGTGAAGATGACAAGTCCAGCATTAGCATGTTATCACTCATTTGTTACTCACCCAAGTAAAGTTCCACTTATGAGAATTAGTTTTGAACTTAAGAAGTCATGTAGTAAGGTCTCCTTTCTATGCTGGTTCTGCACTAGGGTCAGCAGGAAATCAGTAAAAATGTGCTTGTAATCCAGAATTATGCCACACCATGCGATGAATTTTAAAATCTTGTTCACAACATCATCTTGTTCAACCTATTTTGTGAAGTGGTCAATATTGTTAAACTGAAGCATGGGTGTGTAAGAAGTTGCAAACATTGGAAGATATACACCAACCATGTCAGAGATATAGAATGAGATATATGAAGCAACAATGAAACTATTTCACCAATCGAGTCAGAGGTATCTAACATATTCATACCTAATGATTTTCCGATCTTGTTCTATTCTTGATCGGAGATTTCTCTATAAAGAATACGAATCGGAGTTTGAAGAAGGGGAAGGAGAAGAAGTCCTTGACCCACAACATATAGAGAAGGATTTATGCATTTGAAAGAGAAGCATCATCCTCCATTCCTCCCATGGAATGTAGACATGCTTGATGGAATATAAAAGAAAGGAAGAGTAGAAATTAAGCTGCTTAAACCTTCAAAAGGACACTCTTGAATAAGCTTAGCTTAATATGTCCTGAAATATGTTGCAATTGCATTATGTAATAAATTTTGGTAAGTCTTATTATATATCTGCAACTTGCTTGTATCAGATGCAAATCGACTAGACTCGACTTAATTAAATCTTAATCTCTAGTTAATTACGGTAAACTATATGGGTTATCTCCACTCCGAACTACTTTAGATTACATCCATCATAGATAGTCCACAAAGTCCATCTTCATACACATCTGACATTCTGAAATTGGATTCAAACATCAACTTCTTCTGTAGAAGAATATTTCTGCAGAAGAAAAACAGGATCTCCAACTTTAATTATGTTCCCTTTCCCTCCATCGACACTGTCTTTCCAAACTAAATAATGCCCAAAGTAGACCTGCAAGCATACATCACATGATTATATTTTGTATGAATGGTGTTCTTAGAAGGAACATGGGGAAGTAGTTTTGCATATATCGATCTCACCTCTCCTTGTTGTTTCTTATTTGGCCGCATAGTTTTATCAGAATGGAGTTCCTTCAGTGTTGCATTTGGCTCAGTTCCTGCTACCCCGGTCTCTTGATCAATTGTAGGTATCTACAAGGCAAAATAAGTGTTCTTTAGACATCCAAACACACAAAATTATTATATGAAAGTGTTACGATTGAGTTGATCATACATTATCCATTAATATTAAAGAAAATCTGAAATCTTAATAATAAAAATTATGCAAAAATCTTATCATATAGCCGACAGCCTATTATGAACTGAAAGGAAACCAAGGTTGCCTTAAATGAAAGCAAATTTATACCTTGCATCGAGCGCAAAGCTTGACACCTTCAAATGTGAATTTATTTATTCTAACTTCCTTCCACAAGTCCTCAGAAAATGGTTCACAACCATCAATTAGTATGCTGTGACATATGAGATCGCAATTTAAGAAATTAATAACCCATGCATCCAGATGGAGTAATTTAAATTAGTACAAAATATCAAGATGAATAGATATGGCGTGAATCTAACCTGGGTCGGAAACGGTTTATTGAAACTGGTTCTTTTAGATGTTTATTTAGTTCATCTAATGATCCCTGCAAGGATAACTTGACAAGATTCAGGCCTGAGCACAACATCAGAGTGTTTTACATTTAAATAGTACATAATTACTCTGTAATTCTATTATTTAATACTAAAAACATATATTATTCATTTCTGGGCCTGATAGATAGATGAAAATAACCGCCTCGGAGCAGCCGAGCAAAGAAAATTGACTTATGTTTAATGTCACAGAGAATTTACTAACCTGAGATGCTACCAAATATGGACCGAAATCGGTAAACATAACCTTGTGTCCAGGAGCATAATTATCAACAACGGGTCTAATTTCTAATCCTGCAACATATAGCAAAACCTGATGATCAGTACAAACACTGTTCCATTTTGATGCAATGTTTTTCAAATCACAATATGCAACAAAACCTGAAACTAACCTGAGTTAAAACGTACAAGCCAACTGGGTTTTCCGAGATAATCAGAAAACCACTTTGCAGCTTCAACTCCTTCATCTAACGCAGAGCCACACCATTCCCATATTGAGACACCATCTGATATTTCCTGTGGTTTTGCTAGTGATATTTTAAGCACAGGCATTCCAGGAGCCTTTATTACTGTCAGTCAAACGGAAATGATTAATTAAATAAATTTAGCTTAATCAAGATTAAGATAAATAAGATTTACAGAAGAGTGAATCATTATTTACCCATATAGGAATCTTTTGTAGGCTCCCAATCATCCAAAAATGCCTCCTGGGGCAGCTCTACTTCAACTAGAGCAAGCCTTGGTTCATTTCTCTGGGTACGTGCCCTCCCTCTGTCATTCAAAACCATCCAATTTCGATCCCATCGAAATCCTTAACTCCCAAACAAACATTACAAGGCAAAAAATAAGTACAGAAAAACATGAACTGTAGAAGAAGTTAGCTGCTATGGATTCAGAAAAAGTAAAAAAGAAAATAAAAAAATTGATCCCCATATATACCAGTAGGAGTCAGTGGGGCATGAGAAACAGAAATGCCTCTGCATGACTTGACAGGATAAATAAAGATTGATAATACTTTTTTATTTTCATCCATATCTTCTTCTTCTCTTTTTAGGGTACTTCAGTTGAGCTTTAAGTTCAATAGCAGCTGAATTTCTGAGCAGAGCTAAGCTTTGGATTTGCTTATGGTGAAGTATGGATGCAGTACTTTATCTACACAGCTGACCCTGCCCATTACGGGATGACTTCACTGTAGTTCTTTTAGATATATAATTTTGAGATATCTTTAACTAGTTAAAAACTCGGTATCTATATCCCACTTTATATACGAACGAGTATTTTATATTTTAATATTGGATGAATATCACATATTTTATTATTTAAAATTAATAAATATATATCAATCATTTATCGGTCTGGTCACTGCCGGCGACGTCGCGAGAAGTCCACTGAACCTTATCATTTAGAGGAAGGAGAAGTCGTAACAAGGTTTCCGTAGGTGAACCTGCGGAAGGATCATTGTCGAAACCTGCCCTGCAGAACGACCCCGCGAACATGTTTGCTAATTGCAAGGGGGAGCGGGGGTCGCCATGCCCCCAGTCCCCCGATGTCGGCGAGAGGGGTGGGGGTGTATATATAGAAACATATATCAAGTATAATTTTCTTATAATTTTTATCTACTCATCCTTACTTAAAAATAAATATTATTTATTTATTTATTTTAAATTATAAAATATAAATCAATTAATTAGTTATTATATAAATATATAAACGTATCACCTCGATTGTTGGCTGGGATTTATATATTTTAAATATTTTAAGGTCTAATAGACCATTAAATAATTCTATATATCATTCACAATAAAAGGGATTAAGATCTTATTTACATTAATAAATAAAATATTTAATTTATTAAAAATTTAAATTAGTTTGATTAAAATAGAGTAAAATCAACTATTAAAATTGAGTTTAGTTTTATTCAACATCAAAATGATTAGAACTACTCACTTGATTGATTAGATCTTAATTTTTATAAATTATTGAAATATATTCTCTATAAGTGCAACTGAAATTTAATTTTGACATCGAATTATCATTTAAAGTTAAAATTATCTCTCATGCTATATTAAATGAATGAGTGTCTGTATAGTTAAACGAATAAATATGGATAATTAATTAAATATTATCCTTTATAAATTATTGATATATATTATTTTTATTAAATAATATGGGATCCCTAATAGAATTTTAAGATTATGAATTAAAATATTAATAGTGCCACCTCTTTGATTGGATTTATAATTTTTTGTGTTTCCTTCTTCTTTGGGAAGCTCTAAATTATATTTAAGAATGAGCGCTTTGTGAGGCAATTCCTACCACAGAAAGTGTTCACTAATTCCTTGGCCCACAAATAATCACTTATTGGCGGTGTTGTACAACACTTAATTCTTTTTCCACAGAGAAGACAACATTTGTCCAATTATAGGGAGAGTGCAAATGTACATGGGCATATATGACAGCCTGTTTTTGTCAGTTTATTATTTGCAAAAAATGCAAAAAGAAATAAAATATAGATATATTCCCAAATAAAAAAGAAGATAAAACGGCAAAACCCATTAACAAAATTATTAGATTATATTTGGTAATGATATATAATATGATTATATTACAGATTTTATTATTTTATTTGGTAATTAAATTTTTTAATATAATATAATAATAAATATATCATATTATTAATTATCTTTAATTTTGATGTACAACTCAATATACATAAAATTTATATAATTAAATATGATCTTTCGACAAAGAATATGTATATTAAATTCTTATTTTCTAATTAAAAATTCTTTAATATAAATGAAAAAGATAAAAATTTAGAGATTTAATAAAATAAAATTGATGTCCAGAAAATAAACACATGAAACTCAAGAGCCTTTTAATAATAGGTTTTGGAAGCAAAATCTTCCCTTTTAAATCCATGAAAATACCTTTATGTCTGATTGATCAAATTGTTATTAAATAATTATGATTTGCCCTATGAAGTTGTTATACTTTAGTAAGAATCTAATTTTTTTATATTGTTATTATAATTTCTTTATGAAATAAAATGATCTTAAAATGAAAAACAATATCTAAATATCTAAATAAATTTGTTCATGTATTTATCATAAATCAGTATTAATATATAATTAAGTATATGCAAGATTGGTCATTATTTAAATAATCACTATAGGGGTTATTAAATATTTAATTATGACTTACTAGTAATTTTATATATTAGGAGAAAAAAAAAAGAAATAAAAAACATAAGCATGCAAGTAAATTTTCAGATTCATTAAACTAAATGCTCATTTAGACTAAAGTCTTAAAATTTATGAATTTACTAAAATTTATACAATTAAAAATTTTAAGTTTTTAATTGATTTATGAATTAATAGATTTTTTAAAATTATAATATATTCATTATGCATATATAAATTTGTAAAAGTAATTGCAAAGTGATAAGAGTGGTATATATAATTGCTGTTATCCTTCAAGAAAATAATTTTATCACCTTAATCAAACGGTAAATTAAAGCAAGTATATATATATATATTACACAGTGTACTTCTCTAGAAAAACTGTTATAATTTAAGCAAAGATTAGCAAAAATTAAAAATAAAAATCTCAACCCAATTTCAGTCGGATTCTAATGGAAAGACCTCAAAATTCACCCTATAAAGTAAAGCAATAAAGATTTAGGGGTTTGTTTGATATTGTTCTTCAAAGTTTGGGTCTCATGGAGAGATTTTAAAGTTTTCAATCAGCTCTTAATTAGGACTTTCATGGATTTTTGAGTTTTGGGACTTTAAGTTTTCTTTCTGTTGGGCAATAAGAGAAGTTCTTGCATTGGGGGTTCAACTAAAGTTTTGTAAAGTCATTTTCCCATTCATCCATTCCTTCCTGTTGATGGGAGAATCTACAGCATCTGATGATTGTTCTATTATTTTTAGGTCAAAATTGAACTGACTCTTCCATTGGCTATTTTGGATGTACGAATGGAAGATTCAATAGAACCCACAAAAAAGACAAAAGAAAATAATAAGAAAAAAAAAAAAACATAAGCATGCAAGTAAATTTTCAGATTCATTAAACTAAATGCTCATTTAGAATAAAGTCTTAAAATTTATAAATTTACTAAAATTTACACAACTAAAAATTTTAAGTTTTTAATTGATTTATGAATCGATAGATTTTTTAAAATTATAATATATTCATTATGCATATATAAATTTGTAAAAGTTATGACAAGAGTGTCAAAGTCAATGAATGGGTAAGTCGTCAATCCCTAAAACGGACTATGTAACATATTTTATCTATTGGGTTACGGGCGGACATTTTTCCAGAAGTTTTTATTATATCAACTATTGTTATGTAATTCCTGTTGAAGTATATATTTGGGGTGGTTACAAGGCAGACGCTTTCAAAGCGTACTCATATATATATATATATATATGAAAATCTTACCCCATATTTTTTTTAACCAAATTGTGGCAATTCTGGAGTGACATATACAGAATTGCCACAATTTGGTTAAAAAAATATGGGGTAAGATTTTCTTATTTTTTTGCGCGGTACATCACCAAATAGGATGATATATATATTATAAGTATATTATATTTGAATATATTGACTTGTATTCTAATTGTTGACTTTTAATAAATGTGTATTATTTATTTATCCATTTTAATATACAAGTGAAACATTTTAATAAATTAGTTTGTTGGTTTATTATATGAATTGTTATTATAATTTTGATTATAAATTTATTTTAATTTAAAAGAATTGAAACTACATTTATTTATTTTAAAAATTAATTTAATTAAAGTACATTAGATATATATATAATACAAATTTGATAAATGATTTAATTAATAATATTAGAATCAAATTCTATTATTTTAAGATTCTTTCTCAATAATTTTTTTTAATATTCTAGGTTTTATAATATTATTAATTAATGCATTGATTTTACAGACTGATTAATAATAAAAATATAGTTAATGTGTTTATTTAAAATTAAAATTGTCATTTAATTAGTAAGTATTAGATTAATCAATATATTAATTATATTTTTATAAATTAGCATTCAAAATATAGGCATTACATATGATGATTATGTTTATATATTAAAATTATATGTATGAATATTATTCTTGGAAAATAATTTTAAGTTTTGAAAACATCAGACTGCTTGTTGGGGACAATTCCTGCCTCAGAAATTGGCCAATGATTCAGTGACTTGCCAAAGCAAACAAGTGGATTGCCATTTCTTTTCCAAATCTCATTTTTGGTTAAATGTATTTGGAAGTTTGTCCTTGTTTAATTCAAAGAAAAATCATTATTATTAATTCTTTTAGTTATGAATAAAAAGAGAAATATTTCAACTCGTAATTTAATTCAAATTAAAATATACATCTATCATTGGCTAATTTCATACATATAAAAAAATCATTATTATTTGTTCAGATTTTGCAAGCCAATCTGCAATACTATATTACTTTCAGTACCCATATGAGAGATCTGCACTCTCCAGGCTACAATTCTGATTATCATTCTGCCACTAATTTAAGAGTCCACCTCAAGAATGATTCTTTTTATCTTTTATCTTTTTTTTTCTCTTATTATATTAGTCTTTTCTTTTTCTTTAGTGTTTTAGGCTTTTTCCTTTGAGAATTTTGATGTTCCTCTTCTATCTCAAGATTTGTCTTGATTGTCTCCCATAGGATGTAATAGACCTTCAAGCTTCATGATAATGGACTTATAGCTTTGAGTATGGTAGTTAGACTTTAGGTCTTTCCTTCTTTTTTCTTCTTTCTTCTTCTTCTTCTTCTTCTTCTTCTTAGGACTAGAGATTTGTATATTTTAAAAGGTCCGACTACCGACTGGTTATGAATCACTTAAAAAAATCGATAGCTGATTATTCATACGTCAGTCGATAATCTAATTTTTTTAAAGTTTTTTAAACTTTTATTAAAAAAATAAATAATTAAAGTGATTTAATCAATCTTTTAATATCAAATCTACTTTAACTGATTTTTTATTTATTTCATTTACACACGTATATTACTTTTTAAATATTATATTTTAAAATCTCCTAGTTCCATCTTTCATAATATGAACAAAATAAAGCCTCGTATCTTTAAATTTGATGCTTGTGGCAAGTTGATTATAAAAGGTGTCTAGTAGGAAACACCATCATCATCATCATGCTTCCCTTTTGCCTTTTTTTTTTTTTCCTGTTATAATGTGAGGCTAGGTATAAGTGGACAACTTGATCTTTAATCACTGCCATATTACTTTATAGAATTCAAGATTCTCAATATTAGTGACTTGATAACTCCACTAATATTAATATTATATTATTATACTAATACTATTATTATTTCACTATTTTTATTTTTAATTTATTTTTTTAACAAAGATAGAATAATATTAATAAGATTGAAAGACTGTTTTAGCTATGCTGTGTGCTAGACTATTATAAAATCTAGGACATGCCTAAATAACTCCATTAGATTAAAAATATCAGTAAAAATGGTGACGATTGCTGAAGGAATCAGAGTTGATTTCTCAGCTATCTGAATGACTTTTAGAGCATCTCCCTCAAATATAACTTTTGGCCAAGGGAACCTTGATGCCCAATCCATGCAATCCCATAGCGACAGACTTTCTAACATTAAGGGATCACTTATGCCTATATATAGTTTAGAGAAAGACTGTATTACTTGGTCATTTGCGTTCCTGGGAAGAAAACCAACACTACCTCTGTTTACATGTCTTCTGCTAGCAACATCGCTAATATGATATCCTCTTCTGAAAGCCATTTTCCTTGACACACTAACATTTTCCTCGCTTTCCAGATATTCCATAGAGTGAATGCCACCAATCTGATTGTTGAATCA
Organism: Ricinus communis; assembly: GCF_019578655.1. Lineage (NCBI taxonomy): Eukaryota > Viridiplantae > Streptophyta > Magnoliopsida > Malpighiales > Euphorbiaceae > Ricinus > Ricinus communis. The sequence continues at coordinate 14,551,003 of NC_063259.1, read as the reverse complement.
TCATTACTTTCATCTTAGAGGTCTTGTCGAAGCTTATCCCTTGCTGATAGAAATGAGTCCAACTGAAAGACTGATGATATAATGCCTAAGGGAGACAGACGCCAAATATGCTGAGAAAAGTAACACAAAAAGAAAAGACGCATCCTAGATTCCGAGGCGCCACGCCACTGACAACATCCTTCTTTACTTAGTCTTCGGTATGGGAGAGATCCCACTGGTAATGCATTTGATAAAAGCTTCCACAGAAACATCTTAATCTTATTTGGGAAATTCATTTTTCATAAATGCTTCCATCGACGACTCTCCATCGAACCAATATTTGGTACAGGAACTGGGTGTCCTAGTCGTTGTTGTGTGCGCCAAAGAAAATATCTTGATCCTACTGTGTAGCATCTTGATGACTGGAAATGCCATATCAAGATATCATCTGAATTTCTCATACTAATGGGAATTCCAAGAATAGCAGCAACTTGTGTAGGTGAAAAGCGTTGATGGAGGAGAGAAACTTTCCATGCTTTGCGATCAGAATCAATAAAGTGAGTCACATTTTTATCTATCAGGATTAAAAAGGGCAATGCTTGTATTACTGGTAGGGAATCTATGGGTATCTATGAATCTCTAAAAGCCTTTACTGAATGACCACTAATTTGCCATCGAATGCCAGAAGAAATTAAATTCATTCCTTTGCATAGACTCCTCCATGCCCACGAAGGGTTCGACCCCACATCACAATGCAGAATATCCAAATTTGGAAAATATATTCCTTTTGCGGACCTGTGCTATTAAAGAATCTGGTTTAGAAATCATTTGCCAAACTTGTTTCGCTAACAATGCAATGTTGAATCCCTGAAGATCTTTAAACCCCAGTCCCTCAATTGATATACAGCGAGCTCCAAGCAATCCAATGCATCCCCTTTTCCTGTTCTGCCCCTACCAGAAATTAGCTAGAATCTGATTAATTTCCTTATATATTCCAGTTGGTATCATGAAGCAACTCATAGGGAATACTGGTATAGCATATGCCACTGCCTTAATAAGAATTTCTTTGCGTGTTGGTGAAAGGAATTTTTTCTTCCATTTAGAAACCTTCTACGCACCTGGAAACCAATTGTGCAAAAGTTTTCTTTTTAGATTTATCAATAATAGCGGGAAGTCCTAGATAGTGTAGAAATTGTAATTGTAATTTTATTGATATGTGATGAGTTTACAAGTATGAATTTTAAGATTTACAGTATGTGAATGTTCTGTTATATACATGACTGAGTTGCAACGGTCTTTAAGCTATCTAATGACCCCCTATGATCTATGTCAATGTTCACTTTTGAATTTGGAAGGGTTGAAGCGACTTTTCTTCCTTAGGGTGGAAATGTTGCTCCTTTTTCCTATGTTTGCACGCCTATGATGACATGTTTGTACAGCTTTTAGCTGTACAAACCTGAGGCCTTGCCCTTTGGTCCCTTGTCCCTATGTCTCTCATTTCTAATTCAAACAAAGCTTCAAGGTTTGGTTCTTCAACACTCCCCCTCAAGGTGGGTTCGAATAGGTTGATAGAACCCATCTTGCTAAGAAGGCTTTGATGATTTGCTTTGTCAAGAACCTTTGTAAATATATCTGCCAACTATTCGTGGCTTCTGACGAACGGAGTTTCAATTTCTCCAGATTGTACTTTTTCTCTTATGAAATGGCAGTCGACTTCAATGTGTTTAGTTCGTTCGTGAAAAACAGGATTTGATGCGATGTGTCTGGCTGCTTGATTATCACAATACATTTTCATCGGGCCTTTGCATTCTATTTTCATGTCAACAAGCACTTGTTTAATCCAAATAAGCTCGCTAGCTGTTGACGCCATGGCTCGATATTCAGCTTCTGCGCTTGATTTTGCGGTTATAGTTTATTTCTTGCTTTTCCATGTTACTAAATTTCCTCCTACAAAGTTGCAGAATCCTGAAGTTGATTTTTTGTCATAGCTTCCTGCCCAATATGCATTAGAGAAACCAACTATAGTATTAGCATTATTATTTTTCATCCAAATACCTTAACCTGGGGTGCCTTTGAGATATCTAAGAATTCTATCAATAGCATACAAGTGGCTGGTACGAGGAACATGCATAAATTGGCTTACCATACTTACTACATAAGCAATATCAGGTCTAGTGACGGTTAGATATATTAACTTCCCTACTAGACGCTGATAATGACCTACGTTATCTAATGGGTTTCCATCTTCCAAATTAAGTTTGATATTAGTTTCCATTGGGGTGTTTATAAGTTTGGTTCCTATTTTTCCTGTTTCTTTCAAAAGGTCAAGAACGTACTTTCTTTGAAACAAAAATAGACCTCTATGAGATTTGGCTATTTCTATCCTAAGAAAGTATGATAGTTGACCTAGGTCTTTGATATCAAATTCTCCTTTTAGTTTTTGCTTAACCTCTTCAATCTCCTCATTATTATTACCGGTTATGATAATGTCATCTACATATACAAGAATAGTAATAGTGCATATATGGGTGTGTTTTACAAACATAGAAGAATCAGAGGCACATTTGTTAAAATTGATATTTAAGAGAAAATGGCTTAGCTTGGCATACCATACTCTTGGAGATTGCTTTAATCCATAGATTGCCTTTTTGAGTTTACATACCAAGGAGTGATTTGATGAAGACTTGTAGCCTGGAGGAAGGGTCATATAGACCTCTTCATCTAGAGACCCTTGGAGGAAAGTGTTTTTCACATCCATTTGGAACAGACTCCATCCTGAGTTAGTAGCAATAGATAATAAAATGCGAACAGTACTCTTTTTAGCTACGGGTGCAAAGGTTTCCTGGTAGTCCACCCCATAAGTTTGGATAAACCCTCTTGCTACTAACCTAGCCTTATATCTTTCAATTGTACCATCACATTTGTATTTTATTTTGTATATCCATTTACAATCGACGGGTTTTTTATTTGGTGGCAAAGTGATAATATCCCAAGTATCATTTTTTTCTAGGGCCTGGAGCTCTTCCTTGATGGCTTTACACCAATTGGGATTAGTATTAGCTTCATAAAAGGATGTGGGTTCGGTGTGTGTTGTGAGATTCCCTAGGTATGCCTTATATTGATTTGATACTGAATCATAATTAATGAAACGTTGAATTGGATACGACACCTTATGGGATACATAGTCCCTTAACCTAGCAGGAGGTCTAGTTGGTCGGGTGGATCTTCGCAGGGCAATTTTTTATTGTGACTCATCTTCTCTATTACTCTCATGCTCTCCCCCTAAAGGAATTGCCTTGGGAATTGCCTCTGGATATGGCTCCCTCATTGTTGGAGTATCCTGTATTTGACTGTAAAAAAAGGACAGGTTAGGCAGAAATAATAAGGTATGGGGCCCATGGATTTTAGTTAAATCATTTGTGAAGTAAGGTTCACTTTTAACAAATGACACATCCCGAGAGATGTAGGTCTTGCGAGTGGAGGGATCATAGCATTTATATCCTCTTTTTTCTGAGGAATATCCTAGGAACACTATTTTAACCGAACTCTTATCGAGTTTGTGATGGTGTTTGATATGAAAAAGAATGTGCCCTAATTCTATTTTTCTTCCCTTGAGAATTTCTAGAGGGCTGAGATTTTTTTAGTTTGATACTGGGTAATCTGTTGATGAGATTCGTCAACAGAGATACGTAGTGGTTAGGAGGGCATCCAACCAAAAAATATTTGGAACATTATTTTGAAAAAGAAGGGTCAAGGTGACTTCAAAGAGGTGCCTGTTTTTTCTTTCGGAAACTCCATTTTGTTCCGGGTATTAATGCAGGTGGTTTGATGCAAGATGCCCTTTTTAAAAAAGAAGTTTGAAAAATTTTATTTATATATTCAGTGCCATTGCCATTGTCTGAGCGAAAAATTTTAATTTTGGCAGTGTACTGATTTTGGATAAAATTAAAAAAAAAAAAATAAGTAAAGACCTTATTTTTTTTCTTTTTAACAAATAAACCCAAGTAGTGCGGGAGTAATCGTCAATGAATGGGACAAAATATCTGAAATGATTATATGAGGTAACGGGGGTAGGTCCCTAATGTGTGCTACTTGTGTTAGCTACAATCTAAGGTAGTGTACCTATCAATGTAGTCTAGCACTAATGGCGAGTATCAATGTTGTATTCCTCGGGAAAGTGAAAGCCCAGAGTTACTCCTTTGTTCTTTGTTATATTAACCTAAAATGAGTGATGAATAATTTCTAAACTAACTAATAGCTACAAGCTAAGTTCTAAGGGAGATGCATGAGTAATTGATAACTAAATTAACCAAGACAAGAAAGCAAACCCAAAGGGAACCTAAACTAGTTGGCAATCAAACAAAAGATAAAGGATTGGTGAGTCTAATTATGCTACCCGTGGACGAATTCTTAACCGAATTCGGTTTCTCTCTCGAGATAACTGAATTCCTAAATCTAATAACCTAAAATTGGAATCTCTTCCTAACGATTGATTCTTAAATTAGCATTAAACTTTAATCCGCCTCTATTAAGCTTTGTTAATTCTTAATCCGGCTAGTTAATTATTTTTATCTCTAAGCGATTATTAACTAGTTCTTACTATTCAAATTTCCAATTGCCAAATGGACTTCTCAATCACATAAAGCAATCTAAACACACAATTCATAACGTCTCATGAATAATGCATTATCTTATTAATACTAAAAGTAAGAAAAATACAAAACTAACCCAAACAATCCAACAATATAATACTAAGCCAACATAGTAAAGAAATCCTAATGGGTTTAATCAATCTAGCTAATCATGTTCATTATCAAAATCCACAAGAATACAATTACAACAAAGAGTAAAGGTAGAGAAAACCCGATTACACCCTTGGATGAAAGTAAATAGCCACAATTCCTCTTGCTCAAATTGAATCGATTCTTGTTCCTCTTACTCAATTTGAAAACCAATCAACAAACCTCGCCCAATCTTCAATCTTTGAAGGGAATCCGATTGAAACCTTGATCCAAGTCTCCTTTTCCCTTGGTTCCAGCTCAGAAAACCCTTAGAGAGAGAAATATTAGGGTTTGGGACGTTCTCTCCCGCTCTCCTTTCTTTCATCTTGCTCTTTCTTTTAATTAATTCGTCTTGTCGCCGCGAACATGGCCGTATTCCTGGCCGTGTTACTCTTTGTGGTTGTGCTCCCTAATGCCTCTTCTTCTTTGATGTCTAATGCACCCAAAACGGTCGTGTTGGTGCCCGTGTTGGGAACACAGCCAGTGTTGAAACCAACACGGCCATGTTCAGCTTCCTCATGCTCGTACTTAGCTTGTTTCGGCAGCTTTGACGTCCAATTATGCTCCAATTCGGTCCCTTTATCATTCTTTGACTTCTTTTGAACCTAATGCACACAAACAGACGTATAGGATGAGTGTTGGGACCAATTTACATCTAAATGTCCATAAAATCAATCTTAAAAGTCCCATTTAGATGTGTGTATTTTACACACATCAAATAACTCCACACTTAGCTCATTGCTTGTCCTCAAACAATCAAAAGTAAAATAAGGAAAATAAACCACTAAGGAACAATACTTAAACTGATAAACAAGTTAGAGAGCTCCTGCACATATCCTTAATAAGCGTAAGTCAAACAAAAAGAAACGATGTAATCAATTCAAGTATCACAACCAAGATGCCAATAATTTGCAAAATATTGTCTCAACAAAATTATTCAGAACCAACTCCTCACCAGATTCACTATAAATCACTTAAAATGTTTAAAGGATAGTGTTTAATCCCTTAATGCATCAACTACTGCCTTACTTACTATATACTTGCTCTTAAATCCTACTCCTACCACCTATGGAGAGTCAACAACCATGTCAAGAGGTCTTTATAAGGGTTGTAATGGGGATTAGGTAGAGGTAGGTAAATTTGGTAAGAGTTGAACCTATGGTGTTCTGCAATGAAATACATGACCTGCACACAAGTCACAATGATCACAAGGGACAAACAATGGACAGTAGTCCAAGGTGGGAAATAGGAATCAAGTCAAAATGTTTAGCTCACTTACTTTCTTTCTTTTCATCACCTTTCCCTCTTATTCTTCTATTTATTTATTTTTTCTTTTTTTCTTTTTTTTCATAAGGGAAAAATATTCACATAATAGAGTGAATTTCTTTTGGATTGAAGAAAGCTGCTATAAGATTCCACACTATTCCCAAGATAAAAATTCCCAATAAGAACAACTTATATGCAAAATTATAACCCAAAGCAGAATAAAACTAAGTGGTAATGGAATATGATTAAAAAAATGGTGAAAGAAGGGGTTATCTACAGAATCAATAAACGAATGAAGGCTATTTGGCTAGAATAAAAAACCTAAGTGCCTCTATTGTACCAAAGTGTTAAACTCTCCTTGTGGCCCTCATAAGCATTACCAAGCAAGTTTTAAAAGTAAAGACAGTAATTGACACTCTCAACAAGAAATAAATACAAGCATATAAAGTGTATACTTACAATTTAGGCTCGATTTCTCACAAGTGTGCTTTTGAGTAGGTTCCAAACAAAAATCATCAAATTGAATAAACCAAAGTAACTAGTACAAAACTCAAACTAATTATCTTACATTCTTCCGCAAAACTCAACATTATCGGTTTTACCCAATCACATGGACATGAACAGGATTTCAAAAGCAAGTCAACAGTAAGAGCATCGAAACAAAGTGAATAATTTTTAAAATTTTACAAAAAATTGCATAAAGAATAAATAAATAACTGAGATGGGATAAATGAAATGTGATATATACACTAGAAAAGGATCTGAATTTCATATACAAAATAATAAAAACACGAAAAAAAGTGTATATAAATATCACCACCCCACACTTGAAGGACACACTGTCCTCAGTGTACAAAATATAAGAAATAATAAAGGAAAAAGAACTAATATTGCCCTGACTATAGCTCCGGAGTGAAAAGAGGTGCATCAGCAGGTATATCAGGACGTTGGCTGGTCTGTGGTGGAGGAGTGGCTACTCTCTGAGGATCGGAAGTAGTGTCACATGCAGGAGCTGGTGGATCAACAGGAGCAGCGTCAATAGGAGGCTCATCAGGCTGCTGTGTGGAAGGGTGCTCAGTCGGAGAGGGAGGGCCAGCTGGATCATCCGCTAGAGGGATGTCAAAATGGCTCTTCTCTAGAACCCGGCTATGTGAACAAGCAGGTGAAAAGTCTGTAGCAAAAATATCATCAAACATGTCATTGGCCATAGAGGCCTCTAACCTACCTCCCTGCTCAATCAGGGCTTGAAGCATAGCCCTCTGCCTCTCAAACTGAGCCATCATCTGGCTCTGAAACTCAGCCTGACGCTGTAAAAGGTCCTGCTGAAAAGCCTCTTATCGAATGAAATGCTGCTGCTACTCCTCTGCCAACCTCTGCACTGTAAGCTGCAGCTCTCTAAACTCAATTGGAGAGACTCCTAAAACAGCTGATGAAGAGCCAGAAGGAGTTGAAGTAGATGGTTTGGAGGAAGACTCCAGAATATCAGAAGAAGGTGGGACATCCTGTGTACCATGGGCTCGTGGGGCAGGTCGCTCCTCTCTGAGTGCTACTAAGAGAGCATTCCTTAATCTATACTCTGGTCCTAGCGGACCTTGCCTATGAGTCACCATCCCCATACTAACCAATTGGGTAAGTCCCAACGTCTCCATCACCCCCAGCTCTGTCAGATGTGGTATCGCCTCCTCCAAAACTCCTAAGCTCCTAGCCAGTCGAGTAATGTAAGTCCCAAAATAGAAAAATACCTTCTTTGAATTGTTGCAGAAGATATTAATCTGTCTGGCCAACAAGTATCCCATGTCGATGGGTGGTCTTTGGTGCATCTTTGTAAAGTATAAATAAGTCCCACGGGTAACTACACCACCGCTATCTCCCCCGCGATGGTCCTATCCAAGAATGCATGCAAGTACTGCAGCCCTCGTGTTAGACGCCTTGACTGGCCGCACCTCGGTGTCATTAGAAATCTCGGCCCACATCTGCAGATATGACACACCAGGCGTGTGTATATAGCGACTATAAACCTCTCCAGCTGCATCCTCCTCAGTCCACAAGCCCAAGTGTACCCCAAACTGCTGTACACTCATCGTGAAAGTTTGTTTTGCTAGTCTGAAACTGATCGCATCCGATTGTTAGAAGTTTCACAACTGGCTCTACAGAAAGAAAGTGCTGGCAAACTCCACAGCCAACTCCCTATATGTTGGTTCAACTATCTCAAAGAAATGCTAAAATGGGGGCGTCTCAAGATATTGGCGGACCGCAGCTGCAAGTCCGATGGTTTCCAGTGCTGGCCAGTTTATCCTACGCCCCTTTCCCAAATCTTTGTGCCTCATTGATTGATATCTCTGCTCAAAGGTGGGCTGCCCTTGGAAAAGTAGGAATCAATAGCACTGCGGTGGTCTAATTTGGCCTGAACTAGTCGGTGCAGCGCCTGACAATCGAGAGGAAGAGGAACCATTGGTCTGCCTCCTCTTGTAAACTCTTGATCCTTATCTGGTGGACATGGTACCAGAAAAAGAAATTTTTAGTACTAAGGATCAACGAAATTCTGGCAGCACAACGACTTAAAATGGACAAACCGAACAATTTAACTTGATAAAATTAAACTGCTCAATGTCCTACAAAGAAAATTCAATCCACAACATTGCTAACCAATTCTAACCAATTAAATTTTCAATTCATCAACATGGAGTTTAACTTCGCCATAATCCATCACAAGTCAAACCAACATGCTAATATAAAACAGATACAACGGAGTCCACTATATATGACAGAGCCTACTGTTTAGCTGCCAACAATAATAATAAAGAGGAAAATAAAGAATTAATCACAATCATGAATAATGGTAGAAAAGAAAAACGGAAAATATGAGCAAGTTAGGTATATAAACTAAATTAAAGAAAATAAAAAAAATTAAGCACAAACATGAATGTAAATGCATGCACCAAATAATAAAATAAGGAAATAAACTAAAAAAAATTAAAACACAAATTCGAACACAAAGAAAACATATATTCGAACTAATATCAAAATAAAAAAAAATATGGAAAATGAAGTTGGAGGGTACTTACTTGACAAACCGAATATCCAAAGCCTTCAAGATGAGAAATAAGAAGTGAGAGAGTAAGATAGGAGAGAATTGCTAAACTAAAGGAGAGCAAAATTTTTAGCCATTTCGAAATGAAGTGGTATATATAGGGAACGCTGTTCACCAACAGTTCCAAAACACGGTCTGGATATCGGGCCGTGTTAAGCGAATTTAAACGTTATGACTTACCAACTTCTTAGAACACGCCCGTGTTTATGGAACACGGGGACGTGTTGGGGACACGGTCTGGCATAAATTCCTGTGTGGCCGACTGTGAACGTGTTCATCTTAATTTGATTTTCTTCAATTAGAACACGGTCCGTATTAAGGAACACGGTCAATGTTAAGGAACACGGTCTCAAACACAACCGTGTTGATCTCCAAAAAATGCAAAAGTTGCGATTCTCAGCACTTTCTCACTCTTTCTCACCTGCACAACCAACAAGTCCTCAACTCATACACTCAAGATAAATAAAACTTACCAAAAATAAACTGTAAAATCTAATCAAACTAAGTTCACAATAAAGGGTAAATTATTAAAATTGAAAAATAGAATTTGAGTTGCCTCCCAAAAGCGCTTCTTTTTGATGTGATGAGTCTTCTTAGCTGGACTCATGGTGAAAAGCAAACGATAGGGATTGATGACCATCCATCCTTCTTCCAAGCAAATGTCTTCAAGTATCCGCTTAGAGGGATAATTGTCAATTTCCTCTTCCCGACTATCAAGCAAGCTGCCAGTATGATGGGCAAAACTCGCTCCTCGTATAATTGCACGTAGTCATGATGCTCTAGGGGCTCTTCCAATTTGAAAGCTGAAGTTTCACCAATTGGAAGGATCGACGGCTGGGCAATTTCTTCAGGAACGTCGATGGTTTTCTCTAGTCCTTGGCTTGGTTCACTTGCTAGAAGAAACTCGAGCTCCTCCAAGATTTCTTCATTGGATAACTCGTACTCATCTTCCATTATCGAAGGGACTTGTGGAAAATCCATCAAAAATTCCTCTAACTGCAACTCAGCATCATCAACTATATGTTCCTGTTGGTAGTCTTTCAGAGGGATCATATTTGCCTCTTCCTTTTCTAGTTCTATCTCCATGTTCAAAAAGTCGTCTTGCACAGAAGCATCATCGTCAAACATAATAGATGAACCAGAAAAATTCTCACCTGAACGCAAAGTGACGGCACTCAAATGTTCCTCGGATTCAATAGCGTTTGATGGAGTTCCTAATTTCTCTTCAGCTAGTAACTTGAAGATTAAGCCTACTTGATGCTCTATGTTCTTAATCGAGGCTTGTTGATCTTCAAGTATCCTCTCTGTTTATTGGAATCTATCCTCAAGACTTGCAATAAATCTCATCATCAGCTCCTCTGACACTAACTCTTCACCTTGAGTTGATGGTGCAAGATTAGGCTGCTGAAATTCTAGTGGTTCTTGGCCATCTAAGCTCCATCCAAGGGTGAATGAATGCTCAACTCTTAATTGTAGGTGCTTTCATACAAGTCATTTTGCCAACTTTCCGTATAATTCACCTGTTCATAGTTATAAGAACAATGAGCAACATCACTATATAATGGATAATCATTACTCAAATGTAAACCACAACAAAATTCACAAAAAAACTTGAGATGAAAGGATAGGAGTGGAGAGTTGATCGGTAGCCCTGCAAAACGATTCCACTCGAGCTTCTAAAGATGCACGGGTATCCCAATTTTTAGCACTCTTAGTTCCTAATCCCATTTTCCAACGTGTCATACAAAGAGTTTAGCATTGAACCTCTTTATCATCCACTACCCGAATCCTAAAATTAACTAAATAAATATGTATAAATAAAAGAAAATAAATAATAATAAAAACCATAAAATAAAATAATAATAAGTCTAGTTTTCAAACATTCCCCGGCAACGGCACCAAAAACTTGATGTGTGCTACTTGTGTTAGCTACAATCTAAGGTAGTGTACCTATCGATGCAGTCTAGCACTAATGGCGAGTATCAAGGTGATATTTCTCGGGAAAGTGAAAGCCCAGAGTTACTCCTTTGTTCTTTATTATATTAACCTAAAATGAGGGATGAATAATTTCTAAACTAACTAATAGCTACGAGCTAAGTTCTAAGGGAGATGCAGGAGTAATTGATAACTAAAATAACCAAAACAAGAAAGCAAACCCAAAGGGAACCTAAACTAGTTGGCAATCAAACAAAAGATAAAGGATTAGTGAGTCTAATTATGCTACCCGTGGATGAATTCTTAACCGAATTCCTAAATCTAATAACCTAAAATTGGAATCTCTTCCTAATGATTGATTCTTAAATTAGCATTAAGCTTTAATCCGCCTCTATTAAGCTTTGTTAATTCTTAATCCGGCTAGTTAATTATCCTTATCTCTAAGCGATTATTAACCAGTTCTTGCTATTCAAAATTCCAATTGCCAAATGGACTTCTCAATCACACAAAGCAATCTAAACACACGATTCACAACGTCTCATGAATAATGCATTATCTTATTAATACTGAAAGCAAGAAGAATATAAAACTAACCCAAACAATCCAACAATATAATACTAAGCCAACATAGTAATCCCAATGGATTTAATCAATTTAGCTAATCATGTTCATTATCAGAATCCACAAGAATACAATTACAACAAAGAGTAAAGGTAGAGAAAACCCGATTACACCCTTGGATGAGAGTAAACAGCCCCAATTCCTCTTGCTCGAATTGACTCGATTCTTGTTCCTCTTGTTCGATTTGAAAACCAATAAACAAACCTCGCCCAATTTTCAATCTATGAAGGGAATCCGATTGAAACATTGATCCAAGTCTCATTTTTCCTTGGTTCCAGCTCAGAAAACCCTTAGAGAGAGAAATATTAGGGTTTGGGACGTTCTCCCCCGCTCTTCTTTCTTTCCTCTTGCTCTTTCTTTTAATTAATTCGTCCTGTCGCCACGAACATGGCCGTGTTCCTAGCCGTGTTGGAAACACGGTTTGGTGTTTCTGGCCGAGTTACTCTCTGTGGTCGTGCTCCCTAACGCCTCTTCTTCTTTGATGTCTAATACACCCAAAACGGTCGTGTTGGTGCCCGTGTTGGAAACACGGCCAGTGTTGAAACCAACACGGTCATGTTCAGCTTCCTCATGCTCGTACTTAGCTTGTTTCGGCAGCTTTGACGTCCAATTATGCTCCAATTCTTCCCTTTATCATTCTTTGACTTCTTTTGAATCTAATGCAAACAAACAGACGCATAGGATGAGTGTTGGGACCAATTCACATCCAAATGTCCATAAAATCAATCTTAAAAGTCCCATTTAGCACATCAGTCCCCAAACATCAGAATAAATTAAATCAAACATATTTTCAGATACAGTAGAAGATAGAGGAAAAGGCAAGCGAGTATGTTTAGAAAATTTACAAATGTCACAACAACTAGAATTTAAATTTAAACAAAAAAGTTGGTTTAAAATTTTATCGGACAGATGCCCAAACCATCGAAGTATCAACATTCCTTGATCTACTGAACTGGTCGAGACAAGACATTGGTTGGTGGAGTTTGTGAGGTAGTATAGACCATTTTCAAAATGTCCCTCACTAATCGTCTTCCCTGTGATTCGATCCTGAAATAACACTGTAATAGGTGAGAATATGATATTACAATTCAAGGTCCTTATTTTTCCAACAGATAATAAATTATACTTAAAATCAGGCAAGAGTAGTATATCTTGTATATTATTGTGAAATAATTTAGAGGAGCCAAAGCTAGAGACTTTAGCTCGACCTCCGTTGGCAACAATCACATGTTGGAAATCTATAGGTACAAAATTTTATAATTTTGTTGAATCTCACGTCATGTGATTAGTTGCACCAGAGTCAATGATCCAATCTTGAGAAATTTTTAAAGAATCTGAGCAATTTTTAAATACTAAACCTGACCCATGGGGTTGCTGGTGCTAAATAATTGATTGAAGCTGAGAAGTTAATTGGGAGAGTTGACAATTTTCTGTCGGGTCGAATCCGGGTCAACCCAGCTATTGGAGTCGGGTCGGATCGAATTAAAAGAATTTGACCCGCTTCTTAAGTCACGACCCTGGCATCTCTTCATAACCCTTAGGGTTAGACGTGCTGAAGCCACTAAACCGCCTATCTTCTTTCTCTCTTCTCTCTCTCTTCTCCCCCTGCTTTGGAGTCGGGTCGGATCGAATTAAAAGAATCTGACCCGCTTCTTAAGTCACGACCCGACCTTGGCTTCTCTTCATAACCCTTACGGTTAGACGTGCTGAAGCCACCAAAACGCCTCTCTTCTTTCTCTCTTCTCCCCCTGCTTCTTCCTCGCTCGATTCTGCTGAGATTAGGCCGTAAGTGAGGATGGAGGTGCCAATAGCGGTCTTGGGTGGGACCTTACTTCTTGTAGTGGTCGCACCTATCGATGCTGGTAGGCGCCCCTCTCGCTCGAGCCGTCTCTTGAGTGTTTGAGTGGTGAGTGAAGTAGGCTTTATTTTCACTATTATCGAGGTTAGTGATTGCGCTCATAGTCACGCGTCTAGTCTCTTCCTGTTGGATGATGGCTATGACGATATCGATTTTGGAAAGGTTGCTCGACAAAAGAATTTGTGACCTCAAAGCTTCATAGCTTGAGTCTAATCCCCCTAGGTATGTATACACCAAGTCCTGTTACGCTCTTCTTCTTGCTTCTTCTGGGTCTGTTGGCGGTGAGAGATAGTTCTGTAGCTCCTCCTATCTGGTCAATACCTTAGTTGCATAACTTGTACTTGTTCGAGTCCCTTGCTTGATTTGTGACAGTTCTTGTTTTAAATTAAAGATGTGAGCATAATTTTGCTCATGACCATATAGGCTCTTCATCTTTTTCCAAATAGCCTGTGATGACTCGAGTAACATGCATAGTCTGGAAATTTGAGGCTCCATGATATTTGTGAGTAGTGACATGACCATATGGTCTGTCGTCTGCCATTCTTCTATTTCTTCTATTTCTTCTTTGGTTGGTTGGTCTGGATTGATCGGCTTTGGCTTAATTCTGCTTCCTGTGATGAACCCTAATTTCTTTCTGTCGCTCAAACAGATATAAACAGACCTTGACCATTCGAAATAGTTTTGATTGCCTTTTACACAATGTTGGTTAATCTTGTGATATCACTGTGAGACATGATGAAAAAATTCGGGGTTGGTGGAAATGGTAAGTGATGACAGGTTAATCCTGCTCTGATACAATGTAGAAATTGTGATTGTAATTTTATTGATTTGTGATGAGTTTACAAGTATGAATTCTAAGATTTATAGTATGTGAATGTTCTGTTATATACATGACTGAGTTGCAATGGTCTTTAAGCTACCTAATGACCCCCCATGATCTATGTCAATGTTCACTTTTGAATTTGGAATGATTGAAGCGACCTTTCTTCCTTAGGGAGGAAACATTGCTCCTTTTTCCTGTTTTGCAGGCCTGTGATGACATGTCTGTACAGCTTTTAGCTGTATAGACCTGAGGCATTGCTCTTTAGTCCCTGAAGTCCCTTGTTCCTTGGTCCCTGATTTTTAGTTAAGACAAAGCTTCAAGGTTTGGTTCTTCAACATATAGCGATCTAAATTGCCCACATTAAAAATTTGAAATATTCCAGCAATATGAACCTGATTAGTTTTTGGGGTATTCAAACTGAAATAAATTGCTGACTTCACTAGATTGATCACCTAACCACTAGCTTGAATATAGACATATATAATGTGCTTTAAAGCAAATGTCTCAGTACGAGATGCTTCACAAAAAAAATGGAGTCGTCCTAAATAAGAAGTGATTAATATAAGGACTTCTTCTAGTTATTTGAATACCTCGAAGAATACCGAGATCTTTGGCTTGTATGCACATATGGGAGAGTTCTTCAGCACATAATAGAAAAGATAAATGGTGATAGTGGATTTCCCCGACGAATACCTCTAAAACTCTATAAATATAAAAAATAAATATAATATTTATTCCTTAGATGAATATGGGTAGACATAAAATTTTTTGAGTATAAATAAGGTAATACTACCCTACCCATACTCTACCTACTACCATCTCTAGCCAGATATATAATTCAAAATTAATTGCATCAATATTAATATTACCTCCTCAACAATCGCCTTATAACACCATAACAATTTTTTTCATATTATAGGATCATAATTTTAATAAAATTATATAATTTCATGTCACGATCCGATCTGTGGGACCGTGACCGGTGCTAGAGAGTGGGTAGATATAAGGCCACCGAGATCCGTAGCAAGCCTGATCATTCGCTAACTCAACTAAAGAATAATAATTCAAGTTCTACCAATTATAACTATTTCCTAACTAACTTTCAACCACTCATATATTATTACATACTTAATTCAGTCTGCCAGTACAAATAGGCAATACCTAGTTTAACATACCAAAACAAAATAATAAGTTTTGAAATTACTATTGCAAAGAATCTAGAATTCTAAAAGTCAAATATACCAATAAAATCAGTTACATTAAACCCGAAAATGAACTGCTAGAGGCAAAGAACTGCGGGAAGATAACAAACACCTGAAAAATAATTAAATTTGAGACTGTCAGTCTCGAGAGTAAATTAAATCATATAATTCAAAATTTCACCTCAATAAAATATTTATTTAATCAAAATAAAATATTAGATCATATTAAAACGCGTGTCATGCCATGATTCACTAAAATATAAGTTACATGTTACGGAACAAGTACTTTAGCAGAACCCTAACTCCAACACTAATAGCCTTTCAGCTCTCTCACTCCAACAGGACTGGCACCCAGAGAGCAGAACTCGACCAGGATCCTTAATCCCGTCTGGTCACTTAATTTCCAATAAAGCCGGCGCCTAAAGAGCAACGCTCGACCAGATACCTTTAATCCGACAATCAAACTCTTCACAGCTTAAAGAGTTCAACTCGACTAGGGAAAGTCTTAAAATATTCTTTTATTACTTGTCTTAGATTTATACCGGTGCGCACGGGTCCTGATGCAACCTATCATGTGGCATATTCTACTGCCGTCTCATCTTGAGTCAATAAGCAATTAATATATCAATGATGTGGAAAATGATATATGAATAGTAAATAGATAATTAACTCTTATAAATAGTTATTTAGATGAATAGTAAATAAATAAATAATTTAAATCTTTCAATCAGTTAATCATAATTGCTATATAAAATTGTGGCATATAACGCCTGTATAACAAATATATGACCCCATTGCTTTGCTCCTAAGCCTCATGTAGAGCGGACTGAAATGGTGAATTATCTATTTCACGGGAACAATTCAATTAATAAAATAAAACATTTAATAAATAACACTAGCCCTAGACTCCTAGAATTGACTATTTAAAAATTTCGACTCGGAAATTCTACCGAAAATTCGGTAGAATCTCTCTTAAAATACGGACATTTACTCCCGAATAACATATCCAGAACCTGCCAAAAACACTTTTGATATTCATCAATTATTTGCCAAGAGGCGGGCCACTAAAGCTTCATTTTTCTTTCCAACTCCGCAATACAATGCAACTATATAAAAGGTCTTATATAAAAATATCACATTACACAATTTAGATAGCACAAAATTTTAAATTTTCAAAGACACTTACACATATACCTTAAATTATTTTTCTTCAATAATTAATCAATATAAATTTTTAATTAACAATTTCTAAAATCAACAAGCTAAAGAATTACCGAGACGTTTGATAAATCGGTCGACTCGTCTTCAGCCGCCGGAGTCCGATCGACGGTCTGAGTGTGTCTACAGACACGAAACAACGAGAAGACGATGATTCTAGCACTTGATTCTCCGATCCAATTCCTGATCATACGGACAGTTTCGACCGTCGATTTTCAAACGGAGTCCGATCGCTGCAAAATTAGTGTTATCGGAAAGCTTGTGACTAGAGGAGTTCATCCATGAACTCCGATCAGCTATATCTCGTAGGAGATGGCCGAAAAAGTCCAATAATCCAGCTGCCTTTCCTTCGTCAGAACTCTCTTCTCCGGCCACCATTGCTGATACTGCTGCCCCCATTAGAAAGCTCTTAAGTCGCCGGTCATTTTAAGACCAAAACTGCCGCCATTGGTCGCCGGAAATGCCATGAACGGCGTCGAACAGCTGCTGCCATTTCTGGCCATTTTCTACCGCATGTCGTCGTCGTTCACTGACGCCGTCATTGCTGCTGTACTCACCGTCGTCTGCTCTTCCACCAGCCATCGCCACCACGTCCCAGACCTCTTCTTCCCTCTTCCACCATTGATGGCAGCCCCCGAGCTTCTTCCCTCTTCTTCTTCTTCCTTTATTTCTTTTCTTCTTTCTTTTGTCCTATATCCCCTTTTGGTCCCTCATTTTCTCCTTTTAATATATTTGGTCTTGGCTTATGTCGGTTTAGTCCTTAAATATTTCTTTGTTCTTTCAAATTGCTCCATAATTCCTTAAATTGGGTCAAATTACAATTATAAAAAGGTAAAATTACTTATTTATCCTTGTCCTTATTATGTTATTACCATAATACCCCTACCGACATAAATATTTACAGAGATACCAGAGATTAAATTTTTCCATTTAAACCCTATATTAAATCAAACTTTACTTTAAACTCTCTTGTAAAAATAGATATCAATTTAATCCTAGTAACTAAGTAATTTAACAAATCAATACATTAAAATTTAAATACTTAAATTATTGCCATCATGAGGCATTATATAATACTAAAATTCACTCTTTAATTGATTCTATAATTTTAGATCATTTCTTAAAATAATATGCCTCCAAAAATACAATTCACCTATTAATGTATAAATGATGTTCTCAAATTTTATAAATAAAATTATAAAATTATCTTATTAAAATAACATTATCATCTCTACTATTTTACCTCAAATTTTTATAGCCTTATTATTATTTAATTTCAAGAACCGAAGTCTAATTATATGTATTTAATTATATATATCTAAATTTAAAAAATATAGAGTGCAATATCTACAATAAATATTTTACCCTTTATATAACTCACTTAATTAATTACTTAAAAATCAAACTGATTTAATATAGTTTAATAGATCCTTTGTTATTCTTATCTAGTATTACAATCCTCTTATAAATCATCCAACTTAAAATAGAAATTCGTTACTCTAATCATAAACATGAAACTAATAAAACTTATAATTTTATTATCATCATTATCATAATCCTTATTATTACTATCATTATTACTATTATTATTATCAAAAAGAAAATTTTCGAGTATTACATTTCATATATAGTAAAATTCAGTAAGGTCTTAAAGACTTCTTTTTATTCTAAATATAGAGAAATTTTCAATAATAAATAGATTATCAGTTCTATAAATAATTTTTATATGTAAGTCTACTAAAATTTTTATATCATTTTTCTAAATTTTATCTAAATTGTTTTATTAAATAAGTTTATTTTTTAGTTTAACTTGTTTTTATCTTATTTAAATTATTATCATAATTTATTGAAGTCCACATTTCATATCATGTTAGTTATTATGTATATTTATATTATTATGCATATCTTATATTTTGTTATAAAAATTAAAGTTGTTATTAGAATATATTTAAATTTCCTTTCAAAACAAAGAATATATTTTATTTAAACTATTAGAATAGTTTTTTTTTATTAAAGTTCTTAATTAGTAGTGTATTAAATACATAAATGTATTAGAATTTTGCCTTATCAAACAAGTTTTGGGTATAAAAAGGACAAAAGACGTGGTTCGAAATCGAGTCTCCAGCTTAAACCATGAACACCTTCCCACTTAATTACAACTAAATTTTTTATTTATCCATAATAATTTTAATAATTAAATTCGTCATTTTTCATATAATAAAAATAAATAATTATTAAATTTATAAAAAAAATATTTTTTAATGTTATAAATTAATATAATATTTAAAATAGAATATTTGTTCAAATTTTTAATTTATTTTTATAAAATGCATCAACAAGTCTGTAGTTATTATATGATTGTACTCAACTTTAATTATAATCCACTTAATTATGTAAAATGATATAATTAATGCTTGCTAATTTTTTTAATTCTTAATAATGATCTTAAATAGTTAATATAACTCCAGAACTGAAATAGTAATCAATTGTTTAGAAGAATTATTTTTAATTAAATTGTAATTAATCCAAACATGCACTGCAAATAAGATTGAAAATTTATGTATTTTCTTATGGATATCTATAATTAAACTCAATTAATACTTAACGATTGAAAATTTCAATAAAGTACGACTTCTAAAATTAAACTAATATTTAATGAATTATAAATTTTATTTATTATTAAATTAAGTTAATAAATGATTAAATCAACATAATTAACTAAAAAACATTAGAAAATTCCATTAATAAGTTTATTTACTTTCTCTGCTCTTTTTGTACTCTTATCCATGTTATAATTTACCTAACGCAAACTTAAAAACGGTTTGGTCGGATTTAAAGTTGAAATCCGGTTTAGCATAAACCCAAGATATTTTAGTAAGGAATATTCTAAAACCTAATGGAATTAGTATAAAGCATTATTAAGTATTTTAAATCTATTGGAATTACTTTTGCTATGAGACGGACTTGCAATAATTTATTAAAATATAAATTTAATTAAATATGTATTAATAATCTATCGGTACAGTCTATATATTTTTCTAAAATAAAGTTACACTTGCTATACTTCATCAATATACAACTGAACATTAGGGTTAATAAAAGAGAAAATGTGCATTTTTGCCATTAACGTTTATAGCTGGAGCAAATTTGCCCTTAAATAAGAACATAGTTTTATCATACAATTGTACTTGTAGTAGTTATATTATATAGACATAGTTTATTGTATGCAACTTACTGGGGATACTGGCAGATATTCTGCAGAGATTAAACAATATTCTGAGCAACAAGGTTTCACGTTCAGGCAGCGGCTTCAGCTGCAGAAGAGACATTCTTGACAACAAAGACAGGATCTCCCAATTTAACTATGTTCCCTTTTCCTTCATTAAGATTGTCCTTCCATACCAAGTTCTGTCCGAAGTAGATCTGCAGTAAGTAAGCAACAGACAGTTCACATCGTTATTTGGTATCAGTATCTGTCATCATGATAAGAACCCGCCCGTCATGGTTTAAGTTTCTTTTTCTTTTTTTGGAAAATATTGATCTCACCTTTCCTTGCTGTTTCTTACTCGGACGCAGAACGTTGTCGGATCGAATTTTCATCAGAGTTCCATTTGGTTCTGAGCTTGCCACCCCAGTAGCTTGATCAATTGTAGGTACCTGGAAGACGAAGCGCGTTGTGTTTTACTTCAGAATGTGAAATACAAAAGGGCTAATTGGGAGAAGGTCAGGCAGACAGGACAACTTTATATGCACCTTACAGCGGGAGCATAGCTTGACACCTTCAAATGTATATTTATTTATCCTTATTTCTGTCCACAAGTCCTCAGAAAATGGTTCACAGCCATCAATAAAGATGCTGTAACATGCAATAAAACCAATTAAAAAAGTTTAATAAGGCATGCAGATTGTGTAATAAAATTAAAAGAAAATGCAGTTGGAAGTCGGTGCTGAAGATTACTAAATTAAAGAATTTATAGCCTCTGAACCTTTCTGGTTAAATTACTTTGGAGGTATCAACTTTTTGTACCCATTGTATTAATATTTTAGTTTTTTTCTTTTTTTTTATTCTAATATTTTTATTTCTGTTTTAAATTAAAATACCTATTATTTTTTTAACTTATTTTTGCTAGTGTAGCCATCGGAAATAAAATATTTTTATTAGTATAACCGTCATAAATAAAATATTTTTAATTTATATAATATATAATTAATATCAACGGACAAATGACTTATTTTACTAAATATGTGAGACCTATATCTCAATCTTTCCTAAATTATATTTGTATTTAGCATAATAAATTACTAGTGAATTGAACTTATACTAATACGTTGAATTAATTAAAATATTTCATTTTTGATTTCTACACTAGCAAAAACAAAGTGAAAAAGTTATAGATATCTTAAATTAAAATAGAAATAGAAATAGAAGTATTACTGCTAAAAAAAATTAAAATATTAATATTAATTAGATATTAGGAATGGAAAATTTACTCCGATAGTGGATATTACTCAAGGACTGTAGAAGCGGGGCAATGACAAGAAAACTTATTTTTTGACAGAAGATTAAATATCTTTGACTAAGTATATTCTTTGATATGAAATGGGTCTAAATAGATACTTGGGTCTAAATCGGTTAACTGGAACAGGCTCCTTGAGAAGTTTATTCAGTGCATCCAATGATCCCTGCAAAAAGATAAGTTGACAAGATCCAGGACTGAGATTGAATTTTCTTTTTTCTTTTCTTTTCGTTTTTAAGGGAAAAGAAAGAAAACTTATAATTGGTGTCAGGAGTTTAATAACCTGAGATAGTAGCAGGAATGGATAGCCATCAGAAAACATAACTCTGTGTCCGCGGGCGTAATTAGGATCCACAGCCCTAGTTTCTGATGCTGCAGTTGTGATAATTATGAATATTAAGTAAAACCAAGCACACCCAATCTAATTACTCTTCATATTTGAGAAATTTCCTCTAGTTTGTCAATTTTTGATGTCCCATTATTACAAAATGCAGTAAAGTTGAACCTAACCTGCATTAAAACGCACTAGCCGACTGGGTTTCCCAAGAAAATCTGAAAACCATCTTGCTGCTTCAGCTCCCTCATCCAATGCCGAGCCAGACCATTCCCATACTGAAATATTATCCGCTACTTCATGTGCTTTTGCCAGTGGTATCTTAAGCACGCCCATCCTAGGAGCCTTTATTTCTGTGAAAGTGAATGAACAATGAATGGGTCATAGTTGCCTTTACATCAAGAAAAAGCCAAGAACATAGCTATCCATAACAATTTGAGATGATGAAATTTATTTCCAAAAGAAAATGAATCATCTACAATAAGTGCACAACCTTGGAGATCAAGAAAACTTCACACTGTACTCAAAGCTGTTCATATAAACAAATATTATTTCCCATTCTATGTTCCTAATATAAAATTAATTGCAAAGCTTTTCATATTTTCTTCTGATGACAATCCTAACACACAAGTAGAGATCATTCAGCAAAGCTCTAAATTTCTAGAAAGGCACATTGTGCAATGTCAGTAAGATATTGACGGGTTTCCTCAGTTAAAACTTTTTAGAGATGCTTATATCCCTGAAAGTAGCAAAAGTTTGTGGTGTTGGAAAAGGAATTTCTGGTGCTCACCTGATCCTATGGATGCCTACACTATGGCAGCTTGGGAGTATATGAAAAAGAATCATGCAGTTCAGGAGAACAGGGGCAATAGAGTTCACTGGAAGCAAGCACAATGCTACAGGTGTGTTCTCTATTTCTAGTGCATGGCAGAGCTTGAGGAAATGTGATGATCATATGAAGTGCTCAGCATATCCCTAGACAAAGCTCTATTTGTTGTTTGGAATAAGGTATTTATGGCTTGTGGCACCCAAAGAATATAGCTGAAATGGACCAGAGAAATCAGCTGGTTTAGCAGAAAGTATTAAGGGAAACATCTGAGTTCTAAAGTGAAGAGATTTGTTCTAATTGCTAATGTTTATTACTTGTGGCAGGCAAGAAATGTACTCTCTTTCAAGGTGAAAGTTATATCAAGTGAGTTTTTCCAGCAAGTCAGACTATTTTGTTCAAATTTGCTGTTTGTAACAGATCTCAGAGCAGTGCTGGATCTGTTTTATCAGGATGGCAATAATCTGCTATTTTGCTGGCAGATTAGAAGATTTTGTATGAATTAAAGAATACATAATGTGGAGTAGTTCTTTTACCCATAAAAGAGTTTGCAGTAGGTTCCCAACCATCCAAACATGCTTCATGTGGCAGCTCCACCTCGACCAGAGCAAGCTTCGGTTCAACTCTTTGGGTATATGCCCTCCCTTTGGAGTTCACCACTAACCAGTTACGATCCCATCGAAATCCTGTCCAACCAGAAACAAAAAGAAGACTAATGGAAGCTCACTTGTACTCAAAAACTCTACACCTCTGAAAATTTTGTGGAGTATGAAATTGAAATTACTGTAAAACTCACCTTCTACATGCTTAAAGTGAATTAACAATTCATATTATCCACACAAAAAAAAAAAAAAAAACAACAGAGATTGTGAAAATAGTTACCAGTACTGCTACTGACAGTTCATAATCATAACTGCAATAGTGTTTAATCTGTAATCCTAAAGAAAATACCCTTTAATGATTTATTTGTTATAGCACCAAGAGTATAGCCAAACTTGTGCCGTTCGATTTATATGCAGGCAGACAAGTGAAAGACCAATTTATTTGAGATAGTCAGACAAGACAACTAAATCTTAACTTCCACATAAATTGTGCGGACAGAACCATTTTTCACTCTTGCTAAGGTTACTTCATTATTGCAAGCTATTTACACTGTGAGATGCATAGCTCAGAATTTATAGCAATTGAATGTTTTTACAGTACCAAACATCTTTTTCCTAGATGATTTAACAATAACCAAGAAACTGATAAAAGGGGTTGCTAAATTACTGATCAGGATGATAAACCAATGTATAAGCTGAGAGATAAGTGACAAAGGCCAACTGGGTCAGAGAGATTAGAAGAGGATGTTGTTGGCTTTAAACCTGTAGGAGCCAGTGATGCTTGTGAAACAGAGATGCCCCGACATGACTTAATTGGGTATATGAAGATTGATGCTACTTTTGCAGCTGGCTCCATCTTCTCTGTTTCTTCTGCTGGGTTGTTGAAATGACAGAACAGACTCTGCTATTAACTGATGAGCTATGGAGTTCTTGTGTGGAGACTTAGAAGATGAATTCTGTAACGTTTCTTTATATTCAGGAGTTGGGTCCCTTCTGGCTCTGGTGTCATTTTCTGGGCGTGATTACTTGCCAGTTTTAGAGGAAGAAAAATCTAAAGTTGATACCTATATTTCATATAAGGGTGAATTAGTTTGACTTTTCTGTCATTTTCTTGAGAAAATTATATTAGGAAACTGTGATTCTAACTAAGTGAATAAATTTAAAAATGACGATAGTTTCTTTAAAGAGAAAAAGAAAAAAGGAGAATTTCAAGATTTTAAGTCATAACTATTTCACTATATTATCTTTATGCATTAACTTGCACCATTTTGGTCTGATTTTTTGCTAGTTTTAGAGGAAGAAAAATCTAAAGTTGATCTTTGAACATATTAAATTTTGTTTTTTAATTCTCAGGGGAAGGCATAATTACCATAACTATTATGCCTTTCATAATATCATTATTAATTAGTGGTAGAGAGGTGAATGTGTCTTAATGAAAATGTTGATGAAAGTTTGGTTATTTGCTGCAACCTTAATAGTTATTGTCAATCATTTTAGGACTTGGATTCAATCTCTCTCCCTCTCTCTCTCTCTCTCTCGCTT
Source organism: Ricinus communis (assembly GCF_019578655.1). Classification (NCBI taxonomy): domain Eukaryota; kingdom Viridiplantae; phylum Streptophyta; class Magnoliopsida; order Malpighiales; family Euphorbiaceae; genus Ricinus; species Ricinus communis. Next base: position 14,526,408 of record NC_063259.1, on the reverse strand, counting down.
TTGCTTTGACACTGATTTTTTCTTTTTATCCTTTTTCTTTTCCAGTAATTTGTTTGTTTGATCATTATAGAGAATAAAAACTTGCAGATTCCTACTGCAACGAAACGAAGTGGTCCACATATATATAGCCAAATATATATTTATCCCTCAAAATTTTAATCATTTAGTCAATTTAATACTCTAACTTTCAATTTATATAATAGATATCTATATTTATTTTTTATGATATTTTAATTCTTTTTATCTGTCTTCATTCAATACGTTCCACATGTATTGCATAAAAATATATAAATATTACTAAAAAATAAAGTTGATATGCTTGTTAGATTAAATTAAAAGTTAAAAATATTTAAATATTAAAAAAATAAAATTTAAGTGTGAATTAAGTTAAATAAAAAATTAAAGTATTAAATTGACTAATCGATACAAGTTCAAAGGGATAAATTTATATTTAGCCTTAATATAAAAGGAAAAAAATTAGTCATAAGTAAAGAATTAAGTCATTGCAATCACGCGTTGAATATCTAACTGTACAAAGCAAGAAAAGGGTTTACAAAGTAGTTGAGCCGCTTAAGAGAATATAAAAAACTTTTTATCTAGTGTGAGTTTATATCTCATACTTATACACTAAATAGATTAATAATTAATATATCCATTAATCTTAAATAATTAAATATTATCACTTGTCCCAAGTTAAAATGTGAAATACTCATTTATATATATTATTAATGTCAAACGCAAGTTTTAAATCTTTGAGATAAATACATAAATACAAAATATATATATATATATATATAGCTATTTTTAATATAAAATATTAAATAAAATACATAAAAATTATAAAGAAATCTAATCTTGATAAATGTTTTAGAAGTCAAATTCTAAAATAATATTCTATTCTAAGATTGAGTTCTAATATCCTTATAAAAATATGCATTATGTTGGCGAATATCATTCTCAAAATGTCAATGTAATTTCTCTTGTTCTGAATAATTTTTATAATAAACTTTTCTATAAGCTTGCAATTATCATCAATATTGAACGATTTGTAATCGTCTCAAGGATCTAATGTCGAACAAAACATAATTAATTCCATATTTTTTCTCTAAATGTTTTATTCAGTTCTTGCACCTCATGATCAATTGTAGCAAAAAAATTCAATTGGAAAGTGATGCTTCATTGTAATTGGATTCTTTTAGCGACGAAATCGACCTCTACCTGCAGCAGTATTAGAAATATTTACTCTATATTTATTATAAAATGACTTCATTTTTCAAACTAAAAATCCTGTGATGTATCTTCTCTTAGTTCTTAGATCAATATCTTTCTTGTGGACAAGATGCATTGCATTTATATTATTTAGAGACTTTAGTTGTACAGTTTGATAAAGATAATATATGATTTTCATGATATCAATTAAAAAGTGAAAAATAACTACAAATTCAATGATACAATTCCATCACAAGATGCACCCACATCTTCAGAATTGAACATGCTCTTGATTTAATCCTTACCTTTTTCCAACTCTTCAATGGAAATTAGTCTTGCAGTTTCAGCAGATTGGGCAACTTGTAATTGATCATATCTTTTGCAAGAAGAACTAACAATATTGATAATTATAGTCAATTTATAAAAGAAATTGATGGATGCCGATAACTTCTCTTGATGCTGCTACTAAAGCCAAGTGAAGTTAATGAATAAAACAATATATATAGAAAGCATACGGGCACTCATAAGATATAAGAGCTTGCGACCTAGACCATTTGTTGTGTATATTTTTATATAATTTTGAATTAATAATTAGTATTGATTATGAATAATTTATATTAGTTAGGCGTTTATTTAAGTTGTATCTTTATTCTAAGTTTGTTATATGCTTTTAGTTTATTTAGGAGTTTATGTTTGATATTAATAATTTTTTTTCTTTTTTGTAGAAAAGATTAAAAAAGAAGTCTAAAAGTTGTGCCATGAACACACATGGGTGTGCTTGTGCCCATGTTGTATGATGGAAGAAGAATCAAGAAGCATGACTTGACATATGACCATGCTAAAAGTCATGTCGACCTTGAGTCCTTGAAGAGTATGACGCACGAGTGTCACGAGCATGCTTAAAACTGTGACCGCTTTTGCCTAAATCGAAATATTATGAGAGCTCAGCATGGGATGACACACGGTTAGGTGCCCAACCGTGTCGTAAAGTGAAAGACGTGATATGGTCATGCTGAAAGCTGTGTCGAGCAAGAGAGAGTTTCCTTTTTCGAGGAAATTTAAAAATTTAGGTTAAAATAGGTTTCCTTTGAGTCTATAATATAAAGAGGGTACAAAGCTATTTTTAATGAATTCAAATCACAAAGAGAAACTTTGAAAGAAACATTTAAGGAGATCAAAAAGAATTTTGTGCAAAGATTCAAGAGTTTGAATTGACTATTTCTTCTTCTTTTTTAATTTCTTTAATTATGTTTTTATGTATTGCTGCGGTTATATTCAACTAAACTCTTCTTAGGATTTGGATTTGTGTAGCTAGTCTATTACTTATTTGGATTCTTGTTTCCTTTCAATGTTCAATCAATTTTATAAGTTGTTTTTCATTGTTCTTGTATTTGATTTTAGGCCTGATTAAATACATATTTTTAGGTAAATTAGAAACAATGAAAGTTGTATGATTTATCAGCTCATAGACTTATAAAACTTAGAAACCTTGATCACGAAAGCAAACGAATCATTCGGGGAGTAATAAATTGCTAAGAAACTTAATGAACTCTAGTTAATTGACGTGACCATAAAAATAGATTGTAATTTTAGAATTCTTAGATGAGCTCAAAAGATACTTTAAGTAATTTGAGTGATTTGCCCTTGATTGAGTTAATAATTTGAACTATGAAAGGATCATATGTAATCCAAGTAATAGTTATTGAAGCAAATCCAGGCTCTAGTTCTTAATTATTAGATTTTTAAAAGAGATTATTTTAGCTTTAAGTTCTCTTTTCTTGTTAGTTGATTATTTATTTCATTACAATTATTCGATTTTGTTAGATTGTGAAAATACAATTAGAGTTGATATTTAGTATCAATATTTTTATAAGAACGATACTCATATTCACTCTTTACTATTTGTTGCGATTCGCGTACTTGTGAAATTTACCTAACACCATCTTCCAAATATATTTTTAGGTCCATCATTTCCTTGACTATAAATATCTTGCACATTGAAATTATGCCGAGATAGAATAATGAGGATTTCTTTTTTTCTTTTCAAGATTAAAAGGTGGTATCAATAAGAAAAAAAAAATAGTTAAAACTAGAATTGATTACCTAAAATTGAAGCCAAAGAGATGCTTATTTTCTCTTTTCCGTAATATCTTTGCTTGATTGTTTCTGTCTCTTTTCTATTTTCTTTTCTTTTGTCAAGAAAAGTAAAAAAAGTGTTTAAAACATGTTAGGTTTTCTTTATTCATTTAGTTGTTTGAGCTATTTTATTTGTATTGGACTATCTTTATTTTTTATTGGTTAGTAACCAAAAAATATTATAACTTTGTACTACTTACTCTAGATATATTACTAGTAATTATTTTAAGATGTTTGGGGGCCACTGCCTTCTCCTTTTCTATATCCATAGTTATATGTCATTTTTTTTATTCCCATTGATGTATTCACTTGCTATATATCTTATATCTTGTCTAAAATAGATCTTATAAAAACTATATTGACGGAGACCTTTCTATTCCTAATTCTTTTAGTAGAATATATTCAAAACCATCTCATAAATGGGAGAAAAACAATTCACATGAATCACTTTATTCCTAATTTTTATATATCTAGATTCAAAATAAAAAAGAATAAATACATTTTATAAGGAGTACGATAAATCACTAATTAATCAGTGGTTATAACTACATATAACATAAGTCAATTTTTGTGTGTAATGACAAAATTAAATCCACACCTAATTATATAAACTATCAATAATTACCATGAAAAAAGGCTCGGCTCTAGGCCAGTTCTGCTCCAGAACCGAACAGAGATCCAAGCCGGTCAAACACGGAACTGGGTTCGAATAAGAGCTAGAACCGGAAGGGACCGATTCCTCTTTAGTTGGAATCGGAACTGGTGATTTTTGAACTAGAATCGACGATTCTAACTCATAAAGAAATATTTATTAATTTTATACTACATAAATATATAATTTATTTATTATCTCTCTAGAATTATTCTATAGAATTATTTATTATCTATACATTTTTTATTTCTCTAGAACATCTCATTATAGTTATTTATTATCCAAAATTATTTTCTTTTTCTAGAATTACTATATACATATAAATTTATTTATTGTCTATAAATTTTTCCACATAAAGTTCTTATCATTATGTCATTTTTTATTAGTATTATTATTTTCTATGTTTTTGTTTCTACATTATTACTTTTTTGTTCTTTACACTATTGGAACCATCCGGAATTGGAACTAGCTATTTCTAAAGCGGCTTGGAACCGCTTCTTGTGTCATGAAACTATAAATCAACAGTCTAAACCAACACCACCGGTTTACAAACAGTGGCCATGCTTACATGAACGAAAGAAGAGAAATCAAGTTAATTTCCTATTGGAATGAGAAACTAAAATCTAAAATAAGGAAGAAAAAAAAAAAAAGAGTCGATTTGAAATCTTCGGTTAGATTAAGAGATTCTCAGAAAAAGACACAAAGAATATTTCAAAGGCATATAGAGGATAACTTTTTTTTTTCTTTTTTCAGAAAGCTTAAAGAGGATATCTTTTTTAGAAAGAAAAAGAAATATGAGTATTCCATCAATGAGAAGTAATAAATACATTATGATATAAAAAAATAAAAATAAATATCAAAAATCAAAAAATATAAGTAAAGAAATTTATTCATAACAACTATCAATCGTGTTATCAGAATAGTATATTGCAATTCTGCGAGAAAAACGTTTCACTCAATGGCATTGAGCCATATATCGATTTTTTAGATATCTTTTGACGAGTCTGATTATTTAAATATCCGATCGAATTTATTTTTTCTTTTCGATATTTTCATAGAAAGAAATCTCAACACCCTCTATAATGGAGGACCATAAAATTTCTATAGAAAGAGAACTTAACACCTCATAATTGATGACCATATAACTCCTCAAAAATATTAATATTTATTTATTAAAATTAATTAATATAAAATAAGAAGAAAAGGAAATCACCATCGAATTAAAAGTTTGGCATTGGGTCAAAAGATGACTTTTAATGAAAAATTAAAAAAAAAAAAATGAGACAAAAAGAGAAGAGCTATAGAAGTCTACTAAAGGATATCCTTATTTCAATGTCAAAAGTTCATATACAATTAAGCATATATTCTGAAGCCCCAAATAAATGAAGAACAATTTGATAGCACCCTTTTGTTGGACCAAACCATTATTGCAGAATGTTTATTCATGCAGGGATGAATTCGAATCTTTTAGTTCTAACAAATTTAGAAGGTGAAGAACATTGTGATAGTTGAACAAAGATGATTCCATTTTTTAGGTTGCAACCTGCTGTAAATTTCTGTCAAGATGAATCTCTTAATTTTCCTGATTCCAACCATCAGAATGACTTCAAAAATAAAGGCTATTGGTATTAAAAAAAAAAAAAAAAAAAACTTGAAGCGCGTTGACTATTTTATTTAATTCTTTTAATTTTAATAAATTTATCTAAGAATATAAATATTTTCATAATTTTAGCCAAAGCCAATCCAAATTAAGAACGTGTTTATGCAATATAGCATGAAACACACATTAGCATTAGTGTTTAAAATGCGAGAAATCCACATGACACTTTATTTGTCATCTTGACAACTAAAGTTATTATCTTTAATAATAGTTAAATATAAATTTAAATCTATATATTAAATATTGGTTCTTCTAAAAAGACATTAGTAAAATAAATTTAATAATATTTTTTAAAAAAATTATTTTAATATTTTACTGTTATACTCATTGCTATAGATAAATTAAATATTCTTTTCAGAAATAAATCAATTAAATATTATAATAAAAAATTTGATAACATCATATACATATTTTTATTATAAACAAATAGGAAAATGGAAATACTATTAGTTTATATTAGATAACATTACATTACATCATATTATATTTCATTTCATTGTATCAAACATATATAGTATTATTTAAGCTGTAATAAAAAAGAAACTAGTTTTATTTATAGATTAGTCCTCCTAAGCTTTAGAATGGGGTTTGGTGCTCAATCATGTCCATTATTTAATTAGATTTGATGCTTAATCTAGTAGATTGTATGCTTAGAAAGATGAATGAGCCAAACCATGTATGAAGTATTAGAGCTCAATTCTGTACCACTCATTCTGAGTTTCACTACAAAAAATATAGCTATGGATTTAGCGACGAAGATGCCAATAGAATAAATAACATTGTAGTGATGAAAAAATAAAATAAAAAAAGAATTATTAAAATTGAGATTCATAAAATTTATGAATTTAAATAAATTTATTATAGCTAAAATAAATTTAAAAAAGATAAATAAAATTTCTAAATGAAATCCACAGTAGTGATAAGTCAATATATTTCATAACACTAAAATATCTCCTTTAATTTTATTATTTCTATTTTATCTTATCTCTCATTTTTTTTAAATAAAATGAATTCTTTTATGAATTTAAATCAAATGTAGCATTAGAGATAATTGGCGATACTATGGGTCTATCCCAAAATTTCGTGTTAATTTTCGACTCCGACTTTAGTAATAGATTTAAAATGTCTGGCTGAAATATGGGCACCTAATCTTTTAACCAAATTTAATGATGGATTTAACATAGGTTGCCAAATTATATAGGAGTCTATTTTCTCTGATTTTCTTTACAAATTAAAATCCATTATTAAAAGAAATTTCCATATATGGAAATCCATTTTATGTATTTTTAAAACATATTAGCGACCGATTGGAAACCGGTGGCTAAATTTAGCAATTGATTTGAGATCCATCACCATTTTCTCTTAATTTTTAATGGATTAGTGATGAATTTTTTATTTTTTAATTTTCATGCTTTTTTTGCCACTTACTTTTTTCTTGAACTTTAGCGACGAATCTGCAACAGATTTTTAAATTTTTAAATTTTTTGTAATTTTTTTATTTGTCCTACTCCTAAATTATATTTCTTTTTATCTTTCCTTACTTCTTCTTATTTTATCACTATCACTTTCTTTTTACCTTTTTCCTTTTTATTCTTATTCTCTCTTTTATTTTTTCTCTATTTTTCTTTTTTATTTTTTTCATTTTTCTATATTCTTTATCCTTTCATTTTATTCTTTATTCTTTTCACTAATATTTCTCTTTCAGATTTTTTTATTCTTTTTCTTTGTATTTTTCTATTTTCTCTTTTTTATTTTATTATCTTTTCTCTCTCTTTTTTTTTTTTAATTTCTCTCTTTATTTTTTTATTTTCATGCTTTTTTTGCCACTTATTCTTATTCTCTCTTTTATTTTTTTTCTCTCTTTTTCTTTTTTATCTTTTTCATTTTTTTTATATTCTTTATCCTTTCATTTTATTCTTTATTCTTTTCACTAATATTCCTCTTTCAGATTTTTTTATTCTCTTTCTTTCTATTTTTCCCTTTTCTCTTTTTTATTTTATTTTATTATCTTTTCTTTCTTTATCTTTTTTTTATTTCTCTCTTTATTTTTTTATCCTTTCATTTTATTTTATTTTGTACTTCTTCATTCTTTGATTTTTACTTCTATTTACTTTTTCTTCTTTTCTTCTTTTTTTCTTTTCCTATTTTCTTCTCCTTTTATATTATTATTATAGTTATTAAAAATTAATCGAACATTAAAATTAAGAAAAAATCAACATTTAATTTATAATAAATTAAACATTGAAATCAAAATTGTATAATAATAAATTAAATTCCAAGTTTTTCCACAGCTACCCCATCGCTAAATGTAGGAAAAGATAAATTTTTTTTTTAAAGTACAAAAAGCAGTAATAAGTGAAAGGCTAAGAATAGAATCCATCATCAATTCATCGCCAATTTAGGTTTAGCAATGGGTTAGCAACAAATTTATCCATTGCTAACATAGGGTTTTTGTAATTTGTGCTTTTGAGATTTCTTAAGAACAAGATATATATTTAAACTAACAAAATATAACTTGTTAAATGTGTTAGGTAGCTCATAATTAAATAGACTCGTTAATTTTAAATCTAAATATATCATTTATAAGTATTTTTTATTTATAATATATGGAAATATAAAATTATATATCTATAAAATAAAGCTATTTATTAGAATGTAACTAACAATTAATCCTAAATGTAATAAACTCTCATTGATTTATAGTTTCTTACAATATTATGTTCATACTTGAAATAAATGCACAAAGAAGCTGTACAACAAACCCTAAGTCAACTACTAGGCAATATTTACTCTTAAAAGAAAAACTATTCTATTCATGTGAAATATTATGAAAGATTTTCACAAAATGCATAATTACCAAGCTACCCAACTGCATTGCATGCCAGAAGCACAACCTAATGGCATTCAATTATTATTACTGGTTTTATCCTATGCCTGCCAATCCCTTGTACTCACAATAACAAATTGTGAGTATATTGTCATCTGCAACTACTACAAATACATAGTTTTTTGCATTTGTAATCCACATTAGAAGTGGCCTAGTGTTCTCTCATTTTCCTTTTGATGGAACTGCTGCAACATGCATGGCCACACAATAGTTGCACATCTCAAGTTAGACAAAGAAATTAAGAACTTTTCCTAATAATTAAACAGAAAAAAGGACAACGCTATAAAACTATAAAATGCCAAAGTTGTTCCAGATGCCGACTCCTTACTAACTTGCTACCGAAAAGAACTGCTTGAGAGTAGATTTGAAGTAAGGATGAGCAAGAAAACAAAAGGAGAAAAAGAAGAAAAAAGTTACAGATCATTTCCCTTTGTTACGCTTCATTGCTCCCTTTCCTTGGCCCTTCTTGGGTGGTCCCTTTCCACGGCGTTTCAACATTTCAAGCTTGGATAAACGCCTGGAAAAGCATGATATGAAATATAAATAAAATATATAATCTATATAGATGCTTAAAACTGTTTATAACTTTTTTGTCCAAACCTTTTATGCATTTAATACAATTCAAAGCAGTCTAAAATGCAGCTCAAAAGAAAGAAATAAAAACGACAATCATTTTACATATATTAGCAATTCATTAACTATAATAAGAAGTGATATTTACATCTAGTATCAAGATTTTCTAGTTCAACAGAGCAACTAAGAAACAACAGATTCAATTCTCAGAGAATGATGGCATTTTATAGGAGAAGAATTCTTGTTAGGAAGTAAACGCTTGTCAACTAGTAGAACGATTCTGAAATTTAAACACTGCATCCACAATATTTTCCTGAAACCAATTCAACAGATTCATGCCCCAAAGATTAATAACTAAAAACATCATTATTCATCCTATATAACATGCCTCTAAAAGCCAACAGAAATATTAAGCAAGCCAGCATATTTTCAATTACAAAAACTGGCATGCAAGCCATTGATTTATTGAACATTAGAGAGCGCCACATACCCCATACACATGATCAACTGTAATAGAATAGTCCAAAAATGAGTGAAAGACCCGCAACTAAGTGTATATGTATTATACTATCCCTGCCTCAAGACTTGGCTCAGGTGGTAAAAAGGTGACAACCCACAATGAACTGGGTCAAATAAAGTCTGGAAAGAATACAAGGTCTGGATATTAACACGAAACTAAGAACAAGGAATAACAAGTTTAAAAGATCAATGACTTTCAAATTTAAAAACAAGTTTGTGAACACACATGGATGTAAAGCTGAATTTTAATTTGAATGAACTATTAATTCTGCTTCATTTTATGTATAAAACACATGCTACTACCACTGTCAAGACTAGTTTTTCTAAAAGCAATACTAGCTATGTTGGATTCCCTATCTAATTTCCATCATTTTTCTGATTCTTCTCTTATTGAATATATTGAGATGGGCAGTGTTTAATAAAATCTTCTAGCAATATAATAGGGAGGGATTACTCTTGCTCTTGGCGAGCCATGACAAGTGGGTCGTCTCTCTTGATATCATGAGGGTACCATTGCGCGACTTTCTCACCAATAAGCTTCTTGCGTAAAATTTTGTGAGGAGATTTCAGGCCTGTTGGGTTCAATATGTGCCCAAATATCCTGGCTCTTGCCTCTGCAACTCCTGTTGTTACTGCTGCTGCCAATATACCTTTTAAGCAGCCGCCGCCGCTCATCCTCGTTTTTACTACCCTGTTTCTAAATACAAGGAAAAACCAAAAAAAAAAAAAAATCAGCAATTCACCTTTTAGAGCTAAAAAACCAGATTTCAACTTGACATATTAACAAACATTGGTGTGCATAGAGAAAAAGTGTCAAAATAAAAAAGTTCTACATATGGTGATAGAATTTTCGGCCGACTTGCAACTTAGACTAAAAATAGAGAAAAGAATTCAAATTGGGTTTTCGAATATATGAGTAGGAAAGAGACTGGATGTGTAAATAGCTTTGAGGTTGAGCAAAACGCTTGGGAGAGGAGGAGAAGACCAGCCTCTTTCTAGTCTAATGGAGTTAGTTTTGGTTTTCCATTTCCACAAGCTACAGCGACTTGGTTTAATTATTTTACAGCCATTGTTATTTTAGACCATTTCTCAAATCTCTAAATTAATTCATCCTATTTTTTTTTATCCAATAACTCATTCTCAAGACCAAACAAAAGATAAAATATCAGTGTTCACAACGGGTTGGAATTCAGTTCTATTGCCTAGCAAAACAAAACAACCTTAATTATGGAAGCTAAGTAATATTAACTAAGTTGCCTGTCAATATCATGTGAATCCTTACAACATTAGCTGATTCTTGCTTACATCTTGCTTTATATTAATCATAATAGTATAATATAACGTTTTAGGCTTAATTGGTAGATTAATTACAATATAAAATGATGTTTATTTAGACCATCGAATCTGTAATTGAAATCCCAAATCCTGCATATATAATTGCTAATAAAGTTTACAGCTTAAATATGTGTTGTCTTATCCTCTTAACATAGTTCTGATGAAGTAAATATCGAGAATGAAAGGTATAATCAATATATGGCAAGTCAAACTTGTTAAAACAACAAAAATACCTGACCGGCGAGAGGGAGCAGGCGACTGCAGCAGCGGCTGAGAAGACTGCAGCGGCAGCGACGGAGGCAAGGATGGAGGCGACTGCAGCAACGGCGACGGCGATGGCAGCGACGAAGAGTGTTTGTGAATGTGGAGGTTTGAGCTGAGAGAGTGGATGTAAGTTTGAATTGAGAATAGAATTAGGGTTATGTGATATATTTTCTAGGAGTTTGTTCCACCAAATCAATTTAGTTTTACTCAAAATTAACTTAAAATTATATAATTTTACTCTATTTTAATTATAAAATTAAATTTATAAATATAATTTAATAAATTTTTAATATTTAATAAATTTTTAATATTTAATATTAATTTATAATATTTTAAAAATAATAATAAATTAATCATAAATAATATTTTTAAAAATTTTATTAATATAATAATAAAAAAATTAAAATATTTATTTATTAATTCTAATATTATATTAATTAGTTTAAAGACATAAAACTAATTAAAATTATTTAATACACATTATTGATATCATATTAATATTACAAAATTATAAGTTAATAATATTAATATATTGGCTTATTGTAATAACTTTTTAACATGATTTAGTTTTCCTTTTTTCAATAAGCAATATTAAATTTGCTAACGGTCTTATAATATTCTTTTACATCTTGATATAATAGATTATGTGAATAAAAGGTTATAGTTATTGATGATGTAGTGTTGATTTTATAAAAAAAAATAACAAAAGAAATATTAATTAGTTAAAAAATACACTACTAATAAAGATTATTCAGCAAACATAATTATATCATATATATTATAATTAATATTATATTAGTATTGCATAATTATAAGTCACCAATGTTAATAGATTGGATACTAATAATAATATTTTTCAAATAATATATACTCTTTTATGAATGAGTAAAATTTAATTTTTACTAGTAATAAAATTAATAATAATTAATATTTTAATTTATAATTATTTTATTTTATTTTAACAAAAATCATTAAATAGCTCAATGGTAGAATTCTTTTTTATAAAAAATCTAAAGTACAAATTACATGGGGAATAAAATGATGAAAAATATCTTTAAGAGGTCTAATAGAGTAAGTTTACCTTACAAAATATATGTTTAGATAAATGGATATTGAATTCGAGTTCGGATATTCTGTATTTGTATCTATTTACATAATCAGGTAACGGGTAATATATATATTCAAATTCAAATTTAACTCAAAACTGACATGAGTAAAATAATTAAATTTTAAATTTATTTTAAATTTATTTATTACTATCTAAATTCATCCCATTAAAATATGATCGAGTCAAATATTTAAAAAATACTCATTCGACTGCCATTCTTATAGAGCAGTTATGGTTTTTGGTCAATCTAACTTTTATTTTATCATCATTGTTACAAGCCCGCACCCATATTGGGATGACCTATTTTCTTTCTTCTTTCTTTTTACTTTTTCTCTCAGTATCAAAATATTAACTCTATTTAACATTAGTCTCCACTTTATTCTACTAAAAGGAAAAGAAAAAGAAAAATCTCTACTTTATAGACTGACAATTTAAATTTCAAATAACTTTCTTTCACTTCAGATTTATTCTAAATTTATTAAATTTTATTATAGTACTTACGGACATACTAGATGAGTAATAAAATATTTTTAAACGATAAATTTGTTCTGATTTGAAATTTAAAAAAAAAAAGTTAAAAATTCGATGTAGAATGACTTGACCCTAAAACTAGTCAAATCCAAAATGATTTAGACATATTTAAGACCAAAATGATTTGATTGACTTGGAATCAAATTAACTTGAACTTGAAAAACTAAGAAATAAAAAATAACTCAAATTCAAAAATATCTAAATTAAGACTGGCCTAAATTGAAATTCAATAATATCCAAATTGATAACCAATATAATACAATTCAAAATTTAATGATGATCTGAAATATAATTTTTTATTAAAATAAAAATAGCATTTTTATGATGTTTAATTATCATATATACAATCAATAACTTTTAATACTAATTTTCTTAATATATTTTATTTTTAATTAAAATTTTAAGAAATAATTTTATAATTTTATCTTCCAATTTATAATTTTTTATTTTTATTACTTTCTAAATTATTAATTATTAAATAAAATAATTGACTTCAAGTCGTATATATATTAACTAAAAACATAACAAGTAATAACAAATTTGCATTTGTTATCTTGCAATTAAGTTTATTTTTTATCTTAACCTTTTTCAGAAAATAGAAAATGTTAATGTTTTTAAATAACTTGTACTGCAAAATTTATTTCATTAAATATTTATACATAAATTAATTAAAAGTAGAAGTATATTAAAATTATAATGACAATAAGTTAATTAAACATATTCATAATTCTATTAAGTTGTGAGCAATAAGTATAACATATTTTAAAAATAATTTTATTTAATTAAACATTAGTAAATTAATTAATTAGAAGCATAGTGAATCAATTGACAGTTAAATACATTCATAATTTTACATGGTGTCTACTTAAAAATTATACGGTAAACGATAAATTAATTAATTACTCATCAATAATAAATAAATTAATTACTCATTAATTAATAGATTATCTATTTAAGAATCAATTGATTAATTTATACTTTACTTAATTAATAAATTAATTAATCCTAAACTTTATGAGATTAAACAACAAAATTAGAAAAATCAACTCTTGTTCTATTATCAAATTCCAATGTGGACGAGACTTGCAATTTGGCCAAGTTGATGATTAGATGGGATAATTACTCTCATATTAATCAGAACGGGACACCCCTTAAGCCTCTATCAAAAGTTGGTTTTCTACATCTGAAAGGCCTAAAGAGAATATGATGGGCAGATGATGCTAAAACAAAAGAATGACTTAAAACTCTCTACACTGCCTGAAAACATGAACATCGGCACCTGTTACAAAATTGTCACTGATCCTGGAAAGAGGAGAACTCCATGCTTAGAACAGTAATCTCTCCTGATAGATATCCAATGCCTGGATAACCTTCTCAATCAACTTCTTCCTGTGCAATCTATACCTGCATAAACCCCACATTGTTGACTTTAAAGTGTGAGCATATTGAAATGCAAATTCTCAGGGAATAGAATGTACTAACTACATACTTGATTGCAGCTTCTAGAGTTCTCCTAGAATCTGGTACGGTATCTGGTAGTAGTAAAACACAGTACGAAAATATCAGAAGACTCATTCAAGAATAAGATAATTCTAGCGAAGACTACAGCGATAATTAATGTTATAATCATTTAGTAAAATGTTTAGAGAATAAAAAGGACTCTAGAGTGAATAGAATACACAGTTAAATTGCTTGCTGGGATGAATTAAACTAAGATACTATACTGCTGATTCAGTTCCAAGAATGAGAGATCTTTCAGGAAATCAAAAGTCTATTAATGCATAGAAAGTCCAAGTAACTAAGCCTAGATCATTTTCAGGAAGATAAGCACTCATGAGTATTGCACAAGTTAAAGGAGGTAATGATGTTGAGTAGTCTATATAAGTAACTGCATTATTGGCAATTTACCTAGTAGTGTTTGGTCTTCCTCAGAAGTTGTAGGAAATTCTGCAAGCATCTGCTGACATTCTTCTTGCAATTCTTTTGCAGCTTTCCTTTCTATGCTTGGAAGTGGAGGCACGTCTCCATCTGACCAAGTGGGCAACGTTCTTGCTGCTGCAATAACCGCTCCATCAACAAAAGTATCTGGAGTGCTTGTTAACTGATCTGTAGGGAAATTTTAATTTGTTACATATACTGAATTCATCTCCTAAAGTGCCAGTACAATTTCCATGTGAGATGAAATTCACCAGGGAAGCATATCACACATACTGTTATGATAATACTCTTCAGGAAGGCCAGATATGTTGAAGGCTGACAAGAACGAATCCAAATGAATGCATGCATTCCCAGAGAACTGGATGACATCCCAAGGATTCTGCAATTTTAAGTAGATATGTATTAGTCTTTTGGGGCTAATACTAGTCGAACAAGACTATACCTTGAAAAATCCCATTCTAAAAAGAAAGTATTAGAGTCTATCTGGTATCACGGGCTCTTTGCATAAGATTAACATACCAAAGCACAACTGTAATCAAGAATTTTGAAGGATAGAACTCATTATAGAAGAAAGAGTACTTCCTTAATCATATGCCTGATGCATGTAACGTGGGGCTATACCATATTTGACAACAAATAAACAGGGTGGTTGTTTGACACAAAAACAATCTCCTTTCATGTTAAACTATATACAATCATCTTATCCTTGGTAA
This sequence comes from Ricinus communis, assembly GCF_019578655.1. Lineage (NCBI taxonomy): Eukaryota > Viridiplantae > Streptophyta > Magnoliopsida > Malpighiales > Euphorbiaceae > Ricinus > Ricinus communis. The sequence continues at coordinate 14,510,883 of NC_063259.1, read as the reverse complement.
AAAGAAAAGGAAAAAACAATAAAGTAACCTTTTGGCATGGAGTGAAGCTAGCAGAAAATTACCACAGATGATGAAAAGCCATATCTTTGCATGAACAGGTCATTCTTCTGTCCACTCATGTAATTCACCGTCATCTGCCAGAAGGAAAACCCATGAGACTGGATACATGCTAGAGCAAGTTTAGAAGATTATTTGTTGCTATTAATAAATATCAAGAGGGAGAGTAAATCATTTGATTCAGACAATCAGAGAACAAAGGGCTCAAACCAATCAGTCAGTCTAGACTTCTAGGTTTAAAAGCTATAATGACCATTTGCAACTTGATCTCAAGCAAGGACATTTCATCATTTAGTCATTTCGCAGCCAGTCATTGGAAGATTTTGTCAAAAAAGGAAAAATGACAGAGAAAAATAGAAAGCTATTATTGTAAAATATAGAATTCACAAAGACCAGAAGAGTCTCAATAGTTGCTGGTTGTTAATAGCATCCCAAACACAAAATCTGCTCGGTTATTCAATTTCTGTTGCAAATATTTATATGCATCTCTGTGAAACTTCACCATATAGCAACTAACTCAAAATCAAATTTTAGAAAGATAAATAAATGTACCTGCTCTCCTTTCTTAATTTGTTGACCAGCATTTATCATCACCTCAAGCATTCGATCCTTAAATCTCCAGTGGAAAAAACAGTTTGGCTGGAAGGAATGGTTCAGCATGTCTGCAAAATATTCCTAAATTACCTGTTATATGTATTTAGAAATTAAACAATAGAGAGTACACTCAATAAACCAGTATTCAAGGGAGAAAAATGACCAGGTGACTTTGTTGATTTTCTGTTCACATATTCAGTCACAATACAAGAAAAGAGTAACTATGAGCTAATTAACAAGGCACTTTCAACTGAGAAAAAGGAATAAAATATCTATGCAGGTAAAACGTTCTCAATTTAAGTCTGTTATATCTGCCATTTAATCCAGAACAGTTTATATCTGCCATTTAATCTAGAACAGATTATATCTGCCATTTAATCTAGAACAGATCTTACATTATCAAGAAAATTTGATGCATGCAGCAAACTCATTGTTTAAGGAAGTAAGGCTTGTTCAAGAACTTCTTGTGAAAATATGGTCTCCTGGATGCTGTTGAAAACTTAAAATTTAACTTGCTAATGATTAACCTGACCTCTAACTATTCAAATTCTGCAACTTCACAAGGATTATATTTATGTGGGCCTTACTATAATTTTTTTTCTTATGAAGAATATATCACGCCAGGCAGCGTGAGACAACAGACATTTAATTGCAGAATAACAGGTTTGCTTAATCACTTCATAGTTAGTTGCCTCACTTCACCCTACAAATTGTTTCTTCATATCATGAATTTTATGTATTGAGGAGCTATTTCAAGGACGAGTGTAACTGAAGTTTAAGCCAGAAAAAGTGAAGTTAATAATCAAGTGACATAAAGAACAAGCACTTCATAAATATCATAAGCTCAGACTAAGTCAGAATTTATCCACCCTAGACATTAAGGAATTGGCTAACATCAATATTCTCCAATCTTTTCCCATCACCAATGAGTTACAAAATATACCATGCATGTTTCAGTTTCAATAACATAAAGACTACACTTTTCAACTGATAAATGGGCTTGGGTATAACTCATTCCCAAAAGCTAGCTCCCAGGAAGAGGATGCCCAATCCATTTATATACACTATAATAGCCTAGTAACCAAGCAATGTGGGATAAATACAACTTTTACCACATTCCCTCACGCTTAGCGTGACATGCAAACGGGCCGGGTCATCATCGCAACCAAAAGGCTGGCTCTGATACCATGATTTGGCTTGGATAGAACTCATTTCCAAAAGCTAGCTCCTAGGAAGAGAGTACCCAATCCATTTATATACATTATAACAACCCAGTAACCAAGCAATGTGGAATAAATACAAATTCTAACATCAACCAAAGGACAAATATAACCAACCCTGAACATGATCAAAGGACTTCTACATTGGCTCCAAATGCCATTGGGCATAAAGTCTTTATCCAAGTCAAATACACATATATATTGGAAATTAATTAGGCTGTGGGCAAGGTAGCTGGGCATAATCTACTTCAAATAATACATTGATAGAAAAATGGATTAGTCGTACAAACACATAAGATATGTTTGATAAGAAGCCTCTTTGGTTATGATCTTAACTAGAATATTATGTTTAGAGCACTGTAATAGACATGGGGAATCTTAGAAATAGAAGCTTACCAGCATAAGGAATTAACATGTTTGCATCTTGAACTAGAGCACCGACTCTCATTTGCATGTTAATGCACCGTGATTGGGCCATACTAACAGCCCAAATGAATCTTTCAGGCTCACGAGCAAGTCGCTTTATTTTGAGGGGAACACCCGAGTGCTGTATGGTTGATTACATAAAAAGTATGAAATATTTGTTTGAGGGTAATATCAATAGGTACAGGAAAAGAAGAATGCTTCACTTCGTAAAATAAGTAGGCTTCTCATACCCAATTCTTTTCCCAAAATTCCAAGGCTCGGTGTTGTTGTTTTCTCATAATTGATGCAAGATTCTGATCCTGCAACTCCAAGAGGTCCTCCTATAACATTTTTCGAGGCACAGGAAAGAGAAAATGGTTGGTAATGCTTAATGTGCTATTTGACCAAAGATAAATGCTTATCAACTAGAGAATAGCACAAAAGGAAAAAAAATTGAAAATTTGTAAAACACTCCTGGAAGTTGAGCTTATAGGAAAATCTCTTTCAATTTGATTAACAATATTTACAGAATAAATAAATAAAAGATTGCTTTGCGACAAGCCTTCTCCAGTAGCTAGTTTTATGGACTATAAAGTATCTACCTATTCCAAGTTACGACTTCTTCCTTTTCTTTTTTTAGGTTTTCTAGATTTCCTCCTACTGCCACAGACAGCCATGAATCTGTAACAATGAATGGAACCTTAACTTTTTGGATGAATTATAAACTAATTCCTCAGGGTGATAAAAATAAGAGTTGAACCCAGTGTTCGTTTGTAGATCATGTTCATACTCCAATATTTCTGATTTAAAATGGATGTGAAAAAGAAAGTCTAGAACTGTTAAGCTTCACAGAAGTTAGGATACTGGAATACCCCATATGCACCATGGTTGCTTAAACTGAACTAAATGTTGCCTAGCAGCTTCCTAAAATTTCATAACAAACAACGATAGTTCTGTAAAGCTCCAATAAAATATGCTCAAAAAAGGTAATGACAATTAATAGACAATCAAATCAAACAAGAAAACTTAATTATTCTAAATAGAATTCTCAATGGCAGAATTGCATTGTATTCATAATCAAGTAGAGGAACTAGGTATGCATCAAAGATTAAAGGCCCCTTCCATGTTGCAGCATTAGCCTTATAGTGGATTTCTAGAGTTTTTCTTACTCCTTCCAGAAACCAAAGCCTCAGCTTTTAAGGCAGAAGCTTAAAACATATAAAAGAACTCTCACGGAGAAAATCTCTGAGAGACGATATGAACCTGATGTTACTCAAAATGAAACTAAAATCTGGTAAAAATGAAATAAATGGTACTCGATGCATATCAGAGAAATAAAAGGCCTACATAGCATCACATTAGATTACCATTACGCATTTGTACACACCTCTGTAGCGAGAAGCAAGCTAGTGCACTCATCCTCACTAGGTAAGAAGTCACCATATAGCTGCCAAAAGTTATCCTTACAATCAAACGAAAATAAAAGAAGGCATGCCAACCTCAGGTCCCAATCTGTCTGGCATAGAGAGATAAACAGTGTAAGGATAAATTATGCATAGAGCTGAAAGATACAGAAAATTAAGTCTACATCAACCAGATTGAAACAACAAAAGAGCACATTAACAGAAAAATCATAAGAAATAGCAAAAGCATATAAATCTGAAACGAAGATCAAAAGCTATTAAGTGCGCAATATAACTTTAGTGCCAAGGGAAATAAAAGTACCTCTGGATCAGTTGAGTTGATAATATCAAATATTGGATGACCCACTGGTATTATATCAGGAAAAAACATCCATGGGAGCTTCTTGCTTATAGTTAACATTAACTCAATCGGGATTTCCATGATCATCTGTTCAATAAAGTTCAAAAACCATGGATAATTAAGAAAGGCCGCAAATGCAGTCCATCTGATAATCTAGTCCAACTATGAAAATAATAGAATACATTAGGACTGAAATAACGGACAACTGGTTGATAAGTTCCAGAGCAAGTGGAAGAACATAGATATACTGCTGCCAACTACACATAGTAAATGGCAGAAATTAAGCAACTCACTCTGGCACGGTGAAGCGGTTCAATATCCTTAGAAGCATAGACCCCAAATCCATCTGGACCTTCTTTAAACTCAACTCCATAAGCACGCATGCTTCGAACATAACCTATCTTGTAGAAATCAGGGTCTGCTGGTTCCAACTGTCAAACAGGGGAAAAAAGAACAGAAAAACCAAAAGCAATTTCATAAACTTAAAAAGACAAAATTAAGAAGCATAACTCCTAAAGGTGTCCATGTAGGTTTCCTGCACTGTGGGCTCTAAGAATTTCAAAGAACGTATAGAATGTCAGTTTTAAAATTTGAGTTTCTTTCTAATATCAACATTATGGCAGTTTGCTTGGGAAGTCTAACAATGCAAGAAATCAGTTATTGTGTTTGGAAAGTCCATAGTTGCTAGAACTCAATTCTTTCAACTGACGGAACACACAGATATGCACACGCAGGGGCACACGGACAAATAAAAAAGATAGTTTGATAGAAACGAAATCATGAAAAAGCTGACATGATTTTGATAGAACACAATTAAACTGAACGCTTGGATATGATATATTCCAAACAATGCCTAAAGAAACGAGTTAGAATTATCCAGAATTCTGCAGTACGCTCAGTTGGTCTGCTACAATTGGTTTCTTGGTTATGATTACCAAGTAAGAATACAATATAGCCAATTGTTCAACAATTTACAAACCACTAACTTGCTTAAGTCTACAAAAGATTAGACAAGTCTTGGGTTTTATAAAATTCTCCATCTCAATAGCCCAAGATTTCTCAGAAGCCAAACAGTGAATTCAAGAAATCTAAGAAAAAAAAAAGAAAGAAAAGAAAGAGTGAAATGAAGGTGGATTATACCTCAGAGGAAGATTCCTCAGTTTTGGGAGACTGAAAGAGAGGAAATGGAGGTGCTTCTACTGAAGAAGCTTTAATGGGTCTGACAACATTATCACTGTTTCTGCTAAATGTGTATTTGGGTCTTGCTGTTATTAACCCTTCCTTGTACTGTTGCTTTCACATAAAAAACAATATATATAGATATACACCAAAAAACTAATCAGAAACTTTATTTATCCAAAAAGAGAGATAAAAAAAAATCTCGCAAAAGGCTTGCAGAAACAGGTAAAAGAAGTGAAGCTGACCTGAGAGATGAAGGAACAGTGGGTGAGATGATGCAGGGCGACAGATGAAGCAGCCATTTGTAAAAGCTCCGTTCAGTTGGGTTGTTATTACAGTGTTGTCTTCTTCATGGGTTATAGTCTTTTTGATTTCTATGTCTGGTTAAAAACGTTATCCTCCTGCGTCTAAATATGGATAAAGGGTCAATTTACTCCCTCAATATACGTAGAAAGGTCAAACGCATCAAATTTAAATTTTCTCAACAAATAACTCTCTGAATTTATTTCTTAAAATCAAATACATCCAATTTAAATTTTTCAATAAATAATTCCTTAAACTTATATTCAAGAGTCAAATATACTTAATTTAAAAATAATTTTATATTATTACTTTACTAATACAATATTTAGTGACATATTGTACAATAATCTGTTTGGTAACATTTAAAATTTAAATTTAATTAACTCAAAAATAATAAATTATAGACTTATTTGTTAAAAAGTTAAAATTTAATTTATTTAATTCTTAGAAAGCTGAAATTTGACTTATTTAATATTTGTTATTTTTGGATCAATTAAATTAAATTTTAAATATTATCAAATACACTTTTGTATAGCATGTCACTCAATATTGTCAGTAAATTAATAAATTAAAAATTATTTTTAATTTTTATTATTTATTAAATCTCTAAATCTAATGTTATTTCATTTTTTTAAAAGCTTAAATTAGATACATTTGACTCTTGGACACAAATTTAAAATATTATTTATTAAAAAATTAAAATTGAATGTATTTAATCCTTAAATATAAGTTCATGAGGTTATTTTTTAAAAAAAAATTAAATTTAATGTATTTGATTCTTGAACGTAAAGCAAACTTCTAAATACAAGTACAAAGATTTGATTTATCATATATTTATTTTCTTGCTCTGCAGATTAATTAAATGCTCTAAATAATTTATCCACAATTGTTGTTTTCTTTTTCTTTTTCTTTTTTTAAAAGTTGTATAATTTGTTTTTTATTTAATATTCTGATAATAAAAAATAATTTAAATTTAAATTTAACATTTTATTTTTATTTTATATTTTCAGTATCATGAAATGTAGACTTTTTTTTTTTTTTTTTTTTTGAGAAGAGGGAATTTAGACTTTGTAATTAGAAAAACTCAAATGCTGACTTTAGATTAACTTTTAGCATTTTAAGCACTAACTAATAGAGGACCAGAAAGCCTACAAAACACATACTGGGGATGCCGTTTCCTACCAATATCAAGGAACGAGCCTGAAAAGGATAGGGCGCCCCTACAATCAAACTCAAGGAAAGCCGTGTGTTGAAAAAACAAAAACAAAAGCAAAATACTGAAGAACAAAAGCAAAAACCAACAGTACAAAGCCAACAGCTAAGGACTGGAGGTCAAAGCCTCAGTTTTTGTCATCACAGGCCAGAAAGCTGACATTAGGAGCATCCTTTCTTCCCTAAGGAAGAAAGGTCACTTCCACTAATCCCAGTATAGTCAGAAGAATGTTGACATAGAGTTAGGGTCTAAAAATCATAGCAATAAGACCGTTAATCTCTAAATGTATATATATTGATCATATTCATTCATGTAAATCTCAGAATTCAACATTGTATATCATCACAGATTAATACCAACTTAAATTTCTTTTTCCACATGGTATCAGAGCAGGTTTGATCCTGTCATCATCTACCCTTCAATTACACAAAAATACTTCTTCATCATGTCTCACAACGATATTACCAAATTAACCAACATCACATTAAAAGGTAACCAAAATTATTTTGAATGGTCAAGAGCAGTGTATATCGGCCTAAGTGGCAGAAAAAAATTAGGGTTCATCACAGGAACCCGGAAAAAGCCATAGCCAATCAAGCCTAATGAACCAACGAAAGAAGAAATTGAGGCAGCAGAGGAGTGGCAAACGACTGACCATATGGTCATGTCGCTACTCACCAATACGATGGAGCCTCAAATAGCCAGGCTGTGTATACTGTTGGCTTCATCATAGGTAATTTGGGACAAAGTAAAAAATCTATATGGGCACGAGCGAAATTATGCTCATATCTTTAATTTGAAATAGGAACTGGCTCAAATAAGACAAGGGACTCAAACGAGCACGAGCTATGCCACAGAGGTTTTGACTCGGTGGGAAGAACTCCAAAGTTACCTCCCACCAACCTCGGACCCAGAAGAGGCGAGAAGAAGAGAGGAATAAAATTTAGTGTATACCTACCTGGGGGGGCTTGATTCGAGCTACGAGGCCTTGAGGTCTCAAATTTTACTGTCAAGTAGCCTGCCTCCAATTAATGTTGTTATAGCCACAATCCAGCAGGAGGAAACAAGACGAGCAACAATTGGGTAGGCGATCTGAAACACCAAAAGGCGTCAACTCAATCTCGCACCCTGAAGGCCGAGCGGGGTGCCTCCTGAGGCCGAGAGGTGCAGCCATTGCCGAAAGCAGGGGCACACTCAGAAGCGTTGTTGGCACCTCCATCCGCATCTTCGGCCGATTTTCAACGGAAATGAGAGAAGGAGAAATGAGAAACGGGAGAAGGGAGGAAGAAGCAAATTCGGCGGAACGGCTAATGCACATAACCCTAGTGGTTATGATGTGGGGTGCAATTCAGGTCGGGTTATAAGTAACGGGTCGGACGTGCTTAACTTAATCCGGCCCGACTCCAACATCCTGACCCGGCCCGATAACACCAACCCAACCCGGCCCATATGGAGCGACCCGGTCTGACCCAGTTCAGGTGATACAGCCCGACCTGGTTCAAACGACCCGACTCGATTCGACTCCCTCAATTGAACCGACCCGAATTCAATAGAAAAATTCCAGATTTCTCACCTTATATCTCAACTTCAGTCTCTTATTCAGCCTTAGCAGCCTCGTAGGACAGGTTTGGTATCGCAAAATTGCTCTTTAAATAACACGTCAAATTGGATAATTGATTTCGGGGCAACGGATCATATGACATGGGATGCCACAAAATTGCAAAATTTTGTTCCCACTAATTCCAACCATGTGACCGTTACTAATGGACACCAAGCTAAAATCTCTAGTTTTGGCTCCTCAAAATTATTGCATAATATTTTTCACAATATTCTTCTTTTACCAGACTTTAAATCAAATTTGTTGTCAGTTGGTAAGATTAAGAACTTTAAATTGTAATATTATTTTCTCACCATCTACAGTCTTATTTCAGGATCGAATCACAGGGAAGACGATTGGTGAAGGTCGATTTGAGAATGGCCTCTATTACCTTATTGATTCCCCCAACCAGTGTCTAGTCTCTACCAATCCTGTTAGCTCAGACCTTTTGATCCATCAGCGGTTTGGGCATCCGTCTGATCGAGTTTTAAACCAGCTTTTTTGCCTAAACATAAACACTAGTTGTTGTGATATCTGTAAATTCGCCAAACATACTAGATTACCTTTTCCTGTATCTTCTACTACATCAGACAATATGTTTGATTTAATTCATTCTGATGTTTGGGGACCTGCCCCCATTACTTCTTATAATCATTTCCGTTATTTTGTCACTTTATTGATGACTACTCTCATACCACTTAGGTCTACTTATTAAAAGGCAAAAATGAAATTTCTACTTGCTTTCAAATTTTTTTCCATTTTATTCAAAATCAGTACAATGCCAATATTAAAAAATTTCGATCTGATAATGGCATTGAATACATAAATAAACAATTTTCGGATTTTCCTCCACTAAAGGAATTTTACACCAAACCACCTGCATTTATACTCCCGAACAAAATGGAGTTTGTGAAAGAAAAAACGTCACCTTCTTGAAGTCACCAGATCCCTGCTTTTTCAAAATAATGTTCCTCATATCTTTTGGTCGGATGCCCTCCCGCTTACCTCACTAATCGCTTACCTAGCCCAAAACTCAAAAATCTCAGTCCCCTAGAAATCCTCAAGAGTAGAAAAATAGAGCTAGGGCACATTTGTGTCTTTGGATGCACAGCCTATGTTCATGTCAAACGTTCTCATAAACTTGACCCAAGTTCTGTCAAAACAGTGTTCTTAGGGTACTTGATAGTGTGCATTTTATACATACTAATTATCATATTTTCTTAGTTATTATTGAGTATTTATGCTTAATTTATGGATTTTAATTATGATTATTGATTTTCATGATAGACAGAATGTTTTGATGCAACATGAAGCTGAAAGGATGATATTTGATGAGTTTTCATAGAGATTGATGCTTTGGAGAGTTTTGGATAAAAAGAAGAAAAGATGGCAGAAGATCTCTTCAGTTAGAGCGTGCCCACGGCGTATTCCAGAAATCCGAAGTTATGGAAAGAGGCTTAAAGTGACATTATTTGCCATGTGACTTTTTAATTTATTTTTGGGAATATTTATTTACTAAAAACCCCTCACTATTTAAGGTTATTTTAGGAATGAATGTCCTTCTTTAGACACATCATCTAATATTTCTTAGAGGGCAAGTTTTCCTATAAAAAGAAAGAGATGAGAAGATAGGGATAGTTTTTAGGTTTTAGAGAGAATGGGACAACAAACCAATTTTCTTCTTCTTCTCATCCATTATTTTAGCTTTCTTCTTTATTTTATTTTCTCTATAACAATTATGTATGGCTGAACTCTTTCTTTCCAACTCAAGGTTAATTAAGGTTTGAATTCGTATGGGTTGTGAGATTTAATTGTTCTTCATTATTTTCTCAAATTTATTAACATTCATGTATCTTCTATGTCTATTGAATTCTATTTTTGTTGATTGTGTAAAAAGACCTATTACCCAATTATCAAGATAGTTTATGGCAAATTAGAATATTAAATCCATAATTGTTTAATTATTCTAATGATTAGTGGTAGAATAACATACCCATGTTATGTGGATATATGATCTAATCTAAATGAATTCATCTTATGTATTTGTTGGTTAGGATTGGGTTTCTCTAGATTGCATTGCTATTGGTGAATTAAATCTTGGAAGCTTTTCTAGAGTTGTTTATTCAATAAGAGAATTAATCAAATGGCTTCCATTGATTAACAAAAAATTAAGGAGAAATTAGGTTGTTAGAGCTTCTCAACAACTATAACTAATTTATTAATGGATTTGGAAATTATATTTGCATCAATGATCAATTCAATGAATTAAAACTGAGATTATACTTCGGGTTGGAGTTTTCTCATATTGATTTATTTTCTCAAATTTCATTATTGCTTTTAATTGATTTTTAGTTTAATTTGTTTTGATTCCAAATTTAAAATCCCCCCTAATTTTGTTTGATTTTTGTTAAAGACATAAATCTTACCAATCTCTGTGGATTCGACCCTACTTGTCACTATTTACAAGTTATTTTTATTTAAAGAATAAGAATATATTTTTGTTGGATTCGACACCCATCAGTACTCTTCTGGAAAAAAAGGGGTACAAGTGTTATGACCCGTGCACACACAAGACCTATATCTCTAGGGATGTGTCTTTTGATGAATGCACTCCTTATTTTACTGACTCTCACCCCACTCATAGGACTTCTACTTTGTTATTTCCAGATAACCTTTCCTTTGTTGACAGTTCAGTTCACACTACTCCATCGACCGAGGAGCCGCTTCCCGAGGACAATCCCGATGCCACCTCTTCAGGGGGAGCCAGTATCATTCCCGAGGTCACTTCTTTAGGGGGAGACAGGTCACAGGTTGAAGAAGTCGCCCCACGAAGATCATCTCGGCCTATCAGACCTCCGGTCAGACTAAGGGACTATGTGTCCCACAAGGTGACGTATCCCATCCAACATTCTATTAGTTATCACAGTGTATCCAATTCATATAGGACCTACCTAAATAAACTCACCACTCATACTGAGCCCTCTTCCTTCCATGAAGCTAACATCGATCCTAAATGGTGCAAAGCTGTGAAGGAAGAGCTTCAAGCTCTTGAGAAAAATGACACCTGGGAATTAACCCCTCTACCACAAAATAAAAAACCCGTTAGGTGCAAATGGGTGTATAAAATTAAATATAAGCATGATGGAACGATTGAGCGATATAAGGCTAGACTGGTAGCAAAAGGGTTTACCCAAACATATAGGGTGGACTAACAGGAAACTTTTGCCCCAGTAGCCAAAATGAGCACCGTTCACATTTTATTATCTGTTGCTATTAACTCAGGATGGACCTTATTTCAAATGGATGTTAAAAACGCATTCCTCCAAGGGTCCCTCGAAGAAGAAGTCTACATGACTTTGCCTCCAGGGTACAAACCTACTGCCGATAAATCCCTGGTATGTAAGCTAAAAAAGGCTATCTACGGATTGAAACAATCCCCGAGAGCATGGTATGCCAAGCTAAGCCACTTTCTCTTAACAATTAATTTCATTAAATGTGCTTCTAACTCTTCTATGTTTGTTAAACACACTCATACATGCACCGTCATTGTCCTTGTATATATTGATGACATCATCATAACAGGTAACAGTAATAATGAAATTGAAGAAGTTAAACAAAAACTAAAAAAAGAATTTGATATCAAAGATCTCAGTCAGCTGTCTTACTTCCTTGGAATAGAAATAGCCAAATCTCTTAAAGGTCTATTTTTATCCTAAAGAGAGTATGTTCTGGATCTTTTAAAAGAAACGGAAAAAATAGGGGCTAAACCAATAGATACTCCAATGGAGACTAAAACCAAACTTAACCTTGAAGATGGCGATCCTTTAGATGATATAGGGCACTATCAGCGCCTAGTAAGAAAACTGATTTATCTCACTGTCACTAGACCTGATATCACTTATGCGGTAAGTATGGTAAGCCAGTTTATGCATGCCCCTTGCACTAGTCATTTAGATGCCATCGATAGGATACTTAGGTATCTCAAGGGCATGCCCAATCAAGGTATTTGGATGAAAAATAATAATGCGACTGATATAGTTGGCTTTTCTGATGCAGATTGGGCTGGAAGCTATGACAGAAAATCAACTTTTGGATTTTATACCTTTGTAGGAGGCAATCTAGTAATGTGGAAAAGTAAAAAACAAACCGCAACCGCAAGATTCAGTGTAGAAGCAGAATACAGAGCAATGGCAACAACGGCCAGCGAACTAATATGGATCAAGCAAGTCCTTGCAGATATGGGAATTAAATCCAAAGGACCAAAGAAGATGTACTGCGATAATCAAACAGCAAGACACATTGCTTCAAACCCTATATTCCACGAACGCACCAAGCACATCGAAGTAGATTGCCACTTCATAAGGAAAAAGATCTAGTCTGGAGAAATTGAAACCCCATTTGTGAGAAGCAAAGAACAATTAGCAGATATTCTCACGAAAGCCCTAAGCAAATCCGATCATAAAAACCTTCTTAGCAAGATGGGATCGATAAATTTATTCGAACCCATCTTGAGGAGGAGTGTTGAAGAACAAAAGCAAAATACTGAAGAACAAAAGCAAAAACCAATAGTACAAAGCCAACAGCTAAGAACTGGAGGTCAATGCCTCACTTTCTGTCATCACAAGCCAGAAAGCTGACATTAGGAGCATCATTTCTTCCCTAAGGAAGAAAAGTCACTTCCACTAATCTCAATATAGTAAGAAGAACGTTGACATAGAGTTAGGGTGTAATACTCAGAATTTTTCTTTAATAAAGATAATATTAATAATGATTAATTAATGAATTTTTATTTAAGTTAACTTTAGCTTCATTTTTATTTGGTTTAATTTGAAATGATTTAATGGAAATTTTAATATTAGTCAATTAAATGAATTATTTTTCTATACCCAATTAGTTTAAAATTTTAAGAATTAATTAAGTAAATTATTTGAAGGGTAGATTATATTTTGGTTATTCTAATTTTTCCCCAATGTATATGTATATGTATAAATAAAATTATATATATTAAAAAATTTTGGAAGAAATTATAAAAATTATTTTTATAAAAGAATTATGGGGAAATTGGTATTTTAATTAACTAGTGGTATTAAAATTTAAGTTGAAAAATAATTAGTAATTTGATTATTTAATTTAATTGTGCGTAGGACTTAATTGGAAAATTATTTTTAGATGAGGATTAAAAGTATAATTTTATTTTTATGGGGTTTTAATGGAAATTTGTGAGTCTGGTATTTTTTATAAATAAATATGTCGGTCAGGGGTATTTAGGTAATTATATATTTTTAATAATTCTAATTTGGCCCAAATTGAATAGTTAGGGGCAAAATTGAAAGGCTAAAAAGAAGTTTAGGGGTTAAATTGAAATTCTGCAGGATGAAATTGTAAGTAATTAAAAAGTTGAGGGACCAAATTGTAATAAGAAAAAGTTCAGGGGTCAAATGGTCGATATTGAAAGAAAGGAAAGAAGGATCGGGGAGAGAGAAAGGAAAAATCGGGGAGAGAGAGGGAGACGTCGGGAAGAGGAAGGAAGAAGCTGCGGCGTCGGAGGTCGAGTCTTGGGCGGAGGCCAGCAATGGCTCCAGCATCGGCATGGGCGGAAGCACGGGAAGGCAAGGTGGCTTCCGAGCTGCGTCGTCCGGCTGTTGTGACCTTCCGATCTTGGTGGTGATTGGCTCCCCTTGGAGAGAGCTTCCTTTTGGCGGTGGCGGCGTCAGTTTTGGTGGCTAGAGGAGGGAGTTCCGGCGAAGTGGTGGCAGCTGTATTTTCTGGCTTTTCCGACGAGCTCCGACAGAGGATGGACGATCGGAGGATATATCCCGACTCTCCTCAGCTCAAGCTTCCCAATGGCACCGGTTTCATGGCGATCGGGCTCCGTTTGCAAATCTTATGGCCGAGATCGTATGCAAATCTCTCTGGACGATCAGGTGTCAGATCGAAAAGTCGGAAGTGGGGATCGTCGTTGTGAGTCCGATGGTGTGTTCGGATCGTCGATCGGACTCCGGCAGCCGAAGGCGAGTCGACCGAGCGATCGAGCGTCTCGGTAATTTTCTCTGGCCCGTTGATCTTGGTAATCCTTTGATTTAAAATTGTGCTTATTAGTTTGTGTTGAGTATTTAATATTTGTGAGTCAAAAATAATTGTCTGTCAGTTTGCCTGCCTCGTATTTTGTGCTGTGTGGCGGAGTCGGGAAATAGTGAAGTTTGGGGACCCAACTCCCGTTGTTTGAACTGTTAAATATTTGAAGTGTTTTTCTGGTAGGTCCTGTACCCGTTTTTACGGGGGGTAATGTCGGTGTTGTAGGGGAGGTTCTGCCGGATTTTCGGTAGAATTCTCCCGAGTCGAGATTCTTAGACAGTTAGTCCTAGAAGTCTAGACCTAGGATTAATGATCGATTGTTTCAGCGTTTTGATAAATTGTTTCTGTGACTAGATAGTCCGTTTGTTCGGCTCACTCCAATCGAGGCACCGGAGCAGAGTTAGGAGGTCGCCAAACCTGTAAGTTAAAGTCATATATCGTTTATGCACGTGTCATGCATAAAATTTGATTTGCTACTGTGATTATTCATTTGCAATTTCAATTTTTTATTTAATTATTATTATTATTAGCGTGATGCTTTTAATTACTATTTAAATATGTTTTTCCTTTATCACCAATTTTAATATTGCATGATGACTCAGGATGAGATAGCAGTAGAACATAGGAGTTAGATGAGTGTTCCAATATAAATCTGAGAGAGATAGGGAAAGGGTAAAGAGGTAAAAATTTTAAGAAAGAAAGATTAGGACCTGCCCTGGTCGAGCATCGCTCTCTGGGCTTAGTTGAGTGTGGTTGCCGGAGTAAAGGTCCCTGATCGAGCTTTGCTCTCTGGGCGTCGGCTTATTTGGAAATTTAAGTGACCAGACTGGAGGTAAGGTCCCTGATCGAGCTTGCTCTCTGGGCGCCAGTCTTATTGGATAAGAGAGCCGAAAGGCTAAGGCTGAGAGTTAAATGACCGGACTAGAGGTAAGGTCTCTGATCGAGCTTTGCTCTCTGGGCGCCAGTCCTGTTGGAATGAGAGAGTTGAGATATAAGTGACCAGGCTGGAGGTAAGGTCCCTGATCGAGCTTTGCTCTCTGGGCGCCAGTCCTGTTGGAATGAGAGAGTTGAGATATAAGTGACCAGGCTGGAGGTAAGGTCCCTGATTGAGCTTTGCTCTCTAGGAGCCAATCCTGTTGGAATGAGAGAGTTGAGATATTAGAGTTGAGCTTGGTCGAAACGTGAGTTTTGAAATTGATCGAGATGTTGAGTTGGGATTAGGGTTCTACTGAAGTACTCTGTCCCGTTGCGTGTGGATAATTTTTGTTTAAGCATGGCATGACACATATGTTTTAACATGACACGTATGATTTGCGTGATTTATTAATTATTTTAAAATTAAATGAATGTGATATTGAGATGTTTGAAACTGATTTAGATATATGATTTTAGCTCACTCTCGAGACTGACAGTCTCCATTTACTATTTTTCAGATTCGTGACTGTTAGTCTTCCCGCGATTCTTACTCAGTAGCCCGACTTCTTCATCATCGGGTGGTGTTTAATTTGGTATGTCAAATGGTAAAAATCTTAGATTCTCCGCAGTAGTAATAGTAGGGATATCAGTGGTAATTTTATGTAGTTTCGGGTCTCGCCTAATTCTTCGGGCAGACCAATTTAATTGTATAAAATTTAATGTTACTATAAATTGTGGTATTAATAATAGTAAAATTTGAGTTGAGGTTGGTTTGAGTTAGTGAGTGTTAGGCTTACTACGGGATTCGGTGGCCTTACGCCTGCCCATTCCTTAATGCCAGTCACGGGCCCACAGGTGGGGTCGTGACATAGGGTCTAAAAATTATAGCAATAAGACTATTAATCTCTAAGTGTATATATATTGATCATATTCATTCATGTAAATCTCAGAATTCAACATTGTATATCATCACAGATTAATACCAACTTAAATTTCTTTCTCCACACCGTGGTAGGCCTGCGCCGGGGGAGCATAGGGAGGAAAGGGAGCCCGGACGGTGGAAGAGCCAGGGGAGGCCTCGTCATTTGACGGTGTTTTGTTTTCATATTCCTGTACAATTAAGAGAAAAATTATCCCTAGGGAAACCACTTCTGTCTTTCTTGGATATATTCAGTCCGGGTATAGATCTCTTTTATGTATCTTTTGTTTGTTAATCCAACCTCGGACGATGGAGAAATAGCAGTGAAG
Organism: Ricinus communis; assembly: GCF_019578655.1. Lineage (NCBI taxonomy): Eukaryota > Viridiplantae > Streptophyta > Magnoliopsida > Malpighiales > Euphorbiaceae > Ricinus > Ricinus communis. The sequence goes on along the minus strand of NC_063259.1, from coordinate 14,494,313 downwards.
AGACGAACACACAATCCCAATGGCAGCAGGTTCAAAAAAATTCAGAGTCTTTCTTTTAAAAGAATCTATTACATTGAAGAAGAAGAGATAAATTGATGCGGAAAGAGATGAACAAAGACAGTTACACTTATGGAGCAATTGGAAAAAAAGAAAAGAAAAGAAGTGATTAATCTATTAGAAAATCCCTGTCTAGTTAAAGTCTAGTTTAGGTGTATGTCTCGCTTAAAAGTCGCAGCCTTTTCGTATTATCGGCAAGTGTATATAAATATTTTTATATTTTAATATTAAATAATTGATACATTTTATTATTTAAAATTAATAATATTTGTCAATCATCTATCAGTTTGGTGTATAATAAAAAATATTTTTTTTATTGTTATCACTTTTTAGACAAATTATTTTCAATTAGGCATCCAAAAGACATATTTCTCGACTTTAGCCGTTTTATTTTTTAAAATTTTTAATAGAAAAATTAGATTAGCACATAGATTATGGTAATATGTTAGTCTAATTAAATATTTCGTTTTTCTATATTTAGTTTGAAAATTCCCATTTTTGAAGATTTTTGGATTTATTTGACTACTATTTTTAAATTTAAGCCAAATTAGAATTTCTTCTATGCAGTTTATTTATATTGTATACGCTGGTGGTCTTCTTTCCCCTTTTCTTAATGACAACCCTTCTTCACATAATAAAAATAAATAGCGCAAAATAAAATATTCTTAATAAAAAAAAACCCCTAAAGCCCACTAATTAGAAATGAAAAGCAAATAAAACAACATACAACTCACAGTTAATTCAATAAAAATGCAATGCAAACCACATTTTTAATTAGCATTTGTTCCAAAAATATAATCATTCAAACGCACCCTTCTCATGTCCTTTTACTCATTTTGATTTTTTATTTTCATTTCTTATAATAAGAATTTTTTCATATATTAATATTAAAATAAGAAAGTTGATTGGCCTTCAAATGCTGAGATTGGTAAATTCCATTTAATTCCTTCTGCCTTTTGTACAAACACTTGGATTTTATTTTATTATTTACTAATTACTCTAGTAATTGTATGAAAAGGTTTAAGCTCATCTATGACCCTATATTAAGATGAATTAACAAAAACATAAACAATAATAATAATAATAATAATAATAATAATAATAATAATAATAAACAATACTTGATATAGGAATTAGTGCTGCTGCAAGCCTAAAGTTTTTTTCAACTTGCAAAACAGAAATTATATCTCTTATCCATATAGTGACTACAAAGCCTGCTATTCTGAAGTTTGATTTACAAGAAAATGAAACAAATTCCCTGAAAAAATGGAATTAAAATGATATTAAGCATGTAGTCTTGCAAAAATTAAAATGCAAAATCATATTCCCACCTGAACATCATCACCTTGAAAGAAAGATAGGAAACACAGAAATTCAAATACAAATTAGAACCCAGCAAGAGGAAAATGAGAAAATAAAAACAATAATAACTGGATGAAACAGAAGAATGAAATCCAGTCACTGACCATGTCTAACAACAAATGACCATTATGCTATGTTTGGTTGAAATCTATTAAAAGATTCATTTCATTTGAGAGAAATACATGAGAGAGAAAATAAAATAAAAATGATAAAGTTAAAGGAGATATTTCAGTGTGACGGATTATATTGACAAACTAATGTGAAATTCATTTGGAGGTTCTACCTACTTTGTGAGAATTTAGTTTATTTATAACCAATTTTGCACAAATTTTGAATATGTAGAATTCTAAAGTGACTTTCATTTCATTCAAAGCACAAAACTTTGCATTTGCAAATCAATTTCATAAATTTATGGATTTCGACCAAACACAATGTTAATAACAATTACATGGAAAGGTGAATTACAAGTAGCATTATTTACAAGTGATGTAATGCGCTAATCATTTGACAGAGGCATACATAATGCAAAGAATGCACCTTTATGATAAGGAAAGGTGTAAATCAAAAAACAATATGCTAAAATTTAGAAACTTGATACATGATTGTGCAAGCTACAAAGAGATCAAGAAGCAATACCTGAATTCTTTCGATGGAACAGCACAACTTGCTCAGAAAGAAGAATTGGGAATGAAAAGGAATGGGGGTGAAAGAAAGTGGAAGGGGCCTGCAGGAAAAATAGGAAAGAAAAACAATAAAAAACTGTTGAAGTCAAAATCACATGTAGCATTTGAAAGTATGCAAAAGCACTTTTAAAAATTAAAAGGAAAAAATACATCCAACTGTAGGCATAATTCCGACATCATAGACGAAACCATGTCGACCACAAATTCAATATTCTGTGCAGTATTTATGCAAATCATGCACATATAGAAGGGGGAAAAAAAACAAAGGTGAAACCAAAGCCTGAGGCTTTGAAGGTGGAAATCGCAATGATAAACAAACTGCAGCAAAAGAAAGAAATTTGCTGCAGAAATATGGAGAATGAATGATAAAAGACTGTTAATTTCAAATAAATAAATAAATTACTAAAACTTAGGCATTTGCATTTTCCATATGAATTTGAATAAGACAAAGTACATTTATCATGGCTTTAAAAAAATTAAAATGAAGGATGACCTCATTTGTAGGTTCAAGAACAAGCTTTTACTGCATTATATAAATCTGATAACAGGTTACACTCACATTCTAGTTTAATGTTTCATGCAAGATCAGGTTTAACTATTTTATCCAATAACATTCATCATCTCATAACTGAGTGTCATATGGATTAGTACCAAACTTTGTTTAATGTTATTCCCAACCAACTTATAGCTCCTGCTGCCCTGCCTTTCTCTTCTTTCTGATAGGTAACATTCAAACCTAAGGCCTATTTACATAACCTCACACTTAACAGCTTAAGCGAGCAACAATAAAAGTATTAATCCATGAATACTTTAGCATCAATCAATATAGAATAAATGTTGTCCAGTCTTCTGGGGTAGGGAATGTCATACATCACCAACAAAAAAGAAATAATTCAGAGATGACCGCTGGGTTTTCCAAAATAAAATCATCTAAATTTGAAAAAAAAAAAAACCAGAAACCTTTCTGGTATCCATCTGAATGTTTTACTCTAGCAGGTCAGGATATCAACCATTACTAACAATCTTTCTCTCCAACACAACAAAAACCAAAATGGATCAAATAGAACGGAGAATGGATATAAAAATCAATATGAAGGCCCCATCACATTAAGAAAGCATCTGTATTTCATTGTCAATAGGTAAATGGCACATCTTATGCTCTAGAATTAAATATTAAAAAATTTAAATCAATAATAAATAGAACATATATAGACTAAAAACTCAAGAACGAATTAGGAGTACCTGTTCCTACTCTGTCCAGTTCCTAATTACAGGATCCAACAATTTCCTCAGTTTACTAACACCATCAACATCACCATTAGCATAAAAGCACAAAGCTTTATCCAATTCCACTGCTTCTCTCACTCTAGCCTCCATCAACAAACTTCTATAAACCCTTCTTCTCAACCTAACTCCAGGGACAAAACCCACATCAACCATGTCCCTCAAAATCCTCAAACCCTCAAGAACCAAGCCAAACTCACAAAACCCATTAACCAAAGCTAAAAATACAATCTTTTCGACTCTACAAGGAGAGCCAGGTCTAAGCATCCATTGATACACCTTAAATGCCTCCTTTGGTCTCTTCCTTTTAACATAAGAGGTAATCAGCATAGTAGTGATGGGTGTGAGGTAATCGTGAGCCTGTGGGGTGTGTCTAAGAATAGTGAGGAGTGACACGGGCTTGGTCATGTCAGGTTGGGAAGTGAGAGAGTGAATGAGAATGGAGAGAGAGATTGACTTGTGAGGTGGTTTTGCGAGAAGGGTCGCCGTTGTTAAGTGGATTGCTGTTGTCAGATTGTCTGAAAGACATAGCCGTGGGATTAGGAGATTGATTTTGGTTATTTCGTTTCGTGTTAATGTTAATTTTTTTGAGTTTTTTATTTCTTCGCATGAAGATGATGATGCACAGTATTGTGACTGTTGTTGTTGTTGCAGGAAATGAGAGATGGTACTGATGGGTTTGGATTGATAATGGAGGAAGTGAAGGTGGGGTTTTGCTTGTTTCAGGGATTTCATTCTCGTTAATGCTTGCTGAGTTGCTGATGCCGCCGACGCCAAGAAGCTGGGTCCTTTTTTCAATACTGTAATTGTTTTATAATTTTTGTAGAATACAAACCGGCAAGCTCTCGTAGCTCAGTTGGTTAGAGCACCCGTTTAGTAAGCGGGAGGTCTTGAGTTCGACTCTCAACGAGAGCAACATGGAATTACTTTTTGTACTTCTGTACAAAAAAGCAGAGCAATTCTGCATCCATATGCAATCTTTTTATTGAGAAAAGCACATTAATATTAACTAATCCTTGACTATCCATACCTGTATCATTTTATGTTTTCAGTTGCTCTTTCCAAGTAGTCTAATCTTTACAATTACACTTGAGACATCTTTTTACATTTCCAATTCAATATGCAAAACATTGCCAATAACCATTTCAAGGTACAGTGACATTCCTCAGGAGTTATTAGGAAGGAGGAGATGCTAGATGTCAGCTGTTTAACTTTTGGTACAGTAATTGCTACTTGCTAGATAAGTTCAAGATTGATATGCACAGCTCCGGCCAATATGGAAAATGTCAATTTGCAAAAGAAATCTGTAAATTGTTCAGTGGAACATGATAAAGGCACTACTGCCTTTTCATTTCACATCCTTGTTCTGTTTCTTTTTTATCCAGCAGTACCTTATTACTTCTTGAAGCTAAATATACATCTCAACTATTTTATTTACATAGCAAGAAAGGGGAAAAATAAAAAAAGAAAAAGAAAAATCCGTGACGTATTTGTCTATTTCAATAACTCACAAGGTCCTAACAATGTATGGCAGATCAAGAAGTTGACCTCTCTGCTGCATGTAAGAGCTGCCATGTCTATAAGTTTATGTAATTGTAAATCGATTCTCTAATGAAGATATATCCTTTTGTACAACTGATTTCTTTTAGCTTTTGTTTCTGCAGGTAGTGACAGCAAATAAGTTGGTTGCAAGAGATCATCTCACAGCACTGCCAAAACTTAGTGAAGTCATACAAGGAAAAGGATTTGTTACCTTACACGGAAGTGCCCTGTCGTAGAGGTTGGGCTTCGGTTGGGACTTCGCTGTTATGGTGGTTGTCAAGGGGCATGTACTGTGACATGATAGCCATGATCTCTGAGTCCATGTAAGACTGCAAGAGAAAAAGAGATGTGCTTATTATGACTATGACTACAAAGATGAACGTGAAATCCAGTATAGGACTATGGAGTGTATTCAGACATACCCGAAGCCTGTATTTGTAGAATATATAACCAGCAATACCAGCTCCTGCTACAACCGCTACGATCACAAAAGTGAGGAACCATCCAAATTTCGATCCATTTCTTTCTGTATAATGGATGGAGAGTTAGTAATTTACAATAGCTTATATTCATGGCCAGCAACCTTCCTTTTGAAACTTGAATCAAGCTTGTTATCTTACCAATACAGGCATCTTGTTCCTTCATGTAAAGGAGGTCTCCCTTGCATTTGCACTCATATCCACCCCAAGTATTCTTACAGGAGCAACCATCGCACTGACAGGCAGTGCGTTCCTTGCATTCGTTAATATCTGATGCACATAAGATTTTTTAAGGCAAGAATTGTTACAGATAAGATTTCGGCTGTATAACTATTATCTTCTCAACAGGAACAATTATTTTAGAAAATAACCTTCACACTTATCATGGCCATGCCCTCTAAAGCCTTCTGGGCATTCACAGCCTGATAACTGCGATTCCTGTTTGTATAAAGGAATTTCATCAAGATGAGAAAGACAAATGAGAGGAACTTATTTCAACGAACCCAAAAAAAGCAAATAAAACTGTTAATAAAACCGAAAAACTGATGCATAAATCACTGAACTGAGCATGCTGAAAAAGTTAATCCATTTCTTGTGTCTGACCAGCACCCTCCATTATTTATCGAACACCTTGCAGATCCAAAAGCTGTCAGTCAAAGAAATATAAAACAGTGAGTAGCTATACATGATCATGCTATTACACTTCAGTGCTTAAATCACTTTCAAACATAACAGGAGACGAAACAAAACATACTTCTTCCTTGGGATGTATAATAACTATTTAGCACTTCCAATGTTAGAGCCAATAGAAACTGAAGCAACCCCCTTTCACCAAAAAATGTGCACTAAAGGTCGACGTCTAAATGAACCAGTGATGCACACACATACTCTCATCAATTAAATTTCCTATATGGATGGAGAATTTTGAAAGACATTCCTCAGCAACATACACGTGGAAGTTTCACAGTAACTCTTTTCCATAGTCAGAGTGTTTAAATCATTGAAAATAAATGATGTTTCTCAAATCAGAAAAATGTACCTTCACAAGATGCATAACCATCTCCTCTGTACTGTACGCCCTTCACCACCGGGCACTCACATATTCTTCCCCTAAATGTGTCCTAACCAAATTCATGATCCTAAAAATTAGTATGCAGGAAAAGATGAAAAGACGAATTAAAAACAAATTCAGCAAAACTATACATAGAATGGTTCAAGCAGAGCAAATTCTGTGGGGGAGTAAGCTCTGTAATGAAATTTTTTATCAGTCTACCTTGCAAGCAGTTACATTAGATTGTTTGTCCTGCCAACAGCCTCCATTTCTTTCAAGACACTCATTTGTCTCAAGATCTACAAATATAAAACAAACTCAAATTGAGCAAGCATAGAAGAAGAATTTAACAGCAGAGTTCCAAATTGAAGCAACAGTCTTAGATTGTAGATAAGAAAAGTAAATCAACCTGAACTTAAGCAGATTGGAGGATCAGTGGTCTCCTTAAATCCAGCACATATGGCCTTCAGCACAGCAGTTCTCTCCAATTTTCCTTTAGAGCAAGAAAATTAAGAGAGAAAAATTAGCCTCATAATGCATCAATATTATTCAATGTGCATTGGAAGATTAAATTGCAAACAGGTGACAAAACCATGAAGGGAAAAGTAAAACACAATGGGAGTTGAAGGAAAGATGAGATGGTCAACCAAAGACATAATAGAATATTATATAGCTATTATACACAAACCTCGGTATTGAACATTATTAATAACTAGTGTTGGCAAGATGGTAACATCACTACGAGATCCTCGCCCGACCTACGTTCCAGAAACCAGAAAATGAAAACAATATTAGCAAGACCAGATTATGCTATGTCAAGTTCCAAGTTATCTGCATTTTCTAGTGTGTGCTGGAAAAGGTAGTAATACCTGGAGTTCTTGCTCGGTTTTCAGTACTTCATTCTCCACATCAGCTTCAGGTTCACCCATGCACTTTTTTATCTTATCAAGAGGCAAATCTGTGCTGGAACATTGTCAGCGCAATGAAATTGATCCAATAAGAGATCTATACAAAATAGGCACCACGGAATATAACTTACCAAGTGATTTCAGAACATCCTCGGCACATTCTTTGCTATACCTTTTCTTCTTCATGGAACACCTGATATGAAAATCTGTGACAAAATCCCACCAAACCCAAGATCGGTCACTCTCATTGGCAACTCTATGGACGCAAAGTTGCCGCAAGTTCTCAATCACCACATCTTTACCCTGATATCCCTCCCCAAAATCCTGTTCTGGATCAGGTGCACAGTATCTTCCGTGGTTTATGCACTGAGACTTGCACTGATTGCTGAGAATAAAAGCCTGCGGACAATACCAAGTAATATAGTGTGGAGTGAACATTGTGTAACCCCCTTTCTCGAGGATTTGAGCATGACCCTTGAAATTCTTTACAAAATCCATCTGCTCATCGCATCGAGTCCCACATTCATCATTGCTGTTTGTCCAAAGCTCATATTCAACTCTCTGATCAGGATGGGGAACAGACTCTCTCCAGTCCAATTTGATAACAACATCCTCACCATTCTTCAAAGCTTGCTTCAAGCTCTCACCAAAAGACCTCTCTATCAAGGCTGATGGGATTCCAATCTTCTCCACATAGCCATCTGAATCACCATTTGCCTCAGGAGAGTCCATAGTTATTAGTGGCTCATCAATACTATCAACCACTAAAACTGCTGCAGCTCCAGCTTGCTGGGCATTCCATGCTTTCAGAGCAAAATAGCATTCTGCATTTTCAAGAGAGAAAAGGAAAAAAAGAAAAGAAAAGAAAGAAGCCTCAAGTTTAGCTTCAGTAATATAATCACAGGAAGCTCTATTACGTAGGAATGTGAACAGTATACTTGATTGAAATATTACACGCTGAGATTTGCAGTTTTTGTGGAAGAATTAAAATATTAACACTGGAATTGTTAGAAGCACTTCAAGGTCACCTAGTTGGTATTTCATCAATCTATAAAAGTATAAACATATAGAAGGCAAAAATAAAGCCAAGTAATTAAAGGAATCGGCTTTTCATGACTCAGCAAAAAATTTTGTGCCCATGAAATTGCAGAGGATTATGAGAAACTGAAAATTCAACAGCTGATTTTGAATTTGTCTGAGGAGGTCAATGTTGAACAATTCACTGATGTGTTTCTATCATAAAATTCTGGATGAATTAAGAACAAACAATCTAATTTCAACTTACAATTGATAAAAAATATCATACACTGCAATCTAAAAGTCAACTGTATAAGATTTCAATGTTAAAACCGAAGAGTTGCACATCAAGACAGACTCGATTTCTTTCTTTTTTTTAAAGACCTACAGAAAAGAAACATGAACAACCCATATAATATAACACTTATATCCTTCCAATCAATCATGATCAAATCTAGCAAAATCAAGAAAACAAGAGAGACCCACTATTCCGTCACTAAAAGATGCATATGATTTTGACTTCAATTCAACATTAGTAAACTTATGCAGTGATTTGAATACGAATACTTGGCAATTTAAAAGAAAAGCAGTTAAATAAACAGAACATAGAGAAGTAATCAAATACCTCCACGATCGAGCAGAAGAATAGTGGGGCGAGGAGATTTGGACCTGAAAGGCTTATCACCATCAAAAGCTTGACACCCAGAAGCTCCTTTGTCAGGATACATAGCAGAACCAACCATGAAACCACCATAATCAGGTATACCAAAATTCCCTATTGCACTATCGTGTTTTGATCTCAAACTCAAGGGTGATAAAACACTTATGCTACTCTTCTCCACCACAAAACGACCATACACACAGCTAATACTACTTGTAATAAGAAGTGCCAATACAAGAAATAAAGACACAAACTGTTTAAACACAGCCATGCAAATGATCATGATATAATACTTCTCTCTTTCTCTGCTCGTTCCCTGAGAATTAGAGAAGCAGAGACAGAAAAGGGAAATGGGGATTGGGGACGTGTGTAAAGAGACGATTCTGCAACAACGAGTCCACAGGTGGGGAGAGAGATAGAGAGAGAGAGAGAGAGAGAGAGTACAGAAGTTGAAGTTTAAAACTTTAAAGAAAATTAGATATGAAAGAGACAGAGAGAGAGTTTACTTTAAATGTGGTCATTGTATATGAAAATAAAAACTGTGACGTAAAGGAAACGACATGGGAAGAAGAAGAGTAAGGTGGTGGTGGTGGTGGTGGACGCAGTCAGCGGAACTACCCAACACCCTTTTCTCCAATTCGCTGCTTCAACTGCTTGGAAATTTACAGTGACGAGACCTGGAAAATGATATTCTTCATAATTTTCATTTTTCCATTAAAAAGAATTTAAAATTACTGTCCAAATATGAAATGCTAGAGCTCTAGATACATTGTATTTTATTATTAAATAAATGATGCAATTCTTTTTATTATTAAAATATATATTACTTATTTAATAATTACAAGAATTTCATAAATTATAACACTCAACAAATTTTTTTAAGTAATTTTTTCAATAAAAATAATAAAATTAAAAATTATTTACTATTGGGTTTAACTTTTGCTTACTCATGGAATTCAAATAATGAAAAAAGGAAAAACAACATTGTTATCATTTGTTGTTGGCTTCTCTAAATTTAGAATTATTGCATTCATTTCTTAAATGTTAAGGTATAGTGATATTTTAATTTTGTGATGTCATATAATTATAAAATAAATAAATAAAATTTCACCTAACTATTTATAGTTTTTCTTTGCATGATAATGACATATCATAATGGGGAGGTCAATTAAGGGGTTTCAGCATTTTGGTAGAGGCAAATCTTGAGATTAAAAAAAATAATTATATAAGTAAATGCTCAATTTATAAATCCAAATGGTAATCTAGTTGCTTTAGTTCCTTTTTTTTTTCTTCTTCTTTTTGAATTTCATTGAAGGGATTGAAGATCAAGTGCATAAAAAATTGTCACTGAGCATTTAGGGCAGAAGGACCCCAAAGAAGAAAAGAAGTGCCCCTGGAGTTTTTGAGAAAAGTCAAGTGTATCAGTATCCTCGTGTTTGGTACAATTAAATTATGGTTAATTATTTGGGCTAATTGTAAAAATAATTATAATTTTTAGTACTTTTTATGAATTTAACATGAGTTTTAATTTGGGCAATTTAAGTATGAATTCTATATTTTTACAATTCAAAATACCGGTTGAAAAGTCTGATATAATTTTATTGATGTGGGGCTAAAGTTGGCTGAACTACTCTATGTAGACGCCACGTCAAGAATTTCACTTTTGCTTGATTGTAAAAAAATCACAAGTTTTATTTTTTTTTACAATTTTATACAACTTTTAAATTTTAAAGAATCACTGCATGAATATTCATTTCAATATAACAAATTTAATTACAATAAGAAAAAAATTAAAATTAAGACTTTTAGTAATTAAATATATGATTTAATTACAATAAGAAAATTATGCATTCAATTAAAATAAAAATAAAAATAAATAAATAAAAAGGGTAAAATAGTAATAAATTATTTTTAACGTTTACTATAGTTGTTTAAAGAAATCATAAATATGATTTTAATATTAATATTGAATAATTATAGAATTATAAAGTATAAGTAGATTTAAAATAAATTTTTATGATTATAATCTATAATTTTGTAACTAATCAATATTTATATGAAGATCAAAATTTTTATGAATTGTCAAATATTAAAAGTGATAAAATTACAATGAAAATCAAAGTTTGTGATTTTATTTGTAATTAAATAAAGGTAAAATTATTGACATGGCATCTACGTGAAGTAGCTGGGCCAACTTCACCGCCAGTTCAGTAAGATTATGCGGGATTTTCAACTGCTATTTTGAATTGTAAAAAATTATAAGTAAATACTGAAACTGTCAAAATTAAAAATTCATATTAAATTCATAAAATGAATAACCAAGTGTAAGAGATTAGATGTTCTTATTTCGTTAAACTTATTTTTAAATATGATTCGTAATTTATGTATATGTAATGATATTAATACATAATAGGTGGGGATTAATTGTTCCATTGTAGAACATTTATGGTTTAAATTCGTTTATTTATAAATTTTATTCATTAAATAAAATAACTAGGTTATATATATATATATATATATCAAAAAACAAAAATATTAGAAAATAATCAAATAAAATAATTGAAGTTAAGGATTTTATAATTTAGTTTAATTTCTATTTAATTTTGTTAAAAAATATGAAATTATTTTATGTTATATTTATGAAGAAAATATTTAAGACTGAAATTAAATTTATATTTTGAGTAAAAAAATTAAATTAATAATTATAAATGATTTTCTTATAAAAGTCAAGAACTTAATGGATAATGAAAAAAAAATTAATTTTAATGTTGACACCATTTTGAATTTGAATTTTTAATTTATAACACTTTTGTAAGTAAACTAAATAATTAAGTTAATTATTCTTAAAATTAATGAAACTTGTACTTTTTTTTAATTTTTGAAAAAAAATCCAAAATAAATAAAACTAATTATTCAACAAAGAAGCCGCAATGCAAATATAAGGTAGAAGATGGTCCACCACAATACAAAAATTTGAATTTTGAATCTTCAACTAGAAAATTTTTTAAAAAATAAATATATAAAATTTTACTAGATAAAATTCATGAGATTAAAAAATAAAACTAGATAAATTAATCATAAAATTTAACCTGAATCTGATAAGCTAATATGAAACCCGACTCAAAATTTTAGACAATCCGAACTGTAATGATCTAAATCCGTAAAAGGAGTAGGATTAGAAAAATTCGAACTAGGACCAATTGAAATCCAACCCAATCTAAACCCAAAATTAGTAGAATCCGACATCATTCGTACCTAAAATTATATGAACCCGAGAAAACCCGAACCCGAAATGACCAAATCTGAAATGATCTGAAACCCGAAATGATATTATCCGAACTCGACTCGACTCACCTGTTTGTCATCTCTATTTCTTTAGCTCTTTAAACTTTTGACTCCGATCTTGTTTCTTATGAAATCTTCTAACCCATACAAATATTTTTGGCCAAATGCATATTTGGACATTTAAATTTGGACTATTTAAACATTTTAACACTCTGATAGACATTTTAATTTGTATTCTTTATGATATTTAAGTATTTTTTGATACGTGACTTTATTCAATACAACACTTGTATTATCATAAAATAAAGTTTAAGTATTTGTTAGATTAAAATGAAAATTTAAAATCTTTAATAGGTTAAGAATAAAGTTTAGTCACTTATCTGGTTAAATTAAAAGTTAAATGATTAAACAATCATAGTTGAGTGACAAATGTTTTAGAGTACAAATCTCAAATTCCAATCTTGTGTTTGAATGCATCAAAAAATATCAATGCAATTAATTAGGATAGTTTTGAGGAAGAAATTAAAGTCTTCTCTATTACATAGCACCCAAAAATAATAATAAATAAAAGAAGCTAAATTCAAAAGATAAAGTTTATACAAATTTAAATTTGAGAAAGATAAGTTTGGATATGTATGAATGATAATATTACTATAAATTCAAAAGATAATATTTAAAGTTATATATTCAAATTGAAATTTTTAGCTTATTAATTTTTTAATATTAATACATTCTTTTTTAATGAAATTATTATTTTTCTTGCTTTTCTGTATTAAATTTCTAATTTTTGTTTCAATTGTGATTTATAATAAATGTGAATATTTAATATTTTTCAAGAAATAAAATCTAATGATTAAAATTTAAAATTATAATAGCAGATTTTATAAAAGAATAAAGAAATCTCAAATGTGAAAACTAAGGGTCTGTTTACTTATACAAAATTATGTTAGTTTTCTAGATAACTTTTCAAATGAAAATAAAAAATAGAACTTTATGTTTGCTTGTTGTATTTTTCTAAAATGAAAATAGAAAACAGTTTTTTATGATTTTAAAATTATAATAAAACTTTAAAAAAAATTGAAAACAGGTTTAACATGTTTTCTATATTTTTCTTTATATAAGAATTCACTTGTTTTCAAATGAAAATAAAAAAATTTTACTTCATTTATTTCAAGTCTATCTTTTATACTTAAAATATTAGCTAAATAGAAAATAATTATTTTATAAAAATGACAAATTTTCATTCTTCTTAAAAACTAAAAAAATAAAAATAAAAATGAAAAAAATTCTCTATAAATAAATAAATAAATTTTTTTAGAACCTATCTATAAAAATAATAAACTTCAAATCTTCAGAAATTATAAAGTATGAGTCTCAAAATTTTAAATTCTCAAATATTTATATTTAACAAGAATAATAGACCCTTGAAGGAAAAAGGAAAATTGTGGATGATGGAGTTGCCATCATGTTAAATTAGTAGTCAATATTTAAGTAATGTAACTAATAACAAAAACCCAAATGTGTTATCTTTCTTCATCCTTGTTTCTTTCACCTCTTTGTAAACTTCTCTATCTTTATTAACACATGGACTGTCTTCAACTGCCTCCAATTAAAACATTCTCAAAAACAAAAAAACAAAAAAAAATTAGTTTGTATTTCTATCTCATCTCATCAAGAAAGACTCATTAAATTGACTTGTAATTCCATATCAAGCACAAAAGCTAATTTTCACCCTTAAACTTTGAGAATAATAATAATAATAGTAATATCAAATTCAAATTTAGACCAATCAAATGGATTAGACCAATTCTTGAGACCAGTTTTTCTAATTCTTTTAACCACATTAATATTGTCTTAAATATTTTAAAAGAACAAACCTAAAAGGTGAGTCAATAACTTTAAATAGTCAATGGAGAGAAGAGATTGAAATAATAACCCAAGTAAGGCAATCTGACCTTTCCAAGGGACAAACAATTGATGAGTGCAAAAATCAACCAACTAATCTATGGAGAAAAGTCAATACAACCAAAAACTCTATTCTAGACTTGTCTATCATTTCAATTACTACTTCCCAAAGGATAATACCTTCGGAGATAAATAAATTTAATTTTAATTATTTTAGTAAATATTTTTGTAATTCTATTTAAAACTTAAATATAAAAAAATAATAAAATTGATGGTAACAATATCGATAGTTTGGAAAAGTCATGGTGGTAGTAAAATAGCGACAATAATTATTAATCTTGGTTTTCTTAATAAATATAAAAATTAAGAAGTTTGATTTTCAATATTAAAATTTAATATTTGTTCATATTTTATTTAATGTAATTAATGTTAATAACGAGTATGATAGACATGTTTATAATTTTTTTTAAAATTTAAATCTGTTTGGTACTTAAATAGAAATTTTAAGCCTATTTGTTAAAATAGTTTAAAAAATTAGATCTATTTAACCATATATCATGCAGGATGAAGCATACCAAATAATTTATGTCTCTTTTTCATGTTATAATAAAGGAGGCGTTTTGTCTGGGAAATAGATTCATAAAGAATGGGAATCAGAATGAGTGACTTTCTTATTAGTATCTGTTTTATCAAAAATATTAATATTTGAAAGAAGTCACATATTTCCCTTCCTTTTCCTTTGGTGAGTGAACTTTTCTTTCTTCGAAAGAAAACATACTTGCATTAAAAGGAAACAGTGGCCATAAAGTTCAACACAGTGTCCATGTTCAGTTCTCCGAACAAAAGGAAATGAAATACTATCAAATTATAATAAACAGAGGTCTCTAATATCATGTAATATCATCCACCGACAGCTGAAAAGTCCCATGAAATCCTGGGGCAATTGGTTAACAAGGCTCAAAGAATCACTTCCAGGGATAAAACATTTCTCCAAGCTGGCATATCCCTTCAGATAAATCAGAGCTGCATTGCATTTTCCGGGTAGGAGAAGAGAACACGGCCATTCGCATCCCTCAGGACTGCCAGAAACCTTTTAAATGGTTGCATCGGTGTTAAGCTTGTATTTCAAAAGGAGGACGCCGCCCCTGTGAAGGGACAATTCGGTCAGGAATAGGCTGTGTGCTTCGATAGATATGAGGCACAGTAACGTATTTAAATACTTCAACTTTTATCATTTAATCACTCTAACATTTTAATTTTTAATTTAATATAATAAATATATGCGCTTAGTCATAATAATTTTATGTAAAATTTTTCTTTATTTAATTAATAAAATTGTTATTTATCAAAAAAATAATATTTACATTCTATTTATATTAATTTTTAAATATTTTAATTTTCAATCTAATTTAATATACATCTAAATTTATTTAAAATGAAGCATGACATAGACGGTAAGTAAGATGCTAATGTGAAGCTCCAACCTCCTAGTTGTAAAAAATTAAACGGAGCCTAACTATATAGCATGGCCTGAAACATAAATTAAAATTTTAGTACCAAAAAAAAAATTAAAACATTGGTACTAATTAGAAACACTATCAAGATTTTAACATCAACAAGACTATTTACCCGACTTAATCAATAAAAAATTAATATTTTATCAAATTAAAGTAATTTTTTAATTAATTTTAACGTCTAACAAATACTTATCAAATAACATTATTTTATTGAAATATTTTATACCATTAGAATAAAAGAGTTTACCATTTTTATGAATATTTATATTGGCCTATTTTTCATACTAATATTTGGATGCCAAACATCAAATAACAAATATAATATAATTATGGAAATGATATTCGGTACAAAATTTTTTAACTCCATTTAAAGAGCCTGACTATATAATTTATGTAGATTAGTTAAGTTTTTTATGCTTACTAATGTATGTTAGACATAGAAACTAATGTAATAACTCAAAGCAAAATCAGAACCTAATCAGGAAAATGCTTGTAACTAATGACAAAACCCCAAAATGAATTAGAACTTTGTAGCCTGACTCAAAATTCCAAGTTTGTTAACAAGGACATAAACATAATTCCAATCACAGTCGCAACTGAACTTGTATGTATTGGTGTAAAGCACTCACGATACTTATCAGTTATTTATCCATTTACAATATCAGTTATCTAATAGCAGCAAAATTTGAAGATTGTAGCATATACTACTAAATACGAATATCAATGCTACAAGCTGCATCTTGATTTCAGATAATCAAACAAATTGAACTAGAGTTATGAAAGATCTCTAGGCTTCCAGTACCCATTTGTGTCAAGAGTAAAAGAATAAATGACAGGAATATGCTGGACAAGCTGACGAAATTTCCCACCATTCTTTTCAATCCCATTCAGAAATTTATCTGGCATCTCATATAAATGCAACTCCTTCAGGTGAGGAAGTCTATCAATCCCTTGAAGCACAATCTTTATCTTTTCACATCGCCCTATAATTAACTTTTCAAGGTTATCTAAGCTACCTTTCCGAATTCTTACTTCCTCAAGTGCCTCCATTTTTTCTAGCTCTAGTATCTTCAGACTTGGAAATTTTCTAGCATAAAACACCAATTTTTTTCCAGTATATGCATCAAGCAACTGCAGTTCTACCAGATTTGGAAGATCTTGGAGGGCATCAATGGGGCTGCAATCCAACTTTGACCATTTTAAACGTATCCTGACAAGGTCGTGTAGAGAACATATCCAATCCGGTATGTTCCGCAACTGACCTTTCAGGTATAGGCGTTGTAGGAGCATAGGAGGATCATGAATTAAACTTAGATCAAGATATTCATTTTCATGAATTGATGCTAAATCTAGTGATTGGAGATTTTTCATATTCATAATTGAGCGACATAAGTACCCACCATCTTGTTCTTTTAAGCCGGTGACCCCCAATTTCCGCAGCTGTGTCAGATTCTCTAGTTCACTTATTATACCATTATCTCCATTTGCCTTTATCAGTGACAACTTTTGTAATGCTACTAGTCTCCTAATCCCATTACAGACCTTGAATCCTTGTGCACAGTCAATAGTAACATAACTCTTCAGGTTGTAGCGATATACAAGCAGATGGCGCAGCTTAACAAGTTCAATGATCCTTCTTGGCAATTCAATAACACAGGTTTGCTTAAGGTCTAGAACTTCCAAGTTTTGAAGCCTTGCAATGGAGCTTGGGAGCTTTTTGATGCTCGTATTCCTGAAACTCAGATACCTCAATAAAGTTAGATTGCTAATTACAGTAGGAAACTTGTCTAGAGGCGCACCTTCCAAATCAAGAACTTTCAATATGCTAAAGCTTGACAGGATAGCTTCGGCAGTGTATTGGGGCAGCATTACTATCCCAGACATGAAGAATGAGCGACAATGAGCATAGTTCATATGCAGCATATTTGTGCAACTTCGCTGGATGGATAGTCGACGAACTTTCTCATTCAAATATGCACCAGGTTGTATGTAAATGCCACAGAAATTTTCCTCTTGGGACTTGGCGAAGATGATTTTATGCAGGAGATGATGAACACGACAAGTTTTTGGCTGTCCGTCAAAATCGACTTCATTAGTGACAATAAGGCTTCTTTGAATAAGCTCTTTAAGGTAGTCTTCCCCCACCTCTTCAAGTGTTTTTCCCATCACTTCTTTGACAAGCCCCTCAGATATCCACAAACGAATCAATTTTCTTCGCTTAATTGAGTATTCTTCAGGAAAGATACTGAAGTACAATAAACAATACTTGAGAGAATATGGCAGATCATCATAACTTGGCGATATTACATTCGTGACGCTTGAAAGATGACCATTGCTGTCCAGTTCTGATCCAAGGCTGTCATGTAGTTTCCTCCATGCATCTGCTGTTTTCTCAGTATTCGCCAAAAGATTGCTTATAGCAACAATTCCGAGAGGCAATCCTTCACACTGCTTGAGGAACTTCCCTGACCACTCAATCAGACCTGAAGGGCATACACCACTGGATTGGAAAGTCTTGTTGTAGAACAATTCTTGAGCCTTTTCCAGAGGCAAAGGCTGAAGGTTATAGACACCAACAGAATCATGATGATAAAAGTGAGCAATATCACCTCTCCGCGTAGTGATAATCACTCGACTATGGATTCGGTTTGGCAAAGCATATTTTATGAATTCCCATACATCTTTGTCCCATAAATCATCAAAAACAACTATGTACCTTCTGTGTTGAAGAAAACTTCTCATTTTGTCCATTAATTGAACTATACTGATGGTGTAATACTCTCGAGGTATTGGCTCGTCATTAGATTCAAAAAGCCGCTTCAGTATTGTCCACAGCAACTCCTCTTTCTTTTGAGACACTGAAATTGGAATCCAGGCACAACAATCAAAGCTTTTCTTTGTTCCTTCATATACCTTTTTGGCGACAAGTGTCTTTCCCAATCCAGCCATTCCAACCAAGAAGACAACCTTCAGACTAGATTCTCCATTAACTGCCCATGCCATCAATTTATCCCTTGGTTCTTCAATGCCTACAATGTCAGCTTCATCAGTGTACAGAGAAGCCACTCTAGGATACTGAAAATGTTTGTAATTTTCTTGACATGAACTTGAGGCTTGAGGTGAACTTGCAATAAGTTGGTACCTGTATATATCAGATATTAAAATATGATGAATGAAAGTTCATCAAGTTATTAGGATGTTGACAATGACCTTTTCCTAGTTATTTTGAAAATTTGAAGTTATCTTCAGGCATCTAATTAGCTCCCTTATACTAAATTAGTAAAATATATGTATATTAAGACTCAATAAAAACATGTTTATAAAAAAAATTATGATTTTGCCTACATTAGATATATATAAATATTTTATATTTTTATATTAAATGATCCATACATACTTAATTATTTAAAATTAATAAATGTCTTATTTATCTTTTGGTTTGATATATAAATGGAGATATATTTATAAAGTAAACAAAAAGTTTATCAAATATGTAACATTTGATCATACTATCTTATATTAAAATAACTTAAGGCAACACAATTAAATTGTTTAAATATGTCTATAAACATTACTTCATATATTACCTAATGAATTTTATAAATTTTTATGAATTTTTTTACCAATTCAGAGTTTATATGTTTAGTTAAAATAATTTTTTTAAAATTCTACATAACTAATGGTATGAATTGATTGATATATATATATATGTATATATATATTTTTTATTTTGACATGCATACTATTTTTGCCACATAAGATTCAAACTTATGTGTAATTTTATAGTTTTTTCTATTAATTTATTGATTAATAAGTTACATTCCTAATTAAACAATGACTCTAATCCTAAAAGATAATATATTTATTATATTTTAATATTGTGTTAACTAATAAATAGTTTCTTAAGTTTATTAAAATATATAAATAATTTTCTAATTAGATAAAGATTCTAATTCTATCCTAAAAAATAGTAAATTAATTATATTTTAATATTATATTAACTAATAAATAGTTTTCTAATAACATAATAATACTAATTTTATCCTAAAAAAATAGTATATTGATTATATTTTAATATTATATTTATTAATAAATTAGCTTTTTAATTAGACAATGATTCTAATTTTAAAAAATAATATCTTAAATTATATTTTTAATATTATATTTAATAAAATTAATTTATTAATTATAATATAATCTTAATCTTAAAAATAGTAATATCAATTATAGTATAAAGTCATATAATACTAAAAATTAATTAATAAATAATTCTAAAATAATTTTTGTATTATTATATTAATAAAATTTAAAATTTTAAAAATTTAAAATATTTATAAAATAGTATTGCTATTTTTTTAAGATATTATTAATTAAATATTAAATATTTTATTAAATTGTATCTATCAACTTAATTTTATAATCGGAATGATAATAACGGTCTTTTAATGCACGGATAAATGACTAATATTAGACTAATTTTGAGTAACATATAAAATTATTGAACAAATTCTACATTAATAAACTAATTATTAAAACACAAACAACGAAATGTCATTTTCAATTTTAATTTTCTTTTTTACTTTCTTTATTTTTTTCCTCTTGTCTCTCCCTATGGATTTTCTCTTTTTCTCTTTTATTCTCTCTACTGAAAGTTTGTTCTTCTCTTTATAGAATTCTACAAAATGAAAATACGAAATATCAAAAAGAACAATACACTTATAAAATATTTTTACCCAAATAAAATATTAAATATACTATAAACATGATATTGATTCTTTTATTTAAATCTATTTACAAATAAAACTAACTTTTAATTGATGGAGTTAAATATAATTCAAAAGGACTCTTTATTCCGGACACAGGCAAAAAAATTGAGCTATTAATATGTAAAAGGGAGATGAGAAGGAAATATGTACCTTTCTCTCATTTCTTTGACTCCTGAGAGTTTATTCTTCTTATCTTGAACCAAAATGGAAATTGAACGGCTTCTTTTCCATCGAAGGAATTTAGGGTAAATGCTAGAGGAAGAAGAAGAAGAAGAAGAAGAATGTTGACAAGTGTGGAAAGCATACATGTCAAGAATATCCTCTATGTCATAAGCTAAATCCCTCACTTGTTTTATCCAAACTCTCACTTGTTCGTTGCTTTCTCTTTTTGCATCATCAGCTTCTTTCAGGATTGCTCTCATCATCTCAAACTCATTTTTCAATCCACCAACTTCAGTTTTTATCCCACTGAAAAGGTTCCATTCTCTAGCTATGAGGGTATCGAATTTTTGGAGAAGGAAACTCACTGCACCATCTGCTGCTGCCATTTCTCTTCTTTTGTCAAATCTTCTACTACCCCTTCTCTTCTTCTGCTTTTCTCAGTATCGATCTCTCAGATTGCAGATTGCAGGAAAGGCTTTCATATATAATGCTGCCCACTAGGTCAATATGTCAACTAGCTACCCATTTTCCTCGAAACACCATATCAATTTAACTCATCTGTTTTTCGCACCTTTAGAAGTTTTCAAGGGAAGAATTTTCGTTTATTTATTTTTTATTTGGTGCCTCTCCATTATCCTTCACCCATTTTCTTCCAAGCAAGCAACATATCAAATTGACTCATTTATTTTTTATATATCACGGATATTAATTTCTAAGATTTAATTTTTTTTATATGTGTTTAATGTTTGATATAAATTTTTTATTTTAGTTGTATATTTATTTTTGACACATGAAATTTAGATTTATGTGTAATATAATTTTATAATCTTTTTTGTTAATTTATTAATTAATAAGCTACATTACTAATTAAATACTGGTTCTAATTTTAATAAATAGCATACTAATTATATTTTAATATTATTAACTAATAAATAATTTTCTAATCAAATAATATTAAAAAAAACTATATTTCTATGTCATTTCAACATTTCATTAAATTAAAAAGAAAAAAGAAAAAAATCTAACCACCCATATTAAAAATGATGTAGCAATTTATTTTTCTCTTTTATTAGAAATGGATCCCACTTTGATCCATAGTATCAATTAAAACAATAAAAAGATAATAATATATAAATATCTTTATTTTCTCTAAAATAATATAAGATTTTATTCATTTTCTTTAATTTATTCAATCAAGCCATTGACTTCACTTATCCACCGTAACCATCACCCCTCAACCATCATCCTCGCTGGCAATAATAAAAACAACCTGGAAATAATAAATAGGTCTATAAATTTTATTTAAAAGTCAAATAAATTTAAAATATTAAAAAATTATAAATACATTTATCATACTTATTATTTAAATTAATTAAATAAAATAAACTTTAAACAAATATTAAGTTTTAAATATTCATAATAAAATTTAGATTTAATTTTTTTAAATTATATATATATTAAATTTTTTAATTAATTACTAATATGAAATTTATGGCTGTCATGAATATAAAAAAGCATTGCTTCTTCGTGTGCAAGTTTTTGAAGGGAAGGGAGAGAAAGAAAGGAGAGGAGAAGAGGGAGAGAGACGTGTTTTTTCTTAACATTAAAAATGTTTTTTAATTAACTAAAAATATATGTAAGTTTAATGTAATTATTATTAGTCACATCAGCTTTAAATAATACTGTTAATTTTACTGTTACTAGCTAAGTTTTAAATTCATTATTATTTATTCAATAGAAAATAAAATAATTAAAAAAATAAAAATTAATATATTAGATATTTATAATATCTCTAATTATTTGTTAATTATAAATCTCATTTAAAAATCTAAATTATTAGTCTCACAAAAAATATACATTTAATTTAATTTAATATTTCGTGAATTATTTTTTATTTTTTTAAGGCATATATATTCTGTATTTTTATATAAATCCAGTCTGTCTGTAACCTGCTAGCATGTTTAGATATATATTTATAGCGAAGATGATAATAATAATAATTAAAATAACATACTAATATCTATGAAATTTGCCCTCATCCTCCTTATACATGAGTATAAGAAGGGATAGAACCCACTCATTAATAATAAAATAGTATTAAGGTTATCAATTGGCTATGTGTATTATTTTAATTTATTTATTATGATAGAGTTAGACTAATATTTAATAAATTATTAATATTATAAAATTAATTAATAAATTATTTAATTAACTAAATTCATTATACAATCAATAGGGTCAAAATAATACTAAAATATGATCAAAATGTTATTTCTAGGATTGTGGGTATTTTTTAATTAATTATATCACTTAATAAAAAAAGTCAATATAATACTAAAATATGATTAAAATGTTATTTCCTTAGAATCATTTTTAAGTTAAAATTCTAATAGAATTGGGTTTCTAGAGTTAGATTTTTTCTTAATACATTATTAGTATTTTATTAATAAAACTAATTAATAAATGACCTAATAAAACTCAATTAATTATATAGTCAATAAAGTCATTTAAATAATATAAAAAGTTAAAAAATTTCAAATATATCTTTCCCAACAATACTTTTCATGTGATGTGTGTGAAGAGACTCGTGTGATCTTAGTATCTCTTATTGAACAAGCATAGTCACAATATGTTGCAGTAATAATAACAATTGATATTTTTGAATAATTATATTTTTTATTCATACAAATTAATTATATTTTTAATACATGTGCATGTTTATTATTATCAATTTTTTATTCATTATAATGATTATTTATAATAAGATGACATTAAGGTTATCAATTGGTTATGTATTGTTTTAACTTATTTATTTTAATAGAGTTATACTTATACTTAATAAAGTATTAATATTTTTATTAACAAAAAATTAATTAATAAATGACCTGACTAGACAAGCGATAAGGCCATTTTAATAATGCGTTAAGATATTAAATAATTTTTAAGATGTTGTAATTAATAAAAATAATAAATACTAGTATAGAAATACAATTTATATAGAAATAAGACTCTAAAAAGTTACAGATAAAATACAACAAATACTGATATTCATACTTAAACAATGATAAATTAAACTACAAAAAAATTATCTATAGAACTAACTAAGATTCAATATAAAATTTTTAATAGTTAATTACAATTATAAACTTTTCTTTTTTATAAATTATTTTCCAAATAAATTAAAATATTCTTCAGTATTTTTTTCTTATAGACTTTTTCTCTTGTCTTTTTGACAAACTTTTTTTTGTTTTCTATTTAATTATTTTATAAGCATAAATTAGGATTGTGGGCATTTTTTAATTAACTACATCACTTGATAAAAAAAATATAAGTCAATATAATACTAAAAATATGATTAAAGTGTCATTTCTAGGATTAGAATCATTTTTAAGTTAAAATTCTAATATAATTGATTTTCTAGAGTTAGATTTGTACTAAAAAAATTATTAGTATTTTTATTAATAAAGTTAATTAATAAAAAAGCTAATTAACTCAGTTAACTAAACAATCAATAAGGTCATTTCAATAAATTTGTATGTCTTTTCCATTCACACTTGTATATATGTTATAATAAGCAAAACCTAAAATACAATTGTTGATAATTTAAAAGTTTAATTACAACTAAAAAAATAATATAAAGGCTAAAAGTGCACCTTTTCCCTCTCTTATTTTCCCTATCTTTTTTCCCCTCTCAACTTAAAATACTTCCCAAACAAAGGGTTAGTTGCACATAAGAGATGACCCAGTTTATGTATATGGCAATATGAAATGATCAAGAACTTGGAAAGAGTCTTAGGTATGATCCCAAGTTCTAATCCCAAAAGCCATCCCATGAAAATATTTGGACCCATTACTTGGAATTTGGAACCCACAAAACAATTCATGTGATAGCTGCCTAGGGACTATAAAACAGTACCAATTAATAATTTTAAATTATTCTGCAGATGATAAGAAAATAATGTTTTCTTTTTTGTATTCATAGTATGAATGGTTCCATAAACTGAATTTCTTTTATTGGGTATGGAGCTGGAGTTCAAAGATTGGTTTTACTAAGTTTCAATAATCATTTCATCTTTGCATTATCTGAATCCATATATAAATACATAAAATAATTCTATTAGAACAAAATGGTTGACTTGGAAGCATTTGATTGTATAGCAGATCATGGGATGTGCATACCCACATGTTAAACAAGGAAACTTTTACTTCCATGACCTACTCTCACCATTCTGGCAAAATGACAAGTGGGCATGCCACCATAATAATGGAAGTAGCAGAGTCAGCTAACACTATCTTCCCATTTTCACATTTAGAATTTCTTGGGCTCGTGACTCGCAAATCTGTACATTTCCACTAATTCTCACTACATGAATCATAATCCAGTATAAATTTCAGTTGCCAGCTTTATCCATCACCACCAACAAATCTATCAGTATGGATACTAATGGCTGCTTCAATTCACTTTGTCATCTCTTTTTTCACTTTCTACTCATTTTATGTTTGTTCTTTCCACATCATAATGTCTGTTTAGCTGATGAGAATCTCAATGTTAAATGCATAGACACAGAGAGAGAAGCACTTCTTGTCTTCAAAAATGGCCTAACTGATCCTTCTGGCAGGCTGTCCTCTTGGGAAGGTAAAGACTGCTGCAAATGGAGTGGAATCAAGTGCCACAATCAAACTGGTCATGTCATCAAGCTCAACCTTCGAAATCCTTACCTATTAATCAATGGTGGAGTTGGTGATCGAGCAGCTTATGAGAAGTCTTGTTTGGGTGGTAAGATTAGTCCTTCTTTAAGTAACTTAGAGCATTTGAGATACTTGGATTTAAGCTTGAATGACTTTGAAGGTTCTCAAATTCCTGAGTTCTTTGGTGGGTTCCAAAATTTAGTGTATCTTAACCTTTCTTTCTCATCATTTGCTAGAGATATCCCATCTCAACTTGGAAATCTTTCGAGTTTGCGCTATCTTGATCTCTGTGCAGATTCATTTAGCATTTCAGGATCTTGGGAGTTACGTGCAGATAATTTGCATTGGCTCTCAGGTCTTTCTTCCTTGAAATACCTTAACATGGGATTTGTTAAACTCAGTGGTGTAGGAGAAGATTGGCTGCATGCTATTAATAAGCTTCCTTCCCTTGTAGAGTTAAGGTTGCATTATTGTGAACTGCAAGGTCTTCCACAGTCATTTCCTTCCATAAACTTCACTTCACTTTCTGTTCTTGATTTATCAGACAACTCTTTCAATTCTGCAATCCCTCAATGGTTGTTCGATCTTACTAGCCTTACAAAACTTTATCTTGTTTGGAACTTTTTTAATGGTCCTATTCCTAGTGAATTTGCAAGACTGAAATCTCTTGAAGTTCTTGATTTATCCAACAATTTGGGTCTCGATGGTCAAATTTCTAGAGTCTTTGGAAGTCTAAATGATTTAAAGATATTAGATCTTTCTGCAAATGCTTTCAGTGGTGATGTATATGAGTTCTTGGGTGGTTTTTCCGATAATCCGAATAACAGCTTAGTATCACTGTATTTAAGTTCTAATTCATTGTCAGGGGAACTACCTGAATCATTAGGAGTGCTTAAAAATTTGCAGAATCTTGACCTTTCTGGTAACTCTTTCTGGGGTTCCATTCCAACATCTGTAGGAAAGTTGTCATCCTTGAAGCGATTGTATCTGAGTTATAACAAGATGAATGGGACAATCCCAGAGAGTTTTGGCCAACTCTCAAACCTGGTTGATCTAAACCTCATTGCAAATTCCTGGACAGGATTGCTGCACGAAACCCATTTGGTGAATCTCAAAAGTCTTGAAAATATCCGACTGACGACAGAGTCACCTAGATACTTGTTCTTTAATGTATCAAAGAAGTGGGTTCCTCCTTTCAGACTCAAATCCGTCCAACTTGAGAATTGCATACTAGGTCCTTCTTTTCCTATGTGGCTTCAAGTTCAAAGTGAACTTACTGATGTCAATTTAAGAAATGTTGGAATCTCAGATACTATACCAGAGGAATGGTTCTCAAAACTGTCTTCTCAAATCACTTTCTTGGTTATATCAAATAACCAAATCAAGGGGAAGTTGCCAACTCAATTGATATCTCCGAATTTAAGGTATATTGATTTGAGTTCTAATCGCTTCGAAGGTCCACTCCCACGTTGGTCTACTAATGCATCCGAGATTTACCTACAGGATAACTCATTTTCAGGGTCTATACCTGAAAATATTGATACCCTAATGCCAAGGCTGCAGAAATTACATCTTTCTTCCAACCATCTTAATGGTAAAATTCCATCCTCATTCTGTGATATAAACAGCCTGCAAGTTCTTTCACTTAGGAGCAATCAGTTTTCAGGAGAACTTCCAAATTGTTGGCGTCATTCGCTAATGTTCTGGGCTATTGATGTGTCAAACAACAGTTTAACAGGTCAAATTCCAAGTTCATTTGGTTTATTACCTTCCCTTAGTGTTCTACTACTGAGTAACAATAATCTTGATGGAGAGATTCCTTCTTCTTTGCAAAATTGCTCGGGACTAACAAGCATTGATCTTCGAGGCAATAAGCTATCAGGGAGCCTACCTTCATGGATTGGTGAAAGGTTCCAATCTTTATTTATGTTACAGCTTCATTCAAACTCTCTGAGCGGATCAATCCAACAACAAATATGTAATCCTCCAAATCTTCACATCTTAGACCTTTCGGAGAACAAATTTTCAGGGGCTATTCCAACATGTATTGGCAATCTGAAAGGCTTGGTCAGTGGTAATAACAGCGAGCCATTTCTGCGGCTACTAATAAGTGCAATGAAAGGAAAAACTGTTGAATATACCAACATTGTTGCGGCTATCAATGGGATTGACCTGTCTGGAAACAATCTAACAGGAGGAATTCCTGATGAGGTAACAAAGCTCCTCGGATTGCGAGTCTTGAATCTATCCAGAAACCAGCTAAGTGGAAAGATTAATGAGACGATTGGAGACCTTAAGGACTTAGAAACACTTGATCTGTCACGCAACCATCTTTCAGGGTCAATTCCTGAAAGCCTTGCTTCTTTGAATTACCTGGTGAAGTTAAAATTATCATACAATAACTTGGAAGGAAAAATTCCAGCAGGCCTCCAGAAATTTAATGATCCATCAGTCTTTGTTGGTAATCCATCACTATGTGGAGTTCCTCTTCCAAATAAATGCCCCGGAGGTCATAGAATGTTGTAGAATAGTCAGTGTTGGTGCAACAGAAGCAATAAAGATGCCAATGTCTGTGAAATAGTTGAATTTCCCCTGTTATATAGTATTTATAATGGTTCATTCCCAAAAGAAGTTAGTAAAAGAATAAAAGAAAATAAGAAGTAAAGGACAAAATTAAAGAAGGCTTGTAAAATACATAATTTTCAAGTTGAATCAGTAATGCCGATCTAGATTGTGGATGGTGATCCTCTCAGTACAATAAAATGTTGAAACAAACCAAACAAGTGGATTAACTCCATTAGTGTTGTCTTATTAATAAACCATTTTCAAGTCTAAGTTTACAACTTGTTTGAAAATGATACAAAACTTCAAAGAAAAGGCATTAAACCTCAAGCTGAGAAACAAAATTCATAAGTAAACCATGTTAGAAAATAGATGGAAGATTAGTTAATAATAGGGGCAATTTTATGTGAATGAGAGATTGAATTAAGGCAATGCCTCTTTTGGATATGTATCTATTTATATACCAAATTGATTGATAATTGATACGTATTTATTAAATTTAAATAAATGGATTATGTATCAATTATTCAATTCAAAAAATATAAAATACTCATATATGCATGTAATATTTTTATTTAATGTAGCGTTGCTTTTTTTAAAAATTTATTGACTTTTAGTCGTGCTGTTTTGAAAGTCGTGCGATTTTGAAAGTTATAGGAATTTTTACTAGTAAATCTTTTGCAAAAAATCAGGACTTTGGAGGGTGCCTTTTCATAAAAAGTCATGACTTTTCATTGGTTTCCTTTAGAAAGGTGAAGATTTTTTATTGGTATAACTTATTTGCTTTTTCTTAAGGGAAAGGATATGTATATATTAAGAGACTAAACCATTAGCCTTTTCTTTTACAATTATAGAATTAAGCCATGAAGGGACAACATCCCTCTAAGCCAACGAAGCAAAGCAAAGCATAAAACATTGTTTTTAAAAGCAAATGAGCAGCACCATTAGAATCTCTTATAAACTAAAGAGAAAGGGGTTAACTGTTGGCCAATGATTTGAAGATCTTCAGCCAAGTACGTGCATGATGGAAGCTTTGCATGGAAAGTTGAATCAGTTTGTACAATGACTAAATTAGATAAGTTGTTACTCAAATTTTGGCCTATATTTTCAATTAGTATCTAAAGTTTTTTTCATTAGTATTAAAATTTTATTTTTTATTACAGATGACGGTACGTTGATAATTCATTCAATTTTTAATGATAAAGATGATGAATTTCATATAAACATTTTATTTACCGTCCAGGTAATGTTTGATAAATAGAGGAAATTACTCAGTTTGTACCAAAAATATGTCACTTATATGAAAAGAGTATTAATTTTTTAACTTTTTTCTTTCTAGTATCATATTCATTATTAATGTGGCTAAATATGACACTAATTAGCACATCAATAAAAAAAAAAATCACTAAAATCCCAATGATTCCTCTCCATGGCAAGCCGGGCACCAATTAGGCAAGCAGTAACTTCTGCAACGTCTACCTCAAGTCAAAGTGAGACTGGGAATATTGAAGAGCTTTAGCTAGAAGCACATTCCCATTGCTATTTCTGACTCTAACACCCGCAACCCATTGTTTGAGAGGATGAGAATGCAGCATCAATATTAATTTTCAGCTGGCCGGGCTTGCCAAGCGCAATGCAGAAGGCTTCATTCCATCTATAATTGCAGCCTTGTAGTCTTTGGAAAACTTCAGCAGCAGTGATAATGATCCCACGAACATCGAAATCCTTGTCGCATACATCCAAAGGACTCACCTAGTTTGCATAGAAACTCTAAAATGGGTTACGTATTTTTTATTAAACATGCTTTGGACTTCAAATGATGAGTAAATTAATTCTCCTATTTATGTTTATATTCTTTAAAATAACAAGTATGATAATAATTTCACAAAAAAAAAAAACACACTAAAAAACAGTTTAATTAATTTTTTATTTTATCCTACAATGATTCAAGAGAGAACAAATACATAGCAAAAGCGTATCTGTTGAATCCATAGAATTCTTGATTATGGATGATGATCTTGACTAAATTATTGAGAGATGAATTTGAGAGGTTGTTCTTCCAATTATAGAATTTATTTAGATTTTCTTAAATTATCTCTTTTGATGGAAATGAACGAGAATTTATAGATTTTTTACAATTGGGGACCATAATCCTTTATAAAATCATAACTCTTGATAATAACCTTTTGTAAAGTTACAACTCTTTGATCATAATCCTTTGTAAAGTCATAACTTTTCATATTCAATATTTCTAATTTGACCCCTAATCAAATTAGAAATATTGCTTATAGTATCTATGCAGTACAAATGTCATTAACTATAAAACTCTATACCACTTAGATCGCTTTAATTTTGGCTAAATAAATAATGGATTAACACATTTAACTATTACATGTGTGGCTCAATAAAATTTTTAATATTGTAAACCTTCGGACAAATTTTAAGAACTTTAAAAAATATCTTCTATCCTTTTTTATACATTTATTTGTTTTTGGAAACTTTAAGAAATTTTTTTCATTTAATTGAATTTCCTACTTTAAAACTTTGTCTTATTATATATTCTTTTATTATATTAATATTTTTAATTCTTAATTATTTTACATTTAAACGTCTTTATATATATATATATATTATTCTTCTCTTGCTTTATACTTTGATAAATATCAGTTAGTAATTTAGTGGACAAATCATACAATATATTATTTATTATATAATCAATTATATTTTAATTATATTAATGTATCTAATTTGTAGCTTATATTATGATAAAGTCGATGATGAAGTAGAAATCTAGAATATTCATTTTCTATTTTTATATTTTAAGTTTTCATAAACAATTATTATCTATTTAAGTTTTATTTAAGATATTAACATGACTTATAAGTATTAAATTACTCTTTATAAATATATATATATAAATATTTTCCTAATATTTTATTTCTTAATTTTTAAAAGAATTTCATATTTATGTGTTAATATTATATTTACATTTTTCATTTCCATTTCTGTACATCATCTTAAATCGTAAATTTTGACATGCAAGTTTTCAGTCTCCATAAATACCTTTTAAGGTTTTCCTTTCTATATATCCAATCCAAAATCATATTTAAGATTTTTGTCATTTCTGTGCAGATTGTTATTAATAAAAATATTTGTGCAATTTCAAAAAATTAAAGCTGAACGTTTATCTAAAGAAATTCATGCGTAAACTTCGACTAATAATAAATTATATATAAGCAAAATTATTGCTATTATTTTTAATTATAAATATTTTCTAATTAATAATAAAATATAACTAATATGCTATTGTAGAATTAGAATAATTATTTAATTATGAATATATTTTATTAGCAAATAGATCAATAATATAGTATAAATTAAATATAATAAATTACATACTATTATTAAGTCTATATACTATGTCAAAATTATTGCCACATTAAAATTTCTTTATAGTAAGCGTATATATAATATATATATATATTACCCATATTTTGTGCATAGAAATATTTTGCATGACAACGATAAACCAAAATGAGCAATGGCTTCGCTTTTGGAGCAGTGCAAGGGGCAGTCAAATAGCCAAACAAAATTACAGAAACTTGTAATTTTAGTCAATTCAGTTTATCAGAGTTCTTCAAGTATTGCAAAGAGTCAATTAGTCCTCTGAATTTATATTTAATAGTCAAATATATTTAAAAAAATTTTAGTAAATATTTTTTAAAACTTATTTCTAAGAGTAAAACACATTCAATTTAAATTTTTTAGTAAATAATCTTATGAATTTATGTCCAAATGTTAAATACACATAATTTAATTTTTTTAAATAAAATAACATTTGATTTTTAAGTTTTAATTAAGTTATAAAAATTAAAAGAATATTTGTTTCATTAATTACTAATACAACTAGTGACATGTTATATAAGAGCGTATTTAAAAAATTAAAATTTAAAAAATTATTAATGAACTAAAATTATTTTTAATTTTTTTAGAATTCAACTAAAATTTAAAAATTTAATATTATTTTATTTTTAAAAAAAATTTAAATTGAATGTATTTAACTCTTAGATATAAATATAAAAAGCTATTTGCTAAAAAAATTTAAATTAGATATATATAACTTTTGCACATAAGTTCGGAAAGGCAAATTGACATTTTTGTCCAATATTTCTTGCACCTCAACTTGTAACCTAATATAGGATAAAATTAACCTTCTATACGGATTCTTAAGTTTTAGTGGGTCCCTTAATTAAAACATGTGACAAATTACTTACGTGTTTTGGGCTCAAGTTTAGTGATTAAGATAGGCTTATTAAATTATATATTTTGAACTCAACTTAAGTGATTATAATGGGCTTATTAAATTATATGTTTTAGACTTTACTTAAATTATTAAAACGGGCTTATTGCATTATACTTGGCTTATATGTAATTAAATTGTGTATTATCTTTTAAAGAATCAAATTTTACGGTTAAAAAATTACTTTTTAATAATTTTTTTATAGAATTTTGTTAAAAAAATATATCAAAAATATACCTATAAGGTATACAAAGAATATTTTTTAAAAGATTTATATTATTCTGCCTTCATTTTTCATTTTATATCTTTAAAATTTCGTCAGAAAGAAATATTAAAAATATATCTATAAGATACGAGAATAATATTATTTTAAATTTGTATTATTATGAATTCAGTTTTTATTTTAGATCATTTTATTTTTTTTTATAATTTCGTCAGAAAAAATACTAAAAATATACCTAAAAAACATTAAGAAAAATTTATCTTAAATTGTATTATTATGAATTTACTTTTTAGAATTTTATCCGCAAAAAGATACTAAAAATATACTTATAGGATACCAATAGGATATGATTTTTTTAATTTATATTACAGTCAGTCAAATGAGCTGTTTATTGTTTTTGTTTTATATCTTTATGTTTGTTATTTTTGAATTGAATGATATTACATTATTTATAATAACTAATGTGTTTTGATGACATGAAGATGTGTGTTTCAAAAAATATACTATAATAAACCAAATAGAGCTTAAAATACATAAAGATATAATTAAAATAAAATCTTAAAATATATTTATTGATAACAAAAACATAATAAAAAAATATCAATAAAATATTAAAAAATAATATTAGAATGCAGTTCTAAAAAAAATATTTAAAAATAAATAAATTTTGAAAAGAAAATTATAAAAATAAAATTTTGGGTGCGCTTTCCCGTAAATAGTTTATTTCATTTTGAATATAAATGAATATAAAGACCATAATTTTATTCAATTATTTATTTTATTATTCTATAAATATGACAATTTAATTTTTTTTTATTTCATATTGTAAAAAAACTTTATGTTATGAAATCTAGTATTATATTAAACAAATACAGAATTGAGTAAATAAGACCTATGAAAGATTTGACCCATTAATCTTACTAAATCTCAAGCCATCATCTTCTTTAATTCTTTTTTCCAACACCACCACCAACACATCATTTTTGGCAAAATCAGCACTACACTTTCTCTAATATAAATTGGATCAGTTTCTTTTCCCTAAATAATACCAAACAAATATAAAATTGAGTTACTATTTTTTTTTTAAATAGCTCTGTTCTTTGTTTGTCTTCAAAATATGTAGCCTTTATTCACTGATATTAAAATATTAATACCTAAATATGATTTAATTTTATTCTAATGGTAGAGTTAGTGTTAAATCACTCCTCATGTCTTCTTAAGTGAGCTATACTGGTGGTTGGTAGAGACTTAATTTAAAAATTAATTAGCTAGTGGGATATTAGAAGTTGATGAACAAAATTAATCAATTCACAAATCAAAATTGTTTAGTTCTAAATAAACTTGTTGATAGGAACTCCATCTCTTATCTTTTTCTTTTGCAAGAAAGAGAGAAAACTTTATTAATTTTCAGTATCTTCATTGAGTTTTTCTCAATTAATTAACCATAAATCTTAGAAAATAATTTAGATGTCACGACCCCAACTGTGCATCCGTGACCGGCACTAGGGAATGGGTAGGCGTAAGGCTACCGAATCCTGTACTAAGCCTGACACTCACTGACTTAAATAAAATCATCTAATATTTTTGATGTCACAATTTTTTTACTATTACATTCCACATATTTAATTTGGTCTGCCAGAAGAATTAGACAAGTCCCGAAAACTATAATAATTTACAATTGACAAGGCTACTATTTCTAATACGGAGAATATAAGATTTTACGATTTAACATACCAAATCAATTATATCACCCGATGATGAAGGAGTCGGGTTGCTAGATAAGAGCCGCAGAAAGACTAACAATCACGGAGAGCAATGCTCTCCAGTCCGGTCACTTAATGTTCACTATCAGCCTTAGCCTTTCGGCTCTCTTATTCCAATAATACTGGCGCCAGAGAGTAAAGCTCGACTAGGAACCTTACCTACAGTCTGGTCACTTAGATTTCTAAATAAGCCGGCGCCCAGAGAGCAATGCTCGACCAGGGACCTTTACTCTGGCAAACACACTCTACTAAGCCTAGAGAGCGATGCTCGACCAGGGCAAGTCCTAATCTTTTCTTTTTAAATTTACTTATTTACCCTTTTCCATCACTCTCGGATTTATACCGGAACACTTATCAAACTCTTATATTCTACTACCGTCCCATCCCGAGTTATCATGCAATGATAAAATCAATGATAAAGGAAGAACATATAAGAAGCATAATACATATAAATAATAATTAATTAATAATTAAACTTGCAATAAAATAATCACGATAGCAAATCAAAAATTTATGTATGACACGTGCATAACCGATATATGACTTTAACTCACAGCTTTGGCGACCTGCTAGCTCCGAGCCGAACAGACGGATTATCTAATCACGGAAAAATAATTTATCAAAACGCTGAAACAATGGACCATTAACTATAAGTCTAGATTCCTAGGACTGACTGTCTAAGAATCTTGACTCGGGTAAATTCTACCAAAAATTCGGCAGAACCTCCCCTAAAACACAGACGTTTACCCCCCGTAAAACGGGTCGAGGACCTGCTAGAAAAGCACTTCAAATAATCAACAATTTAATACAAGGGGAGTCGGGTCCCCAAGACTTTCACTATTTTTCTCGACTTCCCCACACAACACAATTCACGACTATGGCAAGCAAGTCTGACAAACAATTATTTTTACACACAAATATTATCTAATACTCAACACAAATCAACAAGCATATAATAAACTAGAGAATTCCAAAATCAACGGGCCAGAGAAAAATTACCGAGATGCTTGATTGCTTGGTCGACTCGCCTCCAGCCGCCCGAGTCCGATCGACGATCCGAACACACAATCGGACTCAAAACGACACGCTGATGACGATCCCTGCTTCCGATTTTCCGATCCGACCCCCGATCATCCTGAGAGATTTACGGACGATCTCGGCCGTCGATTTGCAAACGGAGTCCGATTGCCACGAAACCGGTGCCACTGCGAAGCTTGAGCTGAGGAGAATCGGGATAGGTCCTTCGATCATCCATCCTTTGCCGGAGCTCACCGGAAAAGCCCGAAAACACTGGCTGCCCCTACTTTCTCTCTTCACAGCGAACTTCCGTTTTCGGCCACCATTGGTGTCGCCGTTGCCGCCAAAAGAAAGCTCTCGCTGAGGGGAGTCGATCGCCACCAAGATGGCCAAAGCGCCGAAGCCGTTGCCTCTTCCTCGCGCTTCCTGCCGCCGACGCCGGTCTCTGCCTGCGCCGGAGGTTGGCCTTTGACGACGCAGCACCCCCCTTATTCTCCTTATCCGGCTTCCTCTCTCTCTCTCTCTCCCGATTCTTCTTTTCTCTTTTCTTTCTTTCAATATCGACATTAGGTCCCTGAAATTTTCTTTCGTACCATTTGGTCCCTCAACTGTTGTAACTACTATCAATTTCATCATGCAAAAATTCTAATTAATCCCTAAACTTTTCTTTATCTTTTCAATTAAGCCCCTAACTATTTAATTTGGCCAAATTAGAATTATTGAAAATACACAATGACATATATACCCTGCCGACATATTTATTTACAAAAACATCAAACTTACAAATTTTCATTAAACCCCCATAATAATAAAATTATACTTTTAATCCTCATTCTAAAATAAATTTTCAATTTAGTCCTAACACACAATTAATTTAATTAATCAATTTTCTAACTATTTTCTAACTTAAAGTTTAATACCACTAGTTAATTAAAATACCAATTTTCCCAAAAATTCTTTCATAAAAACATCCTTTACAAATTTTTACAAAATTTTCCAATATAATTTTATATATATATATACATTTGGGAAAAATTGAATAACCAAAATATAATTTATTTCTTAAATAATTTGCTTAATTAATTTCTTAAAGATCCAACTAATTGGGTATAGAAAAATAACTCATTTATTTGTCTAACATTAAAATTCTACTTAATTTATTTCAATTTAAACTAAATAAAAATAAAATAAAATTAATTTAAATAAAAACTAATTTATAAATCATTATTAATATTATCTTTATTAAAGAAAAAATTACGGGTATTACATTAGATTTGTAAAGAAAGAAGATGAAGGAGAAAGCAAGAGAAGTTCTCATGTAATCTCTTGTTAAAAGCATGGTAACCAGTTGTGAAGGTTATAATTTAGTATATTTCTTCTTACTTACCTATTCAGCAAGTAGCATATAATATAATTTAAGGGTTAAGATTAAAAGATGAAAATCTAATGGCTATAAATTCTTAAATACACAAAAGAAAAAAAAACAGGTGCACATTAGAAAAAGGCAAATGATAAAGGTTGCCAATATAGGATTTATAAAAGGAATAAAGTGCAATTTCACCACTAACCTTGTTACATAGATTCATTTTAGTTTTTCTTTTTTAAATTTATAAAATTTTTAGCCCAGATTTTTGTATGTTTAGTTCAAATTAACTCTATTTTAGAAAAAGAATGAGAGAGTGACTTGAAATAAAAAATAATTAAAAATTATAATATTAATTAAAAATTATTTTTATAATTTTAATACAATTAATGTAATTAAGCAATAAGTAGTTATTGCCACTATTATTTTCACTGGAACTGTTTTTACCTCCACTGATCTCAGTACCACTACTTATATAATTGTCTCTTTCACTATTATTATTAAGAAAAAAAGAGTAAGAATACTGTAGCAATATTTATTTTTTATTATGTTCTGTTTAAATATCAATATATTTTCTTAATTTAAGTAATTTAATATAAAAGAATTAATATTTTTTATTTTTCATTCTATCCACTCTCTTTTTAGGAAGTGTGTGAGTTAGTCTTTTATTTTTATAAAAAAAATAAAATTAATTTGAACTAAATATGTAAAATTTGGACTAAAATATCTAAATTTTTTAAAAATGACTAAATTAAATCCGAACAATAAAATGAATGGACAAGTTAGACTTTATTCCTATATAAAATATTAACAATTTCTCATGTGTGCTAAATGAGCTGTCTTCTCTGTTTTTTAGGGTATACATATAAAAAAAATTGCACTAATGATATGGATGCAGTTTATTTTATTGTTTTTTGTTTATTGTATTGGCCAGGGCTGTCAGTTCACTCCATAATTTGAAATAAAAAGTTTTGAAACTTTAATAGATTAAATCCCATTAATACATAAAATTAGGGTTTGTATTTTCTCAAAAAAAAGTTAGGGTTTGTTATTCACTTCAATATAGAATGTACAGAAGGTCTGATCACAGTGTAGGAAGAGAGATTTCCATATTTATTGATTATTCTTTTTTATCATTTGTTGCGACTCGATCTGTGGGTCCGTGGCCGGCACTAGAGAATGGGTAGGCTTAAGGCCACTGAATCCAGTAGTAAGCCTTACTGACCAATAATTCAAATAAAATATCATTAATCATGACTGACATACCATAAATAATTCTAACTGGTCTTTATAACATCCCATGTCCATCATGGACCAGAATAATCATAATAAATTAAAAGTACTCTATTGCGAAAGGTCTAGAGTATAAAATAACTAAAAATATGAAAGTACAGATTCTGTACAATAAGCCCGATGAAGAAGAAGTTAGACTGTCACAATGCAGGACGGCGAAGAACTCTAACTGTCATCTGAAAAATAAAACTGAGACTGTCAGTCTCAAGAGTGAGTTAAAATCAAATAATCCTATGACTATTGCAGTCTTCTCAGTAAAATAATATTTATTATCTCCGGAGTTTTCGGGGGTGAAGAGTCTGTTTCCAACGTCAGTTTGCCAAAAAGACGCCGGCAAGAGGCTGAACGACGAAGGCAACCCCTCTTTCTTCGGTCGGCGTCGGCGAAAAGCTGCTGGACAGCGGCGAGCTGGCTGGGTGGCGCAAGCGGTGAGGGAGAGAGTCGAAATCGACAGGGAGAGGGAGAAGGAAGGAGGAAGGAAGAGAGGAGGGAGAGGGGGGGAAAGGGAGAAAGGAAAGAAAGAAAAGGGGAAAGGGAGAGGGGGAAAAGGAAAGAAAATGGAAGGGAAAAAATTATTCTTTTCTTTATTTTTTTTTATTTTTTTATTTTGAAAACACCGGGTATTATATCATTATTGAATTTTGAAGAAAAAATTTAAACCTAGATCTTCTATACCTGCTATGTATCTCTAAAAAGACTTGTACCTACTGTATAAGCCCTTATATTATAAAAATAATTTATGGATCATTCTAAAATACAATGGTGTAATATATACATTAAATTAGTATTTTCTTTTAAGATTTCTTTTCATGAGTTTTGATTTTGACTATAGGGAAAATCTTTCTATTTTGGAAATTTAACAGTGGCAAATAAATATCTTTTTTAAAAAATAAAATAAAGATGAGTACATAGGAGCTTTTTGAGATGATAACATGTGGTTGATGGTTGATTATTTTGAGGGTAAACTTATGGATTTTTATCCAATTTGTATTGGAACTCAAAGAAACACAGTTTTGTAGCCCATAATAGCATCTCCAATAAAGAGCATAATTTCTATTATAAAGAATATTTTAATAGATATTTATATATAAAAATATAATATTTTATTTAAAATTTAATATATTTTTTATATTTTATTTTTCATAAATATTAATAATTTTAATTTTTTTCTTTTTTTAATGTATACTAATAAAAAACTAAAAATTGTAAATATTAATTAAATTAAATATATAAAGTTAAATATATCGAAATTTATAGTGCATTTATTAAATATAGAGTAAAGAGTGAAATTTGGCTCTCCATATATAGAGAGTCAAATTGACTATCTATTTTATATTTAAAAAATAAAGAGTGCATTGGAGTACTATTTTATATAGAACTGTTTAAAATAAAAAATTTAATATATATAAAGAATACATTGAAAATGCTCTAAGAGTAATTTGATTAATACTTTTATACTTAAAGTCAAACGAGCCAGTTCTAATCTCCCACTACCACTAATTATATTATAAGAACTTATCACTATTATAAAATAATGTTACATTAACTTACCGACTATATTATATGGCATATAATATATTTACTCTATTTTTTAATATTTTAAAATTAAAAAATGATTTTATAAAGTATAACATAAAATATTATGTGTATAAGAGTTGAAATAAATATTGATGAAATGTTTATATATTCGTTATGGTTTCACTTACTCAATAACCTAATGCATCAATTACACATTAATAAATAATAGTAAGATTTGTGACTTAAAATCATTTATAAAAAAAAATCCCTTCTTAACACTTATTTTTAATGGTGTACACTCTTTTTGACCCATTGCAACATTCATAATCCACTCTGTTTCCATGCGAATGTCAATGTCCTAAGTGTAAAACCAGTGTCACCTTTTCTTCTCATACACGGTTGGGAGTCAAATCAAATCAAATCTATGTAATTTAAACTCTGAACACTAGCTATATTATAAGATTGCTACTACACCACTACTTATCAAGCATGGTTGCCAATCTTCTCTTGACTTCTTTACTCTCTCTCTCTCTCTCTCTCTCTCTCTCTCTCTCTTTCTTCTCATTTTCTTCCATTTCATACTATGAAATGGACATTCCATAGTGAAGTGCATTAACATAGAAAGATAAGCCCTTGTTGTTTTCAAGAATGGTGTTCAAAATCCATCTAGTAGGCTGTCTACTTGGGTTGGTGAGGATTGCTGCAACTGAAAAGGCGTTGGATGTGATAATCAAACAGGACATATTGTCAAGCTTGATCTTAAAAAACCATTTTGATTCAGGACCCTTGATACTTATTTTTTAACAGAAAATGACGTGGCTGAATATAAAAGTTTGTGCTTAAGTGGGGATTTGAATTTATCTTTGCTTTATTTGAAATATTTGAATTACTTGGATTTTAGTTTGAACAATTTTGAAGGGCTACAAATTTCTAATTTTCTTAGTTCTTTCAAGAGTTGAGGTATCTCAATCTCTCTTTTTCATCATTTACTAATGAAGTCCCTTCTCTTCTTGGCAATTTGTCTAATTTGCAATATCTTGATCTTTATGGATATTTATCTTTGATGCTACTGGATTGAATGCAGAAAACCCTGAGTGGCATTCTGGTTTGTCCTCTTTAAAGCACCTTAACATGGAATTTGTAAGAATCAATAGTACGAAAGCTACTTGGTTAAATGCAATCAATATGATTCCTTCGTTGTTGGAGTTGCATTTACCTCAATGCGAGCTTCAAAATATTCTTGATACTCTTCCGTTTGTTAAATTACTTGACTTTCACTTCTTGACATTTCATAAAATTCTTTCAACTCTTCAATATCCAGTTGGTTGTCTAATCTTACTAGCCTTACCAAGCTTGATCTTAGCTCAAATTCTTTTAATGGTTCTATCCCTAGTGAGTTTGGCAATTTGGTAGCTCTTGAAGACCTTGATTTGACCTCAAATAATATTGGTGGTCACTTTCCAAGGTCTCTGGAGTTGAAGAACCTAAAACTTGCTGCAAACAAACTTACTAAGGGGATTTATGAATTTCAAAATTTGCATCTTTCTGACAATCGTCTGAATGGTACAATTCCATCATCCATTTGTAAGTTGGTAAATTTGCAAGTTCTTTCCATAAGGAACAATGATCTTCATGGAAAATCATTGAATGTTGGGAAACTCTGCAATCTTTGTGGGTTGTGGATGTATCAAACAACAGTTTATCATGAAGCATCCCTAGCTCACTCGGTTATGTAAAATCACTTGGAATGTTACTGTTGAGCAAGAACAATCTAGATGGTGAAATTCCATCTTCATTGAAAAATTGTTCAGTGTTGTCAAGCATTGATCTTGGAGGAAACATGTTGTTAGTACAGTTTCCTTCATGGATAGGAGTAAATGTATCATCCATTTTCATGCTCCACCTTCGATCGAACTTGCTTGTTGGACATATACCACAACAAATTTGCAATCTTCCATATCTTCATTTCTTAGATCTTGCCCATAATAAGTTTTATAGAGTGACTCCAAACTGTTTAGCTAATTTGACTCCTTAGACTATAGAAACAGCAGTCATCAGTACTATCATGTCTTTCAGTACCGGTTGACCTACTTCAAGAACTGGTAACAAAAGGAAGAGAGTATGAATTTAACCATGACATCGAATTATTGAATGCCACTGATCTTTCAGAGAATAATCTCAAAGGGGAAATTCCTGATGAGCTAACAAGCCTGAAGGCATTGCGAGTTCTGAATTTGTCAAGGAATCATCTTAGTGGAAGCATTCCAAAGAAAATAGAAAACCTGAAGATGTTGGAAACATTTGATCTGTCAAGCAACAACCTTTCTAGGATAGTTCCTCAAAGCTTGTCTTCATTAACATTTTTAAGTCATTTAGACTAGTCCTACAACAACTTATCGAAAAAGATTCCTATAGGGTTTTGGACTTGGTTTTATGTTTCCAGAGTTCTACGTT
Organism: Ricinus communis; assembly: GCF_019578655.1. Classification (NCBI taxonomy): domain Eukaryota; kingdom Viridiplantae; phylum Streptophyta; class Magnoliopsida; order Malpighiales; family Euphorbiaceae; genus Ricinus; species Ricinus communis. Next base: position 14,452,452 of record NC_063259.1, on the reverse strand, counting down.
AGTGTTGGACTTGGTTTTATTGTAGGGTTTTCTGGTGTACTTCTTGTAAATTATATGAGGGGAGGAAAAAAGAAAAGTTTTAGTTATTGACACCATGGACATGTTTTGATTTAGAAAATGTGAAGGCTCATTTTCTGTAGAAACCTTCTCTGTGATAGAATCATGTAGTGCATGCCAACAGAATTAGTATAATTATTTTTCTTTTTCAAGTTTTGTGTTTGGGTAAAGGAAAAAATTTCATTATTATGTGGATACGAGAATACTTTGATCATAATGCAAATACACAAGAGCAATGCCTGTGCTCAAAGAGGCAGTAAACAGCAAATACGATCAATACAAGAAGGTAGATTTTGACAGACTTCCAAAAGCTGATAGAAGCCATTGATCATAAGAGCAAGGAACATATTACATAGGAAATAGATTAGATAGTCCAACATTTTTGCAGCCTGCACTTCCATTTACATGATATCTAGCTTATTCTAATTCAAGAATCTGATAAAATGAACAACTGTCAATCATCATTCCTGAAAACTTTGTCAGGTTTAACATTCTTAAATAACCTGTACCATTTAACCATTTGTCTGGAAGAATTCTGTCAAATCAATTTCTAACATTTCAAGACAAATCCAAACATGAAGGAAATCTTTGCTCTTTGCACTACCGCTAATGCGAAAATACACTGGTGATAAAACTGGTCAGATGCCATCTTCAAATGGTCCTGACCAAGCGCACCATGATGGTGATGAGAGAAGTGAAATGCTTTCATTCTACATCAGCATGCTAAACATTAATCATAAAAGCATCTTGGAGGCAAGCATACTTTTGATTCTTCAATAAAGTGAAAGATGACATTGTAGCATGCGCATCGGTGAATGTTGCTCACACGCACAGGAAGAAAACGCAGGAGATAAGTTGAGATTACAAGTGAGGAAGGTACATGTCTCAACACACATAACAGTATGTACTCTTTGTGTTACTGCCCACATGTGTATCTTTCAATCTATCTTTGTTTCTTTTATACTTGCATAAAATTACAAGTTTATTTACAAAAAATAAGAACTATTATGCTTAATATCCCAAAGAAATTCCAATGGCTAACAACTAGACATTGTAATAAAGATTTCTATTGGCAAACTACCTGTAGGAAACCTAATAATGATTAGCCCTTGCTTCCCATCATGAATATATAAGCACGTCTGGATGCAATTACAATTAATGCCAAAATCAGTTTGCTACTGATCTTTCCATTCATTTCATGCACATAAAAGAAGTCGAGGTTTAAGGAATTTAATCATTTGCAGGCACAGAATGCTAAAATAATTGACATTTCGGCCACCAGTTTCACCAGGGTGAACGAGAACATGTTTGTGGCATGAAATGAGGGAACAATCAAATAATCTGCCAACATAAAATTCAAAATCCTGATAAATTCTACCAAATGAAAGAACATGAACAAATATCTGGTAGTCATATGCCTATTCTCTTTGCAGCAAGCACAAAAGCACAAACTAACTAAAAGGTAACAATGTCTAATATTATGTTCACTATCCAGGTCTAGGCCCAGTTTTGGTAATTCGCTTTTATGCTTTTTGCATAATAGGATTTGAGGTATTGTACACTGCCCTGCCATTAATTAAAAGAGAAACAGCATTTATGCATCCATTCCACATACGCCTACATAATCTGAACTATATAAATTATCATAACATTAGAATTTAATACACTAGTCTCAAACAAATAACAGCCATATAAATTGACCAATCAAAATTTCGTATCAGACCATAATAAACACATAAATCCTTAACATTTTCCAGAGTTAAATATGATTCCTCCTGATCTTCCCCTTACCATGACGGTTGCGTTTTGCAAGCTTGAATTTCTTTTTTAGCTTCTTCCCTACAGGCTTCAACGAACTCTTAGTCTGATTGTCATCATCCATTTCCACATCTGTTCAAGGACCAAACCAACATCGAGATCGGTTCATTATACTTGCAAGTGCAAATAAGACCAGAGCACTAACACTTTTCAATATATGAATACTAATTTGGGTTCCTGTTATTTTCACTAAAAATTTCAATAATTTCAAATATCATAAAAAATAATTCAATTTCTTTGTGCAGCAAAGCTTCCCGATACCAAAAGGCAACCAACAAGTATATATTCGATAAATTGAAGTAGCATAGGCACATAATTGAAGTAGCAAACAATAGAATAACATTGTAAAGCTAATGGATGTTAAACAAATTGCATAAGATATATATAACGTTTAAAAAAAAAGGCATACCCATGTTGGCATTTGAGGTAGGAATAGAAGGGGTAGTCAAGTCCATAGCATTAGCAGAAGCAGAAGAAGTTGGCTTAAACACAGGCAATTTGGGAGCAGAAAGAGCAGTTTCCATAGCAGCAAGCTTTGCTGCGTCTTTTTTCTCGTAATAAGGCTCTACCATATCTCTCCTTATTGCTCTTAGCCTCTTCTCTCTCTTCGATCTCAATGACTTTGCCATTTTATGTTTTCTGTTTTCTGTTCTCTTCTCCTGTTCTTCGATTTCTTGTTCAATCTGCGCCTCCGCTCTTTGTTAGACCTATCTGCAATTTTTTGGGTTTTATTTATGTAACTGCAACTTTTAGGGTTTTTGTGATTTTATGTTTAAACGGTGACAGAATTACTGGTTCGTTTGGTCGCTTGGATATTCTTTTTCTTTACAGGATTAGCATAACCTCTAACATGAAAAGTTGTAAACTTATAATATATTTCTTACAAATTTCTTTGTATAAAAATATTTTTGTAAGAATCCAAAGTTTATCTCTCAATTTACTTGTATAATTAAAATAATTTTACTGTTTTAATAATTAACTTTTATTTTATTTAACTGATTTTAAATAATATATTATGATTATATTCTTAAGTTTTCATTTACTAAGTTTATTATTTTTGGTGTGGCATGATATTAATAAAAACAAAATAAAATAATAATACTGATCACAATTAGGAGCGGACACAGGATTTAAAATGTGCGGGGCTAAAATTAATTACATACTCAATATTTGCTTTATATTATATTTAAAAAAATATAAATAGAATTCTCAACAATTTAGTTAGAGAAACTCTTTTATTTCTCTTAGAGCTGCACATTATATTTTTACTTTTCTTTTGTTTCATTAGTTTTTTATTAATTTTTATTATAATTTATTTTTATTAAAAAAGTCAAAGAGATCACAATTACCGCAAGCAAATATATTAATAACGAATAATACATTTTTATTAACTATTTTGCCAAAGCCTGACTAAGAAAGAGTTAGAGGCTATCCAAAAGAATTCACAAAATAAACTCCACATTTTCCTTAAAGAAATTTACATGAACAAATCCTCCATCCAACAAGACACTCACTTTAGCATCTATATGCAAGTCCCCCACTCCAATAATGTAAGAAGAAAATCAAAACACAACTATATATTACTATGAGAGTTGATTTTAAGATGACAATTTATATGCTGCATCAATAATATTTTTAATTTTTTAAATATCACAAGCAAAAAATTATTAATTTTTTTCAATTTAAACACAAAATATTTAATATGAAGAGTAATTACAAATTCTTAGGTCTAAAAATCTCTGCCTTTAATTGGTAAAAGTCAAAATTTAAGATCAATTATTTATCAAGTACAATCACCAATTCTGTTCATCTCCAAAAATTACACAAAACTAAATCTTTTCCAACTGAAGTAAGATTTAGAATACCATGAAGCAATGAAGTTCATTAACATAGATAGATCCGCACTTGTTGTGGCCTTCAAGAATGGTGTTCAAGACCCCTCTAGTAGGCTGTCTACTTGGGTTGGTGAGGATTGCTACAACTCGAAAGGCGTTGCATGTGATAATTAAATAGGACATGTTGTCAAGCTTGATCTTAAAAACCCATTTTGATTCAAGACCCTCGATGCTTATCTTTTGACAGAAAATGAAGTTGCTGAATATAAAAGTTTGTGCTTAAGTGGGAATTTGAATTCATCTTTATTTTAATTAAAGAATTTGAATTACTTGGATTTAAATTTGAACAATTTTGAAGGGCTACAAATTCCTAATTTTCTTGGTTCTTTCAAGAATCTAAGATATCTCAATCTCTCTTTTTCGTCATTTACTAGCAAAGTCCCTTCTCTTCTTGGCAATTTGTTTGATTTGCAATATCTTGATCTTTATGGATATTCATATAACATCTTTAGTGGCACTGGATTGAATGTAAAAAATCCAGAATGGCTTTCTGGTTTGTCCTCTTTAAAGCACCTTAACATGGGATTTATAAGAACCAATAGTACGAAAGCTGCTTGGTCAAATGCAATCAATATGATTCCTCCTTTGTTGGAGTTGCATTTACCTTAATGTGAGCTTCAAGATATTCTTGATACTCTTTCATTTGTTAATTTTACTTCATTTTCAGTTCTTGACATTTCAGAAAATTCTTTCAACTCTTCAATATGCAGTTGGTTGTCTAATCTTACTAGCCTTACCAAGCTTGATCTTAGCTCAAATTCTTTTAGTGGTTCTATCTCTAGTGAGTTTGGCAATTTGGTAGCCCTTGAAGACCTTGATTTGACCTCAAATAATATCGGTAGTCACTTTCCAAGGTCTTTGGGGAACCTTTGCAAGTTGAAGAACCTGAAACTTACTGCAAACAAACTTACTCGGGTGATTTTTGAATTTCTTAGTGGTTTTTCAGTTTGCCCTTCTGTAAGCTTGGTGTCATTTGATATGAATTCCAATGAGCTCATTAGGGGGTTGCCTGATTTATTTGCCAGTTTAAAAAACATGCAACACCTTGACCTTGCATATAGTTCTTCTTGGGGTTCAATCCCATCAACCATTGGAACTTTATCATCCTTGAAACTCCTTTATCTTCACTCTAACAAGATGAATGGAAGCATCCTTGAGAGCTTTGACCAGCTCTCAAACCTAATAGACTTGAGTCTTAAGGCCAATTCATGAGAAGGTGTTACAGAAACCCACCTAATGAATCTCAGTAGTTTAGAGATTATAATGCTTTCAATTGATCCAAACAAGGCTTTGGTGCTTAATGTTAGTCATGAGTGGATTCCTCCCTTCAGGCTGAAGTATATTAATCTTGTACATTATCAAGTTGGTCTTGTCTTTCCTATGTGGCTACAAGTTCAGAATAAACTTGATCATGTGAAACTTAACTACATTGGCATCTCTGACACCATACTTGAGGGATGGTTTTTTGAGTTATCTTCTCAAGTCATTTTGTTCGATCTATCTAGTAACTACATCAAGGGGAAGCTTCCACTCAAATTAGAATATCCAAAATTTGATTTGTTGAACTTGAGTTCCGATGAATTTGAAGGCCTTCTTCCGCTTTGGTCAACAAATGCAACACAGCTGAATCTTTATAACAATTTATTTTCAGGGACTATCCCTCAAAATATTGGTGAACTAATGCCAAGACGGCAAAATTTGCATCTTTCTGACAATCGTCTGAATGGTACAATTCCATCATCCATTTGTAAGTTGGTAAATTTGCAAGTTCTTTCCCTAAGGAACAATGATCTTCATGGAAAATCATTGAATGTTGGGAAACTCTGGAATCTTTGTGGGTTCTGGATGTATCAAACAACAGTTTATCAGGAAGCATCCCTAGCTCACTCGGTTATGTAAAATCACTTGGAATGTTACTATTGAGCAAGAACAATCTAGATGGTGAAATTCCATCTTCGTTGAAAAATTGTTCAGTGTTGTCAAGCATCGATCTTGGAGGAAACATGATTTCAGGACAGTTTCCTTCATAGATAGGAGTAAACGAATCATCCATTTTCATGCTCCGCCTTCGATCGAACTTACTTGTCGGACATATACCATAACAAATTTGCAATATTTCATATCTTCATTTCTTCAATCTTGCCCACAATAAGTTTTCTAGAGTGATCCCAAGCTGTTTGGCAATTGGATTGCCTTAGTCTATGTAAACAGCAGTCAGCAATACTATCATGTCTTTCAGTACCGGTTGGCCTACTTCAAGGAGCAAATAATTGTGGTGACAAAAGGAAGAGAATATGAATTTAACCATAACATTAGATTACTGAATGCCATTGATCTTTCAAAGAATAATCTGAAAGGGGAAGTTCCTGATGAGCTAACAAGCCTGAAGGCATTGCGAATTCTAAATTTGTCAAGGAATCATCTTAGTGGAAGCATTCCAGAGAAAATAGGAAACCTGAACATGTTGGAAACATTTGATCTATCGAGCAACAACTTAATATAATCACCAATGTTATTCAAAATTTAAGAGCAATTATTTATCAAATACAATCACCAACTCTATTTATCTCCAAAATTACACACAAGTAATTCTTTTCGAGTTAAAGTAAGATTTAGAATACTATGAAACAATAAATATTTATATATATATATATATATATATATATATATAATCCTCTTCCCAGGCAATTAGAAAGGCAACTAAATCTCAATATTATGCTGTACACGGGGTGGTAAGATCTGGCATTTCATGCCTTTCCAATGAACTCCACATCAAACAAGAGCACTGAGTCTGGAGGAATGATGCATGACCCTGCATTATTAACTTCTATGTCAATAATCTTCTTTACAGACAAACGTGTTGTGGTTAGTACACCCACAACTTTAATACAGTAATACATATGTTTATTTAAGGTGGATTTGAAGTTCGAGCTTGTCTTGATTTTCCCACTTGTAGAAAAGGAATTATTATACTTAGATGTTAAAAAGCTACTAAATGAATATGTTTATAGTGATAACTAATTTAGTATGCATGTTTATATATTTTTTGAGACATCAGAAATCCTTAATTATGATAGGTTGGTGCAACAAAGTATGGGAATCTAGATTTTTTTTTTAAAGAAAGGAGGACAAAAGAAAAATCTAGGCAAAAAAAGAGAAGGGTCTGAAAAAATAGGCTTTAAGTTTTTTTTTTTTTTTTTATAAAAAGAAAGATAAAGATTTTGGTCTAAAAATTAAGCATAAGTTGAGGACTGGTCCTGATTTGAGTATAATTAGTATCCTTATTAGACTAATTACACCGAGTTAAGTCAAATTTTTACCGACTTGAACCTTAACTCGTTTTATTATTTAGCCAAATCTAAACTAAGTTTGTCATATTTATTTATAATTCATGAGCTTTAAACGAGATTAATTGAGTGAAATGAACTTAATAAATATGAATTATAAATTAAATTAGTTATTAATTTATTAAAAAGGAAAATATTTACTATAAAAATTATAATATAGTTACTAAAATTTATAAATTTATTTTAACTTATAAATTTAAATATATATTTTTATGACTACCATAAGTAAAAGATATAAAATTATAATTTATATATTAAATTATTAATAATATATTTTAGGAATTAATTCATTAGTAAAAATTCATGAGTGATTCACGAGTGCAAGGAGTCGAACATGAAGTTGTAGAATTTATTGTCAGCTTGAAGATGGAAAAATCATACCTCCTTTGCAGCCAGCACCTCTGATGCCATATCCAAGATCTGGAGGAAGCTTCAATATGCGTTTTCCACCTAAATATTATTAGTACAAAGGTAGAAAACTAAGTATTTGGCTCATGGTTGTACTTGTACCGATAAATACTATATTTACTCTTTCTATTTGTTTAATATATAAGTCACTCTCTATATCTTTTTATTATATCAACACCCTTTTAAGTTTTAATAAAACTAACGATTATTTTTTTTTGTGTTATTAAATGACTAAACTAGTAATCTAAAATTACAATCTGAAATTTGAATTTATTATTAAGCATTAGATTTGTTCAAAATTGAAACTTTTATCAAAATAAAGTAAAATAATCTTTATTATAAATTAATTTTAATATCAATCACAATTAATTAATTAATATTCTTTTACTTGATTTAGTTTTTTATTTTTAAGTATGATTTAATTCTAAAAATATCTAAACACGTTAAAAATATTATTAAATTACTATATAATTTTATTTTGAATTATTAAATAAAATAAAGTTAAAAGTTATTATTTTTGAAGGATACTAAAACTAACTTGTGTTAAAAATAAGACTTTATTTTAATTTGATAATAAAATTAATTTTATACGAGTTTAATATATAGTAATAAGTTTAAGGATCAAATTATAAATTTAGTCTTGAAATTAACATAGAGAGAATAGTAGTTAATTTTATTAAAACTAAAAAGAGTATTAATTTAATAAGAAAAATTCAGGACCGATTTATCTATTGGACCAAACCTTTATGGCAAATAGTATTTAACCCTACATGTATTATTAATGAATGGTACCAGCTTGCATAGGAGGAACTCCATCACCACCAAGAATTCCTTCATCCCATCCTTTGATCACCTGAGGAATTCATCAAAAATCATTTCTAAGTCTCTCAAACAATCATCAATCTGAACCAAAATCTGGGTTGCAAAAATCTAATGAAAATAAATTAATGCAAAATATTAACAGAACGACTCTGGGTAGTACTGAGATGTATTAGTGATTCACAGTGGTGTAATATACATACCTCACCAACACCTACACGAAATGTGAGAGGCTTTCCTCTATTGTAACTGCTGTCAAAGACCTTTCCATTCTCCAATTTCCCAACATAATGTGCCTGCAACATTTTATCTTTTACATTAATGTCAATTTACATTTTGTAACAAACAATGGAAAAAAAAAAAGAAAAGAATGCAAGTCTTACCTTGATAAGCTGTCCCTTGACGGCCTCAGGGCCAATTCCCACAACCTTGTCACAAAAGGCAAGGCCAGAAGGAGCAACAGTTAGTTCACATGGACCTCCTGCTGCTGCTGCTGCTGCTGCTGCTTCAGCTGCTGCAGTTGGCTTTGATTGCAAAAGAACATCAACAAGGCCTATACAAAACCCAACACCAATTGCTTCTCTTCTCTTCAGAAGACTTACTTGGCTTGCCTTTTGTTGACAGTTATAGCTTTCCTGGTTATGGGCTGAGGATTTGAATTTCAGATTTGATGGTGGCTGTGCTGTGTCAGGATTACTACTAATTGGTAGTGATGTGTTTGATATTCTGAGTTTTGTGGGTGTATGATTATAATTCCCAACTGAGAATGTTAAAGAGTTCATCTCCACAAAACCAGATTTTTGGAAAGAGGTAAGAACAAGATTGGGTTCTGCTATTCTTCACTATTGTTAATGGTGGGACTGGCAAGAACAGCCTATCTGTAACTATCACTTGCATATTCATGGATTGGAAGATACCTTTGGGCCTTACCCTTCATTAACTAATAATCCAAGATTGAGCCCAATATCTTTTCTTTTCTGTTATATCCCAATATTTCTATACACTTCAACTTCACATAATTACAAAATGAATCCTTGCCTAGTGGCAAAGGGTGATGTTTCTATCATGGTACTATTTAGTATTAACCCCCTTCTTTCCTCTTCTAACATTAACTGACGATAGTGGTTTATGTGAGAGCAAGTGAATAATGCAATATTATAAAGAAAATTAAAAAAATAAAAGGTAAAAGTATATATTTAGTTTGAATTTTAATCATATAACCATCTTAACACTTACTTTTCAATTTAACCTAAATTCTAATTTTGTAACTTTTAAATATTTTTAATTTTTGATTTGAGTTAATATATATTTGAATTTTTATTTTTTAATAATATTTCGGTATTTATACACACCTAGACCTCTTGAATGAAGTCATGTTTAGAAAGTGTTTAAAAATCACCCAAAAAATTAAAAACATGTATTAAGTTAACATTAAAAATTCATATATTAAAATAACTAAATGAATAAAATTTAAATATTTAAATATATATGTGGCTAAATAAAAACTTCGCATAATCAATTAAATAACATAGAAAAATGTGTACACTTATTAAAAATTAGAAAATAATAACTTAATTTTGCAGTAATCTAGTTTTGCAAAGCCCCTTTTGAAATTGGCAAACTGAATAGAAATACCATCTGCTCTATAGAAGGAAAAAAGACACTTTAGTTTTTAAGTTGGTAATTGCAAGTATTGTAAATAAACTCAAAAAGAAAAACAATTTGAGGAAAAATTTTAATTCATTTAGAATATGGCCATTTTATATAATAATTGCAGTATAAATTATGTGATTTTAAATCATAATTATCTTACCAGCTTGTATTTCAATTAAATAATATTTTATTATGATTAAATTTATTTTAAAATATATATATAAATGAGTGTCGAATTCAGTTCTCGCTGAAATAAATTTACTCGGAAACTAAAAAGAATAATTAGAAAATCAATTATCATTTGACTTTTTAATTGATCTTATATATTTGAAAAGCAGAGTATGAAATCTTCAACTGGAATTGAAAGAAATTATGAATGAGAGAAGAATGAGGGAATGGAGTCAAGTCGTTCATGATTATAAGCTTCATAATGTAGACTCATAGCTTTACTGTGCAAGAGCATGAGCCTCTTTCTTACTTTCATATTTCACATGCTCAAAAGCTATATGCCATCCAAATTTGAAAAGATTAACTCATTATTTGATACTTATTTTTAAATTTTTTGTAAAAACTTTTCAAAAAAATAATAATAATAATAATAATAATGTTATGAAGAAGAAGAAGAAGACGATAAGAAAACAAGGTTTAGTGTTTAAAAAAATTCTAAAGTTTTCTATATGTTAATATTTTTAGTACATTAATTTTATAGTTAAAGATTCAACTTAATATTTTTTCGCTAATAATTACGGATCGCTCTACTATCACTTTTATTTTAATAATTGTAACTCAGTGATATATGATAATTTTATTTTATAAATTTAAATTTTATTGGAGATATTTTTATTATCTCATGTGTTAATTTCTTCTTTATTATGCCTCGTTGATCTATGTTAATATTATATCTAATTTTAATATAAAAAAATGTGTTAAAGAAGAAAGACACTGAAATAGTAAAAAAAATAGAAAGGAAATTTATAAAAAATATGATGATGAAGTCTATAATTGTTATATGCACAAAGTTATTTGCAACACTCAATTGATAATTAAAATTAAAAGGTAGGCTAGAATTCATAATTGATTTTCATTATTGAGCATTTTTTAAAAATAAAACAAAATTATGGTAAAAAAAAAGAAGAAGAAGAAGAAGAAGAAGAAGAAAGTGCTTGGAATTTTAATGGATATGACCTAAGTTCTGACTCAACTTCAAACAATAATTTTATAATTGAAGGAGTTTTGATTGGACCAATCAATGGTTTTGATTATGTTTTGTAAATGCAAAAAAGTGCCTATTGGTGAAGGTAAAAAATCATTGAATAGTTAAATTAAGCATAATAACTATAATAAAGAACTTGCTTTTGAAAATGATTTTGCCAAGTCTCAACATCCATCTAGAAACAAATTAATTAATTATTTCTGTTATTAAATTGATTAAGACTTGGATTAATCATTAAAAATTAGATATAATTGGCAAAGCAACACAAGTCAAACAATGTCTTTGTCATGTTAATTTCTATACGTATAAATCTTAAATCTATATTTCATGTTAATACGTTTAGTTTGAAGTGTCCACTTAATTCTTTCACTTCAATACTTCATCTTTATTTTCCTTTTCTTTTCTTTCACTTCTCTTATCTTACCTTTGGGGTATAATTTGTATCACTTACATTACGAGATAAAAATAAATAAATAAATAATATTTGACATTTAATTTAAATAGAATAACATAAAAAAAAAGTCCTAAGTTCAAGTTATTTTCCTGCAAATCTTATTGTCTTTATGTCGTATATTTCACAGCTCTTTCAGTTTCTGTAAAAATAAATAATAATAATAGTAAAAAAATGTCAAAAACACATATTTGGATGCCTGAATTTCAACCATTTGGTCATTTTAACACCTTAATTTGTAATTTAACTTAATAGATATCTCAATTTGTATTCTTTGTGATATTTAAATACTCTTTGATACGTGATTGTATTCAATATGTCTCTGTGTATTATGCATAGGTGTTTTAGTGTTATTACAAAACAAAGCTCATGTATGTATTAGATTAAATTTAAAATTAAAAAAGTGTTTCAGAAATTACAAAAATAATATTTATGTGTTTATTAAGTTAAAATAAAAATTAATATGTTAAAAGTGATTAAATGAGTATTTTAAATATATAATTTATTTTTAAATATATGTTATTTTGTAATACTATTTTTAATGATACAAATTAATAAAAGAAAACAACTTATAACAATTAAAATGTCATAATTAATTCTTCTTAACAAAATTTTATTTATTATTAAAAATATTTATAAAATTCGATTTAAAAGTAGAGAATAAAATATAAATTTCAATAATAAAAAATTTCTGATTTTAATGCCACAATTATAAATAAGCTATTAAGTATATTTTAAAATAATTATGATTTATTATAAACTAAAAAATTAATTATATTAATTGAAAGTAAATTATTATTAATAAATTTTGATAAAAATAATATTTTTTTCTAAATAAATAAATAAATTAAATTAGCTATCAACTAATATAAAAAAAACCTCTAAAATAGTGCTAATAAAATCAGGAGGTGATTAGAAATAAACTCTGTTTGGTTCGGCTGATCAATAGAATGGGTAGTTGGTGACTTATAGTTGATAGCTAATGGCTGATATTAATAATTTTCAACTGATAAATTAAATTATTTTGTAAGATTTTATTAACTATTATTTTTAGTATGTTAAATAACCATTGAAGGTATAATTTATTTTTATATGCATTTTATTATAATAACTGTATTTTCAATGATACAAATTAATAAAAATCACTTATAATTAATTTTACTTAATTCAATTGTATCTACAATTAAAAATATTTATAAAAGTTAAATTAAAAGTAAAAGTTAAGAATTAAATACTACTAATAAAAATACTCTAATTTAAAATGTCATAATTATTTAATTTTTAAGTATAATTTTAAAATAATAATTACTTATCATGCATTATATAAAAGAATTAATTATATGAAATCAAATTAAAATAAGTTATTATTGATAGTTTTTAATAAGGATAATATTATCCAAATAAATAAAATATTAAATCAGCTATCAGCTGATAAGAAAAAACTCTAAATATGTCTGATGTAGCTGTTGAGCAAAAAATAACTATGAGTTAGTGATTCTTAAGTCTCACCAAACGAATTTAATATAAATGTTAAATGAGAAATAACTATTGACCGAACAAAACCAGTAAACTAAATACTACATCAGTCTTCTCCTCTCAAATGAAAAAGGAAAAATCCAAAACTATTAATATTGGAATAGATTGTGTTCCGTACAATTGGCCAAAGAAACATGGATAGATTGATAGGTTAGCATGGACAAAGACACCTATCTATCTATATTACGTTAATCTAAGGCATCAAAAGAAAGTGTTACATAAGTATGACAATTAATACAGCAAAGCAAACAAATATATCGTATAAGTAAAGTAATGATATCAAAAGAAGAAGAAGAAGAAGAAAAAGAGAAAATGGGAGGGAAAGAGATGAGATTGGAGGACTAAGAATTTGTTTAAAACAAGCATTGATAGCTTAACGAGTGGGGATAATCAAGTTTGTCTTTTGGCTTTTGATTATAAATTAAAGAAAAAAACATAAAAGTGATCATCATTAAACTGTCGGTAATTAAAATTATAATGTAATGGGGGGATGATGCATGGTGGTCCATTAATAATTATCTTTGGTTATCTAGAAGTTTAACCGTCTAAAGGCACATTTTTTTTATTTATTCTTTTTTTTTCCTTTTAGGGTCCCCAATTTGCTCCACAATTGGGAAAACAAAAAGCTTAATTTGACTGCCTCGAAAGCAAGGAGGGCCTCAGTTTTATTCATATTCTTTTTCTTTTTTCTCTCTTTTCATAACATAATCTAGGTTTTGTAGAGCTAGCCATATGCCGGTTCGAGCTCAGAATTAGACTGGAATTGTATCGGTTAAAACCAGAGTATTGGTTTTAGGACGGTTCCTCCGGTCGAAACCGAAGTTGTCGGTTATAGTTCAAAATTGCCAATTTTATCTTATTTTATATTGATTGAAATTGACCGAAACTGGAACTATAAACTGATATTAACCGGTTTTAAGGACTACAAAACCGTGAACTAGCAAATTTTAAACCTGAATTGTTGGTTCATAAACCGTGGCCAACCCTAAGGATATGGTCTAAACTAATGATAGGCAATGTATTTTCATTTAATATTAAGCTATTGAGATACAGTCTAATGTCTCTAAATTAATTTATAATAAATTAACAATTTCAAACAAATTGATTTTTTGCTATCTAATAATTAATATAAAAAATTAAAATAATTAGTTAGTAAAATTATTTTTTAAAAATTATTTATTTAAAAGTAGTTCTTTTTTTCAAATTATTTTGCTAAACCCTAAATTGTTTATGTCGAAATATTTTACAAACTATGACATAACATAAGAGTAATATAAAATATTAAAATTAAATTAAAATTATAAAGGAGGAAGGATATATTATTTAAACTTCATGTAGTCTTATCACTTGCATGTCTATAGCCAGACCTACCTAATGGACTTGATGAACCATTAGTACAAAAAAAGAAGAAAAAAAGAAGAAGTAACCCTATGAGTAAAGGAATTAACTACTTTTAAGCCTTATTTAGTCAATTTTAGTGATGATTAATTTAACTTCAATTTTCTTTATTTTATTTTATTTTTCCATAGACAATTTGAAAGTTGAAATCTAGTATTGGTTGTTTAGGTTAATTGTATATGAAGGAATTGTTTAGGTTAATTAAGGTGTAGCTTGTTGTATGGAGCAAGCTAAATCAACTAATTAGTATATTTGCTAGCAACTTGTGAAATTTAGTAAACCAATTTTTAGTTAATTAAGACTTTATCCAAATGAACGAGGGTTGTTAATAGCTAGCTAAGGATTGGGATGGATTGTCTCTCTATTGGTATTAAGTCTTGAATTTTACGCTAGAACTCTTGCTTGAAACATCATAAGCTATAATATATATACAAATAGGAATAAGATAATGTTTATATTTATTGAAGGGTGATTTTAATTTTTAATTTTTTTATAACTTTTTTGGAATTGTTGTTGGATATAGGGTTATAAAAGAAAAAGAAAACAAGTTGAAATCAAAGCTTTACTCGGTTCAATTCGTTTCTTTAAATGAGTTTAAAATTAATTTGATAAACGACGCGTCATAGGGGTATCATTTTTTTTTTTAAAAAATCATTATAATTATTAATTTATAATAATATTTTACCATATAGTAATATTGAATTTTTTTTTAATTTAAGTAGTACAAAACATTATATATAAAAAAAAAATTAAAACAGTAATATTTATTACGGTTAATGTTTAAAATTACTAAATGTGAGTATTATTGTTATTTTCTCCCTAGCCCTAGCTTTATTTTTTGTTTTAAACCAAATATTCAACATCTTGTCATTTTTTATAGATTTTTATGAAATCTGAAAAGCTTTTAGAAGTATTTTCTTTTTAACTGTGGACAAAAATGGATTGATAATAAAATTTACTTCCATTTTTAATTAC
Source organism: Ricinus communis (assembly GCF_019578655.1). Lineage (NCBI taxonomy): Eukaryota > Viridiplantae > Streptophyta > Magnoliopsida > Malpighiales > Euphorbiaceae > Ricinus > Ricinus communis. The sequence continues at coordinate 14,436,882 of NC_063259.1, read as the reverse complement.
TTTAAGACTAATTGATTACTAATAAAACTGCTAAGTGAGGTATTTTAGCCTCATTCTTCTATATCACAAATCCATCAAAATTGAGGAAAATAATCTCTAAAAATGCGGAACCTATGCTCATTTAATGCTTACTTACTTGCTTAATTGAAGCCTAATCGAGCTTAGATTTTTATTAATAAATATATGTTGTATATGTAAACATTTTTTAGATATTAGTATAGAAATGCAAATTGTAATTCTAATTTTTATTATAATAAAAGATATACAAAATACATAATAATAATAATAATATAAAAATACTAATCGTAGTTATAATTCTTATAAAACTTAAGCTTCAGCTAGAAAAATAGTCAAAATCTAATATATTTATTCATGATTTTAACATAAAAACTACATGTGGGTTAATTTAACCGAGTCTAAATAAATTGAACAAATTCTTGTTTAGATTTAACGCATACGTATTATAATGAATTTGACTATCGAGTTAAAAAATTGCTTATTTATAAATTGACCACACATAACGACCATTATGTTATTTACAAGCCATTTAGTTTATTTCTGACCCAATTTACATATATTCTTTAAAAAAAAAAAAAGCTAATATTTTCAACTAAAAAGATATTATATAAGTCAGCCATCAAAATCTCAAGCAGGTTTTGACAAATGAAGACATTGTCTTGCCAACATATGACACTTTCTTTCATTTCTCCAAAATGATTAAAAAAGAAAAAAGAAAACCACTTTAGAAGAGATCAGGGGAAGATTTTACCTATACTCCCTGCAATGATTTTGAGAGGCAAACCCACATTGACATTTTTGTAAAAGCCAAAAAGGGTTATTGGCCAGGTTTTTATTTCTTTTTATTTTTATTTTTATTTTTGCTTTCTTTCTTTTTGATTTAAAAATCTATGTGCTTGTTGGCTGCTTTTGCTTTTCTACGTGATTTTCTCCACAGAGAAAATTCCCTAAAAAGTATAAAATTGTACAAACATATTAAAAAGAAAAAAGAAGACACAATTGTAAGGGTGAAAAATACTGAAAATCATGAAAGCAAACACATCTAATCATAATCATCTTTGTTGACACCAAGAAATTGACACATTCAAGCAACGGTTGAGTGAAGAAAGCATCATATGCATATTGGTTTCTTTCGAATTGTTTCTTTTCTAAAGAAAAGAAAATAATTAATTGTGTTCTTAAAAGTTATAAACTGCTTTAGAAAGAATCAGTAAATTAAAGTTTAATTTGATAATAACTTTTCCAAATCAATTTTCAATCTATTTTTATTTTCAGAAATTTTTACCTTTTAATTGTGACTTTTTAAAGTTGCTATAAAATTCAACTTTTTAAAAGTCATTTTCAGAATCTTTAAAAAAACATCATTTATTCCAAAAATAAATAAATTGTGTCAAATGGGGGTCTAATACTTTTTCTTTTCTCTAAAAACAGGTTTGATAAAAATAAATTTATAAATTATTTTAAAAGTAAAACTATTAATATTAAAAAAATTTAAATCGACTTCTCTTTTTTATTTATAAAAGGATCAATTGGTTGCGAACTACACGGCAGTATATATTTATTTATAAAAATATGAAAATAAACAAAGTGCGACTTGAAATTTCTTAATTTGAAGAGGTAATAGGGCTATTCTAAAAAGCGAAAGGGAAAGAGAGGAGGAGACCAAGAGTTAAGTGGAGGGCTTTTGCATGTTGAATTCGGACGCAAGAAATGATTTGGGGGGTCTTTATATGATTAGGTCTGGTCTTCCCTTAATTGGTCATATTATCATCAATCCTTTTCACAAAATTATACCTTATGGAGTAAGAGTATGTATATTTATATACATGTACACACTTGCAGGAACTAATTAAAAAAAAAAAAGCTTACTCCTCATGATTAATCATATATATATATATATAATATGATCATTTAAGGCAAGAAATATGTATGTTATTTAATTAATTTCAAACTATCATCATGATGCATCCAACAGAATGGCAATGACTTTCTTGGTAACTCCACATAAACACAATCATGATTTACAACATTAATTTGAGCCAAAAAAGAAAAAGACATTTCATTTATCAAATTCCCACTTACCATTAATCATTTAATATAAAATAATAATAATAATAATAATAATATGATAGGTAGGCTAGTTTTTCATAGTAATTACTTCCAAAACCACTATCAAAAACCATTTCATAAAGTATTTGAATAACATGACTTTTACATTTTTTTTTTCTAACATTTTTTTTATTTTATATCAAAATTTATTTTGCCAAATTTAATTTATTAAGTGATCTCTAATATGTCCTAATAAATCAAATAAGATGATTTCCTGCTGCGACGTTATGCACTTTTGAAAATGCATTTCTGCCTTTTTTTTATGAATTTTTTATTTTATAAATAAATTTTAATAAAAGAAGTCAAAATAAAGTGCTATGCTCGATATTTTTTTTTGTTTAATTTAATATTTTATTTTAATATGTTGATAGAAATTTATTATTTTTGATAAATTTTTTGGATTTCTAATTTATTTGTTTAGTTTTTTCTTATTAATTTGAGTTGGATTATTAACTAGGATTTTTGAGGAGTTTTATGGTCCTCAATTATAAGAGTTTTGAGTTTTTATTCTATTGGAGTTTTGTAGTCATCAATTATGGGAATATTGAGTTCTCCCTTTATAAAAGTGGTGAAAATAAAAAAAAAAATCAGATCCGACATTCAAACAATCGAGCTCGTCAAAAGACATCTATAAAGTCCATATATGGCTTATTGCCACCAAGTGGGCATTTTTCTCACAGAATTGTAATTTATTGCTCCGTCAACATAATTGATGATTTTTATGAATAGATTTCTTTATTTATATTTTTTAATATTTAATATTTATTTTTATCTTTATATCAAGACGCTCGTTAATAGAATATCTATATTTCTTTCAAAAAAAAAGTTATATAATTAAAAGTACTTATAGATATTAACCAATTGATTAGCACATACCCATACTAAGTCATCTATAAGATCCCTACTCAAACACACTTGTAAAATATTTTTAATGTATGTATAAATATTACACAAGGCTTGAACATGAAGACTTTAAAAAATAATTTCAATTGACTGATTCTTAATATATACACAGTTAAATAACTATAAAATCATTATGTTTTCTTTACTAATCAAATAAGTAAACTAATATCTTATGTAATACAAAATAGTTAAAAGAAAAGAAGTAATCAAGTTGAGAGCAATTGTTTCAAGACAACACCATACTCGATTAGACATTGTGGTCCTTTATTATGATTACCCCCCAAAGTTTCAATTTCCACACACACACACAGGTCTCTCCCTAAATGTTTAATAATCCTTTTTAATTTTATAAACGTGGACTCACTGTAACCATATTATATGATAAAAAAATATATACATTTCTTTTTTTTTTTGGTTGCAATCAAGAAAACTAACTTTATATAAGGAAGGATCTCCCACATTAAATGGTGATTAGCAGTAATGAATTGAGAAGTTGGGGTGTTTTCTATTTTTAAATTTTTGGGTGAACAGAATTAATGGGACACCAATGCTGCAGTAAGCAGAAAGTCAAGAGAGGGTTATGGTCTCCTGAAGAAGATGAGAAACTAATCAAGTTCATAACTACCCATGGTCATGGTTCTTGGAGCTCTGTCCCTAAGCTTGCAGGTACTTTCATTGGAGTTGTTTCGACTGATATTCTTTAATTTGCCCTATTCTTGAATCTTTTTGAACTGGGTATTTTGTTTTTGTTTTTTGTTTTTTGTTTTTTCATCTTCTTGCAGGGTTGCACAGGTGTGGAAAAAGTTGCAGACTGAGATGGATAAATTACCTGAGACCAGATCTAAAAAGAGGGTCATTTACTGCACAAGAAGAGAGGACAATTGTTGATGTTCATAGAATATTAGGCAACAGATGGGCTCAAATAGCTAAGCATTTACCTGGTAGAACTGATAATGAAGTCAAGAACTTTTGGAACAGTTGCATCAAGAAGAAGCTTATTGCACAGGGGTTAGATCCCAACACTCATAAACTCCTGTCTCCTAAGCACAATAAACAAAACCGTAACAACAACCACAGCAACAGCAACATTAATCCATGCAAACTCATTTATGATAATGCCCATCAACAACCCACCTCAGTTTTCACTATAAGTACTTCACAGTTCAGTGATTTTTCCATGGACATTCAAACAGTATCCTTTAACCACCCTTTCCCTTCTCTTCCACCTCCTGATGTTACTGATTCTTCATGTCCTCCGTCTTATATTTCTCCAAACCAAAACCCTAAGGTACAAGCTCTCTTGGACTGCACAAACCAGTCTTATCCAATGGGAAGTGTCTCTACGTCTTGTTCTACATCATATCCATCTGGGTTCGGAATCATAGACGAAAATTGCTTGTGGAGCAGCGAGCTCATAATTCAACCCTCAAGACATGAAGAAATGCAGGTAGAACAGGTAGTTGAGATTGAGAAAACCAATGAGTTCAGTTCTGGGAAGAACAATATGGATGCTTCTTTAGATCAATACTCTAACTTTGATTTTAATTTTGTGGAGTCTACATTAATGCCTGCTGGGATGTATTATAGCTCAAGCCCCATAGATCAACTTGCATGGGATTCACAGTTCCTTTCCTTGCAGTAATAATAAAACTAGCTACTAATATCTCTCTGTCTTCCTTACTTTTCTTTTCCTTTGAGTGGGATTATGGCGTTGTGATCATGTGCAGAAAATGTTGTAGTCTCATTGCACTGTGCAGAAGCATCAATGTTGAAGAAATGGTGGTATGCTTGTTGATGAACATATTCTGGACTTTTCCCGTACGGAAACCTTTCTTTGAAAAAGTGGATGTGGAGATAATATATTTAATATAATCAACAGTAGAAAACACATAGATGCTGTGGCCCTGATGGGCAGCCTTTTTAGGAGCCGAGTTCCACCCCCTTTTCTCATATTTAATTGTTTTTGTCTGATTTTTTTGATACATTTTTCTATTTATATATTCTAAAAACATAACACGATTAATTTTAAATAATAAAATATATCTAAATTATCTAATATCAAAATATAAAATACTCATATATATATATATATATTTATTTTAGGATGGGGATCTAGCTTTTATTCCGGAAGGAGGGGTTTCTTAATTCCATTTTTTTGCTATTCCCATTGAAGAAGTAGTTGAAGTAGTGGCATTCCAATATCAATCTTTGTATAAGTGTCCCTAATGGTCATTGCTAAGTCCGTAAGTAAGCCAGTTATAGATTTCTTTTTCCAAGCTAGAGATCTAGTTCCAAGGGAGGGCTAGATCAAGCGCATCTAGTGTTATATATATATGTTATTCTCCTATTAATTGTTATATATATTAAATTTAAATAAAAAATATTTCTTAAAAAAACACAGATATTAAATATGGTCCTTATGTTTTTAAAAATAACACATTTTGTGGGTCACTCAAATTGTTGTCTTTCAATTTGAACCCTAGCTTTCTAGTTTTATATAACAAATTAGGAAGAGAAAGAGCCGAGTCCAACTCAAGAGGGATCCTAGCCCCCTTAACCTTTTCTTTATTTGTTTCATTGCTTTTTTTATCCATAATGTTGCGACTTAAATTTTTAATTATGTAGAGTGTATATCTCCATATATACATCAAATTTCTGGTGTGCAAGATCCTCAGACGAGGCAAGCACAGAGCATACGCTTGTTAAATCTTAAACAAGAATGGAAGACAAGATGATAAATTTTATTGATATCCAAACTTTGAACAAATATACAAACTTTGGAATAAAAACTTTAAACAATAAGAAAGTTTTAAACAAAAGAAATATAACTTACAAAAGGAATTCAATACAAGAGGAAGGTGGTTTTCTCACTATCACTCTCGCACTCTCTCTTTTCTCACTATATTTCTTGTGGTATGACTTGAAGAATACAAGAGTCTCTTGTTATTTTTCAGTCTGCCTTCTTCTTTGGAAAACTACTCTATTTATAGAGGTCTTCAGCCTTGAAGCTTTTGATGCTCTTCTTTAGATGCTCTTCATAGTGGAATCAGGGGCTCTACGTCTTTTGTATTCTTTTGATAATGGAGTAAGATACTCCACTACTTTTGCAGAAGTTGTTTGCCACGCTTTGGAAAATAATCTTTTGCTTTTTTAAAGAGTCTTTTGTTTTCTTTCTTTTTCTTTTTAAATGACTCTTTTTTTTTATTGGGCATTTGGCCCATTACATAAATATTTTAGGCTGCCATTTCTGGTTTTCAACCCAAGGGCTTTACAGAGGTATCATTTGATGGGCTTGAATATCCCAAAACAGTCATCTTCGTTCGAGTCACCATCTAGGTCTATTGCTGCTGAGCTGGTGCTAGAAGAGGAAGATGAAGCTTTCGATTTTCCTTTGGAAGAGGCGGTTTCCGACAACTGTTTGATCAATTGTAAGAAATCTTCTTCTGTTTGAGCCGCCGCTAGCTTTGGAATAATGAAGGACTTCTGTGCTAGAAAAGTGATCTATTCTTTCGGAGGTGGTAAGAAGCTATTCTTTGAAAGAAAACTTTGTACCAACTTTAGTGATAATTTTTCTTGGTGGTTAAATTTATCCCACCATTTGACTTTGAATCTTCGGGCAAGGATGATTTCTCCATCTGCTGCTTGATTGAAATGGAAATACCATACACATACCCAGGGGAGAAAAAAGTTTGAACAAAATAAAAGTAAAGGGGGAAAACGTCTTTCTATTTTGTTTGGTTTATAGTGGGCTTTAAATAAGTTAAACAGAGGTAGAACTTCTAGAATTATGGTTTCAGGGATATTGCCATAAAAATTCCACCATTGTTTAAACCAGTATGGGATCTTTGAAGTTTGAATTGAGCTTGTATCGAAGTAGAAAAGCCAGGAATGGCTTTGTCCTTCGTTTTGAAGAAGAAAGGTATTAAACCAAGCTTGTTGGTAATCCCAATAGTTGAAAGAAGTGTTTAGGCTTGATGGGTAGGTTCTTTGGAGGGAAGTTAGAAAAGATCTTGATGAGCGTAAATCTATCCCCCAATCTGAAGGATGAAGGATTCTTTGTATGGTGCATGTGAAATATGCAGGGTCTTTATGGTCTTTGTGCTTTTTAAAGTGTTTGAACTTTGCAGAACCAGTTACCTCAAGGATGGACTGGTAGTAGGATTGAGGTTTTGAAATATTCCAGGGCTTGAAATACCATCATGGAGGGAAAATCTTTGAAATCAGTTTTGAGGGGCTTTCTGTACGGAATCCTTCCTCAATAGTCAAAATGCTTTGAAAATTTTGATTTTCTATATACTCATTGGATTTGAAAAGTTTCGTTTGTGACAAAACTATTTCTTGAGAGTTGGGCTTTGAAATACTTTGAGAGCTCTGAGATAGGTTTTGAGGGAAAATTCCTATCTCAGGTTTTGAAAAAGGGATAGAAAGTATATCTTTACCCTTGTTGGAAGAGGAGGATGTCTTTGTAGAGACTTCGGGGTGAAGTTGTATCATTTGCTTTGAATATTCTTCGACCCTTTTTATAAATTTAGGATCTTGTTGGGCAAGCCACTCCTGAATTTGTAATTGTTGTTGTTAGGCCGGATCTACTTTGCTTTTGTCAATTTCTTCCAGGATGATTTCGGTCCAGGTTCGGATAGGCTTTGAAGATGAGGGTAAAATCTCCTTCTTTGGACTTTGAACAGACTTTGAACTTGCTGTCGACTTTTCTTCTTTTGCTTTTGATTTTTTTGGCATTTTCACTCCTGTTTTTGAAGGAACTCTCTGGTTAGAAAGTCTGGAATTGAATTCGAATCCCCTCTTATGTATTCGATTTCAAAATAAAAAACGGAAAGAATGGCTTGCCATCTGGCAAAAATCTGTTTTGAAGCTATGTTTTGAACATGTTTTTGTAAAACCTCTTTAGTAGATTTCCAATCAATTCTTAAAAGAAATTTTTGGTTTAAAAGATCGCTTTGAAAATTTGAAATGCACAAAACTATCGAAAGAATTTCTTTTTTGATAGTTGAATAATTTTTTTGTGTATCATTCCAGTGTGCAGAAGTAAACTGGACAATACATTCTTTATTGTTTTGGACTTACTTAAGAATCCCACTATATCCTAGATTTGATGCATCAGTTTCAACTATTTTCAATGTAGATGGATCAGCTAGGTGTAAACATGGTATTTCAAAAACTTGCTTTTTTATGCTTTGGACAATCTTTGTATGCTCATCGGTCCATGCAGGGGTGTTTTTCTTTAACCTATCATGGAGGGGCTTTGCTAGACAATTCAAATTCAGATAGAAATCCATCACATAATTTAAACTACCAAGAAATTTTTGTAATTGAGTTTTTTCCAAAATTTTATCCGGAAATTTTGAAGTAAAGGCTAGAGACCTTTCAATTGGGGTGATAGTTCCCCGGGAGATATAGTGATCAAGAAATCTAATTTTTGTTTGGAATAAAGATATCTTGGATTTTGAAACCACTAAACCATTTTTCTTAACAACATAGAAAAATATCTCCAAGTGTTTGAAATGTTGCTCTAGAGAATTTGAAAATATCAACACATCATCGATATAGACAATGCAAAACTTTGAATAAGGATTGAAAATGTCATTCATGATTTTTTGAAATTCAGAAGGAGCATTTCTTAATCCGAAGGACATTACATTCCATTCGTACTGGCCAAATGGAACTGTAAAAGCAGTTTTGTACCTATCTTTTGGATGAATCTGGATTTGCCAAAATCCTGATTTCATATCAAACTTTGAAAAAATAAAAGCAGAATGAAGCTTTTGAAGAAGATCCTTTTTGTTTGGAATTGGGTATCTAATCCACTTTAGGGCTTTATTTAAAGGTTTGTAATTAATAACAACCTAGATGTTCCTCTTTCTATCTCACTATTTTTGTTGACATAGAAAGCTGCACATGACCAGGGGGATCTGGATTTGGTAATCAAACCCTTTTGCTCTAAATCTTTTATTTCTATTCTACAATGGCTTTCTAGGGTTTCATTCATTTGGATGGGTCTTGCTTTAGTAGGAATTTGTTTATCAGAAAAATCTTTTTCATATGGTAAATCTATCATATGTTGTTTTCGTCTCCAAAAGGTATTAGAAATATCAGAATAAACTTCATTTTCAATCTTCTTTTGCAAATCAAAGATTTTTCTTTGGACAAAATCATTTTGCATTTGACTTTGGATCCTTTTCAAACCCATATCTTGTTTCAAGTGGAAAAGTTGGGTTTGTTTTCCTTTAATCAAAGCATTTATCTCAAAATTATAAATTGAGTGGGCTTTTATAAGATGGAGATTTCTTTTCTTGGGTTTTTCTATAAAAGGAAAAACAATCTTTGAATCTTTAGCTTTAAAAATAATACCAGCAGTAGTTACTTTGAAAGGAGTAATTAAATTGATGAAAGGAGTTCCTAAAATAACTGTTTGCTGTAAATCTTTTGTAAGAATAAAAATATTTTTTAAAGTAATATTATTACTTAGAATTGCAGCTTCAGTTTTATCCGCAATCCTAATCTTTGAACTATTAGCTGAAGTAAGCCTTTCTTTTGTTTCTTGATGATACCTTTTAGGAACCAGCTCATAATTGATACAGTTGAGGTCTTTTCCTGTATCAAATAAAGCGATAGTTTCTATTTGGAAATCACCAGGGAAAATGAGTTTTATTTGGATCAAATATTTTCTTGAAGTAATTTATTTTAAAACGTTAATGAAGTTTTCTGGAACATTTTGAGAAACCTCAAGATTTTGAAAATCATTTTCTTCTTCAGAATCAGAATCACTATTCTGTTTGAGAATCAAGCTTTGGAGTAAAACAGAATCATTTTGTTGTTTTTCTTTCAAATCTTTGAGCTCTGTTTTGATAGCTTTGATTTCTTTTTAAAGTTCTTGAATGGTAGGAAGAGGGTTTTTTTAGCTTTTTTCCTTTATCCAAGATCATAGTAAGATCATAAGTGTTCTTACTAGAAGAGGGGACAAGGGTTTCAGTTTTTAAGATTTCTTTCAAAACTTGTTTTTGGATTTGGGGGTCATTAATATGTTTGACGGTTTCAAGAAGAGTTTCTTGTTGCCTAGTGAGTATATTAATATTTTTTGAAATATCTTCAGAATCTGATTCAGAATAATCGGAGTCAGGAAGGTATCTTTGTAAGCTTGGAAATTGCTAAGCTTTTTACAGGTTAGATTGCTAATGAGCTCAGCATTCTTATCTTTTAGAAGAGAAGGGTCTCCTATGAAATGGAGGGAAATCGTCAAAATTAGGGTTGACACCGCATCCTCAATTGGATTTTCTAGTTCATCTAAGATGGGGGTCCCTTCTATTGTGGTTTGGATAGCACCTAGGATTTGGAGCTGTTGTGCTTGTGTGAGATGGTAATCTCACCATCCTTTAAGCTGGCCAGAAAATCCAGCTATGAGGAGTTCAACAATGGCTCTATCAGAGGTACCACTTTGGGTTTTGTAGGCATTGGTTGCCATGGTCATCTGTTGTAAGAGACCAAGAATGTTGTATTCTGACATTCCATCTATATTCCATTCATAGACGGAAGAGGCATTGAATCTAGATTGGGTTAGGATATTATTCCTATTTTCTATTCTTAGATCTGGAGCAGTATTCCTAGAAGTATGCCAGGTCAATCTAGGGGCTTGCCATCCCAATCTGTTGATGTTGGAGGGTTTTTCAGTAACACTTTCAGGCTCTGAATCATTGGATTCATCGCATTGGGCTTGATCTATAACACTGATATTCCTACTACTTTGAGGAGTATTTGGCACTAAGTTTTTGGAGGACTCAGAAGTGGCTAATTTGCTAAGCTGCTCCCTGACTGCTCTAGCAAACTCAGTTTGCTTCTGAAATTGATCTTGGCTAGGTTTTGAAATTTGGTAGGGTTTGAAGACTGAATTTTTGAGCTTTTCTGATTGGCTTATCTTTTTTGGATGATCAGTGTTGGGGATTGGAGAGGTGAAGACTACAGGAGGTTTTTGGATCTGACTTTCTATCCTAACAAGCTGCTTCCCTATTGTGTTAAGATAGGTATTCGAGAAATTGCTTTGCTGAACAATATTCTTGACATTCTTTTCAAGATCTTCTCTTATCAATTTGTAAGGTGTAGCCTCTATTTCATTCTCTCCGTAAGGAATGGTTATTTTTCTAAGGGGAGGGTGTTTAGACTGGATGGTTTGATTTTTCCCGACCTTCCACTTGGGAGCCTTGTTTCTTACAGTAACAAGACTAATAAGCTTTTCTTTGAAAGGATAAAGAATACTATTTTCTTTGCAATAAATCTGAAACCAATCAAAAAATTTGATTTGGATCTTGTTTTTTATGCAAAATTGATAGTATCTCTCTTGAATGCTGTCTTTTTCTTGTAAAAAATGCTTAAAAAACCAAAGTTTTTTAGAATGGTTTTTCTTTGAATAGAAATCTTCATGTAAAAGCTTTTTATCGATTTGAAAATCTTTTAAAATCATGTTGATTTCTGCTTCTAAATTTTGTGTTATTGCAGATGGTGATGGTGAAGAGGGGGTAGAGACGGTCTCTAAATCCTCATCTTCTTTCTTTAGTTCATTGTAGACGGGTCTGGGGATATTGCTTTGATAATCAATATTCTATAACATAGTGTTTGAGCTTGGTATATCAGATGTTGAAAATCTTGGTTGTGTTTGAGATGGAGTTGGTTCTTTGTAAGGAGTATAAATAACAGAAGGTATTTTTTATACCCTTCCAATATCTATTGTCGATGTTGAAGAATCATCATCAGAAAATCTAGAAGAGGTTGATTTCCTGTTGAATGTAAGCTTTACTTTTCCATCTGGAAATTGGGTTATATTTTTGATATTTGTATTTGGCTCTGTTTGCTTTGGTGATTCAGGTTGGGTTGCGCCTTCAAGGATTCATTCTTCTGGAAGAGTGATATCTTTCCATTGAATGGTTTTTGGAATAGTTGCATTGGATTTGGAAAGATCTGTTTGTAGGAATAAGGTTTCTCCTTTTGGTGAATGGAGTTTGTGTTTTGAACCAAAAGCAGAAATCATGGCTTTGTAATGTATTTTGAAAATCAATGCTATCGGAATAGATCATTCAAGCATTTTGTAATTATGTGTCTTTATTTGAAGAACAATGCTCTTTAAAATATTTTTATCATTTAATGAAATTGTAATGTTTGGAAAACAATTGAAAGAAATTGGTCCTTTATTGAGGCTTGACTCAACAGTACCTAACAAAGAATCATAAAAATTTATAAACCTAGCATCTCTAAGGACTGCTAAGATGGAAGTATATAAATCTTCTCTGGTAAGGGGCTTTATTCCTACCTGGACAAGGCCTATATGGATATACTTAAAGTCTTTTTCTTTATGCTTCTGGAGGGTCTTTGGATTTAAAAGATAAATTTCTTCAAAAGGCTTTGAAATCTGGATATCTCTCAGTTTTGAAGAGAGAAAACTTTGAAAACTCATAAATTTGTTTCTTTTGAACTTTGGGTATTTCCCAACCATCAATATGCTTTGAAAAATCTTCAATAGTGATTTTTTCACTATTTACTAAACCTTTATACTTTGAAGACTCAGAGGTAGAAGAGTTTGAGAAAGAAGAAGATCTACAAAAAAAAGGTTCTAAATTCATTTTAAAATAGACCAAGATAACTTTCTAAACAAACATGAACCAAGCCACGGTTTCGCCCTTACACCGGGACTTACTACTCATGCATAAATGAACAAGTTTGTTTATCGTTGGTATATATATATATATATATATATATATATCATATTATAATAAAACTATAATACACTCATATAAATGTATCATGTGGGATCTATAGTGTGAAGTGTATGACTTGCATAATAATAAATATAAGAGTCGTCACCAATCTTGTTATTGGTTTAGTTGGATATCGGTTTACATTTTCTGAAAATAGAATTCTGAAATCAATACAGATGGAGGAGGGATTAGCACTTGCACCATCTATTTTGTAATAATTTAATATTTTATTTTCTTGCCTCCTAAGAATATAATTGTGACAAACAAATTTATCGAAGTAGTTATGGATACTTTATAAAAGAAGAGGGTGTTTAATAGAAATATAATGAAAGGAAGATTTCTTTTTATTCATAGGAGGTTCAATAGGGTGTGGGCTACACAGTAATGGGTGGTCATTCTCTTACACTTACCATGAAAGCGAGATCTCACCTAGTGCAGAGATGAGGGCTTGAACTCAAGATCTTTGGCTCTCAAAAGCAATCGCTCTTGTCATTTAAGATAGGCATCAAGTGCACTGACACTTAGATTTATACTGTGACTAACTTACCAACATATAATTATCATAAATACAAATTAGTAAATTAATATTAAATTCATAACAATTAATAATCTCTTAGAAAAATATTAAGCATGAATTATAAAATAAGAGTGACAAAATAGTTTTAAATAGTCCATAAGCTAACAAAAGAATAATGTACAGATTCATATTTAATCAAAATAAAAATAACTAAGTTTGTTGGTCCAATCTCTACTAAAGCCGACTTCAATGAAGTGGAGATGAGGACAACGCTTAAAAGAATCTACTATTGAAAAGTAAATAAATTTACAAAAATATTAAAATTAAGGGGTGAATACAAAATTCACAGAGAGAATAAACAAATAACAAGGGGGACTGATAAGGAAGTTAATATCATATCTCGTATTATAAATAGAATCTAAAAGTGATACACAATTGGACAAATGTCAATGAAATAATCTAATAATTCTTAACTGATCATAAAAGTATAATTATTCAAGCATCAACAATAAAAGTTTAATACACACTCATAGATGTACCCAAACGATCATGGCAGCAACAGACGCAAAGATGTTTTACTTAGCAGCCTAAATTACAAATCATATCATACGCATAGAGACTCACTCTCAAAAGGCAACCACTCAGTATACATCCCAATCGCATGAGTATATTGGATGCCGTCCCAAAGATAATATATGTTTCGACATCTAATATATGATCATACAAGCTATATAAATAAATATATACCACTCATCTAGCTGTTTAAAATCAACTTTATCCATATCATAAAAATTCTAAATTACTTATTTATTTGTAGATTTTTATAGAAAATATATTTTTATTTGTATAAATCAAATTTGTTAAGAACATATTTCTTCTTTTTCAAAGCATTTTAATAAAATCTATACGTATAATATAATTGAAAAACTACAATATTATATATTTATCCACTCACTGAACTGCATAGAGAATAAACTTTTAGCAGACTAGAGGTCCGCTGAGACTTGTAGCAAACTCTGGGTCCTCACCTAGAAATAAGATAATGTTTCAAAATAAAAACTCGAGCTGAACTAGAAATGGTTCGAAAAATAAAGAGATGTAGTATGCAGATGCAAATGAACTCTTAAAAAAAATTTCTGGTAACATTTTTCTTAAATACGGATTAATTCCCTTTACAAAGCAGGTCCAAAACCTACAGAAAATCACTTTTATATTTGTTTAAAATCCACTTGGGCTTCCAAATTATATATTATACGTTCACAACATAATAAATTTAAAGCACATATGCCGCTTCTGTAAATAATATTTTATAATATTCTAACTTATTTAATTTATCACAATCTCATAATTTCAATAATTAATTTACCGATATTTAAAATAATTCTCCGCCACCCATTATCAAATAATAATTTATTTTGATCATTTAAATAATTTACCCTGTAATCATCCAACACTCACAATTTAATGATAATCCATCTGAGTTAAATATTCTAAATTTAATACCATAATTCACGTTAAAAATTCATAAGTAATTATTTAGAAAGGGTTTAACAAACCAATACCATCAAGATTTTCGAAATAATGCGACAAAAATTCTACCCTTCGGCATGCAAATCGAGACGCTGCACCCGCATTGAACCGAAAAATTCGACACCGCCGAAATCGCGATCCGAGACCACCTACTCGAAGCTCTCGATGCGAGGAGTCCGTATATATAATTGTTTTTGCCCAACTCTTCACCGATTTTCCAAAAGAACACCAAAGAAGTTGCTGCTCCGGTGAAGCTTCTCCTCCCTTTTCCGGTGATGGCAGCAATAATGGAGGCCTTAAATGGTCATTTTGGAGTTTGGAGCAGCAGCCTTGTACAGCCATCACACTTGCAACAGCCCCTAGAAGAAATGACAGCCTATATTCTCCCTTTCTCTCAGTTTTCCGGCGATGATGGCAGCTTCTAAGCTTGTTGCAACAGGACTAGGATGGAGGACGGCTGAGAAGGTGGGGTTGGCTGGTGAAAGACGGTAGACATGGGCAAGGGAGCAGCTAGTCGAAATTGAAGAAGTGAGGGGAAGGAAGTGGTTGTAAGCGGAAAGAAAAAAAGAAATTGGGAGACAAAAAATAAATGGTTTTACAAAAATCATTTGTACTGTTGTTGCTATTATTATTATTATTACTTTTTTTTTTGTTATTTTATTATTATATATTTTTATTTTTTATTTTAATAATATTATTTTTATTTTAAATTGGAGTCTTGATATCTTTGCAAGTAAAGTGTAGTAAGAATTATAGGGATATATTTATAAAGTTGGGTATTTCAAATAAAAAATTTCAAACATAAAATCTTTATATTATATAGTGCATACTTGGTTTAATTATGAAATCATGACAAATAAGATAATTTTTTGTTTAATTTTGTATAAGAGAAAATAAAAAATTCACAAACGCTACACATTGATAGATTTTTATTGATTTTCATATATTATTATTTATCTATTATTTAATTATTTAAAGATGAATTTAATAATTATATTTTTACTAGTTTTTTCGCCTTTTTTTTGCGCTTATTTTAAATATTATTTTACATAATGTTACATGCAACCTATACACAAGTAACATGCATCATTTTATTATTGTATCAAATTTATATCCATTTTTAAATTTTCTATCTCACAACATAATACTATTTTTTTGTCAGGACAATATTTAAAAAAAAAAAAGAAATTGTCATATTATAATTTTTCTTTAAATAAATCATAAAATATCATACTTGTTAAATGTTGTTCATTACCTATTCAATAAATACCTAAACCAGCAACAAGTACGCTTACCAATAAAAATAATTATTCAATTTATCTTCCTATTAAAACCTATAACTCTCTCTATATATAGTCGGGTTATTTGCTCAAAATAATTCTTCAAAAATTATTAATTTTTTAATTTAAAATTCATATTTTTATGAAGGCCTTTCTTAAAATTAAATTAAGAACTTTAAATTAAATTAATTTTATATTTATAAATATAAAAAAATATTATTAGTAAATAATTTTTAGTTTTGAGGTTTATCCAATCTCTTTTTTCTTTTTAAGACGGAAAATATAGTAAAAATGAATGAAAACGATAATATTAGAGAATATGAGAAGAAGAAAGATAAGTTTTCAAATAAAAAAGTCTATTAAAATCTTGAGAAAAAGTGAAAGAGAATTTTTATTTATAACAATGTATAAAAACTATATAAAAGTAAATGCATATAAAATTTAATGACTTTTTAAATATTAATTTATTTTTACACAGTGTTTGGTTAAATCCATAAGATATATAGAATTTATTTGCGAATTTAAAATTTATTTATTTTAAATGGAATGAAAAGTTAATTTAGTGTTCTGTATAATTAAATTTCTGTAGAAATGGTTATAGCTAAACTAAATTTTAACAAAATAGATAGAATTTCTAAATGAATTCCGCATTAGTAAGTTAATAAATTTCATAATATCAAAATATCTCTTTCAACTTTATCATTTTCATTTTATTTTCTTTCTCGTGTCTTTTTTTCAAATGAAATGAATTATTTTATGGATTTCAACTAAACATACTGTTACAGATTTTACAATAATTGAATACCTTTAATTTGGATATACTTTTTTAAAATTCTTAAAAGTAAGTATTGAATACTCCATGACTTATATAGAGTCCTTTAAAGTTATTATTGAATATACTCCGACTTTTAAATTCTATGAAAGTTTTTAATTATCTTAATTGAATACACCCTCCTAAGAATTATCTTTAAAATTCTTTCATGTAATTATTTTTTAACATTTTATCATACTCAAATTCTACTTAGATTTTCTTCTAATTAATATGGATATTTCAATTTTTTTTTCTGTTAAAACAAATAGGCCAAAATACAGATTTCTGTCTCTGAACTTTAGTCATTTAGTCAATTTAACACTTTAACTTTAGATTTAACCTAACAGATATATAAAGTTATTTTTATGATATTTTAACACTTTTTAACATGTATTTTTATTCAATATGTCCATATGTATTTCATAAAGGTGCTTAAATATTTAAAATAAAATAAAATTCAGATGCATGTTAGAGTAAATTGAAAATTAAAGGTGTTTAGATATTAAAAAAAAGTAAAATTTAAATGTTTGTTGGATTAAATTGAAAGTTCAAGTGTTAAATTGACTAATCGATATAAGTTCAAGGACATAAATATATATTTAGCCAAACAATTATTATAATAATTCATTATATGGATAATTATGAAATAGCTATGCTTTAGCCATAGCTTGGAGAATTCTTATGGCACAGTATTCGGCAGTTGCCGGTGCCAATGGTTCAATGTGGAATGAGGAAAGACACAAAATAGGTTTCACTTCGAATTCCTTTGTTTTAATGTTATTTCTAATTAGGAAAGTCGCAAGGCTCATTTTTAGTTGTGGGTCATAGGGCGGGCTTCGGGCGGACAGCTTTATCTGATCAAGGGCCGGGGCATTAGAGTCTTGGTACTATCCAGGTGCGAAGAATCCCGAAAGTGACTACAATGAGTAGAAATATCACTCACCGGCCTAAACGACGAGCAAACACTAACATGAGAGCAAGGGATTACCCAATGAATAGACGAGCTCACATTAACAAAGAAAAAAGCGGTTGAGATAATTGATTCGGTGTTATATAATACTGTTGCCATATATATTTTAAGCTTTAAATCATTAATATTTTACTGTCAAATATATTAATATTATTTATAGGTGTTGGTGTGATTTTGTATTTGTTTAATATATTAACTCTTGTGTTTCTTTTATCATATTTTAATATTTTCTTTATTTTTTATATTTTAGGGCTAAATTAGTGAATATCATTCATATTTTATAACACATTACTAAAATGAAATTAATTTTAATATAATAATTACTTTTAAATAATTTGATGGCTAATTAAGTATTTTAGGTCTAAAATAATTTATACGAACAACTATTTATATAAATTATTTATGAAATAATAAATGATTTTTTTGATAAATTTTAATTATTTTGTTGATGCATAATTCTATATAATATTATCAATAGGACCTATTTGTTATTGACAATTTATATTATATTAGTATCAAACTGTAAAATACTAATGATATTAGTTGACTAAACTAATTAATATATAAAAAAAATAAAAAATAAAACATGAAAAAATAATAAAAGAAAATCTCGTTAGTGTCAACGCACGGTGTTAGTATAGTTTTTTTTTTTTTCTTTCAATAAAGTGTTAATGATGCAGACTACATTGTATTCCTTTCTCGTAAAATAAACCATTCAACCTTCTTTTTGTCAACACCTGAAATTGAGTGATAAATGTTTATTATTTTTCCTTCTAATTGATTATACACAGAAAAAATAAATAAAACAATAAATTTTGTTTTTAAACAACTAAAATTAAATATTATATATATATATATAAAGAATTTTACTCATAATGATTATCAATTGTCTTGATAGAGCAGTAAATTACAATTCTGTAGAAAAAACATTCCACTCAGTGATATTATATCACATATCGATTTTACAAGTATTTTTTGACGAGTTGATTACTTAAATATCAGATTAAATTTCTTTTCTTTCACTATTTTCTTAGAGAAAAAAATTCAATACTCTCATAATGGAGGATTATAATTTTTTTATAAAAGGAAAACTAAAGACGTCTATAATACAAATCCTAAAACTCCTAAAAAATATATTAATAATTTTTAAATTAAAATAAATTAAAAAAAAGAAACCGCCTCGAATCTAAAGTGATCGACGGTGAAAAAAAGAGAGACGATTATATTGTCTTTTTAATATAACAAACTAATATAAAACATAAAAAACATAATTTTCATCTTAAAACATAAAATACTATTCAATACATTATGTAATAAACTAATATAAAAATCTTATCTAAAGCCTAAATTGTATTTTGATCGTCATAAAATAGATTGAATATTTTCATTTAAAGTACAAAATATTATTAAATTACTGTTAAAATTAATTATTTTGTATAAAATGTTTTTAGTCTTACACATCTATTTAAGAAAGCAAAAACTTTATCTTTTTTTTCCTGTATTTTATAAATATTCGTGGGCAACAATTTTTGATAAAAATCTGATGAAAAATTTATTGAATGTTTCCAATATGCTACCATAACTTTATTTTTTATAAAAATATTAAATTAATAATTAAGAGTCAGTTTCACATTAATTTCCAATCTTAATTTTATTTTATATCATTTTCTAACTTTTAAATTTATTTTAAAAAAAAGCACGTAAATTAATATATTTTTCAAAAATATATTTAGAAAATAATAAACAGAAAATTAAAATTTATTACATTAAATTAAAAATTTAACCTATACTTTTTTTTTTGACACCGATCGCCAATTTCAAACACATTTTTAATAAAAATTGATTTTGGATTCAAAAGTTTAAGGGTGTATTAGCAAAACATCCCAAACTCGTAAGTGGGCGTTTGTCATAAGTTGAAGAGCAGAAGTTGAACTGACCGCCGACTGACGACTGACGACTGACGTTAACCCTTTAAAAAACGCCGGCTCTTCTTTGATATACTTTAGCTAATTAATCAGCTCTGTGACTCTTTTACAAATACAAGTGCCATTGTTCAGTTCTGATGAATTTTTAGTTATCAATCAAATAATCAAACTCCGGAAAGAAGAAATATGAAGGAACTTGCGGGTTTTTATTATGATGCGGAGAAGAACAGATACTTCCCTCTCAAAGGCCCAATTCCTGGTTCTTCTTCTTCTTCTTCCAAAAACAATGCTCAAAAACCATCTTCAAAGCCTACCCAGGTCAGTTTTTACTATATTTTCCCTAAATGGGCCGTCTCTATTTTTTTGATTGTGTTTTGTACTTTTGATTTCAAAAATTTGGTACTTCGATTTTTTTTTTTTTCTCAGAATTTAGTAGTTGTTATTTAGTTTATGAAATTTGTTAGACTATGGAATTGCACGCCCACCATTTAAAAGTATTCTTTTTTTTTTTGGCTTTTAGATATGTTTGCTGATGCCAGGATTCAATGTTTTATGAGAGAGTAGATATTTTTTTTTTTTTTTGGGCTTCAGTTTTTAACATAGCATTTGGGCTGAAGGATTAATATAACTATAATGATGTATTTCATTTGTTTATTGTCATTGTAGAAGTAAAAGTTTTTGCTTGTATGAGTGGTCGCACCCCAAAAGCTGGGGTGAATGAGCTGATGGTACAGTGATTGAGATTGGTGTTATATTTGAAAGAAAAGGGCAATTGAGATTGCCTTTGTGAGTTTATTGTTTTAAATAATACTTCACTTTATGTTGAAACTTCATATAAGCTCTGGCTAGCTGTAGTACTTTTGATCTATCAGTTTCTACAGATTGATTGCTGCTATTACTAATTTTTTTAATCGGACATATGATCTATATCCTGGTTGCTTGGGTGCCACACTAGTTATTTTACTAATCAACCTAGTCTGTCACATTGATTTCATGTTATCATCTTTATATAAACACATACTAGTGCTCCCATCAATTCAATATTATTTCTGTGTTTATCTCTATCTATGTTGATACAAATGGTTATATTTTCAATTTGTACTAGCCCTTTCCCCCCTGCTTTTCGTGCAGTTCATTGGTCATCTGTTATAAGAATTCTTGCTCTCATTTGGATTCATTTCCTTGCAGGGAATCAACTTTTGTGGCAGAACTAGAGTAAGAACCTCTAAGCTGCTTCAAGGTCGGGAATTGAATGGTAACATAATTGATTTCAATAAAGGGAAATGTAACTTCATGGAGGAAGTCCTAAAGAAACAAGCATCCCAACCAATGGTATGTTGATGACATACGAGCTTATAATTTTTCAATGCAATTCTTTAATTGGTTTTATTTCTCTTAGCGGCACATAATTCTCATAGTTTAATCCATAAACGACTGGATTTATAATTTTAAAGCACTGCTTCTTGTAAAGTTGGTAGTGACTGAATCTATCAACTTAATGTTTCTTCTTTTAAAGCTGGTAGTAAATAGTAATCTTTGTTTCTTAATTCAATTAAGTTTTCAGAAGGAGATAAGTCAAGGGAATGCAACTATGATTTTCCAGTATACCTCCAGAAATGTCTGCAAATTCTTAATGCCATCTTTAGTGTGGACAGGCACATTCAACTGTGTCTCAGAGTCTATTATCCCTTTGGTTAATAACCGCTGTCATTAGAAATAATATTAATTTTACCTTGCCAAGCTTGATTTAAGTCCTTGGTGGTTTCTGTTAGGTTTTTCCATGAATAATGGAGTGAACTTCTCTTTTATGTCTCTTTTTAATCAATCAGATCTTCTTGCAGGTATGGAAATATCAGGGGACTGAAAAGATGGCTGATGGTGCTTTGGACCAGATGCATATACATTTACAAACACCTGAGGGTCAAACTGAGGTTGATGTTTTAGTTACAGGGGGCACAGATGGGTCCTTAAGGTATAATTAAAGTTATAATCTAATATACTTATCTTTAACATAAAATATGGGGGGAGGGCCGGAGAGGGTACTTGAACCGGGTTCTTGATCAAGTTGAAAGTTGCATTCACCACCAGGCTAAGTCTGTAGGTGCATTTAAGGTGTCATTTGATTGTCTTCATTGATCATTGTCTTCGTCTAATGTGGGACATTATCAAAATATGGCCTTGTAGCTTGTGGTCTCTTCTCATGCTCCATATTTGGAGGTTGTGGGACAAGTGTTTATGGCCTCTTTGCCTAGTGGTGCTTGCTTCTAGGGGTGAGCAGAATTGGAGCAGACAAAATGGTTTAGTTTAAAATTTTCCGAACCAAAATAATTTTGGTTTGGTTTGGTTTTGAGCAAAATAATTTTGGTTTAACCAAATCGAACTGAAATCTTGTACTTATTTATAAAATTTTCTTAGTATATGCATATTTTAATTGATGAATTTAAAAATAAAAGAAAACATTGCCATGTAAGTAAATATGATCCTATTATTGAAACAATTACTTTAAATAACTTAGAAATAATAATAATTAATCTTTAAAAAGAATGAAATACCTAACAAACTGAATTAGTTCTATCCGTTCGGTTGGCCCCTCATTTTGGCTTGGTTCGGTTTGGAATTTAGGGAAAATTTGGATATTTGATTTTCTCAGTTTGGTTCGGCTCAGTTTTGAACCAAACGACTAAATGCTCACCCTTACTTGTGCATGTCTTCTATTGGTGTTTTCTTTTCCCTCAATAGACTAATGAATCCTCTTGCCGCCATTTCTCATCATCAGTATTCACTTCTGTTTATTTCTACGGGAACTAACTACTGCCGTGTTTTTGTTTTTTCTTATTGTCATATGCTTCATGAACGAAATTTGATGTTCCCTTCTAGTCCTGCAAATTAGTTCATGCATCATTAATTTTTTAGCTGTACCTCATTGTAGTTTTTGTATGCTTGAAAATTATATACTATT
Organism: Ricinus communis; assembly: GCF_019578655.1. NCBI lineage: Eukaryota > Viridiplantae > Streptophyta > Magnoliopsida > Malpighiales > Euphorbiaceae > Ricinus > Ricinus communis. The sequence continues at coordinate 14,414,102 of NC_063259.1, read as the reverse complement.
TATAAGGTGTACTTTAGCAGCACTTTCTTTTAAAGTTTGGTGCTTTTGCAGTCTTTTCGAAGTTGGAAAAAGTGGACAACAATTTCATAATGGGCTACAATTTATTCCAGATCGTGTGGGGCCTGTGATTGAAGAAACCAAAGCAGAGTGTAGCAAAACTCCTGAACGTATTTGGCGGCCTATAGGAGCTTCACTACATATGCGTTCAAATATATCTTGTATAAATCTTTCTGGAAAGCACTCTCCATATGCTGTTGGTGATGGTTTTAGCATCCAGCATGGCTTGTATCCTATTCTGATTTTAGATTTTCTTTTTGTACACTGCTCTTCTACTCTACATATAACTATTCTTTTAGTTTCCATTGTGGCGCAGTTGGAGAATTGCTATTTCCTACGTAGCTTTCTACCAGCTGTGATTTATTATTTTTTTGTTATTAAGTCCTTATAAATGTTCTTGCAATTGAACTTGTTTAGCCATATTTAATCACATGTTCTCAGAAGCAGTTCTCAAATTCTAACTGTTGTGTTGTGATTATGCAATTTGGACTGGATTCTATATAGATATGGTCTGCTTTTAAGCATTGCCTGCTGTATGCTGCTTTTAGTGGATATATCATTCACTTATGAAGGGCCTGCCTACTTTCGTTGGATTGTAGAGAATTGAGATGGTCTTTTATCAAATTCTAGTCTTTAGACAAGAAGTTTTCTTTGTAGTCCTACCACAAGATGCCCTTTTGGTTTCGCTTCTTTTGGTATCTACTTAATTCGTTAGACTTCTGTGATTTGCATATTAGAGTAATCTTAGCACTTGCTGTATGCTCTGGGTCCTTTTTACTTTTCTTACTTACCATAGTAGTACAATTTCATTAGCGATGTTACCAGAAAAAGTATTCCTGTATCTGTATTCCTTAATTTGAGCAAACAGAATAACTACTCTTGGGTCTGAGACATTTGGTGGATCTGTTTGTATTCTTAATATTCTAGAACCTTTAGATCTCTATTCAAGTACTTCTATAAGACAAGGGATGCATGTGGTTACTTCTTTCAATTGCACCATTTGGACTGCAGATTATAACCGCAATGCAAGTCAAGCGGTGATTGGCATGTACTTTTTCTTCAGTTATATCTTTTTCATTGTACTATTTTTTGTGTTGCAATCAATTATTCTGGAATTAGCACCTCTGGTCCAATTTCACCTAATAACTTTACTTAGAGGCCTGCATGGCATTAGATTTGCTTTGCTCCATTTTCTTTCAGATTTTGGTGCTGTTCCTTTTCTTTTTTTAATATATATCATTCTTGCCAACTGAATTAAGAAGTGACTGCCTTAAACCCATTTTTGAGCACTTGAACTATTAGCCTAACAGGAGATCGCTTAATTTTATTTTTTACTTCAACTTGTTAAATAACATATGTTACAAAGTGGAAGCAAATGATTGGTTCCTTCAGAAGGAACCAGCACAAAGGTCATTGAAGATAATGTCAATAATGAACATGTAACTCGTCCATCAGTTGGCTTTAATGTCTGTTATAATTTAGATAATAACATATTCATTTTCTTTTTCTGGTTGTTAGGAACCGACCTTGGAGCTGCTTTGGTCAATTTGGAAACAGGAACAGCAACATGGGTACTTAGAAGTAAGAGTGATGTTTTAGCCCAACAGCTTGATCAGTCGGTAATATTCAGATCATCATATGTCTCAACTTTATCGTATGTCTCTTTAAGGGTTGACTTTTTTTATATTTGTATCTTAATGATACGTATGAAGTTTAAATGGTACATTGTTTGTGCTTTGAGAGGACATAAGAAGTGTAATGGCATGATACATCAAGGAATAAGAGCAAATTGCCACCATGTAGTAAGCCTGTTGAGACTGTCAAACTCATGTGTTTGTGGGTAATTGATTTAACATACTCAAATGCTGGGGAGAAATTCGTAGTTTTTGAAGTTTAGTTTGGACTTGGACCTCTGAGATGCTACTAGGGCTGTTCTGTGGTCATCTTGCGGCTTACATTTCCTTTTTCATTTTACCCACTTGATAGACTAAGTACGAGCAAAGTCTTATTCTTACTCTAAAATCGGCAATAGCCACTTGCTAGTTTTTGTGGTTTTTCTAGAATTTGTGTCTTTAGGCTTTCTGGTTTATGAATCCGTTATTTTTTTTTCTTGTTATTCATTCATTCCTTAAAGGATGTGCAAGGAGTCATTTTCTTCATTGCAAATACTCTTTGGAAGACAACTGCAGCTTGCACGATTCCTATGGGATTCATTTTTAAAAGCATAAAATATTGAGATTTACTCAATCTAAATCTCTTTTCATTCTCTGGGCACCATCAGTTGATTAACTGATAAGAGTTTTGGGCCGAACACAGGGCTGCAGGGTTGATTGAGTCTTCAATGTCTGCTTCATTTAAAATTGTTCAAACCTTGAAGGACCTATAGCTTCAACTTCTCCCTTTAGTATCACATAAGATTTGACCAATAATTGCCTAGTAGAGTAACAATGGCTCCCTAGTCCTCTCTCCGTCTCTCTCTCTCTCTCTCTATATATATATATATATATATATATATATAAACAAGCATGCACACAACACCCACACCTAGAGACATGCTCGTGAATGAACTCAAACTTGTGTGTGAAGGGAGTGGCTGTGTCTGCAACTGTCCATAGTTAGAGATGAAAATGTTGTCCAACTTTGCAGGGAAATCATGCCCCATGTTGAACTTGATGGTGAGTCCCTGCACGGCCACCACTATCACCTGGCCCTTCCCCAGTCCTGTCCTGACTCTAAATATTTACTTTTACATTAAAACTTTGAGCCAAACAAATGTGCAGTTGAATGTTATTACTTTCTTTTCCCAAGTATTTGAGAATAAAATTTGGATTTTTAACATATATACATATAGTATTCAAGAATAATATAATTTTTTATAAACTCAGCGAAACATGCCCTCGTTTACTTCCTGTTCCAAAACCTTGCTCTTTACCCAGATTCTCTAAAAACATGGGAGTGAAAACAGCACAACCTTCCCTGCCGCTTCCTATTGCCATCGAACACACAATAGTGCATGAAATTCCAGTCAAATATGATATGACAATCTGGACCAGCTTTTATGGCATGATTGGTACACTTTTTGATGGCCAGATCCTGAAGGTGTTTGCCAGTGCTAATAACATAACAGTTCCCATGAAATTTGGATAAGTCGTTTTCTTTTTTTGTTCTGTTGAGCCAACTATTTGCTTTATAATTTTTTTGAAGTGATAGTGTTTTTTGTCCTTGCTACAGGGTAATGTTGTTCTGTGTGGATTAAGAAATGGAGCAATTGTGACGGTTGATGTTCGGGAAGGGTCTGCTAGAGAAATTAGACATAGAATACCTTATTCACTGCTGGGAAGATCTCGTCAAAATTCTAGTAAACAGTGGTTTAAGGTATTGCATTTCCTTTTAAGTACTAAATTGCGTAGTGATCAAATATGATGCTGATTTGAAGTTCCAAAAATTAACATATTCAAGAAAATCTTACATATATCAAGAAGTGAATGTATGCATAAGTAAATGGGCTTTGAAACCTTGAAGGACAACTAAGAATGTAATAAAACTGTAAGTGGTAAGTGACTGGGGTGGGATTAATTAGATCTTAAGTTACTTCTTTCCAAAGAAAGTAAAAAGTAGCAATTTAATGGTGCATATAATTGTTTTTAGAATTTAAATTTAGTATGATGACTTCTGAGGATCATTTCATTCTGGTATAAATCTGAGCAAAGAGTTTCAAATAGAATGCGCATGGTTTCATATTGAAAGGCACTACTGAAATGGCCGTTTCTGAGGATTATCACTGCCAAAAAAATCACATTCTCTCTCTCTCTCTCTCTCTTTGCTGATCTAATGAAGATATCTGGTTGGATATGCTCAATCTCCAAATCATTGACTAAATAGTGGAAAAAGAATATTTATGATATAATCTAAATCGTGGAATGATAAATAAACTGTGTAGGAAAGCTGGTTAACCTTTTATATTAGCTTGTGAGAAAGGAAGAACTGAAAAGTAGGAAATTCATGATCATTGGTGCATAAAACTTGCGAAGAAATGACATTCTGGGTTTTGGTCCCAATTTTAGAGATCATTCATTGATTGCTGCAGTGTTAAATAAAGCATGACAAAATAAATTTATTTCATTTCATAAGGAATTTTTTTTCATTGTATAACATCATGCATGTATACTATGCTCCCTTCCTTGAAGCCTTAATCCCCATCCGATGGTTTCATTTTGTGTTTCCATATTTCATCAAGGTGTAACTTATGCAGACTCTTTAGACTTTGCAGAGCAGAATTTAGACTTCACAGAAATTGAATTGTTTTGTAATTTAATAAAGCCGTCACGGATTTTTACTTTGTTCTTTTTTCTTCAGTGTGGTGATTTCCATTTTTTTTTTTTTTTAATGCAATATCCCTATTCATATATGATGAGTGCAACTTGACCACCTGACCACCTGTGTGGAACTGGTATTTCTGGTGGAAATATGGCAACTAACCTTAATGTGATGGTTTGCAGCTCAGTGGATACATAGATCCTTCTTGTACCTGGTATATGCCTTCATCTATATGCTGGTCAGTGGCTTTCGAAATGTCTGTTATTTTCTACTTTAAAAGTTTGCTTTTGAATCTTATAATATATTCTTGTTTTGAACTTTTAGTTTGGTATCACTGCAGTCATATGACCAGTACTTCCTATCCAGCTCCATGGATGGATCTGTAAGTTTTTTTTCTTCATTTTAGTTTTCATATGGTTCCAACAAAAGCATCCACAACGGCAGTTTTTTAAGAGACATTCATAATCACAATGTTAGACCAGTATCTATAAACATATTTGTATTCAGATCAAATCCACAATATGCCAGATTTGTAAGCCTCCACTTAATTGAGATATATACTTTCTGTTAACGGATCCATTTGACCATGTCGCCAAACTGCAAAATTCCATGTTAGCATAATTTGACTATGTGAACAATTGATGGACTTTATTAAATATAAATGATGGTTGGAAGGCTTGATTGTCTAAAATGAAGTCTAGGTATTGCATTACCTGGAATTTATGTCAGAAGTCTGAGGGCCAAACTTAGAAACTTGTCTGCTTATCAAATTTTGTATCACAATTGCTAGATGCATCATTATGTTTATTGGAGCCTAATTGTAATACATCCTCAAAGCATGCTTGCTCACAAGTGTGTGGAGTACATTCAAATAAATAAGTTCTCTACAGAGTCTGCCATTCCATCTATTTTAATGACATTTCAAGAACTTAATGTAGTGCATTAATTGCCACCTATTTTTGTTAGTTAGAATTTGGAAACTTAATAGCACTCTGATTGGAAAGGTCATTACAATCATTGTGATGCTATATAAGTGTGAGCCCGTGCCTCTGCGATGTAGTAAAGAGTGTTAGTCAAGCATTATCTTTTGGACTAACGCATGACAAGTTCATCTCTTGAATCTTTGAACTAAAGTGGGTATGTTTTAATAATTGATGTGGAGAATTGTTGATGTTAAACGAAATTAATTAAGAGTAATTGTATACCTAGTTTTATATTGCCTGGCCTACTCATTAAAAAGATGTGTTATCTAAAAATGGTCGTTAACTTATCTAGTGGTTCCTTGAGTGGGTAATGAATCTGTCTACCGTTCTGGGATCCTATGGTTAACAAATCCTCAGTGTTTTTGTTGTTTGTTGCTTATTTTTTATGATTTGGTGGTACTTCTCTCGTTCTTGTTTGTTTGCATAGGAAATTTCTTTTTCCAGGAAGGTGTAGTGAGAAGAAATGGAGGCCCAAGTCTGAAAGGGTTTAGGTCTTAAAAGTTTGGCGTTTTAAGAGATTCTTCTTGCAAGTAGTTACAATAGTTTTACGTAGAGCTAGATATTCCTTGGCATAAGGTGATTATAGAATTAGGTATGCCTACAAAAAAACTGATAGGAAGCAAAAGTTGAGTTGATATGACCAATGAAAACCTCACGACTTTGTTGATACAATCTGATGACTGTTGTTTTCAGATGACTTGTTGGAGAGGAGACATTTCACTGTCTATTGCCTTTTCTCGCTTTTGTGGTATCTCTGATCTTTACAGTATCCTGACTTATATAGCTTGAACAGGATGACTATTTCTTGAAGTTTTTATTTTTGTTTCAAGAGTTTTGGCAGTATACCTTGGTGTGTGTATGTTCTTGAAGGGATGATGAGCAGTCAAATGTCTTATTCTAGAGGCTGTACAAGGGCCAGGTATTGTAAGGAAAATACACTAGTCTCCAAACTGTGTTATGGGGGAGAGATAAGCAGTCAAATATCTTATCCCTTTGTGCCAATTCAAGTCTTTATTCATAAGCTTACAAATTAAATTCAAGTTTTGGTTTGAATTGGAGTGACAAGCCAACTATATGGGAACTGTCAAATGACTATAACAATAATAATACAAGAAAATAAGTTCCAGTAGATCTCATGGTTGATTTGATGGTATTTAATTTTGTTTTCTGAGTTCTAAATTCTGCTAATCAAATAATATGTTCGAGGAAGAAAGTGAAGCAAATTCTCCTGTAATTCCATTTCTCTACAATTGCAGATTAGGCTTTATGATCATCGCATGTCTAAGAGAGGCGCTATACAATCTTATGAAGGACATGTGAACTCCCATACTCGTTTACAGCTTGAAGTTGATCAATCTGAAAGATTTCTTATGGCAGGTTTATATCATTTCAATTTATCTTTTATTATTGTGATAGAATTCAAAGTTAAACCTTGTTTGGCATTTTCTTTAGGTGGAGAAGACTGCAAGTTTCGCCTTTGGAGCATAAAGTCAGGTGAACTGCTTTTTGAGGAAAAGTTTTCTGATGCAGTTCTCTCAACTGTGTGCTGGCAGAGACCAGAGAGTACGCCCACTATGCATCTTATCCTTACTGTTATTAAATTTGATATTAAAAAAATGAAATGGGAGTAGAAAAAGGTGGGACCAGAGCCACAGGGAGGCGGGGGGGGGGGGGGGGGGGGGGGGGGGGCTCGCACTCAGTGCCCTTGGAGGGGTTTGATGCAATTCTAAGTTGCATTTTTTTAAGGTTTTAATATTGAATTTCTCTGCAGGATGTATGAGAATACCAGATGAAAATAAAAGCCATGAAGACTGCCTATCTGGGCTGAATAATTGGGGAACCTGGTGTGGATCACAGGAGGGACTATTTTACATGCATTGATCATGATTGTCAGTTGTTCTTAAATGGCATTTGTCGGTCAGAAGAGAACAGTAAGATTGGCTTTAGACCTCTCTGCAAATACAAGAACTTTTAGGGAAATGTGCAGGCATGTCAATTTTGTTAATATATGCTGTTACGTAGTAGCAATGTATTTGTCTTGGAAGCTTATCCAACTCTTGTTTTGTTTTGTTTTGAAGTATTGGTTTAAGCCATGGTGTAATGCTTAATTGAAGTGGTGATTAATCGAATTATGCTATTAAAGGGATTTTAGATCTCTGAGCAAATCATGTCATGATGAATTTTCTGGCCTCATAATTTAAATTTTATATGCATGTTCAGGTAGAGTTTATACATTTACCATTATATGCTGAATATTTGCTGGTTTTATATTTCATACTTCATAGTCATAAGTAGTTGCATCTAAAGAAATATAATGTTTCACTAGAATCTCCTTAAGGTTCAGGACAATTAGTGTTTATGTTACTGCTGTTTAAAAGCTTGTGGTTTGTTTTTATGATATGATAGTAGCAACAGATTTTTAGTTTTCGAGCTGTAGTAGAATATTTTTCTGCACTACACTCCTTGGAGTACAAAAATTTAAAGTTTCATTACATTTCAGTCCTTGGAATTCAACAGCATACATAGTTCACTTGAACTTTGTTGACAATGGTAGTATATGCATATGTGAATGGCAAGGATGTAAGAGTAAAATTATTGCGGCGTCGGTGTGGTTTTGTTAAAAAAATTCATATTTTCTTTCCTGTTCTATGTGGGTTGGGTGAGAAGTTTCGAAGAGTGGTGAAGCAAATAACAGTTTTATTTTTAGTAGGAAGATTTTAGACAATTGCATCCTGCCCTTTGTGCTGGTGCTGATGGGTGACAAATTTGTTGGAAACTTGTGTGCTTGATTTGGTGCTAGGAAAATACTAAAGTTTCATATTCATAAAACTTCATTTGAATACTAAGAAAAACAAAATAGGATGTTTTATTGGCCGAGTTTATTAAGTAAACATGTTCATTTTTGTCTAAATAACTAACAAATTGCACGAGAATTGAAACAGTTAAATTTTACTAAAATAGTTTCATTTGCTCAAGTGGGTTGTTGGGCATAGACCTGTTCATGGGCCGGGCCTGATCGGATTTGATTTTATTTTGAACAAGCCTGAGCCCGTCTAAGCCCGAGAATTTTTTAATATCTCTCAGTCCAAGCCCGAGCCTGAATTTTTTTTAAAAAGCTCGGCTCGGCTCGACCAATTGTTAAACCTGTAAATACGGGTCGGATCTGGGCGGGTTCGGGTCGGGCTTGAGTTTAATTTTATTTAAATATATTATTAATAACAATAAAATTATAGATAAAAATAATAGGTAGTTAAGTGGCACGTAGCACTTAATTATAAGTTGAAGGTTACAAGTTTAAATGCTAAGTATGATATTTTTTTTTCCTAATTAAACTAAGCATCGGGCTGGGCCAAGCCAGACTTGGGTTTTTATGTAAATCCCAAGCCTGGCCCGAAAAGTTCGGGCTTTTTATGGGTTCGGATCGGGCCGGGCTTGTACACAAAAATTGTTATCCAAGCCCGGCCTGAAGAGTGCGGGCCTGGGCGAGCTGGGCGGGTACCCAGGCCCATGAACAGGTCTAGTTGGGCGTAATCGTAAGAAACACTTTTCACTTCATCCCTGCAGTTCTGCTTTTCAAGCTCGCCGTGCATTTATATGGTCTGGAGAGGCTTACTTGTCTTATAGTTTAGGGGTTTTATCCATTTTTATTTTTATTTTTATTTTTTTCTTTAACGAGTAATGCTACATAATCTATTTTTTTTATGTATTCCGACTCTTGCTAACCTACCCTAATGTAGTATATAATATATTTATTAAATGTGTTGAAGTTAAAGGGGTGATTTTGTTAAAGTATTATATGCCATATTAGGTGGATAAGAGTTGAAATAAATACTAAATGGTATATTTAATATATATATATATATTTTTTTAATTGGCTCGGAGTGAGCTGATTATCCCAAATTTAATGTATTCCTGACATGTCCGATCCCTCCCGAGAAGTTTTTGGGTATTGAATAGACCTCCCAAGAAGGTAATTTCCTCTTTTATAATTAACCTTGCTACATCACCTACAGTTGTAGCTAATTGTCGAGCATTTCCAAATGTGATTTCTATGATATGTATGGTTGTGCCCTTTAGTCTCTCCCGGTATGAATAAATGGTCTCTTTGAACACAGATTTCATGCCACATCTCCTCAAGGCTGAAGGCCATTTTACAGGGTAGGCACTTTCTTTTCCAAAAGAAAAAAAAACTATCTTGGGGGATGGGGGTGGGGTTTGGGGTATGGTTTAGATACTGAGCATGAATGCCATGTGTTTATTATATGTTCAACTTACCCTCCAAAAAGTGTTATTTATTCTTGGGTAATACCAAAAGTGTTTGTTTTGCTTTCTCTTATACATGCAAAAATAGAGCAATGTCACAGCTCATCACTTTTAGTAAAGAAAAGCTACAAGAAATACTTCAATCACTTTTATGTAAAGAAGACAAATCCTCATTTTTCTTTTTTTCTTTTTAGCTATTCTAAATGTTGGTATCTATTTATATATCAAACCGATAAATATTTAAATATATATTTATTAATTTTAAATGATATAATATTTATATACATGTAATTTTCTTATATGTTACAGTGGATACACCTAATATAAGTAAGAACTAGTGCTGATCTTGCAGTGAGTTTAGGAATAAGCAGGCAGGTACATAGATTTATGGTTTGAGTCATTGTTACAAAAGTTGCTTAAAGTGATTAAACTCCTGAAAATCAAAAGTGGAGACAGCATAATTCTTTGATTGCCCAAAAGCAAGCCATCTTACCAGCTCTGGTAGACTTGTGAGAACTGTTTGGAGGGGGAGATCAAAAGGATCAGAGAAGATTATGCAAAAGACAGATATTAACAAAATCTAGGAGTCTCTGCCTTGACTTAATAAACATGCTTTTAGGAAAGTTTAAACAATGGTGGAAAGTGAAGGAATATAATCTCTCTCTTTTATTTTTATTTTTATTTTTTTTAATTTCTTTTATGGAAAACTGCATACATTATATGTATCTTGTCACTTTAACATGTAGCATATATAGGATAGCTTGATTGATTAAAATCTAAGGGACATCAACTGAATGATAAAGACATAATGCATCAACTTTTCTTTTCTTTTTTTTCTCTTTTCTTTTTTTCCTCTTTTGGGCTGCTGTATAATAGTTGAATTTGATAGGAACTTCAATTGTAAATGCAAAAGCTTCTTCAGTTTGCATACCTTTTTTAAAGGCTGATTTCTCTTCAACCCCATTTCTCAGTACCCAATTGATTACTACTGAGGGTGGCCATCACCCTTTAACTTTCAAGAATTTTAATTTTTAAAAATAATTTCTTAATAATATTAGTTTTGACCCCTTAAAAGTCTTGGGTTTATATAAAAATTATATATATATATATGTTATCTTCTTTTACATAGTTCTATATATAATGAGGGAAAAGAAAAAACTAGTTTTGACCCCTTTAGGATTCAATTTCTGGCTCTGCTGGCTACAATAATTGAAATGAAACATGGTTTTTGAATCAGCCAATCTTGATGGGTAATTAGGCATTTGTAGGTGCAAGCATAAGAAATAAAGGGAAATCACTAACTTATAAGATCTTTTTTACAAATTTGATAAAATCCATTACTGAGTGCTTGAACTTTTCAGTTTTATTTTATTAAATATCTAAACTTTTATTTCTTTTGTTCAACTTATATTTTATATATTTTTCATGAGATTGTTTTTTTTTTGTTTTTTTTTTTTGGCAAACTTACCTTTATATTGGTTGTGGTAGTACAAATTTTTACTGACCAATAACAAGGTACACATCCATTCATTGTCATGAAAAAAGGAAGTAAAATAGAGGGTAAATCTCAATCTTTCTCAAAATTTGAAGTTGATATTTAAAAACATACAAACAGGAGGAAGCCAACAGAAGAAACAACTGAAAGTAGATGCTGCAGTCATAAACAAACAACTTAAGAATACAAACAAGAAGGTAAAAAAAACAAGTCTAGAAGGCAGATAAGGCCTTTTTAAAGTTTTACCACAAAAGAAAAGAGACAGTCACAGGAAGAAGAAGAAGAAGAAGAAGAAGGTAACAAGAAGTGAAGAAGGGGTGTTTTTGGAAAATACTTGAACAAGTGAAAAAGGGACCCTTCCCTGCAGCTTTGGATGCCAGGTCCGTATGACTTTACACGCAAAACAATGGTAATTTTTGGGCTTTCTTTCTTTCTTTTTTTTTTCTTTTTTTCTCTTTTTTTTTTTCATTATTGCATTTTCAGTCATCTCCTTCAACTTGTTTCCCAAAACCCACATCCATTTTTTTCTAATCATTATGTTTCTCCCCCCCTTTTTTAGTGTACATTAACAGTATAAATCACCTCTGAAATGACAACTACCTCTTTTGCTTAGCTCATAAGTTTCTTTTTTCTTTTGTATGGCAAATAAGGTGATGAAAATTTAACTCAAAATTCGAGTGTTAGATTTATGGATGTAATTGTCAAATTCTTCCGTTATCTCAAGTTAGATAATTTATTTATTTATTTTTTCCCATTTAAATCCTTTAAACCCTTATTTGTTTCTTTCTTTCAACTTGCAGAAGTTAGGGTAGCATTTTTGACATTCAAATTCTTTGGATAGCACTATCTCAAGATTTACACTAGCCTTCTACGATTGAAACATCTAAAAGAAGCAGAAAATTGAACAATTTACAACAATTCTTTTGGGTGTATTTGGATAAGCCTATTGGCTTGGGTAGCTTTCCCATTTTGTAAGTTTTCCCCTTCTAATTATTAAGAAAATAAATCTCTGATTATCAAAAGAAAATACAATGTTCAACAATTTAAAGAGTGTGAAATATGGTTGCTAGAATATTAATTTTAGCTTCTTCCAAAACCAAAAACTGATTAATTCCCACATGCATTTGTATTGATTTTGTTATATTATACAAGCAATTTGGAAGGAACTTGGACAATGCCATATGAAAGAATTAAGCTTAATTCTAATTAGATGCCAATTAACACAAGCAGCTTAATCAAGAACAAAATAAAACATGGTGAATAAGGATAATTTACAAGAATTATTAAAAGAAGCAGATAAAGAAGGAAATGTGGCATAATAATGACCATATTCAACATCAAGAAAAGACATTCTCCAAGATATCATTATCATATACATCCTCATGGTTAAATGATTGGAAGGATAGGTTCTGTTTGGAAAAGAAACAATAATAATAAGAATGAACTGTAGTGATCTCATCCCACATTGCTATAACAGTAATAACAACACCAAGACCTCTCTCTCTCTATATATATATATATGTAAATAAATAGCTAATTATCTGTATACATATTTATAGCCCCCAAATTAAGAAGAAAAAAAGAAGAAGAAAAAAGAAACACAAACCAAAAACATGGATAAGGAGGGTGACCTGGGTATGGGATTTTTGTTTTCACCTATTAGAAATAGGATTTGGACCACTGGGTACTTCATGTGCACCTGCATTGAAGATCCTTTCTTGCCATGGCAGTGGAGATCTATGACCTCTAAACCTTCCTCTATATTGAGGAGGAACATAGAAATGTTTATCCTTTTTAGCCTTTGAAATGGCGTTTACATTGGGTGCACCAAATCTTCTTGTGGAAAACTGCATGCTGTTTCTTCCATCTCTGCTAGTGGCAGCAAGTGAGAGTGTTTCTTCCATCTCTCTGGTACCCATGGCAGTGTGAACAGTGAATAACAGAAAGAAGAAGAAGAAGAAGAAGAAGAAGAAGATGGTGAAAGAAGTGATATGAGGAGATGTTACACTACCACTACTGCTGCTGCTGCTGCTGTTACTACAACTACTACTAGCCATGCAAAAATTAAGAATGAAGCATCCAAATAAGAAAATCCTCCTTTAACATGTATTGTATATATATATAAATGTATAGGCGCCAAGTGAAGGAACAAGCATGGAGAATATATTTTCTCTTTTCTTTTTCTGAAGATGTAACAAAGGAAAGGAATAGGCTGTGGTTATATTGAAGATACCTTGTAGGGTATATGTTATGAGAATAAGAATTCAAATGAGAGAGAGAGAGAGAGAGAACAGAAAAAGAAAAGAAAAGAAAGAAAGATAAAAAAGGAAAGCAAATGGTGGTTGCATAGTGCTTTAGGAATATATATGTGAGTGAGATATATATGTGGATGGCTTTATCAAATGTCCTAATCTTATGGCGGTGAAAATATACAAAGTTATGTATATAAATTAACAACGTGTTCTGTTCTACATCTGGAAGACACACACAGGTTTTTCTTATATTTTTTTACCATTGGAACAATGAGAGAGCCTTGGCTACCAATCAAAGTTATAGTCTCATTGGGAACAGAGACTGGTGCATGAGAGGGATACATCTTGCCACCACCATGGCTCAGCCGAGGTGCGGAGCTTGGAATTCCTTCTTGGAGCCAAACACAATGAATTCTTTCCCGGATAATTCTTATATACAGCAATGAATACAAAAGTGACAGGTATTTTATATTTTAGATTTGACATATATTTAATTATTTAAATTAATGAATATACATTAATCATCTATCAGTGTAGTATGTAGATAAAGAATTAATCATCTATCAGCGTAGTAGATAGAAAAAGCTAAAAAGGTAATTAGTTTTCTTAGCATGCTCTTAAAGGAAGATTCTCAAGCATAAAATTATTTCATGTATAATAAACTATTATTATTTGATTAAATATTAATTATAGAGAAAATAAAGAGCATTTTATTTCAATTTAATAAAGTAAAACAAAAGACAAAAACTTAATTACCATATTAAATCTAACTTTTCACGTTTTTAACAAAAATATCTAATTATTTCAATAATTAAAAAATCAAACTATTGCTTTTAGTTTCTTAATAAATATATTATCTGGCGAGATTATTTGAATTTTTACGACATGGCACATATTGACTAAATTTGAGTCAGCAAATTGGTTACCAATTCTCTAATTTGAACGAACCCGATTGCTCCATGATCTGAATTACTCTCCTCAAACAACACATTCAATCCCAAACCCAGATCCTAATTTTTCATCAATTCTTTTTAAATTCATCATTTATTTCTTATTCTAACTTCAAACATGCAAATAATTTTGAATCGTGTCCACTGTCCTATCAATTACTCTACTTTACACCCCCTTTCATGGCAATACCTAAACTCCATCGCTGCTAAAACCCCTTCTTGAGTTCCTTAATTCTATGCCCCCGCCTAATTATGTTGCAGGTTTAGGTCATGGATAAGGATAAGGGGTAATTGCAAAAAAAACTACCTTGTAGTTTTACTCATTTACAAAAATAGATTTATGATTTATTTTGTGACAAAATACTACTCTATAGTTTACTCCGTTCGTAAATTACTGTCAAACATGCTAATGTTGTTTATTAGTTTTAATGTGGTTTCGTATTTTGCAATTACGTATCTTATGGTTTTTTTTTATAACACTTTATACCTTGTGTATTACTTTTTTATACTTTAATACTAAATTAAATTAATATGATAAATATTTTACAAGGTATTTTTCAAATTAATTAAAGACAATTTTAATACAGCTAACTAATTGTTTGGGCTTGAAATAAATTATAAAAACATATATTTATATAATTTACAGTTAAATTAAAAGATAATTTTTGAATATATTTTAAGTATATTTGTTAATTTTCAGATATATAACTATGTAATATTATTATAAAAGTATTTATTATTGATGGTTTATGTTATAGATACTAATTCTATAAGTTGATTGAGATATGTAAGAGACAAATGAAATAAAATATAGAGTATGAAAATATTAATAAGAACAACCACAAGGTATGAAATTGTAAGAATATGAAACTGCATCAGAGCTAATAAAGGGCGCTAAATGTTTGGTACTAATTTATTAAATCACACGGTAGTTCTTTTTTTCTTTTTATCCCTAAGGATAATTACAAGATTATGGGTTTGGCTAGAGCTGCTTCTGACTTTCCTGATCGTTCTGCAGTTGCTATTGGAGCAGCTAATGGTGCCACCGCGACGGGGATGGCTCGTGGTTGGTGGAAAGGTGGTGAGTTTGACAGAAATGAGAAGGATTATATGAGAATAAAAAATTTGAAGTATGATGAGGACGACAAACAAGCTGATGCGTTTTGGAAAGCAGTTGATGAGGGAATGGAATCGAAGAAAGAAATGTAATCGACACCGCCGCCGTTATCTCTGCCACATTTAGTTAGAAAATGAAATAATCTCCGCTCGACACTACAAATATAGCTACTCAATAAAATTAAATAATTAGAACTAACTATAATTTATTATGTAACTATTGAGAAATATAAATATCAAATATAATATTTATAATTAGGATAGAACCCGTAATTCTAAAATAAGAAATTATTAGCTTATTAAATTTTTATTACTAGTCCTGTTAAAAGGAGAAATATAAATAATATATAAGGTTAGTAATAAATTATCCAATTATATCGTGAGATACTTTGAATCTCTCTCATTTTCATGTTGTTGGTTATGATCTATCTTGTTTTATGATTTTTACTGTTAAATCCCAATGAAATGGTTGAATTTTATCAAAAAAATAATTTAAATTTTATGTAGTAAATGGTTGTTTATTGAATAATAAAATCTCAATTATTAAATTTGAATTTAATGGTTAAGATTATAACGTGTTATCTATAACACCAAAGGATCTTAATCATAAAATTTCACCTTATTTTATATTAAAAGAAATAATTGATTGATTGCATTGGGAGGTTTAATATGGCTTAATTTTCAAAAATTTAAATTGAATATCTCTTATTAGTAATTAAAAAAATAAATAAATAATTGATTATATTATTGTGATGGCATTAGAATGTGAAACATTATAAATTAAGAAATTAAGAGATCTAAAGGATCTATAAATCGGAATATTATTAAATTATTAAACCAAAAACAAATGAACTAAAAAATGATTTTCATATATCAGAACAACTTTGAAGTGGCAGCAGATTGTTGAACAAACATCCTCACTTTTATGAATTACCAAGTAAAAGAATAAAGGGGAAAAGAAATCACCAAGACATTGGAAAATCATACAACAAAATGGACCCAATTAATATAACCATTAGATCAAACAAAAATCTGAAGCTAGTAATGATCAGAGTTAACAGAGCTGCAAACAGTTCGAATTTCGCCATCATCTAGAAGAGAAGGGACAAGAATGTTGCCAAGCTTTGCCATGGAAACACCAAACTGGTGATAGAAAACTTGAGGTGCAGAAGCAAATGTATTAACAAGAGGGGCAGTTCTTGGATCAGAGAAGAGTAATTGATCTGAAGATAAGAGTCCCATATTCTTCTGAAGATTCTTATAGTACTCGTTATCAAAGGTGGTTGGAGTTGTACCATCTAGATCAACATACTCAGATGCCCATCTGCATTTCCTTGTCAAAAAGTTCAAATATTGAGTATCAAGTGATGGGTCTGGTTTGCCTGTTCCTTCAAAGTTGTAGAGCCTTTGTTGAATTGAACCACATGTGGCCCTGCCAATTGTATGTGCACCTGAAAAGGAGACCATTAAGAATAAGTAATTCATCTGATATATCTAATAATCTTTTAGCTTGGTTTGCATATTCCATATATACTGATAGGTGAGGTAGTGGGTTCACCTGAAAGAACGACCAAATCCAGGATATTGAGGCCATTAGATTGGTAGAATTCAATGAGACTGGTAATGTTTTCAAGTCCCATTGGCACTAATTCAACTTCCTTGTCAACAGAAAGTTTGCCATCTTTCCTTCCATAGGGCACCGCCCAGTACGGACCACCAAGAAGAACAGTAGCATCTCTGGAGGCTGCTGTAAGAATGTCAGCACAAGAGACTGTTTCTGGGCATTCTTTCTCGATCTCTGCTTTTATGTCATCAATCACTTCAAACCCTCTAAGGCTCTTGCTCTCTTCTGCTCTTCTCTCACTTCCCTCATGGTCCAAAAGAATGGAAGCGTCGCAGCCCTATACATCAATAAATGGAGTTAACACTGAAAATCCATGCCAATGATCCGTGTTGGGTTTCTTTTGTTAATAATAAAGAAAGGCAAAAAGAACATAAAAATCTCTGGGTATCTTACCCTGACAGCACAATCATGGAAGTGCAACCTGAGGAGACTAGCAGCAAGGCTATAGTCTTTCTTAAACCATTCATTAACTTTTCTGTTAATGATGGATTCAGCTTGTGGACAGCTTTGATGATAGTGAACAAAAGATAGCAAATCATCCGCTGAAGGCAAGTTATCAAGCAAAGTGGGAATGGTGAGGGAAGGTCTGTCCTTTTCCTTACTGTAATTTCCATCATATTCTTCTTCTTTTTGTGCAGAATAGTTTCCTGGCTTATCTTCTTTTTGTTCTGAATAATTTTCGGGCTGCTCTTCTTCTTTTTGTTCAGGATAATTTCCTGTCTGATATTGTTTCTGTTCTGAATAATTTTTGAGTTGCTCCGCTTCTTTTTGTTCAGAATAGTTTCCTGGCTGATCTTCTTTTTGTTTTGAGTAATTTTCGGGCTGCTCTTCTTCTTTCTGTTCAGGATAATTTCCTGGCTGATCGTCTTTTTGTTCCGAGTAATTTTCAGACTGCTCTTCTTCTTTTTGTTTAGAATAATTTCCAGGGTGCTCTCCTTTTTGCTCAGAATAATTTCCAGACTGATCTTTTTTATCTGAATCAGTTCCAAGGTGCACCTTGTTTTTCTTTGAATAATTTTCAGGGCGCTCTTCGTTTTGCTCAGAATAATTTCCAGGCAGCTCTTGTTTTTGCTCAGAATAATTTCCAGTCTGCTCTTCTTTCTGCTCAGAGTAATTCTCAGGCTGCTTTTCTCCTTGTTCCGTATAATTTCCAGGATACTCTTCCTTTTGTGAAGAAGTTTCAGGATAATACTGTGAAGCTGAAATTAATTGAAAAGCTAAGAGGAGAAGAAACAAAGAAACGAGGGAATTCATGGCGTTAGTTGAGCAAGCTGAAAAGAGACACAGAAATTCAGAGTGGATTAACAGGAGTATGTTCGAGCATTGATTTATATGGGAAATGGACAGAGCTGTATACTGAGAGAAACATGTTTTATTTGATTAATTAGGTAGAGAACTACGTGAGACGCATTCCCTTCAAAAATTGGATGACATGCCAGCATGTAGATTTTAGAATTTTGAATATGGTTTTTTTATTGGTGTATCAGTGAAATGAAAATGATAATGATTGACTTCCATTATAATTTCTTTGCTTATTTCTTCTCTTATTTTAATTAAGGTTGTAATCCAACCTAAAAACGCACATTATTTATCACTGATATAATTATTTAAAAAAAATTTAAGATGCGATATGTGTTCGATATTAATATTTTAACTAATTAAAATATAAATATTTTTTAAAATTTAACCAAATCAAACTAAATTTAGCTAGTTTAGATTTTAATTGTTTATTATTAAGCCGAGTCTTTTTTATGGCTGACGGGTTTACACGTGTTTATTAAGCCTAAACCAACTTAATAAATATAAATTATAGATTAAAATTTTATTAATTTATTATAAATTAAATATTAATTTCAAAAATTATAATATATTTACATAAAAAAATTATAATTTTATTTTAATAAGTTTAAAAAGATATTTATTCATTATAATATAGTAAAAATTTTGAAATATATATTAATTACTAAATTGTTAATAATATATGTTACGAACTATCTCATGAGTCAGTTCACTCGTTTAATAAGTCAAAGTTTTGTCTTGAACTTTTCATTTATTAAAAATTCTCTTTAAATGAGTTCGAATAAAATTTCTACGAGTCTAGCTTCGAATTGATAAATTATTAGATAGATTTAATTTATTACAAATTTATAAATAAATTAATTTAAATATTGACATATAGTATTATTTATTATGTATTACATTTGTATTGGTTAATTTATTTATTACAATTAATCATTCATAATTAAAAATTAATTAATATAAATACAATAACTAATAGATAATATCATATATTACTATATAATTATTTTTATTTACAGACAATGTGATAACGTGAATCTGTCTAAAATTTTATTGTTACGGTTATCATTTTAATATATATATTAAAAAAAAAAAAAAGAAAAAAACTTTCTCTTTACAGAATGGGAAAGTAATAGATAGATCACTTTATTCTGAGCAAAGTCTGCAACTGCAATCCTATAATAACCCAATTGAGAACCCTTTAATGGTATCTGCCACTGCAATTCCATTATGACCCAGTTGACCCAGCTTCCTATGCATCTCAGTTATGAAGTAGATTAATACAATTGGGTCCACTGGATTGAGGCCCATAGTGCTATTGGGTTCTTTTTTTTTTCCATTCTTGTCTGATTTTGGATTAATTATAAATCTCTTATTCATTGAAAAATAAAAAATACAACTTAATCAATAATAAAATAAAGATCACTATAATTAATAAATATAAATTTTTTTACTTAAATATAAAATTTTATATTTATATTATTCAATCGTATTAATATCGTCTTTGTAATTTATAATTCAGGATGGTTATTTTAAGTTACAAATCGATTCTTTAATCCTTAAATGAATATGGTTACAAAAATATTGATAAAGAAATATTTTACTATCAATATTATTGTTCCATAGAATTTCATAAATGCATCCATAAAAAAAATTCCATAAAAGTTATAATAAAAAAGGATATTAGATTTTTACAGATTTTTCTGAATTTGGATCTAACTTTTGACTTCACAAATAGATATTAGATAAAAGAAAAGTTCGGCTAATTAGCACTGAATATTTTGATCTTACTGATTATGGCATTCTCATAAACTTTTAGATTTAAATGTTGATTATTTTAATAAAATAAAATGAAGAGATAATCCCATAAGAAAATCCTGGAAATTTGGGCAAAAATATCTTCAAAATGATTATTTTAATTAGCCAAATATTGGCATCCCGAGGTGCTGACAAGTCCCATAATGTTTCCCCAAACCAACCACCATTGCTGTAAGTGGTAAGCTTCCCTGCTGAAAATTTCTACAGAAAAGAAAGCTTGCAAAAGTACAACTCATGGATGCCCCCTGGAAGCTCATATGGTCACATTTTCCAGATTTGCAACTCAACTTGGCAGCCTAATTACATGTGAACTTTGGATTATATCCAAGCAGACAAATCGTCACATTCCACCTCTAGGAAAGCTGCTACTTAGCTCCTGACTGTATGTTGAAATTATGTGTATATATATATATATATATTTTGGTCTACAATTCTGATTAATTGAACATGTGATAGTAGTGTCAGAGATATTATAATTACTATAATAGATTTATATCATAGATTTATAGTCCCATCTAAGTTTTAATAGTTTTCTGATGTGGCATCACAATCTTTAGGGTCAAAAGTTTAGAACTAAAATTCCTTTTTAATCCCAATTTGTATTTGTTAGGAATAATCATAATGAACTCAAGCTTTTAGCCTATTATGCATATCATGGTTCTCTGTGTGTGCTAAATCACATTCCCTTTCATACATTCAATGCCTATTTTCACATTGGAAGTACCATTGCAACAAGGGATGGTTTCAAACTGTATTTTTTTTTTTATTTTTTATTAATCGAGTTTGAATTTAAAAACTGATAGTTGAGCTACAGATAATAATTCCATTCAATCAATCAAACTGTATTGATTTTGTGGCCATTTTTGTATAATTTGCAATTTGGCACTCAGAGTCTACACAGCATTTCACACTAGGGTTTGACAAATTCGGATATTGACTGCTACATTGAATTAAGATCTACCATTTCTTTTTCAGGACAGCGACCTTGTAAACTTGGGCCATGCATGGCCATGACAGGATCATATCATATGGCAAATAAAACAAATAATAAAAGTGGTGTTCCTAGTTTGAAAATCTTCTGCCTTTCTATGATGTAATGGGGTCAATCTTTTTTGTCTATAATATTTGTTTAATCAACAAGATAACGAAAGATATTCATTATGAACAAGATATAAAAGAAAATAGTTCAGTCCTGCATCATCTTTATCAATCAAAGGATCATAAGATGATGTTTACCAAAATAGTTTGAATTCTATGTGCCCTTTTTTTCTTTTTTCTTTCTCTTTAACTAAAACATAATTGTGAATATGATATTGTTCAAATACATCGTTTTACTTCTGTTCTCTGCTCAAATAGCATTCTTGATCTTTTATTAAATTTTTGTCTTAGATTTTCAATACCCTTGTGTTTTAAATTATTATGTAATTATTGTTTTTAGCTTCCGCTCATTCATTTATATTTTTTATTTATGCTATATGTATACACCGTAACGAATAAAGAAATAACACGACTATTTTACATTTTAACATTGAATAATTGTACATACTTAATTATTTAAAATTAATAAAATATATATTAATTCTTTTTTTCAATTTAGTATATAAACGAGAATATAAACTTAGAGTAGACAAAAGTTTTTCGTACAATAAATTGTCTTTATCATAATAATCACAGTTTGCAAGAAAATAGAAGGGATAGTGTCAACAATAAAAATGAAATAAGATGAGAAAGATTACACAGATGGTTTAATGGTAAAAGATTAGAGAAGATCTGAAAAAGAATTAGAGAGAGAAGATATAAATATATGGCGTAAAAGACATTAAGAATATGAAGATTTATATGGTTATTTTGTTTAAAAATAAAGTAACCAATTGTTATTTTGAAGGAGTAATAGAAAATTGTCATATCATTCGTTTATTTAAATATTAAAAATATTATAATTTTATTAATATGTAATTAGATTTTCAATATCTTTGTATTTTAGATTATTACATATTAATTTATATTTCCTTACACTAAATGTATACATAGTAACATATAGAAAAATAATACGATCCTTTCACACTTTAACATTGAATGATTATTCATATTTAATTATTTAAAATTAATAAAATATATCAACTCTCTTTCAATTTCGCATATAAGTAGAAACATATTGATATGTGTCAGAATTAGCTCATTGATTATAGACTAAATTCGTTAATTATTGGCCTTGATTATAGGCTGATTATAGTTTCCTTTATATGTTGAATTGCTTCCTAATTTAGCTTCTGATTAGGAATATGTAAATGTGTATATTTTTTCTCTTCTTTAGAGATAGAATATGATAATATATTATTTATAAAATTTATTCATGGAACACATTTCCACTTTATTTCTTTTACGAACCAAACCAACCCTAAAACAGCTTCACAATCTTGATTAATAACGTGAGGAGCCCGTCTACTAATGGGCATTATTTACACTTTTTAATAATTTTGTGCAGCTATTTTTAAATTTAAATGCTTCTTGATAACAATTGTCGTAATCTTATAATAAAAAAATGACGTAATAATTCAATTATACTTACTAAAAAAATTATAAATCAATATAAAATTGTTTTAGATTCAATAATATAATAATTAAAGCTTTACATATATAAATATTTTTCACATATCTTGCACTAAAATGCATTAAATTTGTTTATTAATTTACAGATTTTTGTTTATCTTATAATAAGTATTGTAAAATTATTAAAAATATTAAAAATTAGAATTTAATCTATAATTAAAACTCACTTATAAATCGTGTGAGCAATTACCAAAGGAAACAAGCTATTACACAAAACTGCATATAATGTATATAGATTTTCAACATTGCATCTTCTCTTGTCGCATTCTCTTGGACAAAGCTTCAAAGAATTTATTCATTTTGATATCTACACATTATTTTAATCATTTGCTTGCCACATATGATATCATTCTGGTACGTCCATATATATATATATATATATTGCATTCTTTCATTATATTACTTTCTCTAAAGAGTTTCGGTTGTACCTTATTTCTTGCTTACTTCCATAATATATTTTTTCATATATATATATATATATATATATATATATATATATATATATATATATATATATATATATATATATATATGTTTATATATATATATATTACATATTTATTACACTATATAGACATAGAACATGTAAAAACACGTAAATAATTTGATCAACCTAGCAATATATATGCGTTTTTTTATTCACAATAAGCTATACATATTTGTTAACTGTTATATTATTATTATTATTATTATTATTATTATGTTATCAGGGGCAATAAGAGAAAGAACCATTCAATATTAAACTTTAACTTATAAGAAAAATATTTAATGCTCAACACTTTTGGACCGATGTTAACAGGAACAACCTTTTATCATTTTGATGATGGATGGATGATCACAGGCTGTATCATGTCTATGATTCTAAGCACCAACTCCTTTCACATATAACCATCAAAACATACATTACTTTTAGCATAAAAATAAATGAATTAAATATTTTAACACATACTCATAATATTGATATGGATGCAGAGAACAAAATCCAAGCTAACTAATATGAGAAAAATTTACAATCCAACGAACAATATAAATTACTCTTCAAAAGTTTGGAACCAGCTTTCTACTGCTTAACCTTTTAGATTGAAATTGTTTGACAATAAGGATGGTCGACCATTGTTGGCAGCAAAGCAGAATAATCATCTGTATTATAATATATTTGGGTTATGTCACTTCTGCAAGAATTATATATAAAAAGAAACCATTTTGTACTGGAAGAGATAATACACAGTTGTTCCTTTTTGGAAGAATACATAATCAGGAGCTGTTTACCAAATAAATCACAATTAACAATGCAAGTAATCACCTTTTCAAGTTCATGGATCTCAGCAAACTTCTTCATGAATTATTGATCGACACAGATGAGTGCCTATCCGTATAGATTAGAGTGAAAAATATTAGATAATTCTATTACCAAAAGATAAGGTTTGATTATGTTATATTTTCATTTTGTTTTGTTCTAATGTTTTAATATATAATAACTTACACAGTCAACTTTTTTGGTTTAAAACCTAATTTGTGGTACGTAGAAATATTCTTTATGGGGAAGATTGTTAACTTCTATTTTTCTTTTATTAACCTTTTATATTTATCAGTATGGTTTAATTGTAAGCTTAAATTATATATAAGATTAACAAATCTTTAGCTTTATTTATCCATATGGTATTGTTAATCAATGTTCTAGAAGGTGGATAATTTTCTTAGTCAAAACCCTTAAGAATTACTTAGATAAATAGATACTTCTTTAAACAAAAACAGGTTTGACAAAATAATTTCTAAAAATTATATAAACAATTTCTTAAATATTAAGCCACGTATTGAAGTCATATGTATCTTTTAAAGAGTCTATTGTTTCTCTCAGACATTTAATTCTTTTAATTCTCTTCATAATTTTTATAAAAAAATTAGGTGTTTTTACAAAGAAAAAAAAAAGAAACTCAATATTCCTAAAATACAAAAATTGTGCAATCCATATAACATATATTAATATTTATTGACTAAAAATACTCATATAAAAATAAATAAAAAATTCATTTTCCATCTAAAAGACGATCGACCCTTAATTAAAAAATAAGATGCTAATAGAAAATAGAAAAAATGAGAGCAAGGAGATACATGGAGAATTATGATGTGTCTTTATATTTAATTGATAAAGGTATTTGCCCAGCAATTAATAAAGAGAATTTATATGTCTATAATTTGCTGGCACAAAACAAAGAGTACAAGAAATAGACTAGTAATTAAATAAATGTCCCAATTCAGAATAATTTTTTTATTTTTTCTGCAGAAGAGTTAAGTAAGAAGTTTTGGAGTGGACAATGGGATTTTGATTACTTGCAACTGATTAAAAGATAAAAATGGCCACAAAAGGACATTAGGGTTTGGTGGCTCAAACCAATACTAGATTTTAATAATGATGAGTAATGGCATTATATATTTTCTTATGAATCATTATGATGCAAAAGCTTTGAACAAAAAGTTATCATATTTAAACTCCAATCACAATTTAGATAAAAAGAATAGGTTTATATTCTTTTGTTCTAATTGTGATAGCATAATTTGCATTT
This sequence comes from Ricinus communis, assembly GCF_019578655.1. NCBI lineage: Eukaryota > Viridiplantae > Streptophyta > Magnoliopsida > Malpighiales > Euphorbiaceae > Ricinus > Ricinus communis. The sequence continues at coordinate 14,388,754 of NC_063259.1, read as the reverse complement.
TTCTTTCTATAAATTAATAGGTGACTAATACAGTACTACTTTAATTAATGGTATAGTAAAGGATGGAAAATATTATTTTCCAAAACATAAAATGCAAATGAAGTGGATCAAAGGGTTAGAGTGTATGGACTAAACTATTTTATAGTAATAAATATTAAGGCCAATTTATTATGTAAAAAAAAAAAAATTCAAAAGTATGTAAATGAAATGGTAAGAGTTTTTTTTTTCTATATTTTAACCAATGTGGTGAAGTTTAATTTTTATTTTTCATTTAATCTCTATTTATGGATAATTAATGATAATTAAATAAGAAACGGAATGATTTAGGAAAATAAAGTTCTTAAAAGAATACAAAAAGCAAAAGTGCGTAATAAGATAAATTCTAAGTGATATTTACAATTATTTTCTTTATCATTTTATAATTAATTTTCCTTTTTCTAATTGTTAATTTAGTAAGTAATTATTAAAAAATTTCCTTAAAAAATAGTAAATATTAAAAATGCTCTTTATTAGTTAACATATCATCAACTGCAATTATTTTCTATATTTATACTTTAAAATTATAATATTTATAGAAAGTTTAATAAAGATATGGTAAGGAAATTAATGATTTTAATTAAGATATTTACATTTTGTAATCTGTATGTGAACTAGAGATATAAGATTCTTTTGGGATAGAAAGAATTGTTTTTTTTTTAATTTAATTTAATTTAATTTTAAAAGGAATGGATTATTATTTTGGACGGAAAGAATATATTTTATTTAATTTTAAAAGGAATGTAATATTTTCATTGGGTTACGTGGGGAATGACAAGTTATAAGTAGGGACTCCATTGACTTTGAAAAAGCTCTTCAAAGTACAAAAGACCCTTTCGTTTAAGCAAAAAGAGAATATATAATTGGAAATTCAACTGCTCTCTTTCTCATTAGGGCTTGACTCATTGAGCTAACACACTAAATCAAGCAAACCCACATCTCTTCATTTAACCACTGTATCTTCTCCATGTAATCACATATCTTCTTCCTTTTCATCTTTCTTTTTTTCAATCAAAACCACACCACCAAACCCTCTTCCAATTCTCATTATCTTTGACCAGTGTTGTATCTCCACTCTCATTATTTATTATCCTTTTCTTGTTCATATTTCCATGTTCTTTTTCTTTGACCTTCTCCTCCTTCATTTAATACAGCCTCAATAGCACAGTTCCAGTTGTAGCTATTAGATGGATAATGTTATGCATCATTTATGGCCTTTGTTGCACTTGACAGACAGACAGAAGAAGAAAATGTGCTAGGCAGCCTGATCTCTGTTATCTCACGCTCTCTTATGTCTCTATATTGTCACCCTTTTTAATAAGGCCCACTTTAATGTTTTACATACTCTGCAAGTACCAACTTCCCAACACATATCATCACCATCAATTTCTGCTTACACTTCCAGGTTCCATATTTACCTCCATGCATTCCCTCTCTTTGATCAAACCCCACCACCCTTTTCCCTATTTAATGCCCTAAAACATGACCAAACTTGCCAATCCATGCAATCCACCGCCATGAACTCTTTATATCTCTATGTTTTTATAGACCTTTTTTGACTTCTTTCTTCGCTCATTCAAGGTTTAGAGATATGGCCTTGGCAAAAGAGGTGCTGGCGGTGTTTCTTGTTCTTTTACTGTCTTTTCTTTTTGGTTTTGTTGTGTGTCAAACCCATGATTTATCAGTTCTTTTAGAGGTAAAGAAATCATTTATCGATGACCCAGAAAATATTCTGCATGATTGGAATGAGAGCAATCCAAATTTTTGTACATGGAGGGGAGTTACTTGTGGGTTGAACTCGGGTGATGGGTCAGTTCATTTAGTGAGTCTAAACCTGTCCGACTCGTCATTATCTGGTTCAGTATCACCCTTTTTGGGTCGATTACACAACCTAATCCACCTTGATCTTTCTTCTAATAGTCTCACGGGTCCCATTCCAACTACCCTTTCAAACCTTTCTTTATTGGAATCTTTACTCTTGTTCTCTAACGAACTCACTGGTTCCATTCCGACTCAGCTCGGTTCCCTCGCGAGTCTCCGGGTCATGAGAATCGGTGATAACGCACTCACTGGCCCTATCCCTGCCTCCTTTGCTAATCTTGCCCACCTAGTCACTCTTGGTCTGGCCTCATGCAGTCTCACAGGTCCAATACCACCCCAACTCGGAAGACTCGGCCGAGTCGAGAATTTGATTCTGCAACAGAACCAGCTGGAGGGACCCATTCCTGCAGAGCTAGGGAACTGTTCAAGCCTAACTGTCTTCACTGCTGCTGTCAACAATCTAAATGGATCAATACCAGGTGAATTGGGTCGCTTGCAAAATCTCCAAATTCTAAACCTGGCCAACAACAGTCTTTCTGGGTACATTCCGAGTCAAGTCAGTGAAATGACTCAACTCATTTATATGAATTTGTTGGGGAATCAGATTGAAGGTCCAATCCCGGGGTCATTAGCCAAACTGGCTAATCTCCAGAATCTCGACTTGTCAATGAACAGGCTTGCAGGAAGCATTCCGGAGGAGTTTGGCAACATGGATCAACTTGTTTACTTGGTTTTGTCGAACAACAATCTTTCTGGTGTTATACCAAGAAGCATATGTTCAAATGCTACTAATTTGGTGAGCTTGATTCTGTCAGAGACTCAACTTTCTGGCCCAATTCCGAAGGAACTCAGACAGTGTCCATCATTGCAACAGCTTGACTTGTCCAACAACACACTTAATGGATCGTTACCAAATGAGATTTTTGAGATGACTCAACTAACTCATCTCTATCTCCATAACAACAGTTTGGTTGGTTCTATACCTCCCCTAATAGCAAATCTCAGCAACCTGAAGGAGCTTGCATTATATCACAACAATTTGCAAGGCAACCTGCCAAAAGAGATTGGCATGCTTGGCAACCTTGAGATATTGTATCTTTATGACAATCAGTTTTCTGGGGAGATTCCTATGGAGATCGTCAATTGTTCAAGCCTGCAAATGGTTGACTTCTTCGGAAATCATTTTAGTGGGGAGATACCCTTTGCAATTGGAAGGCTGAAGGGACTGAATCTACTTCACTTGAGGCAAAATGAGCTTGTGGGTGAGATTCCTGCCAGTTTGGGTAACTGTCATCAACTAACTATTCTAGACTTGGCAGACAATCATCTCTCAGGTGGCATTCCAGCAACTTTTGGATTCCTCCAATCTTTGGAACAGTTGATGCTTTATAACAACTCTCTTGAAGGTAACATTCCTGATTCACTTACCAACTTAAGAAACCTGACAAGAATCAATCTGTCCAGGAATAGATTGAATGGCAGTATTGCTGCACTTTGTAGCTCGAGTTCTTTCCTTTCTTTTGATGTAACAGACAATGCATTTGACCAAGAGATTCCTCCACAGTTAGGGAATTCACCTTCTCTTGAAAGGCTGAGATTAGGGAACAACAAATTTACTGGTAAGATCCCGTGGGCACTGGGCAAAATTCGCCAGTTATCGTTGTTGGACCTGTCAGGCAATATGCTAACTGGTCCTATACCAGCAGAGCTTATGTTGTGTAAAAGATTGACCCATATTGATCTGAACAACAACCTCCTTTCTGGGCCTATACCATTGTGGCTTGGCAGGCTGTCACAACTAGGAGAGCTGAAGCTCTCCTCTAATCAATTTCTTGGATCACTTCCTCCACAGTTATGCAATTGTTCCAAATTACTGGTGCTTTCTCTTGATAGAAATTCACTCAATGGAACCCTTCCTGTTGAGATTGGTAAGTTGGAATCCCTTAATGTTCTCAACCTCGAGCGCAACCAATTATCAGGGCCAATTCCTCATGATGTTGGTAAGCTAAGCAAGCTCTATGAACTTAGGCTGTCAGATAACAGTTTCAGCAGCGAAATACCATTTGAGCTTGGACAACTGCAGAATCTCCAAAGCATGTTGAACCTCAGCTACAATAATCTCACTGGTCCAATCCCATCTTCCATTGGAACACTGTCCAAACTTGAAGCTCTTGATCTATCACACAATCAACTTGAGGGAGAAGTCCCCCCTCAGGTTGGGTCAATGAGCAGTCTGGGCAAGCTTAATTTATCCTACAACAATCTTCAAGGAAAATTAGGCAAGCAATTCTTGCACTGGCCAGCTGATGCATTTGAAGGGAATCTGAAGCTCTGTGGAAGCCCACTTGATAACTGCAATGGATATGGTTCTGAAAATAAACGGTCTGGTTTAAGTGAATCGATGGTGGTGGCAGTCTCAGCAGTTACAACCTTAGTTGCACTTAGTCTTCTGGCAGCTGTGCTTGCTCTCTTCCTCAAACACAAGCGAGAAGCTCTTAAAAGAGAAAATGAACTGAACTTGATTTACTCTTCCAGTTCTTCCAAAGCACAGCGCAAGCCGCTGTTCCAGAATGGTGTTGCCAAGAAGGATTTCAGATGGGAAGACATCATGAAAGCCACGGACAATTTAAGCGATGCGTTCATCATCGGCTCAGGAGGGTCTGGAACAATCTACAGAGCTGAACTGCACACAGGAGAAACAGTAGCAGTTAAAAGGATTCTATGGAAAGATGATTATCTGCTCAACAAAAGCTTCACAAGGGAAGTGAAGACACTTGGGAGGATCAGGCACAGGCATCTGGTTAAGTTGCTGGGATACTGTACCAACAGAGGAGCAGGTTCCAATCTGTTGATTTATGAGTATATGGAGAATGGAAGTGTGTGGGATTGGCTGCATCAAAAACCAGTAAACAGCAAAATGAAGAAGAGCTTGGAATGGGAAGCAAGGTTAAAAATAGCTGTGGGATTAGCTCAGGGAGTGGAGTACCTCCACCATGATTGTGTGCCAATGCTAATCCATAGAGATATCAAATCAAGCAATGTGTTACTGGATTCCAATATGGAGGCACATCTGGGGGATTTTGGACTCGCCAAGGCAATGGTGGAGGACTTCGAATCCAACACCGAATCGAATTCATGGTTTGCCGGCTCTTATGGCTACATTGCCCCAGGTAATATAAATGTTTCTGGTTTGAACGTCCTTGTTGAGTTCAGTTCACATCCTGATAACTAACATTTGGTGCATCTTTTTTTCTTTTCCGGCAGAGTATGCATACTCATTTAAGGCAACAGAGAAAAGCGATGTTTATAGCATGGGAATAGTGCTGATGGAACTCGTAACCGGAAAAATGCCAACTGATGCATTTTTCGGTGTTAATATGGACATGGTAAGATGGGTAGAGAAGCATATTGAAATGCAAGGATCTGGACATGAAGAGTTAATAGATCCTGAACTGAGACCGCTATTGCCTGGTGAAGAATCTGCAGCATATCAGGTACTTGAAATTGCACTCCAGTGCACCAAAACCAGCCCACCAGAAAGGCCCTCATCCCGTCAAGCCTGTGATCTTCTCTTACATTTGTTTCACAACAGGATGGTGGATTCCGAGGAGATGAACCTTGACCCTAAGAAATATTAATGACTTGTCATTTTTAAGGGGTGAATCACTTTTCCTGTACAATGCAAAATAAAAGGGAGCATCACTTTTCCTTTTGTAAATCTTATGCTAACTTCCGGCTGTTATTTTAATTATTGCACCATTTTCATGTATTCTACTCTTTCAAGCAGAGTGAAAAAATTATTCTATTTATTGGACCATCATATTGCGCCACCTATTTCATGCATTGTACAGGACCGTTGCATCAGTATGTTTCATAAGATTATCTCATAAACACACTTTTCTAAAGTAAGAAAATTTTCAATCATTTACCGAATTCCACTGCACCAGCGTTTTGATAATCATGAACATAGGTCCCAAAATGGCCTGGTTTTTAAATGTGCTCCAGAACCAACCCCTAAAAAAAATTCAGCGCAAAGCACGATTCTGGTAAAACTGGGTTTTGCAGCAAAGAAAATTTGCAATTGCTTCAAATTATTTTCTGAGATGCAACTTCACCCAATTGTGTCGGCAAGCTCTAACAATCTTACAAGCAGAGAAACAGACAACAAAAAACCAATCAAATGTACACAGCCCATGATAAATACTACTCAGAGGCCAAATTTATCTGGAAACATGAGAAGATGCCAAAGTCTGTCAACCAATGGCGCTAATTATCGTCTTCATCTGCAAAGGAAATTAAAAGTTAAATATGAAAAGTAGACTTATGCATCAACAAAAAACTACACATTATGTTTGACCTTTTCCTGTCAGGAGGATGCATAGCAATACAAAAGAAAGTAAAATAAAAAGTAATACATAACTACACACTATAAGTCAGCTCACACTGTCAACCAAAAAAGCAAACAGGAAAACAAGGAAAAAGGGATAACTAGAAAAGACAAGGAATCAAACACAAAAAAAAAAAAAAAAGAAATACAACAAACACAAATAATCTAGAATTGAGAATGGGAGATATTGAAGATAGCCTTATCTTGCTTGTGAATTCTGACCCTAACAGATACCGAACCTAATGCCTATGGATTATAACATATAAATGTGCAAAATACTCAAATCAAGCTAATACCTTTTTAAAACACGAACATATCAAACTCTTCTCTTAAAACCATCATACACGTAAATCTTAGAGGGTTGTCAACTCCTTTAGCTTCTTTCACTTCTTAAAGTTCTAACTATTGGAGTAACATAGAGCTGCATGGCTAAACTAAAATTTAGAATACTAATACAAATCCTGTTGTAACTAATATTAGCATGAAGCCCCAAACATTTTGATTTAAAAAGAAAACTAATATCAATATCAGTATCAGCTGGATGCCAGAATCGAAATGTCAACCAAAGCCTTCTCTTTAGGCATTCACATAAAATGACGCTGAGTCAACCCATGTTGTAGAGGGTAGACCAGTTTAACAGTAAAGTAAAAGGAGGTCAATATGTACTATCAATAATATCTTCCATGCCAAAGAACATAGATGAGGAAATGAACATCCAAGCATTAAGTTTATTAAATAACTGGTTAAGTTAGAGAATATATAAGCTCCCTCCGTATCGAAATAAATGTCAAGCTTAATAAATGCACAATATTGTTAAAGAGACAATGTCTTAATTTATTCTTAACTTTGCAAGGTAATCCCTCAATCAAAATAAAGAGAAAGCCAGACAGTCTTGCCTTAAAGGTAGCATTACTATGTTACATATATTGAAAAGAGGGTAAAAGGGTTAAACCTTGACCTTATGACTGACACAGATTTTGGGATAACTAGATATAGAAAATACACCACTAATTTCCAGATGGAAGGAGCATTGTTGTGTTTTGGATATTAAGGTAGTCATGAATATGATATGGACAATAGAGAAATAAGGAAATTTATACAAATAAGAAGTCCAAAACATTTTCTTTCTTCGTCCCAAAAGTAAGCCACTTTGCAGGGTTTAACACCTATTTTCTTTGTTTCAAATGAAAGCATCTGCGGTTCTATTTAGGATTCCCCGCAGCATTCTACAATTTGAGTCTCAAGTTGTAATAAGGCAAAACCTAAATCCAAACCTAACAAACAAAAGCAAATCACAAACCAAAAATCTAAAATAAATCTTTTTTAATGCATAGGAAGCAGAAGTATGGGAAAAAGCAGTAAGCTCAAAGGGCTCAACAGGGGACCGGAATTCTTTACGATGTCATTTTTGCACTAACTAGCAAGTTCCAACGCTCTGCTTAACAAATTAGCCCTAATCCTAACGCTAACCCTAACCCTAAGAAATTCTAATATCTATGACAATAAAATTAATCTTTTCCAAGTAATAGCTGAAATGAATAAAATTGAAAGGAATCAATAGAAAATTTAAAAGAAAAAAAAAGTACCAAAATAACGACGCTCATTGGCAGCCTTGGCTTTGTCAAGCATCTTATCTAGGTCTTGCTGCAGCTGAGCGTCCCATTTCACCAACTGATTCACGAACACTGCTCCTAATCCCATTCCAATCACATGTTCCCATGGATCTGCATTTCCATACCTTCAATTTTTACAGAAATATAACAAAAAATTTGAAAAAATTGAAATGAATTATTTAAATTAACGAACATACGGCGCATATAAGGTAGTTTGCGGAGGGCATTTGAGTACATCTGAGTGCCCAGTCCAAACAGCGCTCCTATCGCCGTCGCACCCAGTGCCATTTTTCAGATCCCTAAAACAAAAACCTCTTTTTCTTTTTCCTTTTCCTTTTCTTTTTTTCTTCCTCTCTCTCTCTATCTCTCTTTCTCTCGCTCTCTTTCTTTACCTCTGTGTGTGTTGTGATTACCAGCGATAAACCCTACTTGATCTTGCCACGTGTGCTTCTATAGTACTTACTGTCAAGGTTAAGCAACATCGATTGCATTGGTAAATTATATCGTGACTGATATTTTCTTAAGGGTAAATTATATTATGGACCGGACTCACATGTTGTTGCAAACCTAAATCATTTTATACCTACATAATTTCTATTTTTCAGAGTTTTATTTGATTATTTCTTTAATTATATATAATTTTTTAAATAATAAAACAATCATATTACAAACTCATTAATTATAAAATTTAAAATATGATATTTATATTTGATATTTAGTAACTTAATAATTTTATTAAATTTTAAATTTTAAATATAATTTTATTTTTTGTTAATATTAATAATTTTTTATTTAAAATTTTATTAATAGTTATTCCCTTCATTCCATACTAATTAATAGTTTTTTAGTATTTCATTTAAATTAAAAAAAATACTTAATAAGCTTAATGATAGGAAACAAATAGCTAATTGAGATTAAATGACTCTTTTATAATTATTAATGTGTGTACTATATTAAATGAACTTCAAGTGTACATTTGATGAACTTGCAGTTTATATATAATGAATTTGATATTTTTAACTTATGAATACTGATTTGTTTTATGCATAGACGGTATGTTTATTACTTATAAAGTATGTATTCATTTATTATTAAACATGAACTTTAAATCATCATTTATAAAATATATATTCATACTAATTAATATTTTTTTAGTATTTTATTTAGATTAAGAAAGTATATAATAAGCTTAATTACAGGAAATAAATAGCTAATTGAGATTAAATGACTCTTCTATAAATATTAATATGTGTACTGTATTAAATGAATCTTAAGTGTATATTTGATGAACTTGTAGTTTATAGATAATGAACTTGTTGTTTTTTAACCTATGAATACTGATTTATTTTATACTCAAACGATATATTCATTACTTATAAAGTGTAAATTTATTTATTATTAGTGTTAAGTTTATTAAACATGGACTTTAGATTTATTAGTTATAAAGTATATATTCATAATAGTTAATGTGTTTAATATTTTATTTAGATTAAAGAAAAAATTAGTAAGCTTAATTATAGGAAATAAATAGCTAATCGAGACTAAATGACTCTTCTATAGATATTAATATGTGCATTATACTAAATGAACATCAAATGTACATTTGATAAACTTATAGTTTATAGATAATGAACATATTATTTTTAACCTATGAATATTGATTTATTTTATGCACAGATGATATATTCATTACATATAAAGTGTATATTCATTTATTATTAGTATCAGATTTATTAAACATGAACTTTAGATTCATCACTTATAAAGTATACATTCACTTATCATGAGTGTCAGATTTATTAAACATAAATTTTAGATTCTTCTGTTATTAATGTAAGGTTCATTAAATATAAAGTGTATATTCATTAACTTTTACTTATAAACTTATTCTTAATATATGAATATATTATTTATTACTTATAAAGTATATATTCATCTAGTATTAGTGTTAGGATCATTGATTATAAACTTCAGGTTCATTATTAGTGTCAAGTCTATTAATAGATGTTTACTAATGAATATGTTCTTAACGTATGAATATATTTTTGAGTTTATTATTTTTCTAGGTTATAATATGAATCTACAATTTATAATATATAAACTTATAAGTCATTTTATAAATTTAAATTATAATATTGATGTTTTGAGGAAAAGGTTAAGAATATTTTTACTCTTTTAAAAACATAAAATTACTTTTTTTTATGTGTACTCTTAATTATGTTGATTAATGTTTTTATTATCTTAATGTATATAGTATTTCTTATAAAAATATTCTAAGAAATTAAACTTAATATTGTAATAAAAAAGAAATATAAAATAAAGCAGCTATAAAAATTGAAACAAAAATATAATAATAAATTTTTAATATTAATTTAATATAAAATTAAAAGAAAAGACATGATAAAGAAATAATTTATAATAAATTGATTCATCTATTTTGTAATGGTTTTAAATTTGTGGTGTTAGTTTGTTTCTATTTTTGGGTCTATTAGCTATTTAATAATATAAAATGTTACTTAATATCTAACCAAAAAACCTTAACTTTATAATTTATCAAAACACACATCTAACTTTATAATCTAACAATATACATGTATATTGATTTGAGTTTCGGATTTGACCATTTCGAGTTTGGGTTTTTTCAAATTCAGGTAATTTCATGTTCGAATGTTGTCGGGTTCTTACTACTTTTGGGTTCAGGTTGGATTGTTTCAGGTGGTCTGAATTCGAGTCTTTCTAACCTTGATTTTTTTTTTTTAATCTGGATCATTACATGTTCATTTGAGTTAGGTTCAAACAAAATCTAGTTCGGATTTTCTCGAATTTTAAATTGGATTTCGGATTAACTTATTGAGTTTAGGTTAAATTTTATGATTAGTTTATCTGATTTTATTTTTTGATTTCATGAATTTTATTCATTAAAATTCTATATTTTAATTTCAGTAAAGTTCTATAGTTAAAAGTTTGAAGTTCAAATTCTGTACTCCGGTAGACCATCTTATGCTTAATATATATGTGATTGGTCCATATTATGTATAGATATTTAAGGGTATTTTAAAATTTTAATGATATATTTCTATATATAATATGGTGAAAATATGCGTTTTTACCTCACTTAAGTTTAATTGTCTATTTTCAGGAATATTAGCAAAAAAAGGAAAATATGGAGCTAAAAGAAGTTTAATGGGACATGTTCGTATCAAGATCCAAGATTAAGACGAATGGACTACTAATTACAAGGCCCGAGGGACATTTTAGTCATTTTGTATAATTATTAGGATTTTTATATTAAGAGTTATTTATGGGATAGTATTTGATGGAGATTAAGATACCTAAAGTCTTATCTATTATATAAACTTATATTAGTATACTTATTTTTATGGAGATTTATATAGAGGATGACTCTTCTCTATATAAATCTCTGCAAAACCTAATTCAAGGAAGAAGGAAGAGGAGGAGAGTTTTCTCCTACCTGCTCTCTACACCTGCTACCATTATTCTCTCCATAATTCTCTACAGTTCTTCATAAACATTTAGTTTTAGTTTTCATTACTCTTTTTATGATCTAAGGAGCTTTTCAAGAAATGGAGACTGAGGACCAATCTTCTTCCTACTTGAAGAAATTCTTGATCTAGAGGGAGTTTTTATTTTTTTATATCTTTCTATTTAATATCATGATCATTGGGTTAAATATGTTAGGCTAGTTTTCATAAGTGTTTAGTTTAGTCTTTTTACTTTTGTATGAACCTTGTTATTTATTTATTTAATGAATGATTTCTTTACTTTCATATCTTTATTAGTTTCAGTTATTATTGTTAGTTAACCATCATATTGGTTTAGCAATAGTAATTATTATGAAAATCTTTAGGTTTAAAAGTATTAGAAATATCCTCTTTACTTTAATTTATGTTGGTATAAGAAACATAGATTGCATCATTAGCTTGAGTGATTTAGGAAAAAATGCACATCACCATCTCATTTATTAGATCTAGACTTAAAGTAAAACAAGGAGATTACTAAGTAAATGGCTAGACTAAATACTGTTTTTAGCATATAGTTTTAGATCATAAGCATTTGCATTTACATTGCATATTTATTTGTTGTTTAGTTACTTTACTTTATGGATATTACCCTCTCAACATACTGATTTAGAATGTTTAGATTTACTTTTATTGTTTTGTGTTGATAATTAGTCTTTATAATAAGTGGCCTTATAGTTCCTTGAGAGATTGACCTCGTGGTGAACTTACCCTTACTATAGGAATAGTTCGTGCACTTGTGAATACTAAAAAAGACAAATCAATATACATGATCGCCTTTTTGTTAAACTTTGTTTACCTTGAATTTTTAGTTCTATTTAATTAGACATCTAAGTGTGATATTTTAGTTATATTTAATTAGTTATTTCTCACTATAATTGATACTATTTAATATGTTCCTTAATCTTTATAAAAAACCTTAAACAACACTTAAAAAGTATTATTATTTAGTCCACCTGATTTGACATATAATATTTTTATAAAACTATTTATTAATTAAATATTTTTAAATTAATAAATAATTTTATAAAAATATTAAATATCGAATCAGGTGAAAAAAAGATTGAAAATAATAGAATATTTATAGTGAAGGGAGCAAGTACTAACCTACATAAGTTCAATTACCCAAACTATCAATATCTTGACATAATCACATTACTTTATGGGTGAACCTAATTCCATAACTCATTGATTGCTTCAAATTACATTGCACTTGAAAATTTAACAAGTGCGATTCATTGTATATATGATCTAGTAACTCCATACCAACTCTTTTGCCATCAATGTCCACAATGGCGAGTCAAAATTAAATTTAAAGAGATTTAAAAATTTTGTAATAGAATTAAATTGTAAAAGTTGTTTTAATGTATCATGATTCTATAGAATTATATAAATTTATAAAAATTATTTTATTTTAATTTTAATAATTTATTAATATAACTAAATACTGGATTAGTCAACTATATATAATACTTAGTTATTTATCAACTAAAGAAATTATTTTTATTTATTAAATTTTTTTATCAATTTTTAGACTTTAATCAATAGTATTTGATAACTGTGAGATTTACCTATATAATTTTAACTTGTATAAATAATTAAAATTTACATATGAATTTATTGACAATCTAAATTAGATACTGATAAATTATTTAAAATAATACCGATTAGTTTCTATAATTGAAAATAGACTTCTAATAGTAGAGTGCCATACTCTAGTAAAATTCTATGCTATTTAATTTTTTCTTCCTAATTAAATTTAGAAAGTATAAACTTTTCCTGTTTAAAATTTAAAAGGTGATTTTTTTAAAAAAAATTTATAATTAATAAATTAAATTGATTTTATTCTTTTAGTAAAGTTTTGGTGTCCGTTAATCCAATACCGAAATTTTACTTTTATTAAAAATATCATGATATGGAAAAGTACTATAAAATAATGTATGTGAATCGAGTAAAAGACATTATAGTCTTCCGAGACTGAATATTAAAAAATTGATACATGATCTGGATATATATTTTATCTATCCATCAAATTGATAATTGATTGACTTTTTTTTCTAACAGAAATAATTAATTGACATTCATTTATTAGTTTTATATAATAAAAAATGTGTCAATCATCCAATGTTAAAATGTAAAATACTCATATATTATTATTATTTATTTATTTATTATGGTGTATATACGCACATTTAATATAGTTAAGAAAATTTTCTTAAATGTTATACCTCTTAATTAAATTAATTGCTTATAAAATCAAGCATCTATTATTTTATACAATACCAAATTGGGAAATGAAACAATAAATCCGTAAAGAATTTGTTTTCTGACAGATAGGAAAAAGAAAAACCCCTTAAATCTTTACTATCCAATATTAAATTATAAATCATAGTTAAAACGCTCTTTCTTACCTTTTTCATGCTCAAAGCTACTCATTGACCCTACACTTCTTAACGGCTAAAACCGATAAATAAATAAATAAAAATCCTCCAACGTCTCTCTCTCTGGCTCTCTTTTTCACCCACCAAATCCTCCATTGCTTTCAATTGATACATACAACTCTTCTCTTCTCTTTCTTTCTTTCTTTCTTTCTTTCTTCCATAGACATCTGTCATCACCATCCATCCATCCATTTATTTTCTTTTGTTTTTTATGGTAATGCAATCTCTTTTGGTTTGCATGTCCATAATAACTGTTTCCAAAGCATTTTAGCCTTTCTTTCTCTGTCAGGTTTGTTATTGTTAATGTCTCCTATTTTTGGGATATGTTGATACTTTTGAGGTCAATAGCTCACTACCTCCTAAAACAAGTATTGCCATATAACCTCTGTCTCCCCTGTTTTCGTATTGGTGTTCTGTTTTTGGAATTCATTTCATTTCTACAAAGGTGGGGTTTTATTAGTAGAGTTATTTCTGTGGTTTGATTGTATTCACAATCCTCTCCACCATTCTTTTCTTTTTCCCCCTTTTTGATTCTCCAAAATGGGTTCTTTCCCTTTCGTAATGGTGTTCGAGAAATGGGACGCTTGATTATACCTTTTCTATACATTCTCAGGTTCTGTTTTTAGAAAGAAAATGGCGTCTCAGGTTGAGATTGCTTCATCTGCTCCATTTGGTCGTGTCTTGAAAGACCATAACCGGCGAGACCAGTACATCAGAGAGAATAATACCAGGGAAAATGCTGGTACACAGTCTGCATTCCAGAAGAATCTTAAAGAATTGGTTAGAGGTCATCTCCACACTTGCATCTCTGTTTCCTCTAGTTCCTCCTCTGATGAGAATTCCCAGAATTATATCATTAATAGCAATGTCAATCATCAACAGCGTCAACATTTAAGATGTTTGACTAACCAACAGGAAACTAGTAATGTCTCTGATAATAATGTTGGTGATTCTTCAACTATGAGCTGCAAGCAGGCAAGAATTCTTGATCAATGGGCCGCCAAGCAGGCTCAAGCAATGGTATCAACGATTGAGAATCAGAACCAGGAGGCAGAGCTCTTGAATGCAGCGCAGAAGAATTCATCTTCTGCAAAAGAGAACTCCCATAATTCTAAACCCGAAAATTCATCTGCAGCCTCGAATCGTGGAGCCTCTTCGCTCGTGCAGATATGGGAGGCAAGGCTGAGTCGACCTGAGCCAAAAATGGATCGGTCTAATAGCTTCAAGAACAATTCAATCTCTGCTCCTACGACTAGCAGGACAAGTTCTACATCTAGCTACAATGAAATTGTATCATCATCTGTTGAAGAACCACCGAGGAATTCAGATATAATTGATTCTGTTACCAATGAGGAGTCCCTGGCAGATTGGGATTCAGCTGCACACAGTTCGCGTTCGTCAGTAAATTTCAGGTGTTCGGATGCAGGAGAGAGCGAGAGAGTTAGAATTGCAGACATTATCAAAAGATTTACATCTGATAGCATTGATCATGAGCAGGGGAGTAGTGTTGGTGATCCGCCTTCGCGTAGACATTCTTGTGGTTCTGATCAATCAGAGCTGAGAGCCCTGTCACAAATTGTAAATTCACCAAAGATAAGGGGAAGACAAGCTTTCAATGATTTGCTTTACCAGATGGAGCAAGAAAGGCTCAGGGAGCTCGAGTCGCTGGCAGAGCGACAATCTGTTTCAAGATTCCCTCAACGTGGCCGCATTCAGGTGAAAGCACAGTCCTTTTTGAATTACTTTTCCTGAATGTAATCTCAAAACCTCACTTTAAGCACTGACACTTTTGTATGTAGTCCATGCTTCGGCTAAGATTCCTGCAACGTGGTGTGGCCATTCAAGAACAACAACGATCACGATCAATTCGATCAACAATAGCATCTGATGGTAATCGATCGCAACAAGGGTCTATCATCATGCATCTGAGGTATAATCCTATACCAACTTTGGCCTTGTTAGAAATTGTATTTATATGGTGTATATATTTGTGGATTGGACACCCTCAGTATGAAATTTCAATAGCCTGTTATCCAGTGTTTACTAACCCTGAAATTGAATTATACAGGGAGAGATTTAGTAGTGCAGGTGATGTTGACCATGCCACAAGCAGCCTGAGTGAAGCTCCTCCAAGAAATGTTAAGGAGATGCCAAATAATCCTTCAAATGACGGAAGTCCTTCCGCAGTCAATCACGTGATTAAAGACAATTATGATCAAGATATCTCTATTACTGAGCAGCAGGCTGCACCCCCGGCAGATGACTCGCCGTCACAAGTAAGTGAAGCCCATGAAGAAGACGCTCATGAAGAAAATAGTGTAAGATCAGATGTTACATGGCAAGGAGCAAGTTCAGAATGTGAAAATTTTGACCCAGGGGAAGTTTCTGGATCGACACAATCCTTGAATAACTGGGATGGGAATGAAATGGATGACGAAGAAATAGTAGAACAGCAAGATTTTGGGGAAACTAATTACGACTGGTTTACTGATATAGCTCGCCCGAGAAGCTACTGGGAAGACCAAAGGCAAGCATGGTATCAGGAAATGCTTACTACTAGTTCAGACAATAATGAAATAAGAAAACTCCTTGAAAGGTATGATGATAGTCTCTAATTTTTCTTTTGCTGTGTTATTAGCTGAGCAATAGAGAAATCTAATACTGCAAAACATGAATGCAGAAGAACAGTTTCAACTTTTCTTGCAAGTGACTTCCGTGGTAAAATGGATCAATTGATGGAATCTCATGTACAAAGACAAGTCATCCGAGAAGATGAAGATTTAGATGAAGAAAGTCAGGATAGAATGGGGCAATTAATATTGTCTTTCTTTCAAAGACATTCGCATACAACAGGCAGTCAACAAGAAGATGATCAAGACGAAATTGAAGATGTAGTAGAAGCTGAAGGAGAAGAAGAAGAAGAAGAAGAAGAAGAATATGCAGGAGGACAAGTGTTACAAGAAGAAGTGGATGAAGATGAACAGCAACAAGAACAAGCAAGCCCAGCATCAGTGCATTCTCTATCTCCATTCAGGTCATGGAATTATAATCCTCAACATCATGAAGTTGCTGACAGCTCAGAACAGGCTTCACTCCCATATCTGCCATCTCAATCCTCCACTCAGCATAGGCAATACTTTGCCTCCCCAAGTCATCCATCAATTGTGAGTTTTCTGTTCTCTTATTGACAAGTAATAACGGATCCTTTCCGAAAAATAAATGACACTGCTACACTTACAGGATATGGAATTGATATACGATATAAGAGGGCATATGGAGCAAATGCAGCGTGAAATGTCTGAACTGAGAAGAACAATGCAGGCCTGCATGGAAATGCAAGCAAAGCTGCAGAACTCCCTGAAGCTGGAAGTACATCCAGGTAAGCCAAAGATTATACCAAAATTCAACTTTTAGCTAATGTCATCTGAAGAATCATAGAATAAAACGATTGAAGATTGAAGTTATCCTTTCAGTTCAAGAGGCATCAAAGAATTCAATCAATATGGCAACAAAGAGACGCACTTGCTGTATCTGCTATGAAATGCAGGTCGATTCATTTTTGTACAGGTACTTGACATTGGAGCTATATTATTATTCCTTCAATCTCTTATTCAGTTTCTAAGCATCAGGACTTGAGCAAGGTTATCTCATATCCTGACATACATATATATAAATACATATATACCTTTCAGGTGTGGGCATATGTGTACCTGCCTCAAGTGTGCCCATGAGCTGCAATGGAGTAGCGGGAAATGTCCAATATGTCGAGCTCCGATACTGGATGTTGTGCGAGCATATATGGATTCATAGAGCACCCCAGCAAACGAGTTCTTGCACCAGAGGACCGTCTATCTTCATAAAAAACACAAACTAAATTTAACCATGATACGCAAAAAATGATAAATGCTTATATTTGTTTCCTTCCTTTATCTGATCTAATCACTAATTAATTATACCGTATAGTTTCTGTACATGCTCAGTAATTTACCACCAAAGGACAAATTAATTGTTTCTTCTTTGTACATGTACTCTGTATATGTTTTTTAGAGGAGTAACAACATTTACTATATCTGTTCCTTCTCCATTTTATCAAGATGTCTCATCTGTGATTCTTTTCTACCAAAGTACTTCAAATATGACAAGCTTGCGAAATTGAACGTCTGTGTTAAGACACTTATTTATTTGTCAGAAACACCACAGTGGTGTCTGTAACATACTATTAAGAAATTAACTCCATTACAAGATCGTAGATAAATCATCTTCAGATTCAGAAACATCTAATCTTTTGGTAAAACTAAGAGAACTTCAGTCATCAATTTTTCCAGATTCTTGGATGACGAGCCATTTGGAGCAGTAGCTTCTTCTGCCAGTTTTCTCCATTTCGTGGCGTTATTCCTCATCTCCTTACCTTTCTCTCCCTCCATCAGCTCCTTAACAAGCTTCTCAACTTCATCTCTTTTGACATTATTATCAATCTCCATGCCAACTCCCCATTCATTGCAACTGTATCTACAGTTTGTTGGCTGATCTGCAAAGAAAGGCCAGCAAAGCATCGGCACTCCTGCCGACAAACTCTCTATTGTTGAACCCCAACCACTATGCGTCAGGAATCCTCCGATTGATGGGTGATTAAGGACTTCTTCTTGTGGACACCATTGTGCAATTAGACTTCTTTCTTTCGTCTCTTCAAAGAACTCCGGCGGCAGAATCGCTGAGTCACCGATAACCAAATCCCGCCTGATAATCCATAAGAACGGATGCTTACTATTAGAGAGGTCCATTCCAAACTCGACAAGTTGTTCTTGGGTCATAACAGTTATGCTTCCAAAATTAACATAAACAACTGAGTTGGGTTCGAAGGAATCTAGCCATGAGAGACACTCAACTTCTTCTTTCCATAAGTTGTATCCAACAGAGTCAAGATTTTCGTCTTGAATTGTATTAAGATGTAACTGAAGTGGGCCAATGGAATAAACACGAGGGAAGATAGAAGAAAGGCCAGTAAGCACATCTCTCTCCAATGCATCAAAGGTATGAACTATTACTGCGGAAGCCTTAACAGCAATCTCAGCACTTTCCATGGTTAAGTTAAAGAGCACGTCTTCTGAATTTGTAGTTCGAACAAAGCTTGGAAGATCCCTCAGTCGAATACCTCCCATACCTGGAATCCAGTCCACAGTGCTGTCCAAATAACCAGTTTTTAGGTAACTCTCGTCTGCAAGAACAAATAGTAGCATGCATTACTCAAGAATTGCATTTATAACACTAATAATAAATATATGCTTTAAAAAGTATATGTACCTTTAAGTGGCACAATACCCTTGTCCTTAAGAGCAGCATAGTGTTTAATTCCCATCATAGCAGAGGCAGACACCGTGAAAAACAATGCAAGAGGGAGTTCAAGCTCTTGAGCAGCTCTCACAGTAAACGTTGAAGTGAAACCATCTGCAATAATGCAAGTCAGTGGAGGCACATTCCTGGTAGAAGCAGTATCTTTAATCTAATTAACAAGTTCAAGAAATGGTCGCAACAAATTATTCATAACAGCTTCACAAAGAGAAACTATATCTTGGGAGGAATCTAGATCAGAAGGAGGAAGACCATCAGGAATGGTTTGGAATTGGAAGTCGGGGAAACCATCCATTGAATTGGGGCCTCGAGCATGGAGAAAACGGCTGTGATTAAACTCTTTCTTCTTCTACTGGACTTTACTATTATTTGACTTTTTTTTTTTTTTTTTTCTTCTCCATTGTTTTTCACCAATATATACACTTCCCTCCTTTAAAAGTTTAATATTATACTATTTTTTGCTTTCTGTTTTAATTTTTTAACATTTAAATTTATACAAATTTTATTATTTTATAAATATATTCATGTTCATTTGAAATAGCATTTAATACAACAAAATAATTATATTGCATACAAAATCAATGATAAAAATATGAAAAAATCTAAAATATAAAACTTATAAAACTATAGCCTATAACTAGAAAACAGTGTTTGTTTATTCATGAATTTGTTGCTTATTTTTTATATAGTATATGCTTTAAAAAGATAAGATGCATGTATAATTTTTATAATATAAATGTATGAAATTTTCTATTAAATTTAAAATGTCATTTTTTAATTCTTTTATTATATATATTATATTAGCATGTATAATTTTTTATAATGAATATGAGTTATATATTTGATAAATATCAAATGATACTTTGATTAATATGTTGCCAGTAGATAATGAACTAGTTGAGTATAACCTCTGTGAAAACTTATATTGTGATGAACCTGTTATTTTATAAATAATAAATCTATTGATTAATAGCCTATGAAAATAAATTTATTTTTATGCACATATGACATGTTTATTACTGGAAATTTGTATATTAGTATGCTAATTATATAAAATACATTATTAATAAAATCTATTTAATGAATTATATTTCTACATTATTAATTTTTATTTTTTATAATTATTATTTTGCAAGAGAAAAACAGATAGAAGAAAATATAGCAAAAGGAAATATTCAACAAGAAAAAACTACGAAGGCAGAAAAAGACTTAAAACTAATGAATCTAATGATGACAATATATATTGCGATGTTTCTTTGAGTAATGTTATTACGATCCGATCTGTATGCCCGTGACTGGCGCTAGGGAATAGGTAGGCTTAAGGTCACCGAAATCCGTAGTAAGCCTAACTAACCAAAAATCCAAATAAATGCACACCTAATTATATACTCTCAAACCAACATTTCACTCACAAATCTACACATGGTTAAATTAATCATCGAGCTAGATTTCTAGCAGTACCCTATAATTTTTAACAGACCAAATTAAAATATAAGATACTAAGTACATTACTGTGGAGAGTTTAGAATTTAAAAAAAATTAAAAATATAAAAGTAATATTTAATTACAATAAGCCCGAAGGAAGAAGGGAAGTCGGGCTGCAAAAAATGTGGCGGAAAACCTACCTGTCACCTGAAAAATTAAGAATTGAAACTGTCAGTATTGAGAGTGAGTTAAAATTATATATCTACAGTAAAATAGCCATATATATACACGTGCAATGGTTGATAAAATAATATAGTACATCACAAACTAATAAGTAAGTGTCATAGCATAATTTTAAATAATTAATTTTTAACTCATAAGGGACGAGCACTTCAGCAGAATCCTAACCCCAATACTGGCAGCCTTCGGCTCTCTTATTTCAATAGGACTGGCGCCCAGAGAGCGAAGCTCAACCAGGATCCTTAAATCCAGCATGGTCACTTGATTTCCAATAAAGCCAGCACCCAGAGAGCAACGCTCGACCATAGACTTTTTCTCCGATAATTAAATTCTCACAGCCTAGAAAGTTGTACTCGACTAGGCAAATTTCAAAAATATTCTTGTACTACCCATCTCTAATTAATACTAGTGTACACGCGGTCCTGATGTTATCCATCAGGTGGCATGTTCTACTACAACCTCATCCCGAGTCAATATGAAATCATAATATCGATATTACGAAAAATGATATATAAATAGACTATTAATTAATTACGTATTAAATAATATTGAGCATCACATAATTGTAGGTGTAAATTTAACTATTTAGATAAATAGTAAATATTTAATTAATTCCATAAAACGATTATTTAGATGAATAATAGATGATTAATCTAAACTTTATAAAGTAATTAATTGGATAAATAATAAATAGATAATTTAAATCTTTAAATCAATTAATTAAATATAGAATAATAATTAATAAGAATTTCCAATAGTGTACACTGTGAAAAAAAAATATATATATATATACACACGATAATAATACAAATAATTAATCGAAATTGCTATATAAAAATTAGGCAGGGCACATGTATAGAGGATATATGACTTTAACAAATAGTTCTGCCGCGCTTCGCAGTCTGCTCCTACACCTCGGATGGTGCTGACAGAACAGATGGATTATCTATTTATGAAAATAATTTAATTAATAAGATATTTTTAATTTTTCCTAGGCCTAGACTCCTTGATTAGACTACTTAAGAAATTTCAACCCGAAAATTCTATTAAAAATTCAGCAGAATATCCTCTAAATTCATTTACTCGTATAACGGGTCCAGAACTTACTAAAAATAATTCAAATATTTCATATTTATTTAACAAGAGTCGGACCACTAAAACTGTATTATTTTCCCGACTCTGTAACACAATCCAAATCACAATTCAAATAAAATAATAATTCAAAAATAATAATAATATTGTTTCCAATATAATCACACAATATTCCACATATTTAATTCAATTAATCACAACTTTAATTTACATAACAGAATATTAACTCTTTTTAAAATTAATCCACAGTAATTCTAAAATCAGGCTATTAATTAATTAAATAGTTTAATTAATTAATTATAACTAACAAATAAATACACAAAAAATTTTCTAATAACTTCAAAATAATTTTTAAAGTCTAAATAAAATTATACCAAGCCAAAATCCGAACTTCTGCGCGTCTGAAAAATACTGTAGTCCGAAAGTCGTACCATCAACGGTGTCAGATTTCGAATCCGGAAGATGTAAACGTCTTCACCCGAAACTCACAGGAAGTCACCGAATCGAGGCCCGAAAGATTTCAGCTGCGGCGAGACTCGTTCACTACTGCCGGCGGAGGAAAATCAACGGGGGAGGGCTGCCTTGAGGTTTTCAGGGTCCATGAGTCCATTTTCGGCGTTTGATTGGTGAAAGGACGCCAACAAGAGGCTGCTTCAGCGGTGGCAGAGGGGTAGGAAACTTCCTCCTTGCCGGCTGGAGGCTGCGCGAATGACGGCAACGGGTTAGTGACGACGAGGGAGGCCACGACAGGCGAGAAACGGAAGGCGGCAAGGGGAAAAGCAACCGGAAAAAGAAAAGAAAAAGTGCAAGGGAAGAGAGAGGTGGCATTTAATTTTCGATTGAACCAATTGGATCACGAGTTTGGTCGGATTTTTAAAACAATGATTACAACTAAATTATTAACTTTGCCTAGTTGCTTTCCACTCATTAAACATTTGATCTGCCAAGTTTTTTCTCCACTCCGACCAATTGATTTAATATTTCTAACGCTAGTAATTAGTGCACCTTGCTGGATAGCCCTTTGACGTATTTAACGCACCTTCTTCAAATTCATTTGCAATTCAATCTTTCCAAAGCATTAACAAGTATATTTTATCCTTTAGGGGTGGCTTAACATTTATTGAGGTTTTAGACAAGTCACTGAAAACGAAGCTTTTTAACTTTTAAAATTAAAACTTAATTAATATAGTAAACATTAGATAGTACATTTACTAAAAAGAGGATAAGACTTATGAGAACTAAAAAGAATTCTGTGCTACTATACTATTGATTTTTAGTAAAAAGAAAGAAAATATTATGAAGTCATTTTAAAAAATAGTTTGAGATTTCTTTTGAAAAATATGAGTTAATTAGCAATGAAATAAATAATTATATTTTTTCTTAGAAAAGGAATAAAAAATTATAAAATGGTGCTGTTATTTAGAAAAAGATATAATAAAAACTAATAGAGTTAATTATAATGTTATCATCACTAGAGCTAGTTTATGGTATGTTGATATATTTTATTTTTCAATTTTGATTTTGTGAACTAATCTTAACATATTCCTATTTTATTAAATTTTTTTTTCTCAAATTTAATTTAATAAAAATATATTTTAGTTTTTAAACTATAATATATAGGGAACGTTTATGAATGAACGATCTTTATAATTGAGGGGCCTTTAGTGGTGTATCCCAGTGAGCTACCCCTTGTCTTCTTATAAAATTATGTCGAATGCAACATGCATGACATGCCATATGCCAATATTAACGTATCAAATTGCAAGGCGCAAATAAGCAATAAAATGTCTTGACTTCTTTTGGCATGAAAATGGAGGATTTAGGAGTTTTTCAACCACAAATTCATAAAAGATATATACAAGTTTTGTTCTTTAAAAAGAAAAAGTGTATTAATTAGAATTGTCTAGCTCAAGGTATTGAATGTTAAAATGCTTACATCTCTATCACAAGATTTTATGCCCATAAGAGAATCAGCGGAATTTGAGATTTCTTGATTAGGGTGTTAATGGTGATGGATAGTTAGTGGTGGCAATGGTTGGAAGAGATTGAAAGTGGTTGGAGTCTTCATGTCTTAAACTAAAAAAGGGGAGAGTGATGTTTACTGTAAAAAAGACATTGGGCTTCAATTCTGGAGGGTGTGAACATCACCACATCTGTCTTCTTGTCAGAATTGAGCGGTGGCCATTGAGAAAACTTCTGAGATATAAAATTTCATGTGATACACAGAAAACTCAATTATATTATATCACATAAAATAGAGAAAAATAAATGAGGCTGATACTTGAAATGAGAATGGGAGTAAAAAAAAAGAACACAAAAGAAATGTAAATGTCTATCTTGCAGACCTATTTTGTAAGACATTAAAAAAATAGTAAAAGAAATAATGATGCCACAATTGTTAGAGAGAAATTGAACTTCTCTATTATAACATACTTCTAATTACACAACAAGCTTGTGAAACTGAACTTCTGTATTAGACACTTATTTATTTGTCACAAGACAGTAGATAAATCATCTTCAGATTCAGAAACATCTAATCTTATTTTATTTGGTAAGAGAACTTCATTCATCAAGTTTTCCAAATTCAGGGATGATGAACCATTTGGAGCAGTGGCTTCTTCGGCCAGTTTTCTCCATTTCGTGGCGTTATTCTTCATTTCCTTACCTTTCTCTCCCTCCATCAGCTCCTTAACAAGCTTCTCAACTTCATCTCTTTTGACATTATTATCAATCTCCATGCCAACTCCCCATTCATTGCAACTGTATCTACAGTTTGTTGGCTGATCTGCAAAGAAAGGCCAGCAAAGCATCGGCACTCCTGCCGACAAACTCTCTATTGTTGAACCCCAACCACTATGCGTCAGGAATCCTCCGATTGATGGGTGATTAAGGACTTCTTCTTGTGGACACCATTGTGCAATTAGACTTCTTTCTTTCGTCTTTTCAAAGAACTCCGGTGGCAGAATCGCTGAGTCACCGATAACCAAATCCCGCCTGATAATCCATAAGAAGGGATGTTTGCTATTAGCTAGTCCCATTCCAAACTCGACAAGTTGTTCTTGGGTCATAACAGTTATGCTTCCAAAATTAACATAAACAACTGAGTTGGGTTCGAAGGAATCTAGCCATGAGAGACACGCAACTTCTTCTTTCCATAAGTTGTATCCAACAGAGTCAAGATTTTCGTCTTGAATTGCATTAAGATGTAACTGAAGTGGGCCAATGGCGTAAACAGGAGGAAAAACAGAAGAAAGGCCAGTAAGAGGATCTCTCTCCAATGCATCAAAGGTGTGAAGGATGACTGCGGAAGCCTTAACAGCATTCTCAGCACTTTCCATAGTGAAAGTAAATAGAAAGTCTTCTGAACTTGTAGTTCGAACAAAGCTTGGAAGATCTCTCAGTCGAATGCCTTTCATTCCTGGAATCCAGTCCAGAGTTCTGTCCAAATAGCCATTTGTGAGGTAACTCTCATCTGCAAGCACAAAAAGTTGCACAGGTAACTCAAGAATTGCATTTTATAACACTAATAATGCATATGTAGTTTACAAACTGTATATACCTTTAAGTGGTGTAAGACCCTTTTCTTTGAGAGCAGCTAAATGTTTAAATCCCAAGATAGCGGAGGCAGACATAGTGAAAAACAATACAAGAGGGAGTTCAAGCTGTTGAGCAGCTCTCACAGTAAACGTTGAAGTGAAACCATCTGCAACAATGCAAGTCAGTGGTGGCACATTCCCAGAAGAGGCAGTATCTTTAATCTTGACAGCAAGTTCAAGAAATGGTTGCAACAAATTATTCATGACAGATTCACAAAGAGAAGATACATCTTGGGAGGAATCAGGATCAGAAGGAGGGAGACTATCAGGAATAGTTTGAAATTGGAAGTCAGGTAAGCTATCCATTGAATTGGGGCCTCTAGCATGGAGAAAACGGTTGTGATTAAACTCAGTATTGACAAAAGTAATGTGAAAACCTCTAAAGTAAAAAATCTTTGCTAATTTAAGCATTGTTTTGATGTGGCTTTGAAGTGGAAATGGGAAAAAGACTGCATGAGGCTTATTTGCAGCAATCTTGGAAAAGGCCATCTCTCCCCTGTATCTTTCTTCTCTCTTATCTTCACAATTTCCACCTTTCAAAGAACTCCTCCTCTATGCTTTTAAAGCAAAGGAATAAGGAACCAGCTTTAGCCAATACAAGACTGATTGTGATAGTGTTGGACTCTACCTTCCAATTATTGGTAAATAAAAGATTACCAATTACTGAATTCTTTGTAGGGTGTAAAGAGAGATGAATGTAACCATTATTTGTTTGGTAGCAGATGGAACAGTGGGGAATATATTTGCTTATAATTAGGTGGCAATTTGATTGAGATTTTTACATATATTTATAAATAAATTTATTAAAAAATAGAGAATTATAATATTAAAGATTGAATTAAATTGTATTTAAAATTATTACAACTTATATTAAAAGAAAAGTAATAATTTTTTAAAATTTTATAAACTCATTTTCTTACAATTTATATGTTCTGTTTATATTGTTTTACTTATAGGATATGCATCTATCTAAATTTATTAAATAATTAACATTTTATTCCTTAAACTTTGTTAGTTATTATCAAAAGTTGATAATTTATTATTAATTTAATATAAATACTATTTTAAAAATATAATAATCTCTTACTAGATTATTGCTTTAATTTCTTGCTCTACTGGGCATATTCTGTCAGTATTTTGTAATATAACAGGGCCACGAGAGACAAAAATAAAAATAAAAGACAACCTTCCCAATTGGTCCGAATACCCATATCATTGTCTTCATTATATACATCACGTTGGATAATTAAATATAACTGTAATCTGGTGGGTGGATTTAAAGGTAACGTACCAACCATTCCTATATATTTATTGCTGCTTCTGGTGAATGCCTTTTGTAGAGAAAAAACAAGAAAATATAATTGCACTCCCACCATTACCAATATTTGCTCTACTCATATTATAATCATTAATTATACCACAACACTGAGAAGCTCCTAATTGTTAATTGAAATTGATTAATACAATAATTTGATAATTGGGTTAACTAATAATTATTATTATTAACAATCTCGGTTATTTGGTTTTGATTTAATTCATTCAGGATGATCCAAATAGTGGGAGTGTTAATATTCTAGTGCAGTCGGTTCAAGAAAATAAATAAATTATAGAGCAATTTGGATGTCTTATTCTTAACTTTTAATTAGAAAAAATTTATAATTTACAAAATTTTTACTAATAAGAAAATTCATAGGATTAGTAATCTTTAAACCAAATCCTTAACCTTATTAGTATTTTATTTAATTATTTGGTGTCAACTTAAATAATTCAAGAGAGCTCCTTAAACCTGCAAATGGAAAACATGATGAAAGTTAATTTTTTACTTAGCTCAAGTATTATGAAGCTCCTTAATCTCATTTAATTGCTTTTTTTTTTTTTAAATTTTTTAAGTTCTGTTTTAATAGCTTTAATTTCTTTCAGTTTATATATATATAGAATGTAGCATCTTGGGACCAAAACTGATTACTGTATATGCCAATGAAGTCATGAACCCTTGCAAATTGTCTTATTCTCATTGAAAGGAAATGAATTTTTAATGTTGTTAGCATTATTGAAGGTGGAATTAATGAGTAAAGAAAATTTTGTTCGCACGAATTCTCCACGAATCATTATGAATATGTATAAAAGCAATAACTTGAGAAAAACTATTCTATTTGTGTAAATCTTATATATAGTAAAAAGTAATAGTCTATGTAGAAATAATCTCTATATAGTAATAAAAAATTCAATTTAGACTATTTATAAATAGAAATAAAATTTATATTATAATAAATTATAAATTTTTTAAATCTGTTCTAAAAAAATATTTCTGTGTATAGTAATATTTGTATATATAACTTTTAAAAAATATATTATCTTATATTTTATTTAATTATAGTATTATTTTGTCCCATCAATTTTATTTGTATAATATAACAAGATATTTATGTAATTTAATTTTGGTTGTTGTCATCTCACTAATAAAATTACATATTAAATAAAAAAATAGTACTCAAACTTCTATTAAGCTATAACTTTCTCATAATTATAAATTTTATTTGATTCAAGTGGATGACTATAAAAAGATTTTCTTATAATTATAATAAATATTCGTTATGTGAATATTAAAGAGTTTAATTATTAGATTTTACATGTCCTTGCATATTATTTTGCGAACATCATTAGTGATTTATTAATTAATATTAACTTTTAAATTGAGAAAACGAAAAAAAAACTCCTATAATTTAAGAGTTAATATTGGAAATAAATCCTATGATTTGGGAGTTATACTTCACAATTCATGAACACAATCCATTTTAGAAAATTAAATAAGACTTGTTCCTAAACTAATTACAGTTGTTGTATTCATATTTAAAATATAAAATTAAAAGAAAAAAATTACAAAAGTACATTAATATTAATATTTATTACACTGGAGTAAGAATCTGATTAGAGCTAGCTATAAATCAATTTAGACTAGATTAAATGTAGTGCAAAAGAAATACATGATTTACTGAGCTTTTTCCAGAAATCGAATTCTAAAAAGCAGCTATAGAAAAAAAAAATAAGAAAAAAAATAAAATAATTAAAAAACCAAATGGCAAAAGGCAATATGAGATTGTTACTTAGTGTTAGATAACAATAAAAAAAATAAAATATTATCGGAAGGTCTTACAATTTATTTAATTTGTTTTGATTTATATTTATTAATAATTTAAATATTAGTTAAGAATATTTATAGGATGTAGAATCTATTAGCATAATTCTCAATTTTATAAGAAAATCAGTTAATTAACTAATAAAAATTCTATGAATATAATAATTGGCACAAATAAGTAGCTAAATACACCAGGAACCTTTCCAAATCTCACTAGAACCCATTACATAGGAACTAAGAAAAAAAAAAAAAAAACTTTGGTAAAAGGTTGAATTAGCTAAAGAAAAAAATTGTAATCGACCCTCTAATAATTAATATATTCCATGAATTGTATAGTAATTATATAAATATGGAAATATATTTTCATTTAGAAAAGATGATTACTAATAAAATAACTTATAATAGCAGGTTATTTATCTTTTTATTTAATAAAATTTTTAATTTGATATTGAAGCATCATGATCTTAGGAGATAGATTTTTACAAAAAAAGAAATTGGAACTGTTAGGTTGGCACCGTTGTTTCAGACAAGACCCCTTTCGGGAGGGTGAAGCAGCCTTTGCTTTGCCACCTCTCTGGCACCTGGAAGATTCAAAATCTGAATCAAGATATTGAATACGACACCATAGAAAAAGTACTGACAGAGTACCCACAAAGCAAAAATTAAAGAAGGCAACGTAAGCAAATATATTCTTTCAGCCTAGAGAACTCACTTAATGTTCTTATCTTCTTAGCTAATTATCAAATGTTATCATCATTCCTCTCTTTTTCTTTCTTTCTTGCAAGAACTGAATAATTGCCTATCTGACTAATAGTATAAATAATGGAGTCCAACGCTAGCAAATAGAGACTCCTATGAACTAAAATTGGTTCCTTTTCCTTTAGTCTAAAAATCAGAGAGGCGGAGTCCTTTGAGCGGTGGAATTGTGAACCTGAGTGAAGAAAGATAATGAGATGGACTCTTCCAAGAATGTTGCGAATAAGCCTCGTGCACTTTTTATCCCTGCTCCACTTCAAGGCCATGTCAACACAATGCTTAAATTAGTAAAACTGCTTTATTCTAGAGGTTTTTGCATACTTTTGTCAAGAGTTTAATCACAATTGTTTTCTGCATGCTAGATGCCCCAATTCAATGGACGGTTTACCTGACTTCCAATTCCAAAATATTCCTGATGGTCTTCCTCCTTCTGATCGTGATTCTTCCTAAGATATACCTTCTCTTTGTGAATCTGTTATGAAAGATTCTTCGCAGTCATTTCTTGTACTCCTTGTTAAGATTAAAGATACTCTTCTTCCATGAATGTGCCTCCATTGACTTGCATTGTTACAGATGATTTCACGTCAACATTCACTATGAAAGCTGCTCAAGAACTTGAACTTCCTATTATACTGTTTTTTTTTTACTGTCTAAGAGACCTTCCAAGCTTTGTTCGATCTACAAATTAGAAGATTTTCTCTTTAACTTTATTATTGATAACTGACCAAAATATAGGCTGACCATGAAAAAACATGCCGACCAGATAAGATATAACACCCCAACTCAAACTTCCCATTGAATAGCAATATATATATATATATATAACTTTATAAACATAATTTACTACTTAGTTACAATATACATTCATACAATTTAAGTGGCATGACATACTTAATATATATAAGAAATATTTATACAGTAGTTTAATTCACACAAGTTCCCAAAATGCCCCAATGCTTTAGATAACTCCTCTGGCCCACCTGATAATATTGACTGATGCAAAAAGAGCAATGCACAGCTAAGGCTATCTACAACTGCACTAACCTGAAAAAAAAAAATTGCTAAGGAATGAGCTAGCGACTCAATAAGCATTTAATTTACTAAACTATAGTATATTAGGCTAGAATTATCAAATCTTTATCAATACAGAAAATTATACCAACACTTAACTAACAATCACAAAATCAACCATTTCAGTTATTCTCATAAACATATAATTTCATCTCACGTAATGCAAATAATCTCAAACTCAACCAAGTCAAATAATTCAATTCCACATTATTTCTATCAAATTAGGATCAGATGACTCATCCTTACATTTCCTCACATTTTTAAATTTCAGTAACCACTTGACAAGACTATCCGGCTCGGGCCTTGCCATCTCACATACTCGGGTAGCTATCCGCCCGGCTTTCCCGATCACACAATATCCATACAAAACTCATCAATCCTTAATCACAATCATTTCACTTCACAACACATCACAATCAATTCAGTTTCACAACACATCACAATCAATTCACTTTATAACAAGCCAAAAACATAACTAATATCAACTCAGTCAACCAAGAAATTATCAAGTAATCAAACAGCAGTCCCTACTCAATATACACAAAGTTTAGTCTATTAAATACTTACCGAAGTTATAGGATAACAAAGTAATCCTATTCTTTTCTCTTACCACTTCCTTGCCTTTGGATGAACCTATTCACATATTCAATACAAATACAATTCAATCACAAGGCATAAATATATATATATATTTACTATCAATAAAATATCACATTTCAACAAAATAACATATATTCTAGATATTAATATGATGCATGAGATGAATGACAACAAATCAACATATTTGTTGATGAAGGCAGCTTGTAGGTACTGAATTAGAAATTACACAAAAACTTATGTACAATTAATAAAAATCTCATATTTTCCAGAATTATACTTCCATTTTTATAGAAACCATAGCAGAAAGAATCACCTCAAAATCATTGGTATAGAAATAGTTATGGCATTTTCTATACAGCTGCTCAAATTTCCATCTAAACAGAACAGAAAAAAGTTTCCTATTAAATGACCAATCAAACAAATGAATTTTCTGATGAAACTCTCCAGATATAAAGTTAACATTCTAAAGTTTCTATAGACACTAATTTTACTCAATTTGAACTTTTCTAGCTCAAGTTGTGAAACACAAAATTAGCAACAAATTTCTGAATCCTAAGCCCGATTTCTGCTTAAAACAGTTTCGGGCAGGCCATATTAAGTTCAACATATCTCACGTTATACTCAACCAAAAATTATGAAATTTTTCAGACATATACTACATATATAAATGAACAACTTTCATGTTTAACTCTCTGCTTGGTTCAGCCTCTAAATACCTCAAAATATCAGCACAAAAACCAGGTCACCTGCTGAACCAAAAACAGAGCAGCAGCAAAATCGAACCTCATAAGTTCCTACTCACTCAACAATCTACAAAACCATTTTACAGAGATATTCTTGAGACATATACCTACAACTTTCATGTTTGAAAATTTTCGAGATAAAGCCTCTAAGGTCACGAAATCATAAGTGAAAAATCTGCCCAGAAATTTCAGCTTCAAGATCACAAGTAAAAGCATGTTTACTCTTGATTAAACAATTCCAAAACACATAATCATCAACAATTTCATATCATTAACCCTAATTTACAACAAAATCAAGCAATTAAAATTACTCACCTTTGTTTTCCTTGATTAAGAAAGCCCAAATCTTTCAAGCTTAAAAGAAGAATTTGATTTTCACTTACTAAAAGTTTTGTAGAGTTTGATTTGGAAAATTAAAGTTGAAGAAGGAAAGGAGAAAAATGAGAGAGACAAAGAAGAAAAGGAAATTGGAAAGCATACGTAGATAAGAACAAATGAAAGAGGTGGTATATTGGTGTGGAAATAGGCAAATTACAATTTAATCCTTTTTCTTTCTAACTTTTCAATTTAGTCCAAAATCATTACTTTTCAATTAAATCAATATGTAACTAAATAATTTATTTATCTACCACATAATATAATAAAATAGATCATATATAATCATGATGCAAATGACATGTTTAATGACATGCTAATGAATATTAATTATTAATAAAAAGAAGTAAATAAATTTGGTTGTGACATAAGAGTAGGCCGACTAGATAAGAGTAGGTTGAGCATTGCATGTTGAGTTGTCATAACCAAGAAACACAGAGTTGACTAAGTCCAAATTCAAAGTACAACAAGAAGTCTTGAAGACCAAGTCTTAATCGGATTCTAGTTAGAAATCCGACCCGACCTAGGATTATATTGTATAACCAAGAAGACTAATCCTATTAGGGTTCGGAGACTTTACATTTACAAAGTCCTACTCTTTGTAGAACTAGAAGACCTTTGGTCTTTATATAAAGAACTGTGACACAACATATCAAGTAAACTTTATTATTCTACAATTACTATATACTTTACAACTTAAAACTATTACTGACTTAGCCATCAGAGTGAGTGGCTGGACAACCCTGTCCGATGCTTTCTAACCATTATTTCAGGTACACCGAAGCTCGGATCAGACTTGAAAACCTTGTTGATAGCTTACCTTTTTTACCAAGTTATCAACCATAAAAAGTGCTTATAAGGCTTGGAAAAATATGTGCTTAGAGCATTTCCAACAATATTTTTTATTAAATTATAAATAATTAATAACTGTTATTTATGTTAATTTTAGAAATATAACTGTTGTTATTGATGTACAAAGATATTAATTAAAAGTTTTTTAGAGTGTGTATGTATATTTTTTATAATCACTTATAGAAAAAAAGGTAAATATTTAGCCGGAATATAAATTTATGATTGTATAATAATTTATTAATTTAAACATGCAATATGCTTTCACTATATTAGTTAATAACTATTTTAAGTTGTCAATCATTATACATTTAATAAATTAATAATTTTAATATTTAATATATTTTTATTTTGGTGTAGTTTTTACCATTAAGGCAATAAAAAGAGTTGCTTAAAATAATAGAAAATTTATAAAAAAATTAATTCAAATTTACATAAAAAATTAGTATGTGATTTTTATATTAAGTGAATAATTCATTAATATATTCCCTAATTTATACTATAGGATGTATAACGGTAAAATCTTTAGTCAAGTTATTAGAAAAAATTATATATATTGATGTAAATTTATAAAAGGAGAAAACAGTTCAAATATAACCCTGATGTTTACATGTTTTATCACATTGGAACTTTACTTACTTTTTAACCCAAATATAACTTTAAACGTTGTTTTTAAACCCCTCATTTCACATATGCTTTAACTTCTTAAAATTTTGATAATGTGGAAAAACAAAACCCACCATTTAATGTTTATATAATATAACCATCAAATGACAAATCTACCCTTCATAACGTAATCTTTTGATTTTATAAATATAAATTCAAGCTAATTATTTTATTTAATGATTAGCAATTTATAAAGCAATAATTTTAAGAAATTAAAAATTTTGAAATAATATTATAAAAGATAATTTTTTAAATTTTAATTTAAAATAAAATTTATTAAGAAAATTAATATTAAAACTAGTTATACATGATAATTAAATGTCACTAAAATGCTATTTTTATTTTAATAAAAAGTTATATTTTAGATTATATCATATGTTTAATCGGATTGTGGTGGTTATTAATTTGGGTATTATCGGATTTCGGATCAACATCAATCTCAAGTTCGGATTATTTTTAATTTTTTACTGTTTCAGGTTCGGATCACTTCGTCTCGAATTATTTTGGGTTTGAGTCATTTTAGGTTCGATCGGTTTCAGTTTCAGATTATTTACGAGTTTGGAATTTTAATTTTATATTAAAATTTAAGTTCGAACGGTTCGGGTCAGATTTTCGAATTCGGATAAAAGTAATGCCATCTCTAATCTCATCAAATTCTTTTGGACTCTCAAAATCAACTGGAGTAAAAAAAAAAACTACAGGTCTGTTTTGGTGTACTATAGGTAAGCCATTTTTTAACAACAAAAGTCTATAAGTAGAAGACAAACAGTAACCCACATAAGAAACTGATAAAAGAAATTAAAGTCCATAATCAATTATATTTTTTTCAATTAAGAATCAAACTTTAAAACTAAAAGAAAATGAAGAAAATTATAAAGAAGATACAGAGCCAAACTTCATAAAAATAAAAATAGTGGTTGATATGCTGTTATAGAAGAAGTAGTTTGCATATATATAATCAAACTCTATAAAAATTCAAGAAGAAGAATAGCATATATAAAAAGAATCTAAAAGGTTCAGGTCTATTTCTTGAAACTAAATGATAATATGGAAAATAGAGAACTTATGCCCCGAAATCAACAGATTGATGAATGGATAATAGAAATTTCCGCCAAACCCAAATCTAAACTCATTAAAATAATGATAATTCCACCAAGCTAACACATAAATTTCCATTTTGTTGGTTGGCGTCTGTGCTCTTCTTCTTCGGCAGTGACATTGTAGCCTCTATTTCTTTTTCTTTTTTTATTTATTTAATATTTTGATACAAAGGTTTTGTGATTTTTCTTGCCATATTTTAGTATTCCGAAAGTTAAAAAGTTAATGATTTGCACTCTAATTTGCTAACACTACTAATTAAATAGTTATAGTTCATTTATTCGAAGCTTAATCGGTTGTAATTCCACCATTATTCCACTCCTTACCAACTTAGCTTTTAATCAAAACTAACTATTTCAAGTTTTATAGAATTTGAAGAGAAAAATTAAAAAGAGAAGAAATAGTATCATAGTTCTATATTTTTCTTTAATTTTAGTCAATTTTAATGAGTTTTGAATAATCTCACAAAATTAGAAAACTTTATACTCCGTCATCAATTCTACAAGACCGATTTTGTAATAATTGAGCTTTGTTTAAAATTCAATTTTTAAGACTATCAGCGATATTAATAAATTTAGACAGAAATTGCTAACGATATAATTATCAGAGTACTAAAGTATCACCAAGAAAATCATAGAACTTCTTGTGTCAAAAAATTAAATCACTAAATCAATTTTTGTAATTTTGTATTTTTTTCTTCTTCTTGAGTTAACCTAACTCACTGAGTTGAACATCTTCTTGTTCATCATCTTTAAAAGAGCCATCATTTTATGGATCAACTTATGTACTAGTTGTTTTTGTTGTACTTTGAGAGAAGGTAGTGAATGTTATGCACATTACGCTAATATATTGATGTGGGTCTGGCACTTCAGTTTAAAAAGAAAGATGGTTTTATAGCTATAGACGACTGCTTTAATCAGAATAAGAAACTTTACAAGAAAATCCTATTAAAAATAAGCTGGAAGAGTTCAAACCAGTTTATCAGTTGACAATTTTAAATTTTTTTTCTTCTTATTTTTTTTTTATCTTTTTTACTTGGTCTAATAGTCTAAACAATTCAATACTATATAAAATTTTATTATTTTGGCCAAATATTTAAAAATTATTAATTTAGTTATGATTTAGCCAATTGAGTTATTTGTCAAAATTGAAGATATTAACGCCAATTAAAAAATAAAAAATTTAAATTGATGGTCTTAATGTTACATTATTTATATACATTGCATAATCTTGAATTCTCATTTCCAAAATACCGTCCATATTACCATTCACATCGCTTAATTTTGACCAGCAACTCAATTTGGTCAAAATTGTACTCAATTGGCCAAATCATAGTTAAATTAATAATTTTAAAAAATTTTACCAAAATAGCAACTTTCATAAAAGTTTAGATTCTTTATTATATTAAACATTTTTACTTTTACTATCTCAATTTTACTCAAACTTGTAAAAAATGCATGATTTACTCAATTATTTTTAAAAGGCAAATCCCAAAAAGTAATTATAGGAAGAATTAAAATAAGAAAAATAAATAAAATAATCAAAGCATATGGCAAAATGAATCGTCAGATTGTTATTTTGTGTTAGATGACAATAAGATGAATCAAGTATTATCAAAAGGTTTTGCTATTTATTTAGTAAAATTAGGTCAGCTTGTACAAGTATACGAATCGAATATTAGTATGGAAAAATTCACCACGAGATCGATCTCACAAAAAACTATAGAGCATATACTATAAAGATTAACTATCATATAAAAATATTAAAAATAAATCTAAACACTCTAAGCCAATGTTTGAAAATAGTTTTAAAATTTATAAAAGAAATTAAATAAATCGAAAGTAAATATGCAAATGGAATAATTAATGTAGACTATATGATAAAATAACATTTAGTCTAGTTTATACTTAGATTTTCCTTTAAGTATAAATCTAATAAATGAAATAGTGATGTGTCTGTCTTCTAAGTCACTCAAGCTAATGATGCAGCCTAGGTTTCTTATACTAAAATAAATTAAAGTAAAGATGGTGTTTGTAATATTTTTAACCTAAAGATTTTCATACCAAATATTATTATTAAATTGATATGATGGTCAATTAATAATAATAGATGAAATTAATACAAGTATGAAAATAAAATAAAAATTATTTATTAAACTCATAATATATAAGGTTCATACATAACTAAAAAGTCAAACTAAACACTTTTGGAACTTAGCCTAACATATATAATCCAACGGCTATTATAATTAAATAAAAAGATATAAAAAATATAAAACAGAAAATTAAAGCTCCCTTAAAATTCAGAAGTTCTTCAAGAGATAAAGAAGATTGATCATCACTCTCCACGTTCTGAAAAGCTACTTTGATATTTGAAAGACTAATACAAAATTAACGAAGTGTTGTAGAAGATGAACTGTAGAGAATTCGCAAAGAGAAAAATACTAGATCCCTCTTGTTTAATTGATCTCTACTTCTTGTAGAGATTCCTGTTTCAGAGTCATTCTCTAAGCACAATACTGCTATAGTTATCTTTTAACTACCATAAATAAAATAAATAACTTAAAAAATAATTATTTTTAATTACACCATAACTAATTAATTTTCTCTTTGTGGACCTTCATAAATTCGGTTAGGCCGGCAAATTGATAGTCCACTTATTTTTATTCTAAGATTTTACAGCCGCAGTTCAATTAAAGCTCATTTATGTACTTTTGGCTCATATTTTCTTTCCTTTGTCAATATCACATAAATTAAAAAATAAAGGTAAAGTGAAATAATAAGCACATATTTTTACATATTATATATATAAAAATACTAAAAAATCACTAAAATACCTTAATCATATATATTAATTAACAACATTCCGTATGTTGAATCTATTAGCATAATTCTCAATTTTATAAGAATTCTAGTTGTTATAAATAAATAATTAAATAAGACATGAACTATTTGAAATCTTACTAGAACTTATTATTTAGGAATTAAAGAAAATCTTTTATAAAAGATTAAATTAGCTAAAGAAAAAAATTATATCGACATTTATCGACTTTCTAATAATTAATACACTTGTTAGAATAAAAAATTATTAAATTTTAATAAATATTTATTTATTTAATTGTATAATTATCGAAAACTTAAAATAATTGTTGACCAATATGAATTTAAAATTAAAAGTTATTATACAAGAATGAAATTATATTTCAACTAAATATTTAATTATTAATTCAATAAATGATTACAATATATATATATATATATATATATATATATACTCATTAAAAGATATACATAAGTACTCTTAATATCTTTCTATATTAATAAAAATAAAACTATTTTTATTTGCTTTTATTTTAGTTCTCTTTATAAAATATCACTTCTGATGAATTATTAATTATAAGGGATCTGTAGAATTAAATGAAGACTTAAATAAATATGGATAATTTTAGGAAAGAAATCTCTTGACTATTAGAGAAAGATTGAGAGAGAGAGGTGGTGCAATTTTTAATAGGATCATTTGTCAAAATTTATTAATTATTAAATAATAGAATTATTTGGAATGGATTGGTTTGTTTGAAAGTTATTAATTTATATAATTATTAATTTATTAAATATTATATATAAAAGATTGACTGTATATACATAAATATTTATTCGAGCAGTGTAATATTTAATTATAATTCATTTGATACTTAAAATTTTCGGGAGAACATAGTAGTTTTTCTTTATAATAAATGGAATTTATTAAATTAATAAATAGGGAAAAATATTTCATTCAAGCTGAAAGACTACCCAAAGACAAAAGGCTTACCAAATATATTCTAAAAAAGAAATCCTAAATAGCACAATGATATGTGAAAAAAGATACGAAACACATTAAATAACTTTGGCAGCAGAAAAAGTAAAAGATGGAGGAGACCATACAGAAAGTTGCAGCAGCTTTTCTGCATGAAATAGAACTGAGAACCAATGAAAGTTATAAGATTGCTGCAAAAATGATATTAGCCATACAAATTTGTTGGATGTATAAACAATTTGGGCCCAAAAAATAAAATAAAAAATGTAAAAGATCAAAAGTCTATAATTATTAATCAACTAATTAAATAAATTAATTTAATTAATTAGTTAATTTGGTTAGTTACTAATTAAGAGTAATGTGAAGAAGTGATTCAATAAAGACAAGACTTACAAATGATCCTTTAAGCTTTCAAAGAGATCCAATGACAAGATCCAAGTCCAAAAAGATGCAAGAAGGTTTGTTGTGCTTAATTAAAGATATTTGAAGTGTTCAAACACAATAAGGCTCAGCCCAAGATTTAGGATTGCAAAAAGGATCCAAAATCATCAATTTAGTGCAATAAGTTTGGGCTGAACTCATAGGTCGAATAAGATTCATTTGAAGCATTTTTATTTTTATTTTTATTAGGTTTTTCTTAAGTTATGGTGTGATTAGTTGTCTTTTAGAGTTACAAAATTGATGCACATAATTAGTCATAATTTAGAGTTACAAAATGGATGCACATAATTAGTTGTCATTTGGGAGTTACAAAATGGGTGACATCAATGTAAAAACAGCCACTGTTAATAAGTTTTAAGGGAAATTAAAGGGAAAAACGTGGGAAAGTTTAAAAGACATTCATTTAGGTTTCTTTGTCTTGTTTTGGCTATAAATATCAAAGCCAAATCCATTTGTAAACATAGAATTTTGAATGATAATTTTTATTTGCTCTTTGTGAGTGTTTTTGCTTAAATTCTTGCATGAACTTTGAACTTATCAAACTATTTTTAGTTTGTGGCGTTCTCTAACCAAAATCTTGTGTTTGATTCATAACTTATCAAATCATACTTGGTTTGTGGCGTTTGGAGTTGAATTCAAGTGCTAGTTTCATTGTTGGAACTAGTTTTTTTCTAACTTCACTTGAGGAGATCCTTGGGTTTTGGAATCATCTTGATTGGAGGGTGTTTTCTTGCATTCCATATGTATCATAACTCATTAGTTATTGGGGTGTGTGGTTGCTAAGATGATGATTTCCTATCATTTGGTATCAGAGCTTGCTTCAAGTTGAGGTTTGCTTATCTTTGTGTTTTGTGTGTTATTAAAGTTTCTCATCTTCTTTATTTTTTTGTGCCGAATTCTTCTTGTTTCAATTTTTTCCTTCTAAGTACTCTTTCTTTTCAAAGTTTACACCTTTGTGTTCATAAAGTAAAACTTCGTTGTCCCTTGCTAAAAAAAATAAATTTGTGTCGTTCATAATTTCTTTTCACTTGTGTTATTATAATTAAAAAAATAAAAAAAATCAAAAGATACAAAAAAAAAAAAAGAAGAAAGTTTGGACGGCATAGAAGTCTTATTCTATTATTTTATTTTATTGCTTTCTTGTGTCTAGCTACTTTAAATTTGGCCTTACCTAACAACTTGATCTAGACCAACCTTTTTTTTCACTCCATTGAATTGCCATAATCTTGTAACACCCGGAAATTTTATATATTTAATAAT
Organism: Ricinus communis; assembly: GCF_019578655.1. Classification (NCBI taxonomy): domain Eukaryota; kingdom Viridiplantae; phylum Streptophyta; class Magnoliopsida; order Malpighiales; family Euphorbiaceae; genus Ricinus; species Ricinus communis. The sequence goes on along the minus strand of NC_063259.1, from coordinate 14,348,425 downwards.
GAGTTTTTATTTAAGTTAATTTTAGCTTTATTTTTATTCGGTTTAATTGGAATGATTTAAATACAAATTTTGAATGTTCATGTTAGATAAATAAATGAGTTATTTTTCCATATCCAATTAGTTTGATTTTTAAGGAGTTAATTAAATAAATTATTTGAGGAATAAATTATATTTTTATTTGGTTATTCAAAATTTTCCCAAATGTATATATATATAAATAAATAAAATTATATATTGAAAAAAAAAATTTTGGTAGAAATTGTGAGAGATGTTTATAAAAGAATTTTGGGGAAGATTGGTATTATAATTGATTAGTAGTATTAAATTTTGAGTTGGAAATTGATTATTTAATTTAAATGTGTATAGGATTTAATTGGAGGATTATTTTGGAATAAGGATTAAAAGTATAATTTTATTTTTGTGAGGGTTTAATGGAAATTTGTGAGTTTGGTATTTTCGTAAATAAATATGTCGGTCAGGGGTATTTTTGTAATTGTGTATTTTCAATAATTCGGTTTTGGCCCAAATTAATTAGTTAAGGGCTTAATTGAAAGGATAAAGGAAAGTCTAGGGGTTAAATTGGAATTCTGCAGGATGAAATTGTAAGTAATTAAGGAAGTTGAGAGACCAAATTATAATAAGGAAAAGTTCAGGGGCCTAATGTTGATATTGAAAGGAGTGGGATCGGGGAGAGAGAAAGTAGATCGGGAGAGAGAGAGAGAGGTGATGGTAGAAGAAGAAGAAGGCGGCGTCGTGTCGGTGGCGGCCAGTCGTGGCCGTCGGAGCGATGGGCGGCGCGGCCGGAGAACGACAGTCTGGCGTGGGAATCGCGTGTAGGAGCGGCCCGAGGTCGCCCTACCGCTTCCGGTGGTTGGCGGCCGAGTCGAGTGACGATCGGCCTCTCTGGCAAGGGCTCTCTTTTGGCGAAGGCAACGCCTGTGGTGGCCGGAGACGGAAGATCCGGTGGAGAGAGAAAGTAGGGGGCAGCGATTTTTTAGCTTTCCCGTGAGCTCCGTGAGGATGGACGATCGGAGGACGTATCCCCACTCTCATCAGCTCAAGCTTCGCATTGGGACCGGTTTCGTGGCGATCGGGCTTCGTTTGCAAATCGACGGCCGAAATCGTTCCTATATCTCTCCGGATGATCGGGTGTCGGATCGGAAAATCGGTAGCGGCGATCGTCATCAGCGCGTTGTTGTGAGTCCGATGGTGTGCTCAGATCGTCGATCGGACTCCAGCGGCCGGAGGCGAGTTGACCGAGCGACCGAGCGTCTCGGTAATTTTCTCTGGCCCGTTAATTTTAGAAATTCTTTGATTTATTTTGTGTGTCTATTGATTGTATTGAGTATTTGATGATATTTGTGAGTCATAAATAATTGTCAGTTTGCCTGCCATAGTCGTATTTTTGTGCTGTGTGGCGGAGTCGGGAAATAGTGAAGTTTGGGGACCCGACTCCTGTTGTTTGAATTGTTAAGTATTTGAAGTGTTTTTCTGGCAGGTAGGGGAGGTTCTGCCGGATTTTCGGTAGAATTCTCCCGAGTCGAGATTCTTAGTCAGTGAGTCCTAGGAGTCTAAACCTAGGATTAATGATCGATTATTTCAGCGTTTTGATAAATTGTTTTCCGTGACTAGATTGTCCGTTTGTTCGGCTCGCTCCAACCGAGGCACCGGAGCAGAGCTAGGAGGTCGCCCAATTCTGTGAGTTAAAGTCATATATCGCTTATGCACGTGTCATGCATAAAATTTGATTTGCTACTGTGATTATTCATTTGCAATTTTAATTTTTCATTTAATTATTATCATTATTTTCATGATGCTTTTAATTACTATTTAAATATGTTTTTCCTTTATCACCAATTTTAATATTGCATGATGACTCAGGATGGGACGGCAGTAGAACATAGGAGTTGGATGTGTGTTCCAATATAATCTGAGAGAGATAGAAAAAGGGTAAAGAGGTAAAAATTTTGAGAAAGAAAGATTAGGACCTGCCCTGGTCGAGCATCGCTCTCTAGGCCTAGTAGAGTGTGGTTGCCGGAGTAAAGGTCCCTGGTCGAGCATTGCTCTCTGGGCGCCGGCTTATTTGGAAATTTAAGTGACCAGACTGGAGGTAAGGTCCTTGGTCGAGCTATACTCTCTGGGCGCCAGTCTTATTGGATAAGAGAGCCGAAAGGCTAAGGCTGAGATTTAAGTGACCAGATTGGAGGTAAGGTCCCTGGTCGAGTTATGCTCTCTGGGCGCCAGTTTTATTGGATAAGAGAGCCGAAAGGCTAAGGCTGAGAGTTAAGTGACCGGACTGGAGGTAAGGTCCCTAGTCGAGCTTTGCTCTCTGGGCGCCAGTCCTGTTGGAATGAGAGGTTTGAGATGTTAGAGTTGAGGTTAGTTGAGACATAAGTGTTGAAATAAATCGAGATGTTAGAGTTGGGATTAGGGTTATACTGAAGTACTCTGTCCCGTTGCATGTGGAATAATTTTTGTTTAAGCATGGCATGACACATATGTCTTAACATGACACGTATGGTTCACGTGATTTATTAATTATTTTAAAATTAAATGAATGTGATATTGAAATGTTTGAAACTGTTTTAGATATATGATTTTAGCTCACTCTCGAGACTGACAGTCTCCATTTACTGTTTTTCAGATTCGTGACTGTTAGTCTTCCCGCGACTCTTATTCAGTAACCCGACTCCTTCATCATCGGGTGATGTATTTGATTTGGTATGTAAATTGGTAAATCTTAGATTCTCCGCGATAATAATAATAGATGTATCAGTTGTAAATTTTCTGTAGTTTCGGGTCTCGCCTAATTGTTCCGGCAGACCAATTCAATTATGTAACATTTAATGTTAAGATAATTTATTGCTTTAATAATATTAATTTGAGATGAGATTTGATTGAGTTAGTGAGTTTCAGGCTTACTACTGGATTCGGTGGCCTTAAGCCTACCCATTCCCTAGTGCCGGTCACGGGTCCACGGGTGGGGTCGTGACAAATCTGATTTGGTTTGTTTAGGTGATTAGTTAATCTAAGAACCTAAAGCAAAAACAAGAGAGGTAAAAGGCAATAGTGGTGAGACTAGCATCGAGAAAAGCCAAAACTTTGAGTGAAACACAAGCGGTGTGACATTTTAATTGAGAGAAACACGCAAACGAGTGTTTTTGTGAGGCTATACTAACTTGTTTTTAAGTTTTTGCGCAATGTTAAAAGAACAAGTTTCAAGTAGTGTTGGAGCATCCATTGAGCAAACTTTGCAAGCAATGCAAAAAGAGTTTGAAAGAATATATAGGCGAATGGATGATGTTGTTGAAAGTGTGAGAAGGCAAGGTGAAACTATTACAAGGATTCAAAATGAGCCTAGAAGAGAAAGGCAACTAGCCTTTGAACAAGAGGATTATGACGCCGAAGATGAATTGGAGGATGACTAAACAACCACTTTTAGTGGAGATGACCATCCTAGGAGACACAATAGGAGATCAAGGCAAGATGGTGTAGATCGCAACCTAGGCAGCATTAAAATAAAAATTCCTTCCTTCCAAGGAAAGAATGATCCTAATGTCTACTTGGAATGGGAGCAAAAGGTGGAGATGATCTTCGAATGCCATAACTGTTCGGAGGAGAAAAAGGTAAAACTTGCTGTTGTTGAGTTTTGTGATTACGCTAGTGTTTGGTGGCATCATTTGTATAGGGAAAGGAGACGAAATGGAGAAAGACCCGTAGGGTCATGAATGGAGATGAAACGCATCATGAGGAAGAAGTTCATTCCTAACTATTACTATAGAGATTCGCATCAACGATTGCAAACTCTAAGGCAAGTAACCATGAGTGCGGAGGAGTACCACAAAGAAATGGAAATGGCTATGATTAAAGCAAATATGGAGGAGGATAGAGAGGCCACCATGGCAAGATTCTTGAATGGTCTAAACAAGAATATTGCTGATCTTGTGGAGTTGCAACATTATGTGGAACTTGAGGACATGGTGAATGTGGCTATGAAAATTGAAAGGCAACTCAAGCAAAAAGGTGCAAGTAAGTTTGATTCTAAACTTAATTCAAGTTTTAGTTCTTCTAATTGAAAATCGAATTGGAGTACAAAGGATGATAAATTTGCTAAGCCTAAAATGGATGAGAATAGGAATAAAAATGAAATAGGCAGCAAAAATAAAGCTGAGAATCAAGCTAATCAATCTAGAAGCTTGAAGTGTTTTAAGTGTCTTGGACATGGACATTATGCACGTGATTGCCCTAATAAGAGGACCATGATTATTAGAGATGAAATTGTTGAATCTGAAAGTGAAAATGAAAATGATGATGAGAATGATGACATGCCAACTTTAGAGGATGTTAGTGATGTTGAGTATGCTAAAGGGGATGTGTTAGTAGTACAACGCACACTTAATTTGCAATGTAAACACGATGAACATGGAGAGCAGCGTGAGAATTTGTTTCATACTCATTGTTTAATTGCTAATAAGTTGTGTAACATGATTGTTGATAGCGGAAGTTGTACTAATGTTGCTAGTACTTTGCATGTGGAGAAATTGAAATTACCAACTACCAAACACCCAAGGCCTTACAAGTTGCAATGGTTGAATGATAGTGGTGTTGTGAAGGTAAATAAGCAAGTGCTAATTTCTTTTTTCATTGGGAGATATAAGGATGAGGTGCTTTGTGATGTGGTTCTCATGTATGCCGGACATGTTTTATTGGGAAGACCTTGGTAATATGATAGGCGTGTGATTTATGATGGGTTCAAGAATCGATATTTCTTGACTATTGATGGACAAAAGTTCAGTCTTGGACCATTACCTCCCAAGGCCATTTTTGATGATCAAGTGAGAATTAAACAATAATATGAAGAGCTTGAATCTTCATATGAAGAATATCAGGGGAGGGAGCAAAAAATAGTGAAAAAAGAAAAAGGTGAGGTAAGTGGTAAAAGTGAGTGTAATGGGAAACACAAGGTGAGAGAAAACAAGGGAAATGAGAGTGAAAGAAAGATGAATGTGTATACAAAGCCAAGTGATGTGAGAAAAATACTAACCTTGAGGCAGCCCTTACTTGTACTCATGTACAAGGAAGTCTTGATGATTTCTAACGATCTTAACAAGGATTTGCCTAGTGTTGTTCTTGAGCTTTTACAGGAATATGAAGACCTCTTTCCCGAAGATGTGCCTAAAAGATTACCACCAATTTGAGAAATTAAACATCAAATTAATTTCATTCCAGGTGCAAGCATACCAAATAGGCCAGCATATAGATGCAACCCCGAGGAGATAAAAGAAATCCAAAGGCAAGTGAATGAGCTTATGGATAAGGGGTACATAAGAGAAAGCATGAGTCCTTATGTGGTTCTTGTAATTTTAGTGCCTAAGAAAGATGGTTCATGGAGGATGTGTGTTGATTGTCGTGCCGTCAATAAAATAACGGTAAAGTATCGTCATCCTATACCTAGGCTAGATGACATGTTGGATGAATTGCACGGTGCTTGTGTGTTTTCTAAAGTGAATTTAAAATCTGGATATTATCAAATAAGAATGCGTGAGGGTGATGAATGGAAAACCGCTTTCAAAACAAAACATGGATTATATGAGTGGTTAGTCATGCCGTTTGGTTTAACTAATGCTCCAAGTACTTTTATGTGATTGATGAATCATGTTTTGTGCGCTTTCATTGGAAAGTTTGTAGTGGTTTATTTTGATGATATTCTTGTGTATAGCAAATCTTTAGATGAGCATGTAATACACTTAAAGCTGGTTTTTGATGTGTTAAGGCAAGAGACATTATATGCTAATCTTAAGAAATGCACTTTTTGCACTAATAAAATTACTTTTTTTGGATATATTGTTAATGACAAGGGAATTCATGTTGATCAAGAAAAAGTAAAAGTAATTAGAGAGTGGACAAAACCTACTAGTGTGCATGATGTTAGGAGTTTTCATGGTCTTGCTAGCTTTTATAGGAGATTCATTAAGGATTTTTCTACAATTGATGCACCTTTAACTGAATGCATTAAAAAGAATGTGGGTTTCAAGTGGGGAAAAGCACAAGATGATGCTTTTAACTTGCTAAAAGACAAACTTAGTTCAGCACCTTTACTTGCTTTGCCTGACTTTGCTAAAACCTTTGAGGTTGAGTGTGATGCAAGTGGAATAGGTATTGGTGGAGTCTTGATGCAAGAAGGAAGACCAATTGCGTTCTTTAGTGAGAAGCTAAGTGGAGCAAGTCTAAACTACCCAACTTATGACAAAGAGTTTTATGCTTTGGTAAGAGTTTTAGAGACATGGCAGCACTATCTTTAGTATAAGGAATTCATTATACACACCGACCACGAGTCTTTAAAATATCTCAAAGGACAAGGGAAGCTAAGCCGTAGGCATGCTAAATGGGTGGAATTTATTGAATCCTTTTCATACATCATCAAGTACAAACAAGGTAAAGAGAATGTTGTTGCCGATGCTCTATCTAGAAGGTATGCTCTAATTTCTACACTTGATGCAAAGTTATTGGGTTTTGAGTTCATTAAGGAATTATATAATTCAGACCATGATTTTGCTAATGTATATGGGGCATGTGAGAGAGGGGGGTTTGACAAGTTCTACAGACATGATGGTTTTCTTGCCTCAATCTTCTTTAAGAGAGTTGCTTGTGAGGGAGGCACATGGTGGGGGTTTGATGGGGCACTTTGGTGTGAAAAAGACTTTAGATGTTTTAGAAAATTATTTCTTTTGGCCATAAATGAAAAGAGATGTTCAAAAAATACGTGAGAGATGCATCACTTGTAAACAAGCTAAATCTAAAGTGATGCCTCATGGGTTGTATACTCCACTTCCCATACCTAATGAACCTTGGGTAGACATTTCTATGGACTTTGTTCTAGGATTATTTAGGTCAAGGGGAGGGAAAGATTCTATTTTTGTTGTTGTTGACAGGTTTAGCAAAATGACACATTTCATTCCATGCCACAAGACAGATGATGCAACTCATATTGCAGGGTTGTTCTTCAAAGAAATTGTAAGATTGTATGGGGTTCCAAGGATAATTGTCAGTGATAGAGATGTCAAGTTCCTTAGCCACTTTTGAAGACACTTTGGAGCAAGTTGGGAACAAAGCTTCTATTCTCAACAACTTGTCATCCACAAACGGATGGACAATCAGAGGTGGTTAATAGGACTCTCTCATAACTATTGAGGGTAATAATTCAAAGAAATTTGAAGAATTGGGAAGAATGTTTGCCACACGTTGAGTTTGCATACAATAGGAGTATTCATAGTACAACAAATTGTTCACCTTTTGAGATTGTATATGGGTTCAATCCATTAACTCCAATGGATTTACTACCATTACCCATTGATAAGGCTAATTTTAAAGGCAAGCAAAAAGCTGAACTTGTTAAAAGCTTACATGAGAAGGTGCGTGCTCAAATAGAGAAAAAAAATCAACAATATCAAAAGCAATATAACAAGGGGAGAAAGAAAGTTGTATTTGAACCGGGTGACTAGGTTTGGGTACATTTGAGAAAGGAAAGATTTTCAAGCCAAAAGAAGTCTAAATTAATGCTAAGAGGGGATGGGCCATTCCAAGTCCTTGAAAGAATTAATGACAATGCCTATAAGATAGATTTGCCAAGTGAGTATGGCAATGTTAGTGCTTCTTTTAATGTTGCTGATCTTTCTTTATTTGATGTAGGTGATGAAGTTGACAATGAGGCTGATTCGAGGACGAATCCTTACAAGGAGAGAGGGAATGATGCAATAAAGACAAGAATTACAAATGATCCTTTAAGCTTTCAAGGAGGTCCAATGACAAGATCCAAGTCCAAAAGGATGCAAAAAGCTTTGTTGGGCTTAATTAAAGATATTTGGAGTGTTCAAACACAACAAGGCTTAGCCCAAGATTTAGGATTGCAAAAAGGATCCAAAATCATCAATTTAGTGCAATAAGTTTGGGCTGAACTCATAGGTCCAATAAGATTCATTTGAAGCCTTTTTATTTTTATTTTTATTAGGTTTTTCTTAAGTTATGGTATGATTAGTTGTCTTTTAGAGTTACAAAATGGATGCACATAATTAGTTGTCATTTGGGAGTTACAAAATGAGTGACATCAATGTAAAAATAACCACTTTTAATAAGTTTTAAGAGAATTTAAAGGGAAAAACGTGGGGAAGCTCAAAAGACATCCATTTAGGTTTTTTTGTCTTGTTTTGGCAATAAATATCAAAGCCAAATCCATTTGTAAACATAGAATTTTGAATGATAATCTTTGTTTGCTCTTTGTGAGTGTTTTTGCTTAAGTTCTTCCATGAACTTTGAACTTATCAAACTATTTTTAGTTTGTGGCGTTCTCTAACCAAAATCTTGTGTTTGATTCATAACTTATCAAATCATACTTGGTTTGTGGCGTTTGGAGTTGAATTCAAGTGCTAGTTTCATTGTTGGAACTAGTTTTTCCTAACTTCACTTGAGGAGATCCTTGGGTTTTGGAATCATCTTGATTGGAGGATGTTTTCTTGCATTCCATATGTATCATAACTCATTAGATATTGGGGTGTGTGGTTGCTAAGATGATAATTTCCTATCAAGAAGAGTAGTGGAAAGAAGATAGGTAGACGGTTACTTCCACTTCTAAAAAATAAAGAGATAATTGGCACACAAAGCGGAAGAAAATCTCCAAGTATACTGAAACTTGGGGATCTCTATAAAAAGAACAGGTGCAATACGAAAAAATAGAAACAAATCGATAACAACTACACAATTCAAATTCTCAAAAAACACATTTCAAACCTTTAGTTTTCCAGTCAATTATTATTCAAGTATTTGTTTTTATATTTACGTTCATTTCAAATATTCAATTGTTTATTCCCCAGCGAATTAAATACCAATCATTTATTGTCATTTTTCAATTAATTTTTACAGTGTCTTTTGAGAATTTAAGCAAATTGTGGTAAAAAAGCCTAGGAACTCACAAAAATCTTATTAAAGAAGTCAATTAAGGCGCATTAATTACAACGATTTGTATACCTACACATGTGGCATGCTTAGCATCAAATTTCCACCAAATAAAATTTATAAACAATAAGAATGATTCCACCAACCCAATCCACTATTCTAGAAATAGCTTAATTTCAATAAATTAAAAAAATTTCCGCAAAAAGATTTCCTCCCTAAGAATATGCTTAATTTCAATATCAAGAAACAAGTTAGACAACTCCTTAACAACATACCGTTTGGTTCAATTCTGTTTTAACCAAAAATTGAATTACGAAATTTTTTGATTTTATTAATCGAATTGAACCAAAATATTAAGTGTAATCTAATGGTGTTTTAGGTGGATGTTTATTGGAAAAGTGCTAGTTATTTCTATTTCTGGTAATAGTCCTAAAGATCAAGAATTTCAATTTTTTAGGAGTAGCTTTATGGCTGTGTGGATGATGGTTCGCCTATTGAGTATATTAGTAGTTTAGACGGATTGTCGAGTATTGACGAGTTCTCAACTCACATGGAAATTCACTTTTAGGCGAGTCTACATCAACTACTATCGATTGAAACAAAAATAATAAGTGTAGTATTACAAAAAATAAATTAAAGAATTGGTACCATTTGGATATAACCAACAAAATTTTGATACCAATGTGGCAATTTAGCCATAGACCGATGAATTTACTCGAACAACATCTAAGAACTCCACTAATTCCAGCTAATCCTGGTTTACAAATTGAAGTACCGTCTACGTTCCATTTTATGTTAGAGACAGATATTGCTGCAATCGCGGTTAGATAAATCACAAAGTAACTTATGGGTTTTGCCTACTTTCAATTACTAACAAGCTTGTGAAACTGAATTTCTGTATTAGAGACTTAATTATTTGTCACAAGTACCATAGTGGTGTATGTAACATGTTATTAAGAAATCAACTCCATTACAAGATAGTAGATAAATCTTATTCAGATTCAGAAACATCTAATCTTTTAGTAAGAGAACTTCATTCATGAATTTTTCCAAATTCATGGATGATGAACCATTTGGAGCAGTGGCTTCTTCTGCCAACTTTTTCCATTCCATGGCGTTATTCCTCATCTCCTTACCTTTCTCTCCCTCCATCAGCTCCCTGACAAGCTTCTCAACTTCATCTCTCTTGACATTATTATCAATCTCCATGCCAACTCCCCATTCATTGCAACTGTATCTACAGTTTGTTGGCTGATCTGCAAAGAATGGCCAGCAAAGCATAGGCACTCCTGCCGACAAGCTCTCCATCGTTGAACCCCAACCACTATGCGTCAGGAATCCTCCGATTGATGGGTGATTAAGGACTTCTTCTTGTGGACACCAGTGTGCAATTAGACTTCTTTCTTTAGTCTCTTGAAAGAAATCCGGTGGCAAAATCGCCGATTCACCAATAACCAAATCCCGCCTAATAATCCATAAAAACGGATGCTTGCTATTAGCCAGTCCCATTCCGAATTCAAGTAGTTGTTCTTGGGTCATGACAGCTACGCTTCCGAAATTAACATAAACAACTGAGTTGGGTTCGAAGGAGTCTAGCCATGGGAGACACTCAGCTTCTTCTTTCCATAAGTTGTATCCAACAGAGTCTAGATTTTCATCTCGAATTTGATCAAGAAGAAACTGAACTGGGCCAATGGCATAAACAGGAGGAAAGATAGAAGAATAGCCAGCAAGAACATCTCTCTCCAGTGCATCAAAGGTCTGAATAGCGATTGCGGAAGCCTTAACAGAATTCTCAGCAGTTTCCATGGTAAAGTTAAAGAGCAAATCTTCTGAATTCGTTGTACGAAGTAAGCTTGGAAGATCTCTTAGTCGAATGCCTTTCATACCTGGAATCCAGTCCACAGTTGTGTCCAAATAGCCATTTGTCAGGCAACTCTCATCTGCAACACAAAAAGTAGCATACGCAAGTCAATAAATGCACTTGCACTAATACGACATATATGCTTTAAAAAGTATATAAACCTTTAAGCGGTATAAAACCCTTGTCTTTAAGAGCAGCATAGTGTTTAAATCCCATGATAGCAGAGGCAGACATAGTGGAAAAAAACACAAGAGGGAGTTCCAGTTCTTCAGCAGCTCTCACAGCAAATGTTGAAGTGAAACAATCTGCAACAATGCAAGTAAGTGGAGGCATATTCCTGGAAGAAGCAGTATCCTTAATCTTTGCAACAAGTTGAACAAACGGTTGCAAGAATTTCTTCCAGACAGATTCACAAAGAGAAGGTATATCTTGGGTGGAATCAGGATCAGAAGGAGGAAGACCGTCAGGAATAGTTTCGAATTGGAAGCCGGGTAAGCCATCCATTGAATTGGGTCCTCTAGAATGGAGAAAACGATTGTGGTTAAACTCAGTATTGACAAAAGTAATGTGAAAACCTCTAGAGTAAAGAATCTTTGCTAGTTTAAGCATTGTTTTTATATGGCCTTGAAGTGGAAATGGAACAAAAAGTGCATGAGGCTTATTTGCAGCAATCTCGGTAAAGGCCATCTCTCACTATAACCTTCTTCACTCAGCTTCACAACTCTACCTTCCAAAGAGTTCCTCCTCTCTGGTTTTATAGCAGGGGAGTACCAATTTTGCGTTAATAAAAAAGACCCTTATAATACAAGACTCTTTTTGGTAGTGCTGGACTCTAATATATATTTGTTATTGGTAAAATTTGCAATCATTGAGTTCTTGTAGGGTGTAAAGTGAGTGATTGAGAAATAAAAGTAACAATTATTAATTTGTAGTGGACTGGTTATAATAATAATAATTTAGCTGAAGATTATGGCTACCTTCTTGCTGCTCCTGCTGGTGCCTTTTTCTTTTTTAAATTTTAACTTTTAAGTGTGGGAAATGTGTCAGTATTTTGTGAATGGCGGGGCCGCCTGAGCGCCAGAAACTCTTGCACCAGTCCGGAGAACAGCCATACCCATGTCTTCATTCATCTGTCATGTTGGACCAGCGGATAACAAATGTAATCTGATAGGTAAATTTGAAGATTCATAGCAAGGATGTCTTCAATGGTTCACTTTTTTGTTTGAATATCTTTAGATAATGGAAAAAATATTTATCTACCATTAGAATATATAATCTGGGTAGGGCAAAGGCCACACCAAATTTTTATTAAGGCTACATAATATTTCTTTAGGTGGGCTATCACAGGTCTAACATTTTATTTAATTTAGACCATAAAAGGTTAACCATATAAGAGATGGAAGGAGATCACGAAACTGCAATTTGTCTCTAGAAAAGCAAAATTCCTTACCAATCAATGAGGTCTAAATTGGTTAAGACAATACAAGTACATTGATTATTGACATATATTAATTTGATTTTTTTTTTATATCTAAAATTATTAAACTTGTACCTCCACTAGCATGAATTCTTATATTCTAGAACACAGCCAATCATACAAGTCAAGTATTAAATATTGTGGCAGGCAAATAGAATTCTTGTTAAGATAGTATAGTGTGTGCTTCTAAAATCAAGCTTCTAATTCATTTATATTTTTTTAAGAACATGTGCATTGCATGTAAATGATACGCACTGTTGCACATACATTCTTTTCATGATCAAATAAAATTACTTACTCCATAATTAATTTACTATTACACCAACATGCTTAGTCTAATAGTAAATGCATTATCTGAATTTAAGCAAAGTATTAAATTCAAGTCTTTTTCACCTTTTGTAACTAAAGAAAGACTATTATTTTCCATTTAAGGCAAGAAAATTATAGACAATGAAAAGACACACTAACCCTTATAAAACGGCATCGTTTTTTAAGGCGGTTTGTTGGTAGAGACAAGGAGGAAATCTATTGTTGCATCTATACATATATTATTAATTTTTGATATTTAAATTTTTTTTGACATGTAGGTTTAATTTTTTATATATAAATTTTTTTTGATATGTGTATATTAAACACTAATCCAATCTTAAGAAATAGTATATTAATTATATTTTAATATTATATTAATTAATAAATAATTTTTTATCGGATAATGTTATTAATTTTATCTTAAAAATAGCATATTTTATTAAGTAATAAATTAGTTTTATAATTAAATAATAATTCTAATCTAGAAAATAACATCCTAAATTATATTTTTAATATTATATTTAATAGTAAATTAATCCTTTAATTATATAATAAATTTTTAGTTTTAAAAAATAATAATATCAATTATAGTGATATGTTAATTTATATAATATAAAAGTAATTAATAAATTATTTTTAAAATAATTTTTATATTATTATATTAATAAAATTTAAAGAAATTAATGATATTTAAAAATAATTAGTTTGTATATTATTTTTTAGAATTTTATAAATCAATATTAATTATTAAAAAATTTATTAAATTATATTTATCAACTTCATTTTACAATCAAAATAATAAAAACAGCCGTGCAAGGCATGAGTAAACGACTAGTTGTCATTAGTTAGGAAGTGATATGATAGTGTTGTACCAGTCAAATTCGAGTGTCTTTTTCTTATTATCTATCATTCATGCATATATTTTTAATAAAAATTATAATTTCTATTTATATTGAGAGGTGACTATTTTGATTGTTAAATTTAATTATTAATCCCCAAACAATAATTCAAGTTTTTTTTTTTAATGTTTTTTGCATTCTTTAATTTGAAAAAAAGGGTGGCAGAGCTCACTTTGTTTTGATGAAAAGTGAGTGAGTTTTAAGCATGAATTGTTCTATTTTAGAAACATCCAATCACATAAGTTAAGTATTAAATATTTTTAGTGTGCTTCTAACGTCAATCTTCTTTATTGTGTTTCAGGTATGTGTTGTCAGATTCTTACAGCTCATTTAAAGCATTAGTTGATTTTAATATTGCATGAAATCCATTTGCAAGATCCTCTCTAAACTACTGCATATTATTGCTATCAATGCTTCAATTCCACGTCCATCCATTTCACACGTGAATATTAATAGTTAGATTTGTTATTATTAATTTATTATAATATATATTTTTTTATATGATTTTTATATGTGTCAAAAAATTAAATTACATAATCATATTTTATACTTTTTAATAAAAAAATATATACTTTATCCCATTATAAGATATTTTAATTTTAATTTTATTTTATAGTACATGATAATACTTATATCAGTAAAACATATAATTTTCTAATACAATTTTAATTTTAGAAACTAATTTTATATTTATAAAAATCAAATTTTTAATCATAAAATTTATCTGGTAATTACTAACGAATGAATTAAATCTCACAATAAATATAGAATCAAAGCTTTCAATTAGAATAAATGCAGTTTAGCTCTTCATAATGTATAAAAATACTGCTAAAAAAGAATAAGTTCTTATGTATATTTCTTTTAATCATGGTTTTTTTTTTAATATTTGTTCTAATATGTAAAATCTCTACCAAATATAATTGAAAATAAAAATCATCTCCTCATCCCCTATTTAAAATAGGTTTTTACAAAGAAAATAACATCGGTTTAAATAGTAATTTTCCCCTTAAATTTATAAACCATGTCCAATTAACTCTAAGTTAAAAAGTCATAGCCAAATTACTCAGTATATTTGACAATTTAGACAATTTCCTCCTTACTCAAACAGTAACAACGTGTGTAAAAGAAACATGCTCGTTAAAATATTAAAATAAAAATTAAATAAGTGACTTTTACAACAATAACAATATAATAAATAAAAAAATTACCATCTTCTCAAAATCTTTCAAAATTCACTAACTTTTTTCCACTTGATCTAATTATTTTAAGACTTTTTAGTAGTGAATAAAAAGAAGAAAATGAAATATTATATTTTTATATTTTTAAAATAGTTCACTTGCTCATAGATATTTTTAAAGTGCACTTGCTTAAATTTGGAATGAACCAATCATTTGTGAAAAGTGCCAGGTAGTTTGGCAATTATTTTTAATTTAGAGTTAATTGAACAAGTTTAGAAGGCAATTTATTCTTAATAATAATTAACCCTTTATACAAAAGAAATAAAAGTTATTATTTATTAGAATTCTTCTAGATTATAATATTTTCTTCTTATTTATTTTGCACATGATTTCTTAATAACTGTAACTTAATATAATTTTACTTTATCTTAAACCTTAAATCATCCGGTGAAATTAAAATGTTACATATTAATTTATTAATGACTATTAGCCATAAGTTGTAACAGCTCTATTAAAAATAATAATAAATATAAAAATGATATGAAGATATCAAGAAGTTAATAATAATAATAATAATAATTTTAAATATGTGTGTTTAATTTTGGATTATATAATATTTTTATTTTTTTGACATGTGTACTTATATTTAACAAATAAAATTTAAATTTATATTATTAAGAAATAACATATTAATTATATTTTAATATTATATCAACTAATAAATATTTTTATAATTAAATAATGATACTAATTCTATCCTAAAAATAGAATATTAATTATATTTTAATATTATATTGACTAATAAATTATCTTTCTAATTAGATAATAACTCTAATTTTAGAAAATAACATCTTAAATTATATCTTTAATATCATAGTCAATAAATTTTAATTATATAATAATATTTTTTATCTTAAGAAATTGAAACCATTCGAACCCAAAATAGTTCAGACCTGAAGCAACCTCAGACTAAAGTCATCTGGAATTCGAGTGACTCAATGTCGAAACAATCCAAGCATGAAACAGTTAAAAACTGAAAATAACTCAAACCGAAAATGATCCGAACCCGAAAATGATACAATCTAAGACTCGATAATACTTAGATTTATAACCGATACAATCTGATTCAAAATCCAAATTAATGACCCTAAATATGACCTTTTATTAAAATAAAAATAATATTTTAGTGACATTTAATTATCATATATAATTAATTTTAATACTAATTTTTTTAATATATTTTATTTTCAATTCGAATTTAAGAAATATCTTTTATGATATTATCTCTAGATTTTTAATTTATTAAAATTATTACTTTATAAATTATTAATCATTACATAAAATAACTAGTTTGAATTTATATATAAAATATCAAAAATAAAAATATTAAAATGTAATAAAATAAAATATTAAAGTTAAAACCTTATAATTTAATTTAATTTAAATTTAAATATTCTTTAAAAAATGCGAAATTATTTTATGTTATATTTATGAGAAAAGAATATTTAAGACTAAAAATAAAAATTATATTTTGAGTAAAAAAATTAAATTAATAATTTTAAATGGTTTTCCTATAAAAGTCAAAAAAATTAATTGATAATGAAAAAATTAAGTAAATAAAACTTTGACGTTGACACTATTTTAAAGTTAAATTTCTTAATTTATAAACTTTTATAAGTAAACTAAGTAATTGAGTTAATTATTTTAAAATTAATAAAACTCGTATTCTTTTTTTTATTATTTTTGAAGTAAAATCCAAGATAAACAAAATCAATAGTTCATTAAAGAGACATCCATGCAGACAAGGTAGAAGATGATTCACCATAATAAAGAAATTTAAACTTTGGATATTCAACTAGAATATTTTAAAGAAATTAAATATATAGAATTTCACTAGATAAAATTCATGAGATTAAAAAATAAGATCAGATAAATTAATCATAAAATTTAACCCGAACTTGATAAATCAGACTAGATATTCGAGGCAACCGAACTAGATTTTATTTGAACCCGACTTGAACCAAACTTGTAATGATTCGAATTTGAAAAAGAAGCAAGCCTAGAAAGACTAGAATCCGGATAAATTGAAAGTCGATCCAACTCAGACCCGAAACTAGCAAAATCCGACATCATCCAAACCTAAAATTACCTTTACCTCGAGAAGATCTGAATTCAAAATAGCCAAATCCAAAATGATCCGAAATCTAAAATGATCTTATCCGTACCGGACTCGACTCACCCGTTTGCCATCTCTATCAATTTGAGTCTGCATATTAGGTGAATGGATAAACTTATAACATTAGATTTTTTAATATATATTATTTATATCCTAATAATTTTCTGAAATAATTTTATTAAAAATTAATTATTTTATATGCAATTTAGAATCTCATTTTCTCTATAGAAATTTGAAATAAAGAATCATATTTTTACTTGTTGTATATATATAAATATGCTTTTGTATAACTGAATAAAAGATTACATACTCATTTATGTAATCTATGAAATCATATTTTGAAAGTTAAATATTTAAATATGTTATACTGTCTTTAGGATAATACTAAATATATATATATATAGTTTTTGGAGCATATGTTGAGTAGTTATCTTTTGGGGCATATTATTTGCAAGCTACGACTGGAATTTACACTTCGGACTGTTAGGTGAAATGTTTTTGCTTCAAAGTTGTCAAAAATCATAAAAATACACCTATAGGTATATATTTTTTTTAAGTTATAAATAAGAGAAGGAGGATCAAACTTGAGACCTTATTTAAATTAAGATATACATCTATAACCAAGTGCAGCCTGTGAATGCTCTATGAATGTATATTTGATTTCTTGTTGTGGTTGATTCTATTTTGATCTTAGAATTACAAATTATACTTCTTGATCTGAAATGATCTTTGTAACACCCAGAATTTATTTTTATATATTTAATAGTGAGTTTTTATTTAAGTTAATTTTAGCTTCATTTTTATTCAAGTAAACTATTTGAGAAATGATTATATTTTGGTTATTCAAATTTTCCCAAATGCATATTTATATAAGTAAAATTATATATTGGAAAATTTTGAAAGAAATTATAAAGGATGTTTTTATAAAAGAATTTTGGAAAAATTGGTATTATAATTGATTAGTAGTATTAAATTTTAAGTTGGAAATTGATTATTTAATTTAATTGTGTGTAGGATTTAATTGGAGGATTATTTTGGAATAAGGATTAAAAGTATAATTTTATTTTTATGGGGTTTTAATGGAAATTTGTGAGCTTGGTATTTTTGTAAATAAATATGTCGGCCAGGGGTATTTTTGTAATTGTGTATTTTCAATAATTTGGATTTGGCCCAAATTAAATAGTTAAGGGCTTAATTGAAAGGCTAAAGGAAAGTTTGGGGGTCAAATTGGAATTTTAATGGATGAAATTGTAAGTAATTAAGAAAGTTGAGGGACCAAATTGTAATACGGAAAAGTTCAGGGGTCAAATGGAAAGGAATGGAAATCGGGGAGAGAGAAAAGAAAGAAGGAAGAAGAAGAGAGGAGAGAGAGAGAGGCGTCGGTGTCTATGGTGGATGGACCAGGGCCAGGCGGCTGGCGTCGGAAGGAGCGCACGTCAGCGTGCGATGGTGGCGGTGGAAGCGGTGGCGTCGGCGGAATCGCGACGTATGGCGCGGCTTCGCGTCGTTCCGTTTCAGTGACCTTCCGGCCGATCTTGGTGGTGATCGGCTCCCTTGGAGAGCTTCCTTTTGGCGGCGGTTTAGTGGCCAAAGGAGAGAGTTCGGCGAAGTGGTGGCGGCCGTGTTTTTGGGCTTTTCCGGCCGAGCTCCCGTGGAGGATGGATGATCGGAGGATGTATCCAGGCTCTCCTCGGCTCTCAAGCTTCGTGATGGCAATCGGTTTCGCGGCGATTGGGCTTCGTTTGCAAATCGACGGTCGAGATCGTCCGTAAATTTCTCCGGATGATCGGGTGTCGGATCGAAAAATCGGGCGAGGGATCGTCATCGGTAGCGTCGTTGTGAGTCCGATGGTGTGTCCAGATCGTTGATCGGACTCCGGCGGCCGGAGGCGAGTCGACCGAGCGTCTCGGTAATTTTCTCTAGCCGTTGATCTTAGAAATCCTTGATTTTAAATTTGTGTCTATTGGATTATATTGAGTATTTGATGATATTTGTGAGTCATAAATAATTGTTTGTCAGTTTGCCTGCCATAGTCGTGTTTTTGTGCTGTGTGGCGGAGTCGGGAAATAGTGAAGTTTGGGGACCCGACTCCCGTTGTTTAAAGTGTTGGACATTTGGAGTGTTTTTTCTGGCAGGTCCTGGACCCGTTTTTACGGGGGGTAATGTTCGTGTTGTAGGGGAGGTTCTGCCGGATTTTCGGTAGAATTCTCCCGAGTCGAGATTCTTAGACAGTCAGTCCTAGAAGTCTAGACCTAGGATTAATGATCGATTGTTTCAGCGTTTTGATAAATTGTTTTCCGTGATTAGATGATCTGTCATTGGCTCGCTCTAACCGAGGCAGAGCTAGGAGGTCGCCCAATCCTGTGAGTTAAAGTCATTTAATCTTTGCGCTATTGCTAGTCTGATTTTAATATGCTATTTAGAATTTGTGCTTAATATGATTATTAGTATCGCAAAATAAATGATTTCACTTGATTATTAATATTTGAAATAATATAAATATTATTATTAGTATGTTATAATAAGATAAACGTTATTATTTTTCCCTCACAAATTGCACGTTGTTTTACCTTAAATCTTTAATCTTTATTTCCGATATGTATTGGTTGAGTTCATCGGGATAATGATATTTATTATATGTGATGATTGTGTCTTGGAAAACGTGGCTTGTAGAACATGTCGCTCGATGGGTTACATCGGGCCTTCTTGCCGGTAATGATCATGGACATGCAATAAGATTTTCATGGGTTTGCCACGGTCGAGCATGGCTCTCTGGGCTGATTTGTGTAAATTCACGGGAGGTAAGGTCCACTGGTCGAGCATTGCTCTCAGTGGCCGGCTTATTTGGATACTTAAGTGACCGGAGGTAAGGTCCCTGGTCGAGCATTGCTCTCGGGGGCGCCAGTCTTATTGGATTAAGAGAGCCGAATGGCTACTAGATTTCTTATTTGGATATTTAAGTGACCGGTGGAGGTAAGGTCCCTGGTCGAGCATTGCTCTCGGGGGCGCCCGATCTTATTGGATTAAGAGAGCCGAATGGCTACTAGATTTTGGGGTTTAGGGTTCTACTGAGCCACTCGTCCCGTAAAAGTAAAAATATATTTTTATTTATTCATTTATTAATTTATTGTGGTATGATTATAATATGGATTGTATTTACGTGCATGGTTGATATTTTGATTCGAATGATTAATATTTTATGTGAAGGAAATAGTAGGGTATGATTATAGTATGGTTTGATATACTGATTTGAATAATCTATGTTTTCTGAGAAGAAGCAATAGTCCCTAGATTATTTGATTTTAACTCACTCTCGAGACTGACAGTCTCCATTTATTTTTTTTCAGATTCGTGACTGTTAGTTCTCCCGCGACTCTTATTCAGTAACCCGACTCCTTCATCATCGGGTAATGTATTTGATTTGGTATGTAAATTGGTAAATCTTAGATTCTCCGCAGTAGTAATAGTAGATGTATCAGTTGTAAATTTTCTGAGTTTCAGGTCTCGCCTAGTTTTTCTGGCAGACCGAAGTATTTATGTAAAGTGTAGCATTTAAGATAATTTGTAGCTTTAATAATATTAATTTGAGATGAGATTTGTTTAAATCAGTGAGTGTCAGGCTTACTACGGGTTTTGGTAGCCTTAAGCCTACCCATTCCCTAGTGCCGGTCACAGGCCCACGGGTGGGGTCGTGACAATCTTATTTGCCCTATTATATAGAAATGTTATTCATTCTTGTATGCAATTTTGATAAATTTCATTTGTCTTCTAGGAAAATTATTAAGGCTTATAATATACAGTATAAATGATATTTAAATCCTTTTTTGCTCTCTCTCATATTATTTATTTATTTATTTATTCAGTGAGTTTTTACTCATTTCTTTTTCATCTACAAGTTTTATACATAATAATTAAAAAAATTAAATTGAAAATCAAATTAGAATAATGTAGAACTTTGTGTTGCTAGACTTCATAATTTGAAAAAGAAATAAATAGATTACTAGATAGACCTAGTTGGACAAGCAGTTACATAATTAATTCTAACTAATATTATTTTGTAAGTATGTTATCTCAGTTATTTTATTATTCATATCTTATCATAATTCTTTTTATATGATTTTTCAAAGAGGAATTGAAACCATTCAAAAAATAAATTATTAAAATAGATTTTATAAAAATATGATATTTAAACAAATTTTAAGAATCCAATTAAAGAACTAGCATTTTTTATCATATATTATAAATATAATTGATATATAATCTAGCATATTTGTATTTGCTTCATGTTTCAATTGAGCCTTATTTGCTGAACAAGATATAACACTAAGATGGACTTGATTTCCAATACAATATAGAGCATTTCCATTACAAGATGCAGCATATATGAATTAGATTAGAGGATGTCTAATCTTTTGATAAAAGAACTTCCTTCACCAATTTGTTCAAATTCATGGATGATGAACCATTTGGACGAGTAGCTTCTTCTGCTAAATATTTCCATTCCATGGCCTTGTTCCTGATTTCTTTTCCTCTCTCTCCCTCCATCAGTTCCCTGACAAGCTTTTCAACTTCATCTCTCTTGACATTTTTATCAATCTCCATGCCAACACTCCATTCATTGCAACTGTACCTACAGTTTGTTTGCTGATCTGCAAAAAAAGGCCAACAAAGCATTGGCACTCCTGCCGACAAACTCTCTATTGTTGAACCCCAACCACTATGCGTCAGAAATCCTCCGATTGATGGGTGATTAAGGACTTCTTCTTGTGAACACCATTGTGCAATTAGACTCCTTTCTTTAGTGTCTTTATAGAACTCCGGTGGCAAAATCGCCGAGTCACCGATAACCAAATCCCGCCTAATAATCCATAAGAAGGGATGCTTGCTATTAGCTAGTCCCATTCCAAACTCATTCAGTTGTTCTTGGGTCATAAGAGTTGTGCTTCCAAAATTAACATAAACAACTGACTTGGGTCCGAAGGATTTTAGCCATGAGAGACACTCAGCTTGTTCTTTCAATAAATTGTAGCCAACAGAGTCTAGACTTTTTTCTTGAATTTGATCGAGATGCAACTGGAGTGGACCGATGGCATAAACACGAGGAAATATAGACGAAAGGGCGGTCAAAACATCTGTCTCCAATGCATCAAATGTATGAACACCAATTGCTGTTGCCTTAGCAGCAAACTCAGCACTTTCCATGCAGAAATTGAATATAATATCATTTGGATCCGTGGTTTGAAAAAAGCTTGGGAGATCCCTCAGTCGAACGCCTTTCATTCCTGGAATCCACTCCACAATGCTGTCCAGATAGCCATTTTCCAATTGACTTTCATCTGCATGCATTAAAAAGAAAAGAAAAAGAAGAAGAAACTTCTAAGGTTGAAAATATTATAGCTCTTGCATATATTTTCATAAATCAATTACGTTCCAAATTACTGTACCTTTAAGTGGAGTGATACCCTTGACCTTGAGAGCAGAATACTGCTTAATTCCCATGAAGCTGGCAGCAGAGATAGTGAAAAACAAGAAAAGAGGAAGTGCGAGTTCTTGAGCAGCAGTAACAGTGAATGTTGACGTGAAACCGTCTGCAACGATGCAAGTAACTGGAGGCACATTCCTGGAAGAAGAAGCTGTATTGAGTTTGGCAACAAGTTCAAGAAATGGCTGCAGGAAATTCTTCCTGACAGAGTCAAAAACTGAAGCTATGTCTTGGTAGGCATCAGGGTCAGAAGGCGGAACACTATCAGGAATAGTTTCGAATTGGAAGTCGGGTAAACCGTCCAGAGAATTGTGGCCTCTGGCACGGAGAAAACGATTGTGATTAAACTCAGTATTGACAAACGTAATATAAAAACCTCTAAAGAAAAGAACTTTTGCCAATTTAAGCATTGCTTTAATATGGCTCTGGAATGGAAGTGGGATGACAACTGCATGAGGCTTATCGGCTACTGTCTTGGAGGCCATTTCTGCGTATTGAAGTTACAAACTCCATTCCCTCATGTTCCACCTTTTAAACTTAGGCTCGTGCAGGCTCTCATCCAACAGTATGGTTGGTTGGAAAAGTAGGTAGAATAATAATGAGAAATTTATAATATCTCAGTAACCCTTTTGCTGTACCACAGAATCCATTTTATTAGGTACGATAGAGTTATACCCTCTAAACTGATAATAAATTAATACATATTAATTAATTTTAAATAATTGAGCATGTGTTAATTATTCAATATCAAAATCTAAAATATTTATAAATACGTATTACTTTTCTATTAGTTATGATATATATACCAAGTATAGATATTATTACTATTTATTTTTTATTATTATGATTCACATTTCAATTTAAAGGGGTTTATTTTTTTCTTCCCTTATATGACTCAAAATTCTTACATTCTAATTTCATGAATTAAAATCTTTAAAAGTTTTTGGCCCCCAGCGGATACACTTGTGCAGTAAATAAATTTTTTAAAAAAACTAGCTAGTTATAAAATTTAGGTTGCATCATATATAATTTACTCATTGACCTGAATAATTCTTAATTAGACCTGCACACTAAACTGATAAATAATTAATATATATTTATTAGTTTAAAATGAATCTTACAATATAAATCATATTACTTTTCTATTTATTGCAGTAAATAGACGTAATGGGAAAATCTCTAGAACAAATAATTGTTTTTTTGTCAATTTAAGCATTGATTTATGTGGCTTTAAAACTGGAAGCTAATCTAGTACTGTTTTTCAGATCAGTATTAGTTTGTATACTGATAAATAATGTCTGTTACTATGGTTCGGAAATGTCGGAAATGAGGGACTACTTATATCATGATTAGATCGTTTGTATTATAGTAATTATTTATCACATATGTAATTGAACGGGTTATCGAAACCCTTCAAAATAAATTACTGATTTTCCTAAACTAACTTATAGAAATAGTGAAACCAGGTCGAATCCCAAGGGAACCAATGTGGATAGCTTCTCAAAGTAAAAAAAAAAAATGAGGCAATTTTGAATGTTTGAATCAAAATTATAAATAAACAGAAAATTATGAAGGCTGAATATTAAAGTAAATAAAAATCAATCTTAACAAATTTCTAATTCAAGAGTACTAATTTCATCCAATTGTAATCATGATCATAGGCTAAAATATCAATTCTTATATTCAAGTACTTAGTCTACTTAATCGAAAAAGCCACAACAAGTGTAATTCTCCTAATATAATTGACTCAAACCCAACATTCAAATCAAAACTTACCATTAGTCAACTGGGCACGATAGCTTTCCATATCAACTTAATGATAGCATTAAGAATAATGAGAATGACTAAACCAACAATAATTAATTGAGATAACTGCAATTGAATTAACCTTGTTCCTTTATTTCCCTAGAGCCTATCATGCAAGCTATGTAATTCGAATAAGTCGCAATCACACACACATGAGCCAGCTCCTTGCTACTTGTGTCAATCGTTCATGACAATTACGGATCACAAATTCAAAGTTTAGCAATAAAAAAATCAATATCAAAGTTGAGTCATTAGTTCAATCAATATCAAAAATTCATAAATAATAAAAACAAGA
This sequence comes from Ricinus communis, assembly GCF_019578655.1. Lineage (NCBI taxonomy): Eukaryota > Viridiplantae > Streptophyta > Magnoliopsida > Malpighiales > Euphorbiaceae > Ricinus > Ricinus communis. The sequence continues at coordinate 14,323,990 of NC_063259.1, read as the reverse complement.
AATAAAGAATGCTTGAATTAAAGAAGAATTCTGTTAAGCACAAAGCCTCACAAAATCACAATTGAAATTTATTTACTTTTGAATTAGAAACTAAGAACTTAGCCACACATGGTGGAGTAAGAATTCACAAGAAAAGAATTGTACGGAATAGAAGAAGAATAATAATAATAATAATCTCAAAGTACTCAGTCGTACTTTACATGGTAGAACTAACCTCCTTATATAGGAAGTTAAACCTAAACCCTAATAAGAGAATCCTTATTAAAAAGAAATAAACTTCCTATATGATCTTATCCCTATAAGGAAAGATAAGATAAAGAGTAATATAAACAAATTAAAATCCTAAATACATAGGAGAAAGTTCTCTTTATCGAGCACTTCCAAAAAGAGAGGCAATTATATAAAAGTGGGTCCACCATGAATTTATCTTGAAAAATTCGAAGCTCTTTTCTACAGGTTCCAGCAGCTCACGAATTGTAAGGCGTGGTCACGCCTTATTGAAAATGATCTTCTACCCAAATTTTTGCTCTTCCTTCAAAAGACTTGGTTTTTGACAAGTGATGCTTTAAAACATATCTTTTGGCTGAATTTCACTCAATCCTTAATATTTCACCATCTAGATTAGAATAAACACAATTTTCACAACTAAGCACATTATCCAATCAAAATGTAAGGGAATTAAACACAATAATTATAACTATTTATGACCTATCAAATTCCTCCACACCTAATTTATGCTTGTCCTCAAGCATACCTGAATTCAACATACCAATTCTCCTCTCTACTTCCTTTTTATCTCTTTTAATCTCCACAAATACCAAATAAGTTAAACATACATCAATGAGTTGAATAATAATGACAATAAAGAGAGTAGCACTTATAGGATAAATTTTGTAAAAAGAACAAGTATCTCACTAATTCATCAAAATCAAAGCAACGAGACTTAACACCCTAACATGGTTTCACTCAATACTCTCAAAGTATTTAGGGTGCATTTACTCTCAGAATCCAAACATAGCATGTTATTACCATAAGCTTGCTAATGAATTAAGTCTCCACCACTACACACGAATTAGATGCAAAAATCGAAGGGACTTTACAAGGATTGTAATGGGCTTAGGAAAGGGTATGATAAAAGGAAAAATTAAAGTGTTTCACAATCAAGACAAAAAGGTTAGTTACCTGCATGATAACTATGCCACATAACCATAAAACACACTACAAAAACTTTGAAATTTATTCCCACATCTTATATTAGCACTAAAAACTTTGGAGAAATAACATGTAACAATTCAATTCAATATATTTGATGAATACTTCTCCAATTATCCTCTTTCATGAAATGAATAAATATCAACTTTCTTTCTCTCCCTTTCTTCCTTTTCTTTCCCTCTTCTTTTTTTCTTTTTCTTTTTCTTTTTTTTTGTTTTGTCTCTTTTTTTTTCTGTTACATTTGTACCATGCAACACTTCCCTTCTTGTCTTGACAATGGTAGAAAAATAGAGGTAGCAAACGAAAGGTCTTGGGTAAAACAACATGTGTTCAAAATAAAATAAAAAAGGAAAATGGAAAATAGGCTCAAAGTGGCTAACTAAAGGGAAATCAAGAGGGTAGGTATTTTAAGAGTCTAAGAATAGGTTAATCCTAATTGCCCTTTTTATATTAAAGCATCAATCCAAGGATGTGGTCTTAACATGCATTCAGAAGCAAGTTCTAGAATAATCATACTAAGTTTGATAACACTCAACAAAAAATTAGAGCAAAATATAACGAATTGTTCTTTGGCTTAAAAGCTCACTTGAATGTTCAAATTTGTATCAAGTCTTGCGCATTTTTTCAATCAATAAACTAATGAGATACCATCAGATAATTTAAAGAAACACTAATCATGCTTATCCCTTTCATGCATTAAAATTTAAACCACAAATGTATCTCTAACTTACATGGTATTCTAGGTTATCAAAACAAAACTCAAGGTTACAAAAGAAGAATTAGCACATATGAATTAAAGCATACCTAATTATAAGTGTAAAAAAAATATTTTCAAAAAGAAAAGGAAATCATGTAAATATCATATTCCTCCCCACACCTAAACTATACATTATCCTCAATGTATCAAAAAGAAAATGGCTCACAAAAGAAATGAAAAGAAATATGAAACTCCCCTGATTTGCGAGCAACTCGGACTGAATAGTCAATGGTAATGGTGGGAAAGGAGGTAGAACCACCCAGTGAAAATAGGAAGTTTTGGTGATGGCTGCTGCAAAAGAAAATAAAACGTTGATGGCTGCTGTAAAATTGCTTGAACCTTTCCCAATACTCATACAATGTTTCTCCAGTGAACTGTGTTATGCCACAAATTTTTTTTCTGATGTTTGCTGCTCTTATTGCAGGGAATAACTTATGTAAGAACAATCTTTTCATCTCATTCCATATTGTTATTGAACCAGATGGTAGATAATAGAGCCAATCTTTTACTTTATCCTTCAAAGAAAAGGGAAAAGCTCTAAGATTTATTTGCTCTTCAGTCACATCATGTGGCTTCATTCCGGAGCATACAATATGGAATTCTTTCAAGTTTTTATGAGGATCTTCACCTGCACATCCATAAAAAGAAGGGAGTAAGTGAATTAAGTCAGATTTTAATTCAAAATCGACTGCAATATTAGGAAATGTAATGCATAAAGGCTGTTGATTCAAATCCGGCGCGGCTAGCTCTTTGAGAGTTCTGTTCGCCATATTTTCTGTAACTTCTCGAAAAATAGATATGTCGCCAATAGCCAAATCTATCTCCAATTCCTCTAGGAGACAACTTTTTCTTTGCCTAGTCTCCTTTCTTAATCGACACGCCGTCTTCTCAATTTCAGGATTAAACTGCAAATCAATATCTTGAGAAGAACAAGTCATAAACAAATAAATTATCAATGAGAAACTAAAATAGGTTCCCCGGCAACAACGCCAAATTTGAACGGGTTGTCGAAGCCCTTCAAAATAAATTACTAATTTTCTTAAACTAACTTGTAGAAATAGTGAAACCAGGTCGAATTTCAAGGGAACCAATGTGGATAGCTTCTCAAAGTAAAATAAAAATGGGGGAATTTTAAATGTTTGGATCAAAAGTATAAATAAACAGAAAATTATAAAGGTTGAATATTAAAGTAAATAAAAATCAATCTTAACAAATTTCTAATTCAAGAGTGCTAATTCCATCCAATTGTAATCATGATCATAGGCTAAAATATTAATCCTTACATTCAAGTACTTAGTCTACTTATTCAAAAAAGCCGCAACAAGTGTAATTCTCCTAATATAATTGACTCAAACCCAACATCCAAATCAAAACTTACCATTAGTCAACTGGGCACGATAGCTTTTCATATCAACTTAATGATAGCATTAAGAATAATGAGAATGACTAAACCAACATTAATTAATTGAGATAACTGCAATTGAATTAACCTTGTTCCTTTATTTTCCTAGAGCCTATCATGCAAGCTATGTAATTCGAATAAGCCGCAATCACACACACATGAGCCAGCTCCTTGCTACTTGTGTCAATCGTTCATGACAATTACGGATCACAAACTCAAAGTTTAACAATAAAAAAATTAATATCAAAGGTGAGTCATCAGTTCAATTAATATCAAAAATTCATAAATAATAAAAACAAGAAATAAAGAATACTTGAATTAAAGAAGAATTCTGTTAAGCATAAAGCCTCACAAAATCACAATTGGAATTTATTTACTCTTGAATTAGAAACTAAAAACTTAGCCACACATGGTGAAGTAAGAATTCACAAGAAAAGAATTGTAGAGAATAGAAGAATAATAATAATAATAATCTCAAAGTACTCAGCCGTACTTTACTTGGTAGAACTAGCCTCCTTATATAGGAAGTTAAACCTAAATCCTAATAAGAGAATTCTTATTAAAAAGAAATAAACTTCCTATATGATCTTATCCCTATAAGGAAGGATAAGATAAAGAGTAATCTAAACAAATTAAAATCCTAAATACATGGGAGAAAGTTCTCTTTATCCAGCACTTCCAAAAAGAGAGGAAATTATATAAAAGTGGGTCCACCACGAATTTATCTTGAAAAATTCGAAGCTCTTTTCTGCAGGTTCCGGCAGCTCACGGATTGTAAGGCATGGTCACGCCTTATTGAAAATGATCTTCTGCCCAAATTTTTACTCTTCCTTCAAAAGACTTGGTTTTGGACAAGTGATGTTTTAAAACATGTCTTCTGGTTGAATTTCACTCAATCCTTAATATTTCACCGTTTAGATCAGAATAAACACAATTTCCATAACCAAGCACATTATCCAAACAAAATGTAAAGGAATTAAATACAATAAGTATAACTATTTATAACCTATGAGTAATTTTCCGCTCTTAAAGCATTCTGAATGATGCTTTTTATTTTAAAAAATATAATTATTATAATAATAAAATTATATTATTATAATCACTTTTTAAAAAAATATTAAAATATTGTATTTTCTCCTACATTTTGTTCTATCCTTCGGGCATTATTATTTATCTGTCTGTTGAAGGTGCTTCCTCAGTCTAAGTAATTTCCTGCTCTAAAGTCAGTGCCCATTTTAGCTAATTCACGGGCCACCATACTGCAGTCACGACGAATATGAGCAAAGGAAATGAGTGGAATTAAAAAAATCAGCTGTCTGACATAAATCCTCAGGCACCAGACCATGCATGCAATGGACTGAGTCAGATTCAAGAGAAGCCTGCTTCGCACGCCACAGCAGAGACCAAAAATTGCAGCTTCAGTTTCTGCAATTTCCACGTCCCAGAATTTATCAATTAATACTCTCTTGCCAGCAGATAAAAGGTCCCATCCCAACGAGTCCCTGGCCGCATTTCCTACACCAGTTCCCTCTTTCTCTCGACAAAACTGATGCAACGCTATTTACTTTTAACTTTGTCACTATTTACACCAGGGGTTCCAAATTGACCGACTCTAACACGGTGGAGCACATGTATATTATCTTTTTGTGTCGTTTAACGACCTGTCAACACTTGGAAAGCAACTTTACTACAAATAAGTACAAGTGGTCACCTAATTATGCATTTAATTTTAATTTATTTTATAAAAATTATTTAATTATAATTTTGATTAAACAGTGATCATTTAATTTCAAGTTGTTTTGTGACTTCAGTTTAGATTCATAATGGTCACTTTAGTTTGAGTTATTTATTTCATATTTCTATTATTATTAAATTTAAAATATTTGATCTATATCTTTCTACTCACGCTATTTTTTTTATCTTTATTATATTTTCTATTTTGCTCAGTATCATCTTTTAAAATTATTATTTTTATTACTGCTATCTAGAATATCTCTCTTAATACCTTTGTCAACAAACTTCTCAAAAAGTGAATCATCTCTATTGGGATGATTCACTTTTTGAGAAGTCTGTCGACATATGTATTAAGAGAGATATTCTAAATAGCAACAGTAAAGACAAAACAGTTTTAAATGAGGGCGCTGAGCAAAATGAGGAATATAATAAAGATGAAGAAAATAGTGAGTAGGAAGGTAAAGATCTAATACCATAAATTTGATGTTGATGGAAACATGAAACAAATTGAATCCAAACTAAAGTGATAGTTATACAATCTGAATTAAAATTAAGTGACCACTGTACAACCCAAATTGAAATTAAGTGACTTTCATGAAACAAATTGAAATTAAGTGATCACTATGCAACCCAAATTAAAATTAAATATTTTTCATGGAACAAATTAATATTAAATGACCAAATTGAAACTAAATGCATAATTAGGTCACCACTGATATAATTATCCTTAAATCAACAGCTGATTTCTTTCCAGCCACATCCACCACAAGATCACCAAGAATATCTCCATTGAATCCTATCCACTCTTATCCAAAACCCAATTTAATGGCTCTATCAGAGATTAATTGCAATTTTGTCCATTAATAGCTCTAACGCTAAGTCCAACCAAATAGCCCTAGCCAAATTGAGAAGTCTAGAAAAGGGTACAACAAAACATCATTATGGAATTATCATGTAACAGCATAATAATTCCATATCTCTCTACCGTAGCATCATGTTGGGAGTTAAACTCTAATTTATTGAACCATGGAATTTCTATTATTAGAATATTAAGAGTATTTGTTAAATGTAAAGTTTTATGTTTCACAAAATAATTATTTGATAGTTATGTATCTGGAAAATAAAAAATTTAGTTAAAATATCTTTCTCTTAAATGTTAAATCTTGATGTTAGTATAAATATAATGTAAGTGTTGTATGTTTTTTTATTATTAATCCGTTATGTAAAAGTGTGTTTATCTCCTTCTTTTTATTAGGGACCCACGTCACTAAAGAATAAGAAATACAAATAATTTATAAGAGTTAAAATTCAATCAGCCAAGTGGCTAGTTCTAGTCATTTTGGTATTAGTTGGTTCTCTATGTTAGTGGACTCTACACTTGGCCCATTCACTTAAGTCTACCTTAATCAATTAATTCAAATTTCTAATATGGTATTAGAGGAGGTTTGACCTTGTTCCTTAATTTTTGACTTTTCGTCTGGATGTCCAATCCTAGCAGCCTGATCCTAAGTTGTCGCTAAATTTCAGTTCATTTTCAAGTTTCAGGTCAATTTCAAGTGACAATTGGGTATTAAAGTCAAATCATAGTTGCACTTAGAGGGGAGTATTAGAGATCCCACATGACTAAATAATAAGAAATATAAATAATTTATAAATGTTAGGTGTAATCAATCAAATGGCTTATTCAAGTCATTTTGATATTAGTTGGATCTAGATCCAATTTAATCAGTGAACTCTGCACTTGGCCATTCATTTAACTTCCATCTTAATCAATTAATACATCTTTCTCCAATGCATCAAATGTATGAACATTGTGAAGGATGGTGCCGTTTACACATTTTAGCTCATAAGCTGTATCTTTACTATTTCCATTCAGTTTGTTAATTATCCTTTAGTTAGTTAGAGTTCTCCTAATCTATCTTTAGTTGATTGGTTAGATTAGTTAGCATCTTATATATATATATATATATATATATATATATATATATATATATATATATATATATATATATATATAATTGTATTTGCTGTTTAATATGAGAATTATTTTCTCTCAATTTCTGTTCTAAATCAGTACATGGTATCAGAAGAGACAATCCAAATGCAACAGATGTCAACAATTATTGACATGATTTGATTTTGATATGGCTGGTGATGATCAATCAATTACTGGAATTGCTCATGCATGAGTAGCTGGAGGAGAAGGAAGAAATGCAATGAAAGAGATCCATAGTTACAACAATGGAGATCCTTTGTTTTTACAAGCTTCTAACCATCCTGGAATGATGCTAGTAACAACACCATTAATAGGAAGTAATTTTCTTACTTGGAGCAAAGCGATAAAGATTGCTTTGGAATCAAATGTTAAGCAAGATTTTATTAATGAAGAATGTGCAAGACCTAAAAAAGGATCAGACGAACTTGCACATTGGAGAATAGTTGATTGTATAGTGGTTTCCTGGATCTTGAATTCAATATCGAAGGAAATAAGAGAAGATTCTTTTCTACTGGATCCGCAAGAGAATTATGGATGGAGATCGAAGAATGCTATGCTAAAAGCAATGGTCCGATGATTTATCATACAAAATGAGATATCAGCTTACTTACTCAAGGTAATCTGACTGTGATGCAATATTATTTGAAGCTTAAAAAGTTATGGGATGAATTGAACTGTTTGGATCCAATACCACAATGCATCTATGAGCAATGTAATTATGGAGCTTTAAAGAAAATGATAGATAAAGATAGTGCAGATAAGTTGATGCAGCTTTTGATGGGGTTAAATGACTTCTTCGATAATCTTAAGAATCAAATCTTAACAATGGATGCATGGCCTATGGTGAATAAAGCATTTTCAATGATGGTACAAATTGAGAAGCAGAAATAAGTACAAATGGTTTATGCAGAAAATAATGAGAATGTTGCTTTGTTCACTCGAACAAATCAAAATGACAGCTAAGAGAGGAGGAATTACTATTGGTCATGGAACATGAAGAGAAAGTACAAGGAGAAATGAAGGTATAAGAAAAGACAAAGAAAAATCTATTTTGTGACCATAACAACATATATGGACACACTAAAGAGACTTGTTTTAAGCCTACGGTTATCCAGACTGGTTTAAAGCATTTAGAGAACAAAGATCATAAGGAATATACAAGATGAATACTATAAACTCGGTTGAAACACCTTTGAATATGAAAATTGGGCAGAACAATGGACAAGATAAATAGAAAAATGTTGAAACTCAAGCTAATTTGTCTACCTTGATTCAACAGGAACTTTTGAAGATCATGAAAGGAAAGATGAGCATAGGGAGCAATCATTTGAATTTTGTAACAATGGAGGAGTTTACAGGTAGAATTCGAACCTTAATTTTTGCGTTGAATACTACTGATTTATTTGATGAAGATTATTGGATAGTTGACTCAGGTGCCTCAAATCACACGTGTAATAACCATAAATTATTTACCAACATTAGACCCATGCCTACCAAATTACCAATTTATTTACCAAATGGTAGCGCATAATATGTTACACAATTTGGTGAAGTCAAATTGTTTTCCATGTTAACATTACATAGTACACTTTATCAACCAAGTTTCAAATACAATATTCTGTCAGTTAGTAAATTAGCTAAACAAAACCAGATCAAAATGCACATTTTATTCGTCTTATTGTTTACTGTAGGACTAGAGGACTAAGAAAGTGGTAGCTATTGGTAGGATGATAAGAACACCCTATATACTTGACCAAAATAGTTTTTCACCTCAAAGTTTGGCTCAATGTAGTAGTTTTTCTATTGATAAGCAAAATATTGTTTCTGTTAATCATACTAAAGTGGCTACAAGTTCTGTTTGGCACAAGAGACTTGGACATACTTCAATTACTGTCATGAAGCATATAAAAATTTTTGAGAGTGGATTTTTTGATGATGTACTACCTTGTGACATTTATTCTCAGGCTAAGCAACATAGATTGCCTATTTCCATCTAGTGTTTCTTATTCTGCAAAATGTTTTAAACTGTTACATATTGATTTATAAGGGCCTCATAGGCAAACCTCTTTGACAGGAGCAAATTATATAATCACTATAGTCGATAATCATTCTAAAGCTACATGGACTTTTCTTATAGCTCATAAGTCTCAAACACCTAAGGTAAAAAGAGGTTTATATAGATGTGACATAAATTGATTGCAAAGTCAAAACCATTAGGACAAATAATGGGACAGAATTCTTAAATCAAGATTTTAGAATTCTGTTGAAAAGTAAAGGAATTATATATCAAAGGAGTTATATGTATTCACCACAACAAAATGAGATAGTGGAGAGAAAATATAGGCATTTGCTTCAACTAGCAAAGGCATTGATGTTTCAGGCTAGTTTACCTAAGGAATTCTAGGGATCTATTCTAATGGCTGCTTATGTCTTAAATAAATTACCAAGTTCTATATTAAATTGGAAGACACCTTTTGAATTACTTTAGCATAGACAACCAACTAATGATAATCTAAAATCCTTCGGTTGTCTTTGTTTTGCCACCAAAACTCAAGAAGCACCAACACCATTCCTTATTCCTTACTTTACTAGCAGTATTTGAGTGCTTCTTATGAACAACATTGGTATGTGGCCTTGCATTTACTTCGTTATTTGAAGAATAATCCTTCCAAATAATAATTTTACCCTGTTCAGCATGATCTTACTCTTAAAGCATATTGTGATGCTAATTGGGCTGCTTGCCTTGATACTCAAAGATCACTTATTGGCTATTGTGTCTCTCTTGGTTCAGCCTTAATTTCTTAGAAGATCAAGAAGCAAACAACAGTTCCCCATTCTTCTGCTGAAGTAGAATATAAAAGCCTAGCTTTAACTGTTTGTAAATTGCAATGGTGTTGCTTTATTCTTCGTGATCTTCATGTTTTTGCTCCACTACCCATCACAGTTTGGTGTGACAATTAAGCTGCCCTACACATCATCAAGAATCCAATCTTCCACAAACACAAAATACATTTGGAGATCGACTGTCATTTAGTTCGTGATTAATACAAGGATGGTTTTATCCTTCCCCTACATGTTTCTACTCATCAGATTTCAGACATTTTTATAAAAGCTCTCGCCGGTCCTCAGTTCAACAAGCTTGTTTCCAAGTTAGGCATGATTGATTTGCATGCTCCAACTTTAAGAGGGGGATGTGAAGGATGGTACCGTTTATACATTTTAGCTCACAAGATGTATCTTTACTATTTTCATTCAATTTGTTATTTATTCTTTAGTTAGTGAGAATTGAGCTAATGTGTCCTTAGTTGATTTTAGATTAGTTAGCATCTTGTATATATCACGACCTGATCTGTATTCCATGACCAGCGCTAGGGAATGAGTAGGCATAAGGCCACTAAAACCCGTAACAAGCCTGACTAATCAATAATTCAAATAAAATATATTTTCATACCATATACCAATGATTCACTCGCTAATAATCATCCATACAACTACTACATAAATTATATCAGTCCATCAGCATGAACAGTTAATACAACATCACAGATTTAGCCGTCCAAATCTTAATAAAAGGTTTTAAGATAAATATTGTGGAGTTCTAGAAATTCAAATAGTTAAGGGTACAATGAAAAATAATTACATCGAGCTTGAGAAAGGAGGAAGTCGGGCTGCCAGAATAAAAGAAACTACAGAGACCTAGTTGTCACCTGAAAAATTAAGTTTGAGACTGTCAATCTCGAAAGTGAGTTAAAATCATATAATTCAAAATTAAATATGACCATCGATATAAAATATGTATTTTAAATAAATATAAACTATTATAGAATAATTGAAATGCGTGTCATATCATAATTCAGAAAATTTAATTTAATATATATATACAGGACGAGAACATCAACAAAATTATATACTCTAATTCTATCAGCCAATTGGCTCTCTTATTTCTAATAAGACTAGCGCCCAGAGAGCAAAGCTCGACCAAAATTTTTAAATCCAGTCTGGTCACTTAATTACCAATACAACCTGCACCTAGAGAGCAATGCTCGACTAGGATCCTTTCCTCCAGCAAATTAGAATTTTTATAAGCCAGAGAGCTATGCTCGACCAGGGCACATCACATAAATATTTTTCTGTTACTTGTCTCTAATTTATACCGGTGCGCTCGCGATCTTGATGCAACCTATCAGGTGACATGTTCTACTACCGTCTCATCTTGAGTCACATTACAATCATAATATTGATAATATTTAAAAGTAGCATGAATCGCAAGCAATCTTAATATTATTCAATAAAATATTAAATATTAAAATTAAATAGCATCGAGTATAGCATAAAAATTAAATGCAGTATTCATAATAATAGTGATATCAGTGGTAAAATTGTAATACCCAGAATTTTCATTTAATAATCTTAATGTTAATAATTATTAATAAACTAGTTTTTATTCAAATTAATTTTAACTTTATTTCTATTTGGTTTAATTGGATTGATTTAAACGTAATTTTGAAATTTAATATTAGACAAATAAAGGAGTTATTTCTATACCCAATTAGTTTGATTTTTAAGGAGTTAATTAAGTAAATCATTTGATAAATAAATTATATTTTTGGTCATTCCAAATTTTCCCCAAATGTATATGTATATATAAATAAAATTACATATTGGAAGAATTTGTAAAGGATGTTTTTATAAAAGAAATTTCTTGGGAAAATTGGTATTTTAATTAACTAGTGGTATTTAATTTTAAGTTGAAAAATATTTAGCAAATTGATTATTTAATTTAATTGTGTGTTAGGACTAAATTGGAAATTTATTTTTGGATGAGGATTAAAAGTATAATTTTATTATTATGGGGTTTAAAGAAAATTTGTATGTTTGGTATTTTTATAAATAAATATGTCGACAAGGGTATATATGTAATTGTGTATTTTCAATAATTCTAATTTGCCCTAAATTAATTAGTTAAGGGTTTAATTGAAAGGCTAAAGAAAAGTTTTGGGGTTAATTGAAAATTCTACTGGATAAAATTTTAAGTAATTAAAAAGGTTGAGGGACCAAATGGTAAGAAATGAAAGTTTGGGGGCCAAATGTCGATATTGGAAGGAAAGAAAGAAGAAAAGGAGAGGGAGGCATCGAGGGAAGGAGAGAGAGAGAGAGGGAGGCACTACGTCGTCCGGTAGGTGGTGGCCGACTGGCGATGCGGCCGGCGTCGCGGTGGCGGGGGCACCGTACAGCGAGGAGGAAGGCAGCCGAAACTTAATTGCATCGTGCGTGCGATTCCGGCAACGGTAGCCACTGATTCTGGTGGCGATCGACTCCCCTCGGCGAGAGCTTTCTTATGGAGCAGCGGCGAGGTGAATGGTAGCCGGAGATGGAAGTTCGCGATGGAGAGAGAAAGTGGATGGCAGCTCCATTTTTAGGCTTTTCCGGCAAACTCCAGTAAATTATGGACGATCGGAAGACTATCCCGACTCTCGTCAGCTCAAGCTTCGTAATGGCACCGGTTTCGTGGCGATCGGGCTACGTTTGGATATATGATTTAATGTTTATTTCAAATTAAATGAATGTATGATCGAAGTATATGCAAATATTTTTGGATATATGATTTTAACTCACTTTCGAGACTGACAGTCTCAAGTTTACTATTTTTCAGATCCATGACTGTTAGTCTTCCCGCAACTCTTATTTAGTAAACCCAACTCCTTAATCATCGGGTGGTATATTTGATTTGGTATGTTAAATTGTAAGAATCTTAGATTCTCCGCAGTAGTAATAGTAGATGTATCAGTTGTAATTTCTATAGTTTCAGGTCTCGCCTAATTTTTTTTTTGCAGACCAAATTAATTACATAAAATTTGACTGTTAAGATAATTTGTGGCATCAATAATATGATATGAGATATAATTGAGTTAGTGAATGTCAGGCTTACTACGGGATTCGGTGGCCTTACGCCTACCCATTCCTTAGTGCCGGTCACGGGCCCACAGATGGGGTCGTGACAAAAATAGTGAAAAATAACGTAACAATATTTGTAATACCCTATAATAAATAAAAATATTATTGTTATATAAAAAAAAACTTTCCTTTTTTTTTCCTCCCCCCCCCCCCTTTTTTCTTCTTCTTCTTCTTCCTTTCTTTCTCCATTTCCCCCGTCACTATCCAGCTCTTCTCCCCTATGTCTGTGCCAAACCAGCTCCCGTCACCGTCGTCGACCTTCCTTTCCCTCCCTCGCCGCCGCGACACTTCTCCTTCTTCCTTCCCCCTTGCTACCGACGTCAAGCGAGGAAGAGAAGGAGCTGTCGATGCTAGTTCAGGTGTTTGCCATCCCCCAATCACCTGTCCGATGTTGGAATCAAGCTCCTCACCGTTGAAAACCCCGATCCAAGCTTCCCCCGTCATTTTTTCATCGTCGGTAGCCTCGGTGAAGCCTCATCGGAGCAGTGGCTTTCGGGCCTCGATCTAGTGGTTTCAGGGAGTTTCCGACCAAAACTTTTGCGTTTTTAGACTCTCCACAACTCAAGCTTCGCGTAGGCGCTTCTAAATTCGAATTTCGACACTGTTGGCAGTACCAACTTTCGGACCCTGGTATTTTTTGAAAGCGCAGAATTTTGGATTTTCAGCTTGGTATAATTTTATTTGGACCTTAAAAATTATTTTATAATTTTAGAGAATATTATTGCTATTAATTATCAATTATAGACAATTTAATTTAATTAGATTTAATTAATTGTGACTTAAAAATAAATATTACAATTAATTGGTATGATTAAACATTGTGTTATTTTGTGGTAGATGTGGTTGTGTTGAATTAGTTTAAATACTAGAAAATTTTGTGTGGGTTGGTTGTTGAAATAAATATTATGTCGGACCGTCTCTGAGGTAATTGTGATCTGTGGTGTGTTGTGAAATCGGAAAAAATTATGTAGTTTTAGTGGCCAACTCCCGTTAATTAATTGCAGAATATTTGAAGTGTTTCTAGCAGATTCTGGACCCGTTATACGAGGGGTAAATATCCATATTTTAGAGGAGGCTCTGGCGAATTTCGGTAGAATTTCCAAGTATGAATTTTCTTAGGCAGTCTAATCGAAGAGTCTAGGCCTAGGAAAAATTAAAAATATCTTATTAATTGAGTATTTTCGTGAATAGATAATCTTCTCATCCAGCCAGCTCCACCCAAAGCGTAGGAGCAGATTGCAGAGCACGGCAGAATTGTGAGTTAAAGTCATATAATTAACCGTATCTTTGTCATATCTAAATTACATGCAATGTTAATTGATTAATAATTATTATAATTATTATTATCATTATTATGAGTTGTCACGATCCAAACTGTGGGCCTGTGACCGGCACTAGGGAATGGGTAGGCGTAAGGCCACCGATCCCGTAGTAAGCCTGACCATTTACTAACTCAAACAAATTGAATTTCAGACTCAGTCCAAAGTACTGATTCACAATTTATCTTAACCATTAAATTCTACATATTAAATTCGGTCTGCCAGTATAATTAGGCAAGACTCGAATTTACATAAAATTACAACCGATAAATCTATTATTTCTACTGTGGAGAATCTAAAATTTTACAAGTCAAGCATACCATAATCAATTACATCAACCTGATGAGGAAGGAGTCGGGTTGCTAGATAAGAACTGCAGAAAGACTAACAATCACTTGAAAAATAGTAAAAATTGAGACTGTCAGTCTCGAGAGTGAGTTAGAATCATATATCCAAAACCAATTACAAACACTTCAATAACACATTTATTTAATTTGAAATAAATATTAATTCATGCAAAAATAGACGTGTGATGCCATGCTTAAATAAAAATAACTTTCACATACTACGGGACGGAGCTTCAGCAGAACCTTAATCCCAATAGTAACATCTCGACTCTCTCATTCTAACAGAATTGGCGCCTAGAGAGCAAAGCTCGATCAGGGTCCTTAAATCCAGTTCAGTCACTTAATTATCACTAACACTCTTAGCCTTTCAGCTCTCTTACTCCAATAAGACTGGCGCTTAGAGAGCGAAGCTCGACCAAGATCTTTAACTCTAGTCTGGTCACTTAGGTTTCCAAATAAGCGGGCGCCCACAGAGCAATACTCGACTAGAGACCTTTACTCCGGCAAACTCACTCTACTCAGCCCAGAGAGCAATGCTGGACCTGGGCAAAGTCCTAATTTACCTTTAAAAAATTTAGAAACCTTTATCCCTTTATTTTTTGTCTCTGATTCATACCAATGCATCTCATCGATAGCATGTTCTACAACGGTCCCACCCTTAGTCAACACGACAACACAAAACCACAAAATAGTAAATGAAACATATATGAATAATGATTAAATAAATAATTAAAATATTAAATTATTTAATCAAAACTATCACATAAAATCTTAGCATGACAGGTGAACAAATATATGACTTTAACTCACAGATTTGACGACCTCTTAACTTTGCTCTGATGCCTCAGGTGGAGCGAGCCGAACTGACGGATTATCTAATCGCGGAAAATAACTTAATCAGTAACATTAAAATATTTGACAATTAATCCTAGGTCTAGACTCCTAGGTCTAACTGTCTAAGAATCTCGACTCAGAAGAATTCTACCGAAAATCCGGCAGAACCTCCCCTAAACACGGACGTTTACCCTCCGTAAAACGGGTTTAGGACCTGCCAGAAACACTTCAAATATTTCAATAATCTATTTTAACGGCAGTTGGGTCACCAAGACTTCATTATTTTTTCTGACTTCACCACGCATCACAAATCACGACTAATGGCAAACAATCCGACAAACTATTTATTTTAACTAACAATGTTTCTAATGCTCAACACATTTTAATAAACACATAAAATTTACCAATAAATTCTAGAATCAACGGACTAGAGAATTACCGAGACGCTTGATCACTCAGTCGACTCACCTCTAGCCACTGAAGTCCGATCGACGATCCGAATGCACCAACGAACTCGAAATGACGCGATGATGACGATCTCCGCTTCTGATCTTCTGATCTGACCCCGATCATCCAAAGAGATTTACTGACGATCTCAGCCATCGATTTTCAAACGGAGAGTTTGGATAAGCCCTTCGATCACCCATCCCTCGCCGGAGCTCGCCAGAAAGCTAGAAAACATCGGTTGCCCCAACTCTTTTCACCTTGCCGGATCTTGCAATTTCGGGAGCCTTAAAGGGAGCTGATGGGCAAAGAAGAAAGCTCGTTGGTTGCTGGTCATTTTGAGACGAGAACCACCCGAATTGGTCACCTGAAACACCTTCTACAGCGGTGAGAAGTTGCGGTCGTCCTCCGCATGCTCGTCATCAATTCGCCCACTCCGTGACCGACACAAATCCCACTGCCATGGATGCTGACCCCCAGCTCCCCCGACATCTCCTCCTTCTTCCTTCTTTTCTTCTTTTATTTTCTTTCATTCATTATCGACATTAGGTCCCTCAACTTTTCTTCTTCACCATTTAGTCCATCACTTTTTTAATTACTAATAATTTCGTCCTGCAAAATCTCCAATTAACCCTTAAACTTTTCGTTAGCTTTTCAATTAAGCCCCTAACTATTTAATTTGGGCCAAAAATAGAATTATTGAAAATGTATACTTACTTATTTACCTTTGCTTTTAAATATAAAAATTACCAAAAAGCCCTTGCCGACATATTAAATTACAAAAATACCAAACATACAAATTTTCATTAAAACTCCATATTAATAAAATTATACTTTTAATCCTTATTCCAAATTAAATTTCTAATTTAATTCTAACACACAATTAATTAATTAATTAATCAATTTGCTAAATATTTTCAATTAAAATTAACACCATTTACTAATTAAAATTTATCATTCCCCGATAATTATTTTATAAAAATATTATTTACTCATTCTTTCATAACCCTCAAATATAGAATTTTAATTCATATATTCATTTTGGAAAAAATTAAATGACTAAAAAAATATATAATTTATTTCCCAAGGAATTTAAATAAATTTATTTTCATTTATTAATTAAATGACTAAAAATAACTCCTTTATTTGTCTAGCATTAAAATTCCATTTAAATCATTTCAATTTAAACCAAATAAAATAAAATAAAATTAATTTAAATAAAAACTCATTTATTAATTATTACTAATATTATTATTATTATTATTATTAAAGGAAAATTTCGGGTATTACATGAGTAATTTCATTTGATTGATAATTATCACAAATATTATTAGCATTATTATTAGTAAATTTATTTTTATTATTATTAATATCATATTTAATGTTATTTTAATACTATTATTATTATTGCATATAAATTTGCATGTTTGCTACACCCGAGACTACTAAATTTCAATTCTCAATATGTTATTAAATAAATTGTATTTACTTATGATTATACTATTTATAACTATTATATATGTTATGATTGTGACATTGGGATAAGGCGACAGTAAAACATGCCACCTGTTGGGTTGCATCAGGATTGCGTACCCGCCGGTAATAATTAGAGACTGGTAGTAAAGGTTATTTTTAGATTTTCTCCTGGTCGAGTATAACTCTCTGGGCTGTGAAAGTTTGACTGCCGGAAGAAGGTCCCTGGTCGAGTGTTGCTCTCTGGACGCCGGCTTATTTGTGAATCAAGTGTCCAAGTTGGATTTAAGGACCCTGGTTGAGCTTCGCTCTCTGGGTGCTAGACCTATTGGAATAAGAGAGCCAAAAGGCTACTAGTATTATGATTAGGGTTCTGCTGAGGCACTCGTCCTATAAGTATTTCAATTGTATTTTCTTTCTGAATTATGGCATGACATGTATTTTAATATAATATGACATGATATCCTAATTTAATAAATGTTATATTGAAGAGACTGTAATTGTTTTAGGATTATATGATTTTAACTCACTCTCGAGGCTGACGGTCTCAATTTAAATTTTTCAGGTGACAGTTAGATTCTTTGCCGTCCTGCGTTTGACAACCCGACTTTCTTCTCCATCGGGCCTATTGTAATTAATTTATACTTTCATATTTTTAATTATTTAAAATTCTAGACTCTTCGCAGTAGTATATCTGACATGTTGTGTTTGATCTGGTCTGTAACAAATTGTGGAATATTGTAAATGTCCAGTTAGAGATTTGTGAATGGCATAAAAGACTGGTTTAATATTATGTTTTAATATGCATATTTGAAATGGCGATTAGTAAGGCTTACTACGGGTCTTGGTGACTCTAAGTCTATCCATTCCCTAGTGCCGGTCATTGGGCCCACAGATAGGATCGTGACAATATTAATAATAAGGATGGTGATAATAATAAAAAATTAAAACTGATAATAATACTAATAATGATAATGATAATTAATTAAATAATATTACAATAAATGATGACATGGCACATGCACTATAGATTATATGACTTTAACTCACAGTTCTGCCGAATTTTCTCTAGCTGCTCCTACACCTTTGGCGGAGCTGGCTAAACCGTTGGATTATCTATTCACGGAAATAATTAAATTAATAATATATTTCATAATTAATCATAGACTTAGACTCCTAAAATTAGACTGTGTAAAAATCCCGACTTGAAAATTATATCGAAAGATTTGGCAGACTCTCCTCTGTAATGCGAACGTTTACTCCTCATATAATAGGTTCATAACCTGCTAAAAATACTTCTAATAATCATTGAACATTTAACAGGAGTCAGGTCAACTATAGCTGCATTATTTTTCTGACTCCGCAACACTCCAGAATCCAAAAATAATAATAATCAATCCAACATAAATATTTATTCCACAACCAACTCACATAATTTTTCGATATATAATTTAATTATTTCCGGTGACAATTATCATAAAATCGAATACTAATTAATTATACTAATTAATTTTTAATATTTATAATTAAACTATTAATTAATTAAATTAAATTAAATAATCAAATAATAAATTTAATATTTTCTGATAATTTTTAAATAGTTTTTAATACGAAGCAAAAAATCTGAAATTTTTTACCCGGAAACAATCGGGGTACGAAAGTTGGTATAATGAATAGTGTTGAAATTCGAATTTGGAAGCGCCTTTGCAAAGCTTTAACATGCATGGAGTCCAAATATACCAAAACTGCAGCCTAATTCTCGTTGGAAAATGTCAGATCGAGGTGGAGAAGAATCTACTCCGGTGAGACTTGGACGAGCTGGATAGCGGTTGCTCGACGGCAAGGAGGGGCTGTCCTAAGATTTTGGAGGATGAGGAAGCCATTTTTGGGATCAGTTTGGCTGGAAAATGCTGACAAGTGGCTGGTTTAGCACAGGCAACGAGGAGGCCAGCAACTCCTTCCTCAAAAGTCGACTTTTCTGGTGAGAAAGAAAGAGAGAGGACGGCGCTGGCAAGGAAAAAGGAAAAGGAGGAAGTAGGGAGGCTAGGTGGTGGTGCATGTGACTGAAAATGGTGAAAAATGGAGAGGAAGAGGGGTGGTGGCCTCGTGGTGAGGAGGGAAGAAAAGGGAAAATGTGGGTCTCTTTTTACTTATGGACCCAAAAGCTAATTGCCAAATAAATGAAAAATGCTCATTAACCCTTCCTTTAAACTATTAATGCTATAGTACCCCATTTCTAATTGTTTTATTCATTTTTCATTTCATTTCCATTTTTTTCTTTTATTATCATTAACATATATATATATATTAACCAATGAACACTAGCTTTAGACTTATAATAAAAATAATCATAAATTATAGAAAAAAAATAATCAATAATTAATGTAGATTAAAAATTCAAGTTTAATAGAAAAATAAGCATTTTAAATAAGGTTAATTTAAATAAAATTTAATTCATTTATTTAAAATTATAAAACTAAATTTAAAATTCACCAAAATTAATATAATATAATTATTTAATAATTTTAAATTAAATAGTACTTATATAAGTTTGGTATTTCCATTTCAATCAAGCAGCAGATGGAGAAATCATCCTTACCTGTATATTCAAAGTCAAATGGTGGGATAAATTTAACCACCAAGATAAATTATCTCTAAAATCAGTCCAAAACTTCCTTTCAAAAATGTAACACCCGGAATTTTTATATATTTAATAATGAGTTTTTATTTAAGTTAATTTTAGCTTTATTTTTATTCAAGTAAACTATTTGAGAAATGATTATATTTTGGAAGAAATTATAAAGGATGTTTTTATAAAAGAATTTTGGGAAAATTGGTATTATAATTGATTAGTAGTATTAAATTTTAAGTTGGAAATTGATTATTTAATTTAATTGTGTGTAGGATTTAATTGGAAATTTATTTTGGAATAAGGATTGAAAGTATAATTTTGTTTTTGTGAGGGTTTAATGGAAATTTGTGAGCAGGGGTATTTTTGTAATTGTGTATTTTCAATAATTCGGATTTGGCCCAAATTAAATAGTTAAGGGCTTAATTGAAAGGCTAAAAAGAAGTTTGGGGGTTAAATTGGAATTCTGCGGGATGAAATTGTAAGTAATTAAGAAAGTTGAGGGACCAAATTGTAATAAGGAAAAGTTCAGGGGTCAAATGTCGATATTGAAAGGAATGGAAGTCGGGGAAGGAAGAGAGGAAGAGAGAGAGAGAGAGAGAGAGCCGAAGAAGAAGGAGGAGCTGCGGTGGCGTGCGTCGTCGGGCCGGCAAGTGTCTTGAAATGGCCGTGGGCTGACGTCAGCCGGCATGAGGAGGAAGATGGCGAAGCTTCTTCTTGGCGTTCCGGCGTCGATGGTCGATCTTGGTGCCGATCGACTCCTCCGGCCTCGGCTTTGTTTTGGCGGCAGTGTCGATGGTGGCCGGAATCGGAGATTCACGGTGGAGAGAGAAAATGGTGGCGGTAAGGCCGTTTTTGGGCTTTTCCGGCGAGATCCGTGGAGGAGGGATGATCGGAGGACATATCCCGACTCTCCTCTGCTTCGCGATGGCACTGATTTCGTGGGCGATCGGGCTTCGTTTGTGAATCGACGGTCGAGATCGTCCGCAAATCTCTCCGGATGATCGGGTGTCGGATCGGAAAATCGGGCGAGGGATCGCCATCGCCGTCGTTGTGAGTCCGATGGTGTGTTCGGATCGTCGATCGGACCGGA
Organism: Ricinus communis; assembly: GCF_019578655.1. Taxonomy (NCBI): domain Eukaryota; kingdom Viridiplantae; phylum Streptophyta; class Magnoliopsida; order Malpighiales; family Euphorbiaceae; genus Ricinus; species Ricinus communis. Next base: position 14,302,795 of record NC_063259.1, on the reverse strand, counting down.
AGCGAGTCGGCCGATCGAGCGTCTCGGTAATTTTCTTTGGCCCGTTATTTTTAGAAATCCTTGGTTTAATTTGTGTCTATGGTTTATATTGTGTACTTGATGATATTTGTGAGTCATAAATATTTGTCCTCGGTTAGCTGCCATAGTCGTGTTTTTGTGCTGTGTGGCGGAGTCGGGAAATAGTGAAGTTTGGGGACCCGACTCCCGTTGTTTTAATTGTTAGTTATTTGGAGTGTTTTTCTGGCAGGTCCTGGACCCGTTTTTACGGGGGGTAATGTTCGTGTTGTAGGGGAGGTTCACCGAATTTCGTGAGTTCCCGAGTCGAGATTCTTAGACAGTCAGTTCTAGGAGTCTAGACCTAGGGTCTATTGTAATTGTTCCATCGTTTTGATAAATTGTTTTCCGTGATTAGATGATCTGTCTGTTCGGCTCGCTCCTACCGAGGCACCTAAGCTGAGCTAGGAGGTCGCCAAACCTGTGAGTTAAAGTCATATATCGCTTACGCACGTGTCATGCATAAAATTTGATTTGCTACTGTGAATATTTATTTGCAATTTCAATTTTTCATTCAATTATTATTATTATCATTTGCATGATGCTTTTAATTACTATTTAAATATGTTTTTCCTTTATTACCAATTTTAATATTGCATGATGACTCAGGATGGGACGGCAGTAGAACATAGGAGTTGGATGAGTGTCCAATATAATATGAGAGAGATAAGAAAAGGGTAAAGAGGTAAAAATTTTGAGAAAGAAAGATTAGGACCTGCCCTGGTCGAGCATCGCTCTCTGGGCTTAGTAGAGTGTGGTTGCCGGAGTAAAGGTCCCTAGTCGAGCATTGCTCTCGGGGCACCGGCTTATTTGGATATTTAATTGACCAGACTGGAGGTAAGGTCCCTGGTCGAGCATTGCTCTCGGGGCGCCAGTCTTATTGGATTAAGAGAGCCGAATGGCTACTAGATTTCTTATTTGGATATTTAAGTGACCAGACTGGAGGTAAGGTCCCTGGTCGAGCATTGCTCTCGGGGCGCCAGTCTTATTGGATAAGAGAGCCAAAAGGCTAAGGCTGAGAGTTAAGTGACCGGACTGGAGGTAAGGTCCCTGGTCGAGCTTTGCTCTCTGGGCGCCAGTCCTGTTGGAATGAGAGGTTTGAGATGATAGAGTTGAGGTTAGTTGAGACATAAGTGTTGAAATAATCGAGATTTTAGAGTTGGGATTAGAGTTCTACTGAAGTACTCTGTCCCGTTGCATGTGGAATAAATTTTGTTTAAGCATGGCATGACACTTATGTTTTAACATGACACGTATGGTTCGCGTGATTTATTAATTATTTTAAAATTAAATAAGGTGACATTGAGATATTTGAAACTGTTTTAGATATATGATTTTAACTCACTCTAGACCGAGTCTCCATTTATTTTTTCGGATTCGTATTTGTTAGTTCTCTCGCGACTCTTATTCAAGAATCTGACTCCTTCATCATCGGGTGATGTATTTGATTTGGTATGTAAATTGGTAAATCTTAGATTCTCCGCAGTAGTAATAGTAAATGTATCAGTTGTAAATTTTTCTGAACTTCGGGTCTCGCCTAGTTTTTCTGGCAGACCGAAGTATTTATGTAAAATGTAGCATTTAAGATAATTTGTGGCTTTATTAATATTAATTTGAGATGAGATTTGTTTAAATCAGTGAGTGTCAGGCTTACTACGGGTTTCGGTGGCCTTAAGCCTACCCATTCCCTAGTGCTGGTCACGGGCCCACGGGTGGGGTCGTGACAAAAAATAGCTTCTTGCCACCTCCAAAAGAGCAAACCACTTTCTTGGCACAGAAGTCCTTCATAATTCCAAAGCTAGCAGCAGCCCAGATAGAAGAGGATTTCTTACAGTTGATCAAACAATTGTCAAAAACCGCTTCTTCCAAAGGAAAATCAAAAGCTTCATCTTCCTCTTCCAGCACCAGCTCGGCAGCAATAGACCTAGATGGTGACTCAAATGAAGATGACTGTTTTGGGATTTTCAAGCCCATTAAATGACATCTCTGCAAAGCCCGTGGGTTGAAAACCAGAAATGGCAGCCCAAAAATATTTTATAATGGGCCAAAAGGCCCAATGAAAAAAAAAGAAAAGAAAAAAGACAAAAGAAAAACAAATGATTCTTTTTCAAAGCATGGCCGACAGCTTTCTCAAAAGACGTAAATCATCTTACTTCATTATCACAAGACTACAAGAACAAGTGGAGCCTTCTTTATTCCACGAAGAAGAGCATCCAAAGCTTCAATGAGAGCATCCAAAGCTTGAAGACCTCTATATATAGAGTAGTTCCTCTTAGAAGAAGGCAGACTGAAAAATACAAAGAAGAACCTCTTGTATTCTTCAAGTCGCACAAAGAAAAAGAAATATAGTAAGAAAATAGAGAAAATAGAGTGAGAGAGATAGTGAGAGAAACACTTTCCCTCTTGTATTTTTTTCTTTCTCTTGTAAGTTATATTTCTCTAGTTTAAAGCTTTCAAAGTTACATTCAAAGTTTGTATATTTGTTTCAAAGTTTATGTTCAAAGTTTGTGATTATCAATAAAGTTTATCTTCTTTATCTACCTTTTAAGATTTAATAAGCGTATGCTCTGTGCTTGCCTCGTCTGAGGATCCTGCACACCAGAAACTTGTTGATATGTTTCTGTTTTTCTCAAATCATGGTATCAGAGCCAATTGGGTTCCGGGAAAGAAGCATCATCTGCATAAAGAAGATTTTAAACTCATTTTAATCTGCATCATATCACTGATAAACAAGCACTGTTCATTTATGCACAGTAGTAAGTCCTGTCTGGTGTAAGGGCAGTAAATCTGGTGGCTTGGTTCATGTTTGTTTAGAAAGTAATTTTGGTTTATTTTAAAATGAATTTAGAACCATTTTTCTGTAGATCTTCTTCTTTTTCAAACTCTTCTATCTTTGAATCCTCAAGGTACAAAAGTTTAGTAAATAGTGAAGAGATCACTATTGAAGATTTTACAAAGCATATTGATGATTGGGAAATACCCATAGTTCAAAAAAAACAAATTTATGAGTATTCAAAGTTTCCTCTTTTCAAAACTGATTTTACTATCAAAACTGAAGAAAGAGATATTCAGATTTCAAAGCCTTTTGAAGAAATTTATCTTTTAAATCCAAAGACCCTCCAAAAGCATAAATAAAAATATTATAAGTATATCCATATAGGCCTTATCTAGGTAGGAATAAAGCCCCTTACCAGAGAAGGTTTAGATACTTCCATCTTAGCAGTCCTTAGAGATGCTAGGTTTATAAATTTTTATGATTCTTTATTAGGTACTGTTGAGTCGAGCCTCAATAAAAGATCAATTTCTTTCAATTGTTTTCCAAACATTACAATTTCATTAAATGATAAAAATGTTTTAAAGAGCATTGTTCTTCAAATAAAGACACATAACTACAAAATGCTTGAAGGATCTATTCCGATAGCATTGATTTTCAAAATACATTACAAAGCCATGATTTCTGCTTTTGGTTCAAAACACAAGCTCCATTCACCAAAATGAGAAACCTTATTCCTACAAACAGTTCTCTCCAAATCCAACGCAACAATTCCAAAAACCATTCAATGGAAAGACATCACTCTTCCAGAAGAATGGATCCTTGAAGGTGCAACCCAACCTGAATCTCCAAAGCAAACAGACCCAAATACAAATCTTAAAAATATAACCCAATTCCCAGATGGAAAAGTAAAGCTTACATTCAACAGGAAATCAACATCTTCTAGATTTTCTGATGATGATTCTTCAACATCGACCATAGATATTGGAACGGTATCAAAAATACCTTCTATTATTTATGCTCCTTACAAAGAACCAACTCCATCTCAAACACAACCCCGATTTTCAACATCTGATTTACCAAATACAAACAATATACTTTAGAATGTTGATTACCAAAGCAATATCCCCAGACCAATCTACAATGAACCAAAGAAAGATAATGACGATATAGAGATCGTCTCTACCCCCTCTTCACCATCACCATCTGCCATAACACAAAATCTAGAAGCAGAAATCAACATAATTTTAAAAGATTTTCAAATTGATAAAAAGATTTTACATGAAGATTTCTATTCAAAGAAAAACCATTCTAAAAAACTTCGATTTTTTAAGAATTTTTTACAAGAAAAAGACAGTATTCAAGAAAGATACTATCAATTTTGTATTCAAAACAAAGTCCAAATCAAAGTTTTTGATTGGTTTCAAATTTATTGTAAAGAAAATGGTATTCTTTATCCTTTCAAAGAAAAGATCATTAGGCCTGTCACGGTGAGAAACAAGGCTCCAGAGTGGAAGGTCGGAGAAAACCTAACCATCCAGTCTGAACATCCTCCCCTTAGGAAGATAACCATTCCTTATGGAGAGAATGAGATAGAGGCTACACCTTACAAATTGGTAGGAGAAGATCTTGAGAAGAATGTCAAGAATATTGTTCAGCAGAACAATTTCTCAAATACCTATCTTAACACAATAGGAAAACAGCTTGTTAGGATAGAAAGCCAGATCCAAAAACCTCCTGTAGTCTACACCTCTCCAATCCCCAACACTGAACATCCAAAAGAGACTAGTCAGTCAGAAAAATTCAAAAATCCAGTCTTCAAACCCTACCAAATCTCAAAGCCTAGCCAAGACCAATTTCAAAGCAAATCGAGTTTGCTAGAGCGTCGAGAACAAATTTTAGCAAATTAGCCACTTCTGAGTATTCCAAAAACCTAGTACCAGATACTCCTCAAAGCAGTAGGAATATCAGTGCTATAGATCAAGCCCAATGCGATGAATTTAATGATTCAGAGCTTGAAAGTGCCATTGACAAACCCTCAAACATCAATAGATTGGGATGGCAAGCCCCTAGATTAGCCTGGCATACTCCTAGGAATACTGCTCCAGATCTAGGAATAGAAAATAGGAACAATATCCTAACCCAGTCTAGATTCAATGCCTCCTCCATCTATGAATGGAATATAGATGGAATGTCGGAATACAACATTCTTAGTCTCTTACAACAAATGACCATGGCAGCCAATGTCTACAAAACCCAAAGCAGTACCTCTGAAAGACAAGAATGCTGAGCTCCGTAGCAATCTAACTTGCAAAAAGCTTAGCAATTTCCAAGCCTACAAAGACACTTTCCTGACCAGAGTCATGCTTAGGGAAGATTCAAGCCAACCTTTCTGGAAAGAGAAATTCTTAGCTGGTTTACCTAAGATTTTAGGTGAAAGAGTTAGGAATACCATAAGAGAAGCCCATAATGGCCAGATCCCTTATAATTTCTACACTTATGGTGAATTAGTTAGCCTTACCCAGAAAGAAGGTCTAAAAATTTTCCATGACTTTAAACTCCAAAGACAACTCAAATGGGAAATGAAAAAGACTAGGCAAGAACTAGGAAGTTTTTGTAACCAGTTTGAGTATAACCCCATAGAGCCTTCCTCTACCTACAAAGGAAAATGCAAAGAAGATTTTTTCAAATCTTTTAAGAAAAAATTATTTTTCAAAAATAGAAAGACTCCCAAAAACAAGGAGAATTTCTACAAAAAGCCATCCTCTTCTAAATTTGCAAAAAAAAATTCCAAAAGAGATTTTAGTAAAATTACTTGCTATAAATGTGGCAAGAAAGGCCATGCTTCAAAGTATTGCAAGTTTTCCAAAAAACTCCATGAGCTTCAAATAGAAGAAGAAGTTTTAACAAAAATTTCTGCTCTTCTTATTGATTCCTCTGAATCAGAATTTTCGAATAGTGAGGAAGAATTTCAAATTGATGAAATCAAAACCTCATCCGATTATTCTGAGACAGATTTTGAAAGGATTTCAAAGAATATTAATATGCTTACTAGGCAACAAGAAGCCCTTCTTGAAACTGTCAATCATATTAATGATCCTCAAATCCAAAAACAGGTTTTGAAAGAAATTTTAAAAACTGAAACCATTGTCCCCTTTTCTAGTAAGAATACTTATGATCTTACTATGATATTGGATAAAGAGAAAAAGCTAAAAAACCCTCTTCCTACCGTTCAAGTACTTCAAAAAGAAATCAAAGCTATCAAAACAGAGCTCAAAGATTTGAAAGAAAAACAACAAAATGATTTTGTTTTGATCCAAAGTCTGATCCTCAAACAGAATAGTGATTCTGATTCTGAAGAGGAAAATGATTTTCAAAATCTTGAAGTTTCTGAAAGTGTTCCAGAAAACTTCATTAATGTTTTAAAGGAAATTACTTTAAGAAAATATTTGATTCAAATAAAGCTCATTTTCCCTGATGATTTCCAAATAGAAACCATCGCTTTATTTGATACAGGAGCAGACCTCAATTGTATCAATTATGAGCTGCTTCCTAAAAGGTATCATCAAGAAACTAAAGAAAGGCTTACTTCAGCCAATAGTTCAAAGATTAGGATTGCGGGAAAAACTGAAGCTGCAATTCTAAATAATAATATTGCTTTAAAAAATGTTTTTATTCTTACAAAAGATCTCCAGCAAACAGTTATTTTGGGAACTCCCTTTATCAATTTAATTACTCCTTTCAAACTAGCTACTGCTGGTATTATTTTTAAAGCTAAAGATTTAAAGATTGTTTTTTCTTTTATAGAAAAACCCAAAAAAAGAAATCTCAATCTCATTAAAGGCCACTCAATTTATAATTTTGAGATAAATGCTTTGATCAAAGGAAAACAAACCCAGCTTTCTCATTTGAAACAAGATATGGGTTTGAAAAGAATCCAAGATCAAATGCAAAATGATTCTGTCCAAACAAAAATCTCTGATTTGCAAAAGAAGATTAAAAATGAAGTTTGTTCTGATCTTCCCAATGCTTTTTGGAAAAGAAAACAACATATGGTAGATTTACCATATGAAAAAGATTTTTCTGATAAACAAATCCCTACCAAAGCCAGACCCATCCAAATGAATGAAACCCTAGAAAGCCATTATAGATTAGAGATCAAAGACCTAGAGTAGAAAGGTTTGATTTTCAAGTCTAGATCCCCCTGGTCATGTGCAGCTTTCTATGTCAATAAAAATAGTGAGATAGAAAGAGGAACACCTAGGTTGGTGATCAATTACAAGCCTTTGAATAAAGTCCTAAAGTGGATTAGGTATCTAATTCCAAACAAAAAGGATCTTTTTCAAAAGCTTCATTTTACTTTTATTTTTTCAAAGTTTGATATGAAATTAGGATTTTGGCAAATCCAGATTCATCCAAAAGACAGATACAAAACTGCTTTCACAGTTCCATTTGGCCAGTACGAATGGAATGTAATGCCCTTCGGATTGAAAAATGCCCCTTCTGAATTTCAAAAAATCATGAATGACATTTTTAATCCTTATTCAAAGTTTTACATTGTCTACATTGATGATGTGTTGATATTTTCAAATTCCATAGAGCAACATTTCAAACACTTGGAGACATTTTTCTATGTTATTAAGAAAAGTGGTTTAGTAGTTTCAAAATCCAAGATATCTTTATTTCAAACAAAAATTAGATTTCTTGGACACTATATCCCCCGGGGAATTATTACCCCAATTGAAAGGTCTCTAGCATTCACTTTAAAGTTTTCAGACAAAATTTTGGAAAAAACACAATTACAAATATTTCTTGGTAGTTTAAATTATGTTATGGATTTTTATCCAAATTTGAACTGTCTTGCAAAGCCCCTTCATGATAGGTTAAAGAAAAACCCCCCTGCATGGACAGAAGAGCATACAAAAATTGTCCAAAGCATAAAAAAAATAAGTTTCAGAAATACCATATTTGCACCTAGCTGATCCATCTGCATTCAAAATTGTTGAAACTGATGCATCAAATCTAGGATATGGTGGGATTCTTAAGCAAGTTCAAAACAACAAAGAATGTATTGTCCAGTTTACTTCTGCACACTGGAATGATACACAAAAGAATTACTCAACTATCAAAAAAGAAATTCTTTCGATAGTTTTGTGTATTTCAAAATTTCAAAGCGATCTTTTAAACCAAAAATTTCTTTTAAGGATTGATTACAAATCTGCTAAAGAAGTTTTACAAAAAGATGTCCAAAATATAGCTTCCAAATAAATTTTTGCCAGATGGCAAGCTATTCTTTCTGTTTTTGACTTTGAAATCGAATACATAAGAGGAGATTCGAATTCAATTCCAGACTTTCTAACTAGAGAGTTTCTTCAAAAACAGGAGTGAAAAATGCCGAGAAAATCAAAATCAAAAGAAGAAAAATCGACAGCAAGTTCAAAGCCTATCCAAAGTCCAAAGAACGAAATTTTGCCTTCTTCTTCAAAGCCCATCAGAACCTGGACCGAAATCATCCAGGAAGAAATTGATCAAAGCAAAACTGATCCGGCCCAACAACAAGTCCAAATCCAGGAATGGCTTGCACAGCAAGACCCTGAATTCCTTAAAAGGGTTGAAGAATATTCAAAGCAAGTGGTACAATTTCAACCAGAAGCATCTCCAAAGTCATCCTCCTCCTCCAACAAGGGTAAAGGTATACTCTCTATCCCTTTTTCAAAAACTGAGATAGAAATTTTCCCTCAAAACCTATCTCAGAGTTTTAAAAGCATTTCAAAGCCCAACTCTCAAGAAATAGTTTTGTCATAAACAAAACGTTTTAAATCCAACGAATATATAGAAAAACAGAATTTTCAAAACATTTTAACTGTTGAGGAAGGATTCTGTACAGAAAGCCCCTCAAAACTGATTTCAAAGATTTTCCCCCCAGGATGGTATTTCAAGCCCTGGAATATTTCAAAGCCTCAATCCTATTACCAGTTTATCCTTGAGATAACTGGTTCTGCAAAATTCAAACATTTCAAAAAACACAAAGACCATAAAGACCCTGCATATTCTACATGCACCATATAAAGAATCCTTCACCATACAGATTGGGGAATGGATTTACACTCTTCAAGATCTTTTCCAACTTCCCTTCAAAGAACCTACCCTTCAAACCTCAATACTTCCTTCAACTATTGGGATTACCAACAAGCTTGGTTCAATACCTTTCTTCTCCAAAACGAAGGACAAAGCCATTCTTGGCTTTTCTACTTCGATACAAGCTCAATCCAAACTTCAAAAATCCCCTATTGGTTTAAACAATGGTGGAATTATTATGGCAATGTTCCTGAGACCATAATTCCAGAAGTTCTACCTCTGTTTAACCTCTTCAAAACCCACTACAAGCCAAACAAAATAGAAAGACGTTTTCCCCCGTTACTTCTATTTTGTTCAAACTATTTTCTCCCCTGGGTATGTGTTTGTTATTTTCATTTCAATCAAGCAGCAGATGGAGAAATCATCCTTACCCGTAGATTCAAAGTCAAATGGTGGGATAAATTTAACCACCAAGATAAATTATCTCTAAAATCAGTCCAAAACTTCCTTTCAAAAAAGAGCTTCTTGCCACCTCCAAAAGAGCAAACCACTTTCTTGGCACAGAAGTCCTTCATAATTCCAAAGCTAGCAGCAGCCCAGACAGAAGAGGATTTCTTACAATTGATCAAACAATTTTCAGAAACCGCTTCTTCCAAAGGAAAATCAAAAGCTTCATCTTCCTCTTCCAGCACCAGCTCGGCAGCAATAGACCTAGATGGTGACTCAAATGAAGATGACTGTTTTGGAATTTCCAAGCCCATTAAATGACATCTCTACAAAGCCCGTGGGTTGAAAACTAGAAATGGCAGCCCAAAAATATTTTGTAATGGGCCAAAAGGCCCAATGAAAAAAAAAGAAAAGAAAAAAGACAAAAGAAAAGCAAATGATTCTTTTTCAAAGCATGGCCGACAGCTTTCTCAAAAGACGTAAAGCATCTTACTTCATTATCACAAGACTACAAGCATTATCACAAGACTACAAGAACAAGTGGAGCCCTCTTTATTCCACGAAGAAGAGCATCCAAAGTTTCAATGAGAGCATTCAAAGCTTGAAGACCTCTATATATAGAGGAGTTCCTCTTAGAAGAAGGCAGACTGAAAAATACGAAGAAGAACCTCTTGTATTCTTCAAGTCGCACAAAGAAGAAGAAATATAGTGAGAAAAGAGAGAAAATAGAGTGAGATGGATAGTGAGAGAAACACTTTCCCTCTTATATTTTTTTCTTTCTCTTGTAAGTTATATTTCTCTAGTTTAAAGCTTTCAAAGTTACATTCAAAGTTTATATATTTGTTTCAAAGTTTATGTTCAAAGTTTGTGATTATCAATGAAGTTTATCTTCTTTATCTACCTTTTAAGATTTAACAAGCGTATGCTCTGTGCTTGCCTCATCTGAGGATCCTGCACACCAGAAACTTGTTGATCTGTTTCTGTTTTTCTCAAATCTTGGTATCAGAGCCAATTGGGTTCCGGGAAAGAAGCATCATCTGCATAAAGAAGATTTTAAACTCATTTTAATCTGCATCATATCACTGATAAACAAGCACTGTTCATTTATGCATAGTAGTAAGTCCTGTCTGGTGTAAGGGCAGTAAATCTGGTGGCTTGGTTCATGTTTGTTTAGAAAAGTAATTTTGGTTTATTTTAAAATGAATTTAGAACCATTTTTCTGTAGATCTTCTTCTTTTTCAAACTCTTCTACCTCTGAATCCTCAAGGTACAATGGTTTATTAAATAGTGAAGAGATCACTATTGAAGATTTTACAAAGCATATTGATGATTGGAAAATACCCATAGTTCAAAAGAAACAAATTTATGAGTATTCAAAGTTTCCTCTTTTCAAAACTGATTTTACTATCAAAACTGAAGAAAGAGATATTCAGATTTCAAAGCCTTTTGAAGAAATTTATCTTTTAAATCCAAAGACCCTCCAGAAGCATAAAGAAAAAGATTATAAGTATATCCATATAGGCCTTATCCAGGTAGGAATAAAGCCCCTTACCAGAGAAGGTTTAGATACTTCCATCTTAGCAGTCCTTAGAGATGCTAGGTTTATAAATTTTTATGATTCTTTATTAGGTACTGTTGAGTCGAGCCTCAATAAAGTACCAATTTCTTTCAATTGTTTTCCAAACATTACAATTTCATTAAATGATAAAAATATTTTAAAGAGCATTGTTCTTCAAATAAAGACACATAACTACAAAATGCTTGAAGGATCTATTCCGATAGCATTGATTTTCAAAATACATTACAAAGGCATGATTTCTGCTTTTGGTTCAAAACACAAGCTCCATTCACCAAAAGGAGAAACCTTATTCCTACAAACAGTTCTCTCCAAATCCAACGCAACAATTCGAAAAACCAATCAATGGAAAGACATCACTCTTCCAGAAGAATGGATCCTTGAAGGTGCAACCCAACCTGAATCCCCAAAGCAAACAGAACCAAATATAAATCTAAAAAATATAACCCAATTCCCAGATGGAAAAGTAAAGCTTACATTCAACAGGAAATTAACATCTTCTAGATTTTCTGATGATGATTCTTCAACATCGACCATAGATATTGGAACGGTATCAAAAATACCTTCTATTATTTATGCTCCTTATAAAGAACCAACTCCATCTCAAACACAACCCCGATTTTCAACATCTGATTTACCAAATACAAACAATATACTTTAGAATGTTGATTACCAAAGCAATATCCCCAGACCAGCCTACAATGAACCAAAGAAAGATAATGACGATATAGAGATCGTCTCTACCCCCTCTTCACCATCACCATCTGCCATAACACAAAATCTAGAAGCAGAAATCAACATGATTTTAAAAGATTTTCAAATTGATAAAAAGCTTTTACATGAAGATTTCTATTCAAAGAAAAACCATTCTAAAAAACTTTGATTTTTTAAGAATTTTTTACAAGAAAGAGACAGTATTCAAGAAAGATACTATCAATTTTGCATTCAAAACAAAGTCCAAATCAAATTTTTTGAATGTTTTCAAATTTATTGCAAAGAAAATGGTATTCTTTATCCTTTCAAAAAAAAGATCATTAGGCCTGTCACGGTGAGAAACAAGGCTCCAGAGTGGAAGGTCGGACAAAACCTAACCATCCAGTCTGAACATCCTCCCCTTAGGAAGATAACCATTCCTTATGTAGAGAATGAGATAGAGGCTACACCTTACAAATTGGTAGGAGAAGATCTTGAGAAGAATGTCAAGAATATTGTTCAGTAGAATAATTTTTCAAATACCTATCTTAACACAATAGGAAAACAGCTTGTTAGGATAGAAAGCCAGATCCAAAAACCTCCTGTAGTCTACACCTCTCCAATCCCCAACACTGAACATCCAAAAGAGACTAGTCAGTCAGAAAAATTCAAAAATCCAGTCTTCAAACCCTACCAAATCTCAAAGCCTAGCCAAGACCAATTTCAAAAGCAAACTGAGTTTGCTAGAAGCGATCGAGAACGACAGCAAATTAGCCACTTCTGAGTATTCCAAAAACCTAGTACCAGATACTCCTCAAAGCAGTAGGAATATCAGTGCTATAGATCAAGCCCAATGCGATGAATTTAATGATTCAGAGCTTGAAAGTGCCATTGACAAACCCTCCAACATCAATAGATTGGGATGGCAAGCCCCTAGATTAGCCTGGCATACTCCTAGGAATACTGCTCCAGATCTAGGAATAGAAAATAGGAACAATATCCTAACCCAGTCTAGATTCAATGCCTCCTCCGTCTATGAATGGAATATAGATGGAATGTCGGAATACAACATTCTTAGTCTCTTACAACAAATGACCATGGCAGCCAATGTCTACAAAACCCAAAGCAGTACCTCTGAAAGACAAGAATGCTGAGCTCCGTAGCAATCTAACTTGCAAAAAGCTTAGCAATTTCCAAGCCTACAAAGACACTTTCCTGACCAGAGTCATGCTTAGGGAAGATTCAAGCCAACCTTTCTGGAAAGAGAAATTCTTAGCTGGTTTACCTAAGATTTTAGGTGAAAGAGTTAGGAATACCATAAGAGAAGCCCATAATGGCCAGATCCCTTATAATTTCTACACTTATGGTGAATTAGTTAGCCTTACCCAGAAAGAAGGTCTAAAAATTTTCCATGACCTTAAACTCCAAAGACAACTCAAATAGGAAATGAAAAAGACTAGGCAAGAACTAGGAAGTTTTTGTAACCAGTTTGAGTATAACCCCATATTACGGGAAAAACTGAAGCTGCAATTCTAAATAATAATATTGCTTTAAAAAATATTTTTATTCTTACAAAAGATCTTCAGCAAACAGTTATTTTGGGAACTCCCTTTATCAATTTAATTACTCCTTTCAAACTAACTACTGCTGGTATTATTTTTAAAGCTAAAGATTCAAAGATTATTTTTCCTTTTATAGAAAAATCCAAAAAGAGAAATCTCAATCTCATTAAAGGCCACTCAATTTATAATTTTGAGATAAATGCTTTGATCAAAGGAAAACAAACCCAGCTTTCTCATTTGAAACAAGATATGGGTTTGAAAAGAATCCAAGATCAAATGCAAAATGATTCTGTCCAAAGAAAAATCTTTGATTTGCAAAAGAAGATTGAAAATGAAGTTTGTTCTGATCTTCCCAATGCTTTTTGCAAAAGAAAACAACATATGGTAGATTTACTATATGAAAAAGATTTTTCTGATAAACAAATCCCTACCAAAGCCAGACCCATCCAAATGAATGAAACCCTAGAAAGCCATTATAGATTAGAGATCAAAGACCTAGAGTAGAAAGGTTTGATTTCCAAGTCTAGATCCCCCTAGTCATGTGCAGTTTTCTATGTCAATAAAAATAGTGAGATAGAAAGAGGAACACCTAGGTTGGTGATCAATTACAAGCCTTTGAATAAAGCCCTAAAGTGGATTAGGTATCCAATTCCAAACAAAAAGGATCTTCTTCAAAAGCTTCATTCTGCTTTTTTTTTTCAAAGTTTGATATGAAATTAGGATTTTGGCAAATCCAGATTCATCCAAAAGACAGATACAAAACTGCTTTCACAGTTCCATTTGGCTAGTACGAATGGAATGTAATGCCCTTCGGATTGAAAAATGCCCCTTCTGAATTTTAAAAAATCATGAATGACATTTTTAATCCTTATTCAAAGTTTTGCATTGTCTACATTGATGATGTGTTGATATTTTCAAATTCTATAGAGCAACATTTCAAACACTTGGAGACATTTTTCTATGTTATTAAGAAAAGTGGTTTAGTAGTTTCAAAATCCAAGATATCTTTATTTCAAACAAAAATTAGATTTTTTGGACACTATATCTCTTGGGGAACTATTACCCCAATTGAAAGGTATCTAGCATTCACTTCAAAGTTTCCAGATAAAATTTTGGAAAAAACACAATTACAAATATTTCTTGGTAGTTTAAATAATGTTATGGATTTTTATCCAAATTTGAACTGTCTTGCAAAGCCCCTTCATGATAGGTTAAAGAAAAACCCCCCTGCTTGGACAGAAGAGCATACAAAAATTGTCCAAAGCATAAAAAAAATAAGTTTCAGAAATACCATGTTTGCACCTAGCTGATCCATCTGCATTCAAAATTGTTGAAACTGATGCATCAAATCTAGGATATGGTGGGATTCTTAAGCAAGTTCAAAACAACAAAGAATGTATTATCCAGTTTACTTCTGCACACTGGAATGATACGCAAAAGAATTACTTAACTATCAAAAAAGAAATTCTTTGTTGTTTGTTGAGTAATTCTTTGTTGAGTAATTAAGCATGACTCTGGTCAGGAAGGTGTCTTTGTAGGCTTGGAAATTGCTAAGCTTTTTGTAGGTTAGATTGCTAAGGAGCTCAGCATTCTTGTCTTTCAGAAGAGAAGGGTCTCCTATGAAGTGGAGGGAAATCATTAGGATTAAGGTTGACACAGCATCCTCAATGGGATTTCCTAGTTCATCTAAGATGGGGGTTCCTTCTACTGTGGTTTGGATGGCACCTAGGATTTGGAGCTTTTGTGCTTGTGTGCGATGGTAATCCCACCATCCTTTAAGCTGGCGAGAAAATCCAGCTATAAGGAGCTCAGCATTCTTGTCTTTCAGAGGTACCGCTTTGGGTTTTGTAGGCATTGGCTGCCATGGTCATCTGTTGTAAGAGACCAAGAATGTTGTATTCCAACATTCCATCTATATTCCATTCATAGACGGAGGAGGCATTGAATCTAGACTGGGTTAGGATATTATTCCTATTTTCTATTCCTAGATCTGGAGCAGTATTCGTAGGAGTATGCCAGGCTAATCTAGGGGCTTGCCATCCCAATCTATTGATGTTGGAGGGTTTGTCAATGGCACTTTCAAGCTCTGAATCATTAGATTCATCGCATTAGGCTTGATCTATAGCACTGATATTCCTACTGCTTTGAGGAGTATCTGGTACTAGATTTTTGGAAGACTCAAAAGTGGCTAATTTGCTAAGTTGTTCTCTGACTGCTCTAGCAAACTCAGTTTGCTTTTGAAATTGGTCTTGGCTAGGCTTTGAGATTTGGTAGGGTTTGAAGACTGAATTTTTAAATTTTTCTGACTGACTAGTCTCTTTTGGATGTTCAGTGTTGGGGATTGGAGAGGTGTAGACTACATGAGATTTTTGGATCTGGCTTTTTATCCTAACAAGCTGTTTTCCTATTGTGTTAAGATAGGTATTTGAGAAATTATTCTGCTGAACAATATTCTTGACATTCTTCTCAAGATCTTCTCCTACCAATTTGTAAAGTGTAGCCTCTATCTCATTCTCTCCATAAGGAATGGTTATCTTCCTAAGGGGAGGATGTTCAGACTGGATGGTTAGATTTTCTCCGACCTTCCACTCTGGAGCCTTGTTTCTCACCGTGACAGGACTAATGATCTTTTCTTTGAAAGGATAAAGAATACCATTTTCTTTGCAATAAATTTGAAACCAATCAAAAAATTTGGTTTGGACTTTGTTTTGAATGCAAAATTAATAGTAGCTTTCTTGAATACTGTCTTTTTCTTGTAAAAAATTCTTAAAAAACTAAAGTTTTTTAGAATGGTTTTTCTTTGAATAGAAATCTTCATGTAAAAGCTTTTTATCAATTTGAAAATCTTTTGAAATCATGTTAATTTCTGCTTCTAGATTTTGTGTTATGGCAGATGGTGATGGTGAAGAAGGGGTAGAGACGATCTCTATATCGTCATTATCTTTCTTTGGTTCATTGTAGACTAGTCTAGGGATATTGCTTTGGTAATCAACATTCTAAAGTATATTGTTTGTATTTGGTAAATCAGATGTTGAAAATCGGGGTTGTGTTTGAGATGGAGTTGGTTCTTTGTAAGGAGCATAAATAATAGAAGGTATTTTTGATCCTTCCAATATCTATGGTCGATGTTGAAGAATCATCATCAGAAAATCTAGAAGATGTTGATTTCCTGTTGAATGTAAGCTTTACTTTTCCATCTGGGAATTGGGTTATATTTTTGAGATTTGTATTTGGTTCTGTTTACTTTGGAGATTCAGGTTGGGTTGCACCTTCAAGGATCTATTCTTCTGGAAGAGTGATGTCTTTCCATTGAATGGTTTTTAGAATTGTTGCGTTGGATTTGGAGAGATCTGTTTGTAGGAATAAGGTTTCTCCTTTTGGTGAATGGAGCTTGTGTTTTGAACCAAAAGCAGAAATCATGGCTTTGTAATGTATTTTGAAAATCAATGCTATCGGAATAGATCCTTCAAGCATTTTGTAGTTATGTGTCTTTATTTGAAGAACAATGCTCTTTAAAATATTTTTATCATTTAATGAAATTGTAATGTTTGGAAAACAATTGAAAGAAATTGGTCCTTGTAAACCTAGCATCTCTAAGGACTGCTAAGATGGAAGTATCTAAACCTTCTCTGGTAATGGGCTTTATTCCTACCTGGATAAGGCCTATATAGATATACTTATAATCTTTTTCTTTATGCTTCTGGAGGGTCTTTGGATTTAAAAGATAAATTTCTTTAAAATGCTTTGAAATCTGAATATCTCTTTCTTCAGTTTTGATAATAAAATCAGTTTTGAAAAGAGGAAACTTTGAATACTTATAAATTTGTTTCTTTTGAACTTTAGGTATTTCCCAATCATCAATATGCTTTGTAAAATCTTCAATAGTGATCTCTTTACTATTTACTAAACCTTTGTACCTTAAGGATTTAGAGGTAGAAGAGTTTGAAAAAGAAGAAGATCTACAGAAAAATGGTTCTAAATTCATTTTAAAATAAACCAAAATTACTTTCTAAACAAACATGAACCAAGACCATATATATATATATATATATATATATATATTTTGTAGCATTTGTTGTCCAAAACCCAATTCAACACTTATCTCAAAGATTAACTGCAATTTTGTCTATTAATAAGTTTAAAATTTAGATTTAAATCTTCTATTCATTTTAATAATGTATACAAATCTTAAATATTAAATTTTATTTACAAAATTTTAACTTAATTTAATTTTCCTCTTCCTCTCCTTTTCTCTTTCTCTTCTTTTTCTTTCTTTCTTTTTTTCATTTTTTTCTCACTTTCCTTTGTTCGTTCCTTTTCTTCACTCTAATTACTCTCCCCTAATCCACCAAAATCTCTAAACATTAACCCAAATCACTAACTATGGTATCTGCTGCCATATATATGGAGAATTGGCTAGGTGCCTAGTTAAAATTGAGTTTATGATATCAAAATTTCTAAAAAATTCTTCCAAAACCAAAGTTATTAAGTTTGGAAGGGACTGTACCAATATATATAATAATTGACTAGCTAGACAATTCATTTAAGCGTAAAAATTCATCCAACCAAAGTTATTAAATATGATACACCAATATTTATAGGGAGAATTGACTATAAATATGTTAAAATATTCTTTCAAAATAAATTTTTAATTAATACTTTAATGCGGTAGATCGTTTTTTGTATTTTATAAACAGAAAAAATTCTTAAAAAGAGTAGATGAATGGATTCTCAAAGACCTAAGTAATTTTGATTACTTCTCCTTCATACCGAGGAGAAAATTGAGAGAAATTCAGATATTTAATTAATTATTTTATTTATTTGGCGGTTGAATTGTACAAGTTAGTGGGACTGGGATAGAAAGTTAATTTCTGGGCTGATTGCCCATTGAGAGCAAGTTAAGGGGGCAAATTCCTATTTAAGCCGATTCCTTCTGCACCCGACGCTGCAGCAACGGCGCCGTTTCATCACCCTCTCAATTTCAAAGTCAACCTCTTAAAAACGACTGCCTCCTCATCGTTCCACGTTTAAAAAATAAAAAATAAAAAATAAAGAAAAGGATTCAGTCTTAAAAGCCATTGAAAGTCTGCGCTGAAATATCACAAAAATAAAAATCTTGAGATCGGCAGTTGGAAAATTCACTGGTAAGTTCATCTTCATTACTAAGTTCCCATTTTAAAATCTGCGTTCAATTCCCATTTTATATAACTAAAAGCTGTGTTCACTTTTAATTTTTTTTGTGTTATGTTGTAAGATTCTGCTGCTGCTTTTAATTCTGGTTTGTTTGACTTTGCACTCACAAATTAGGGAATGTCTTTTCAAAGAAAAAAAAAAATTAAAGAAAGGGAATGTAGGTTATTTTCTCTTTGAATCTTCAATTCTTGATTGCTAAGGCTGCAGTATCATGTACCCATTTCTTTAATCGTTATTGGGATTGTTGTTGTATTTGTTATGATGGGTAGTTTCCGGACTATTACTGTCCTTTTTAGTATTGCTGTTGTTGTTTATTTCATGCGCATGTTTGCATTATACAATCTGTTCATTGTGTTCTTTAATTTTGTTTACGAATTTTACTATTCATAAGTTAAGAAAAAAAAAGAGAAAGAAAGGCAGTCTCCTCATTTTAATTCGACTTTCTTTTTTTCTTTTTCCTATGTGCTGAATTGTGTGTGAAGAGAATAGTTAGGGAGTCTTTATTTTTTTGGATTGTGTGGTGCTTGTTGAATTTCCCTAGAAACAAATTTTGGGTTATGTTGAATGGTTCATAGTTGAAGTGATTTTAGGTTTTTATTAGTGAACCCTATTTTTGGAGATTTTGTGTAGGAGAACTCTGATGGTGATGGTACTTGCTTTTCTAATAATCTCCATTGCAATTACTTTTCTTTTTTTGTTCATTTTTTTTCCCCTGAATGGATTTCAAAATTACAGTTTATGCTTTCAAACATAATATATGATTTTACACTTAAAAGTTCAATTGATTCTGGGATGAGCATGTTTATCTTTCTCAGTTTTGGTTTTGTTTTCTTGTTATTTTCTTTGCCATATACATGCATAAATGCATATATATATAATGTTCTCCAACCACACACAAGCAAGAAGCATAAATTAGGAACTAATTATTGGGAGAGGAGAGGGGTGTGAAAGAAATGTTAAGAGTATATTGTCCATAATTTCAAAAGTCGCTGAGATGCAGATTGGAATATGCTTTAAAAGGTTTTGGCAGTTGATACTATATTTCTCTATACGTGGTACTCTGAAACTTGTATTGGATACCCTAAAATGGAGTTTTGCCAGGCAAGATCCTGGTTATTAATAGAAGTGTTGAGGCAGCATTGTGGGTTTAAGTTTACGTGAAGCCTAGAGGGTAGAAAATATGTGGATATTTAGGATCTTGGAAAACGGATACTATCAATGTTCGAATGGAGAAAAAGAAAACCAAGGATGTGGTATTGTTAATAACTGCTGTTCTGTGGTATGAATGCCATACACAAAACTATTTTTTCTTTAATTCTTAGGACTATTTTAATGTCATGTGATGGGAAGTTAATTAGGGTTTTGATTATTGATTTGTGTTTGAAGGGGAACGCGAAATTTGACTTGAATCAGGATTTACTTGGCTTCATAATAAACTTTTTAAGATTGTAGTTCCCAATTTCAAGATTTTTTAGACAGTACAGTGTGCACCTAAGATTAATTAGGCATTACACTGAGGGTTGATTGACATCACTTATTCTGACTTCATTAAAAGACCAGATGTAGTCTGCAGCTAACAAACTGTGAGTAGGGAAGAGATTAGTGTACTCTTTTTTTGAGAGAAAAAGAGCTCTTTCTTTTTTTTTTTTTTTTTGTTGAACTTAGGTATAACCTGCCTGAAATGCAGTTGTATCATAGCTGCATATGTTGATTCTACTGGGAAAGAAGGCATTTGATAGTCAAATCAATGCTATTGGTCAAAGATATGGCACTTATTGTGTTGGTCCTCATGTGCGAGGCAGGGAATTGGTTGATTTGTGCAGGGTGTTGTCCTGGAATTTGTTCGTTTATTTAAGCAGGATATTCCTGTGATGCACTTATTCCACCCTATGGTGATTGTTGATCCTTGTACATCTTTCTCATGCTATCCAGCAACCACTGTAAAATTTATCTATATCTCATCATGCATACAGATCAGGCATTTCAGTTTCATGCTGCTCGTGAATTTTTTTAATGCTTTTACTATTCTTCTTCCTTTTCCTCCAGGTTTAATACCGTGCTGAAGGCTTCTGAGGAGTATGAAATTGCTGCACATGTTCTTAAAAATATTATTTTAGTAGGATTGAGAGAAATTGAGCTCTAGGAAAGTGGATTAATCTCAAGGCTATACTGCTGAATCAAATTGAATGTGAAGAATGACGGACTTGAAGTTTCCAAAACGTTACTGGATTGTTATTTTAACCTTCGTTAGCACTTGTGTTTGCTATATAGAACGAGTAGGTTTCTCTATTGCATATACTGTTGCAGCTGATGCTGCTGGTGTAAACCAATCAACTAAAGGTACTATGCTTGCGACATTCTATTATGGTTATGCCTGCTCCCAGGTGCCTGGTGGATGGGCAGCTCAGAGAATTGGGGGACGGAAGGTTCTCCTCCTCTCATTTGTTTTGTGGTCATCAACTTGCTTTCTGGTTCCTCTTGACCCCAATCGAGTCAGCGTCTTGGTAATGGCTCGCTTGCTTGTTGGTGTGGCACAAGGATTCATCTTTCCCTCCATTCACACTGTTCTAGCACAATGGGTTCCGCCCCATGAAAGGTCTAGATCTGTATCTCTTACAACTTCTGGAATGTATCTAGGTGCAGCTATGGGAATGCTTGTCCTTCCAAGTCTAGTGAAATACAAAGGCCCCCAGTCTGTATTTCACATTGAAGCAGCATTAGGTGCTCTGTGGTCTCTTCTCTGGGTCAAATATGCAAGTGATCCTCCTCGCTCTGAACATCCAAAAGCTGCCGCAGCTGGGTTTGGAGAATCTTTGCTGCCAATCAAAGGCAGTCAGAAGACAAAAATGGAGAATGGAGGTACTGGAATCAAAACTGCCAAGATTCCATGGAAGAGAATTTTACTTAGCTTACCCATTTGGGCAATTGTGGTTAATAATTTTACATTCCATTATGCTTTATACGTTCTGATGAACTGGCTACCAACTTACTTTGAACTGGGTCTCCAGCTAAGTCTTCAGGACATGGGTTCCTCGAAGATGTTGCCTTATCTCAACATGTTCATATTCTCAAATATTGGTGGGGTAGTTGCTGATCACCTTATCACAAAGAGAATCTTATCTGTAACTAAAACCCGGAAGTATTTAAACACTCTAGGTTTCTTGGTTGCTTCTATTGCATTGATGGCGCTTCCCCTCTTCAGAACTTCTACTGGGGCTGTTTTCTGTTCATCTGTGGCTCTTGGATTTTTGGCCCTTGGAAGGGCTGGGTTTGCAGTGAATCACATGGATATTGCTCCACGATATGCTGGAATAGTGATGGGAGTTTCGAACACCGCTGGTACTTTAGCTGGCATTATTGGAGTTGATCTAACTGGCCAGCTTCTTGAAGGTGCTAAAACTGCTTATTCAGATCTTTCAAGTCCAGAAAGCTGGAGATCTGTATTTTTCATACCAGGGTTGCTATGCATATTTAGCACGTTCACATTTTTGCTATTTGCAACTGGAGAGAGGATTTTTGATTAGGTAAGTATGTTTCACATTAGGATCTATTGCAGAAGATTATCATCTGGTTTTAAATTGAATATTTGAATGGCTACTTGCGGGAATTTCTGATTCTTGATTGGACACACCACCTCTGCATTTGGAAGGGTACAATATATTATAAGGATAAGAGACCGTGAAGATTTGGATTGGTCCATATACAGTGGATAGCACTCATATTTTCATTTTGAAGGTATATTACTTAAAGATCATATTCCCTTTTCCTTTCAATATCATACTAGGGCAGGTTCATTTTTTTTGGCATATAATACTGCCGTTTTGATGATTCTGATGACAATTAACTGAATGCACCTAAACCATGTTTATGTGGCGATGTTTTGGCAAGCCATTCGACCTTAATATACACCAGATTCAGTGGTAGCATGGATCTTTTGAGAAACAAAAAATATACCTTACTAGATCTTCATTTATGAGTACCTGTATTGTTTATAAGAGAATTCTATACAATTTGTCAAAGTACATTTGAGTTTCAGTTTCACTGTAGCTGGGGAACGCAGAGTCCTGGTTTGATTATTCAACATTAATTAATTAATTGATTTGTTGGATATCACTTTTTGCTCCTGCAAGAAGTAGATTTATATTTGTTTTCATGCCATTTGATATCAAGTTGCATTTCTGGGATTATTTTATAAAACAAAAGCTGCCACAGTAAGTGTTCATTGCTTATAAAGTATTCTCCAGTTGTAATGAGCACATATAAGAAGACAGAATTATGCAATATGGAAACTGAAATTGGGATTGAAGCTGGTGAATCTAGGGTTTGCAGCTTTCTTGAAGACATCTCTGATTTGATGGACATGTACAGTGGGGGGGACAAAATGTTTTCCTCTCCCCATGTGAGGTAGACATATTGCAGGTGAGGATGGAGATGGGAAATAATATCACTGCCATCCCTGATAATTGAGGAGCTTTCTCAAGGATGAACAGATGACTCACTAGTAAGGAGATCAAGGACAAATATTTATATATATACACACACAGAAGGAGAAGCATCCCCATAAAGTGAAAGGTTGTATTGTTTGTTTTCTTATATTCAAAGGCACTTATTTACTTTGGAGTTAAAAGAGTATGAAAAACTTAATGTAGTTAGAAATGGCAATGACCATATGGTGGTCCTTTAATATTTGATACAAAGTGATAACTATGAGTTTCAGACAAGGGTAATGACACTCATATGGTGGGCAGATATGCAGATGGTGATGTGCAAAAAAAGAAAAAAAAAAAAGGTTAAAAGGCATATTATAGAGTTAAGCATTGGAGAAGAACCAAGTTCAGGAATTCATAATTAGCAGTAGAAAAATGGCAGGTGCTTGCCAACCCTGTTATTGCTTCAAATTGGGTATTTTGATTAATCAATTTGTCTTGTCTGCTCAAATTATTTGCACCTATAAAGTTGAGTCGAGTACATCCGACACCGAACCACTTTGTCCTTCATTCTAGTCCTGATGCAATTGTAAAATCTCCATCCTTACATTTTATTTTATTTTTGCTAAAACCAAGGAAATGATTCGAATGTGGACATAACTTTCTGATATAAAAAAAAATAAAAAATAACAAGGTTATAACTCTGTCAGAGCCCTGCAGGTATCCTGGAAAACGAAAGAAGCATAACAAATACTATGCTGTGTCAATTTTTTTTTAATCTTTCTCTCTCTGTTTTTTCTGGGTAAT
This sequence comes from Ricinus communis, assembly GCF_019578655.1. NCBI lineage: Eukaryota > Viridiplantae > Streptophyta > Magnoliopsida > Malpighiales > Euphorbiaceae > Ricinus > Ricinus communis. The sequence continues at coordinate 14,279,185 of NC_063259.1, read as the reverse complement.
AAATAGTGCACATGGACTGGTATAGCTAGCATCTTAGCAAAGGTTCAAACAAGGACAATGCCAGCATGATGAAAAGCCCTGGACCTCTAATCACCATTGAAATCTCACAGCACAACACCATGCAACTAGACCCCATTATATATATATATATATATCTTCATTGCCAAATTGGCCTTCATTAATGCTTTCCTACTTGCAGAATTATTGAAACAATTCCTCCTAAGCAGTTTCTTGTGTTTTGCTGTGATTGACAATTGAAGGAGTTGGATAATGGAATGGATATAATTTAAGACTCAATCTGCTAATTTCTTCCCTAATTCCTGAAAATGATGGATCATCTAATTTAGGTCCCCAAGAATGCAAAAGTTGCCAAGAACTCCCTTTCTCTTGGGTCTAGTTCACTTCGACATGCAATATGACTGGTCTCTGTCATCCAGAATTTCTAAATCAATTATTGATTTCTAGATTTCCTTCTCTTATTTCCTTTCTTTTTTTAGGAATATGAATAGAAAACACCATAGCATATAACTTAGGTATTTTGTATTTGTGTGAATAATTTGAAATCATCCTATAGCCAATTTCAGTAATCGAATCATATACGTACAATGCATTTTAAGAAATTAAAATTATCGAGAATCAAATTCCGATGCTCATTTTTAAAGTGATCTTACTTTACCACTAAACTAGGCACCAGTTCCTTTAGACAAAAAAAAAAAAAAAAAAGGAAAAACTCTATGTACTTAAAACATGGATAGCACAAACATTAACAACATATTATTTCATCTTTCATTTTCTTCTTTTGTAGTTTGTGCAATGTTTTGATAACTAACTATGGAATGATGACACAGGCTTGGGAACAGCTAAGGTCCACCTGTTGGATCTCCTCTTCCTACTTTCTGCATAAGCAGAAGGACAAGGCCAGCCAGCTCCTTCACTTTCAGAGGAATCAAAAGTCACTTAATTACAGCTCACAGTATAAGACAGGACTACATGCAAAAGAGAGGGGAGATAGCAACTTGTAAGATTCTAGCAACCATTCACACTACTTCTTATTTTTTTATTACTGCACTAAACCACCCCTTATATACCAAAAAGAAAAAGAATTATGTAAACATGGGGATATGATATAATTATTTTTTATTACATATTTATTTCGTTCTTATTTGTGATTCCATTTTCTTTTTTTGTAAAGAAATTAGTCAATATTGATAATTTACAAATTTAGTTTTGTGAAAGAAAATTGGAGGGAAGAGGTGAGAGTTTATGAAAGGGAAATCATATCCAAAAAGAAAGAGACAATTTATTGGTTAAAACTAATAGAACCCTGATAACACATAAACAAAGATTTATCTTTATCTTGCACCTTTAACAGGATTTTAGAACTAAATCTCATTTTTCTTTTTCTTTTTTTTTTGTCATGTTGTCTCCTTGCATTACTCAATAATTCATGCATTATTTTACTTGTGAATGAGTCCTTAAAAATACTTGGTAATGACAATTGAGACAAAAACATAAGACAAATTTATAATTGTATTAGGTTTTGCATCTCAAACTTTAAAGGAGAATCATCCCCACTTATAACTTGGGAAAATTCATGTGGGTTTTTTGAAGTTTGCCCAACCAAAGTTTAGGTACCTTAGAACCAAAGCTTGAGCTGGTGCACTTTTAACCCTAATGACCTGTAATTTCCAATATGCAAAAATTGCTCAAGAACGCAAGGCAAAAATTTTCAATTGCATTTTTGTTTTTGTATGTACGATAATTCAATTCCTTGTGGTGTCTTTTCGACAAAGAACATGTCATCGAAACCAAAACCAAAATAGAACATAGTGCTTATCTCCATATATGGAAACTGCATGAAAGTGTTGCTTTTCTATCTTAGAAATGGATGAACCAAATGAATTTCCATCAATCACACATGTGCCTAGCTATATTTGCATTTCGCTTCAATTTTTCTATTTTTCTTTTTAATTTATAAAGAAAAAGAGAAAGACTCGAAATTAAGACGTCTTGAATATATGTATATGTATCTACCCCTATATTGAGCGTGTCGATATATTTTCTTCTAATTTTCATTAATAAAGAATGTTTTGAAAAAAAAATGTAACGAATTATTTATATTGGATCACCTTGAGAAAAAGTTTACCGTTTTACCCTTTAGTCTCCTACCTACTTACCCTAATCCCTGAAACAGCTAAACTGAACTATTGTGTTACACATTTAAATAATCATTATGGCTAGAGACATTGTAAAGACCAAAGATTCATTAAGAAGTATTTTGCTAAATGAAATGGCTGACTTGTTCAAATTGATCAAATGATCTGAAGCTGCTGCATTAAGTTCCATATATCGTTTCAAATATGCACAATCATGAATAACTGTCACGACCCCACCCGTGGACCCGTGACCGGCACTAGGGAATGGGTAGGCTTAAGGCCACCGAATCCCGTAGTAAGCCTGAAACTCACTAACTCAATCAAATCTCATCTCAAATTAATATTATTAAAGCCATAAATTATTTTAATAGTTACATTCTACATAAATAATTCGGTCTGCCAGAAAAATTAGGCGAGACCCGAAACTCATAAAATTTACAACTGATACATCTACTATTACTACTGCGGAGAATCTAAGATTTTTACAATTTGACATACCAAATCAAACATCACCCGATGATGAAGAAGTCGGGTTACTGAGTAAGAGTCGCGGGAAGACTAACAGTCACGAATCTGAAAAACAGTAAATGGAGACTGTCAGTCTCGAGAGTGAGTTTAAATCAAATAATCTAGAGACTATTGCAATCTTCACAGAAAATATTAATCGTTCGAATCAGTATATCAAACCATGCACGTAAATACAACTCATATGATAATCATACCAAATAAATAAATAAATAAAATATATTTTTATTTTTACGGGACGAGTGGCTCAGTAGAACCCTAACCCCAAATTCTAGTAGCCTTTCGGCTCTCTTAATCCAACAGGTCTGGCGCCCAGAGAGCAAGCTCGATCAGGGTCCTTACCTCCAGTCTCAACACTTGAATTCCAAATAAACCGGCGCCCAGAGAGCGTTGCTCGATCAGGGACCTTAACTCCGGCAATCAACTGAACTCAGCCCAGAGAGCAATGCTGGATCAAGGCAAACAAATCCATAATAATCTTATATCCATGATCATTACCGGTGCGCACGCGGTCCTGATGTAACCCACCAGGTGGCATGTTCTACGAAAGCCACATTTCCCAAAACGCAAATGCCACATTTAATAAATATCATTGTCTAATGAAATCATTCAACATATACCGAAATAAAGATTAAAAATTTAGGATAAGGCAACGTGCAATTCGTGTCGAAAAATAATAACATCTGTATTATTATAACGTTACTAATAATAATATTTATATTATTTTCAATAATTAATAATCAAGAGAAACTATTTATTTTGCGATACTAATAATCATATTAAGCACAAATTCTAAAATAGCATATTAAAATCAGACTTAGCAATAGTGCAATGATTAAATGACTTTAACTCATAGGATTGGGCGACCTCCTAGCTTTGCTCCGGTGCCTCGGTTGGAGCGAGCCGAACAAACGGATAATCTAGTCACGGAAAACAATTTATCAAAACGCTGAAACAATTGATCGTTAATCCTAGGTCTAGACTCTTAGGACTGACTGTCTAAGAATCTCGACTTAGGAAAATTCTACCGAAAATCCGGCAAAACCTCCCTTACAACACGGACATTACCCCCCATAAAAACGGGTCCAGGACCTGCCAGAAAAACACTTCAAAATTCCAACAATTCAAACAACGGGAGTCGGGTCCCCAAACTTCACTATTTCCCAACTCCGCCACATAACACAAAATATGAGGCAAGCAAACTGACCGACAATTATTTTTGACTCACAAATATCATCAAATACTCAATATAATCCAATAGACACACAATTAAACAAAGAATTTCTAAAATTACGGGCCAGAGAAAAATTACCGAGACGCTCGATCGCTCGGTCGACTCGCCTCCGGCCGCCGGAGTCCGATCGACGATCCGAATACACCATCGGACTCACAACGACGCGCTGACGACGATCCCCGCTTTTGATTTTCTGATCTGACACCCGATCATCTGAAGAGATTTGCGGACGATCTCGGCCGTCGATTTGCAAACGGAGCCCGATCGCCACGAAACCGGTGCCATCGCAAAGCTTGAGCTGAGGAGAGTCGGGATACGTCCTTCGATCATCCATCCTCCGCCGGAGCTCGCCGAAAAAGCTGAAAAAACGCCGACTGCCACTCTAAATTTCACTTTGCCGGATCTTGCAACTCCGGCCACCCCGTGCCGCCATCGCCAAGAGAGCCGCTAGAGAGAGCCGATCGCCACTCGACTCGGCCGCCAATACCGCCGGAAGCGGCCCTCATCGCCCGACGGCCCGCCCTTAAAGCGACCACCGACGGCGCCGCCTTCCTCTTCTTCTTCGGCCATCACCATCTCTCTCTCTCTCTCTCCCGATCTACTTTCTCTCTCCCCGATCCCATTCCTTTCAATATCGACATTAGGCCCCCGAACTTTTTCTTATTACAATTTGGTCCCTCAACTTTCTTAATTACTTACAATTTCATCCAGCAGAATTCCAATTTAACCCCAAAACTTTCCTTTATCCTTTCAATTAAGCCCCTAAATAATTAATTTGGGCCAAATCTAAATTATTAAAAATACACAATTACACAAATACCCCTGACCGACATATTTATTTACGAAAATACCAAACTCACAAATTTCCATTAAACCCTCACAAAAATAAAATTATACTTTTAATCCTTATTCCAAAATAATCCTCCAATTAAATCCTACACACAATTAAATTAAATAATCAATTTCCAACTCAAAATTTAATACTACTAATCAATTATAACACCAATTTTTCCAAAATTCTTTTATAAAAACATCCCTTACAATTTCTATCATAATTTTTCAATATGTAATTTTATTTATATATATATACATTTGGGAAAATTTTGAATAACCAAATAAAAATATAATTTATTCCTCAAATAATTTATTTAATTAACTCCTTAAAAATTAAACTAATTGGATATGGAAAATAACTCATTTGTTTGTTTAACATAAAAATTCAAAATTTGTATTTAAATCATTCCAATTAAACTGAATAAAAATAAAGCTAAAATTAATTTAAATAAAAACTCATTATTAAATATATAAAAGATTTCGGGTGTTACAATAACTGTATGGCAAAATATTAGACTATCATCTGTAAAGAAAAAATATTACAAACTGAATTAATTGAATAATAAGGTGAGAGTGAAGTAAATCGGTGAATTATAGAATTTACTAATAGAATTGGGCTTAAATTCAATTAATATTAAAATGACTAGAGTTAGTCATTTAGTTTGATATTATTATAATGGAGGTAACGTCGGATCGAATTATTGGGTGTGGAAATTCAAATAGAAAGATGAAAAATTAAGAAATTGAAGTAGACCTACTTTAATATTGTGTTAGAAATTGAATTAATTGATTGAGATAGGAGTGAGGTGAGGTGGTAAAGTACAAAAGCCACTAATAAAATTGAGCCGAATTCTAAATGAATATCAAAATAATTAGAACTACACACTCAATTGGTTAAGACCGAGGGCTAATAATTTTTGACATAATCTAGTTAAACAACACAACATGTAATTAAACGAATATGAGTTTAAAATAAATTGATTAAGTCGTATCAATCCTTTTATTACATGAAAAAATTAAATTTAAACAAATTGATCCATCTAACTCTCAAGTGACACAATAAAATATATATATTTTTAAATATGTTAATAAATTAGTAAATAATACATAATATGAATAAATACGACTATATATATATAAGTGATTTGTTACTTATAAATGTGAAAATATGCTTTCATATAATGATTCATATTTGAGACATTTTATAATTAAAATTCATATTTTTGTTTTGATATTTAGATAATCAATTTTTATTTAATGAATTTATAAATAGGTTACATATTCATCAATAAATATATTCATATTTGAATATAATTTTTTAACACTATTCATTAAACGAGTAGAATGCTAGATAAATTATCTTCAAATTAGTTATTTTTATATTTTATATTTTATATATATTTTATTATAATACGATTAAACACGACACGAATTACCAATCCAAACTCGACTCGTACTAGCAATTGTGATCCCATTTGAATGCGAGTGATCGCATATGAATGCGTTCCAAATCAATAGAAAAACACAAAAAAAGATTAAATATTTTGTGCACGTAAAGTAAAAAAGGGAAAGGCAAACAGTCACTTAGGCTTTAACTGAAGGCATGTTTTCTTGTATAGAAAATACGAATTTAACTTTGGTAAGTTTATTTCAACTGAAAAGTTTAGAGCAATCAAAGGAAAATTTAGCAATTGGTGATTGACCCTTTATATATATATTGTCAAATTAATACGAAAAATGAGACACTTTACTGTTAAAATGTCAATAACGTGTTTGGCATGGATTTTGTCTTTCAAATGTCTCTTACCATTCAAGCAAAATTGTTGCTCGAACACATGACTGGTTCCTCTTTATTTCTTTTCAAATGTATATTTCATGTCTATCTAAAGCATATTATATAAATTCATTAGGTTATGATATGACATATAAATATTGAGATTAATTTCATGGTATTACATAGCTTGGCATATTGTCTAAATGTTTCTATATGGTTTCAGTTACTCCTGCATGCTTTCTGATAATTCATTTCAAGGATAACCTTTTTCTATATGAGGTCACCTAAGACTAATTACAACCCTTCAAACTCTTCTCTTTTTCTTTTTTCTTTAATTTGTTTTTTAGTGTCTCACTATTTTTTTGTCGGGTAAATTTAAAATTATATTTTTTTTAATGTTAACCTGGTACATTCAGAAATAAATTTTTAGAATTTTTCATGAGGAAATCAGAGCCTGATTGTCAATAAAAATAATCGCACCCATCCAGCCAACTAGACTGCCTTGAACTTTAATTTTTCAGAATATTACCTTTCTCATTTCTGTTTCTGGATTAAATCTTTTTTGTTTTTCTAAATATTGATGCACTATCTCTTGCTTTATTTTAGATTGTAGCATTTTCTCAAAAATTGAAAAGCACAACAAAGTAGCAAAAGTTTGAATTGACTTTCCTGATTAGGATCTTACATATGAATTTTCAACTCTAAAATAAGAGTTGAAAATTATACTAGTTTAATTTATAATCGCATAATTGATAGATACTTGGATTATTTTTTATTATTTTTTTAAAAAATTTGAAAACTTAATATAGAATAGCATAAATTGTTTTTTTTTTCTTCTAAAAATAGGGTTAACAGAAGCAAATTTACAACAAAAGAAAAAATAAAAATATTATAAACCTAAGTTTTTAACATCAATAATAATCCCAATAATTTCCGAAAAAAAAAAAGAACTCTAATCAGCATATGACATAAATTTTCTACTTTCAGATGAAACTTCTATATCAATGATTAATAGCTCGTGGAAACCATTGAAATTATATATAATAAGAAGAAATAGAATTTCTTCCAAAATACATGAAAGGTAGATTGTGTAATGTCCCTTAATATGTGTTTGGGGTTGAACCTACAAAACATACTATACATCACATACGTGTTTATCTGGGGCCACTCATATCCATACTCATCCAATGCGAAATCAATGGTACATTATATCAAAAGCTTTTCTATATATTATTTGTCATGAACATCGACCCCCTGTACCCTTATCATTGCTAAAGTCATCTTCTTTGCTAACCCTCACTTGATGTAGATTGGACGTCAATAATGGTAGTCCTGCCTTTGTTCATTTGGTATTTATTATTGCCCCTCCAGTCACTGGGGTTCCAGTGTCCTTTGCGCATCAAACTCCTTAAGATTCATCTTGCTAAATACATTGTTATTCTCTCATGCATTTTTGCGCAGTCTACTGTTCAAAGACTAACTCTGATTGGTGTATTAGCTAGCCGAGGCCCATGAGAACCGGCTCATGCCGGGTCAATTAATAATACGGATAAATATTCTGATCATAAAAATTCTGATACTATGTATAAAAAAAATTAAACTATCAAGTAAGACTCTAAAAATTGTTTTATATCTTTTGTTTATATCAGCTATCTCTTTTATCGTCTAAAACTCATTTTCATGAGTATTTTAATAGACTTTTATAAGGGTTTTTCTTAATCCATTTAACATATAGTTGCCGAGCATTTCAACATTGGAAATATGCCTTTGTATTAAGGTTTTGGAAAGCTTCTTAGCTTTTGATAACAGAAACCCCTAATTAACTAACCCCTAAAGTACAGTATATATTATCATAAATTTATTTATTAAAATGCACAAAAAGGATGCACACGATCCATGTCTTGAAGCCAACTATAAAGCTGGTCCAAATTGCCTCACAATTGGGACATGGGACCATTTTATGCATCATCATTAAAAAAGATAGGATTAAAATAAGACAAGCTACCCTAGACAAGAAGACAAGAAGTTTTCAAGTTCTTAACCACCTTTTTAATTTGATTAGTTCAACAACTGAACTTAAACCAACATCAAACTAAACCCAAATGTATATTTTTAAATTGTTTTAAGTCTTAGTCATACCCTTGAGAATTCCAGCAAGCAATGATTGATCACTCCTTCTTGATCCCACTCCAACTTGGGATTAGAGAGAAGTCATGGACTAAAGAGCAGTAAAGGCACAAAAAGAGTGGGAAATATAGGATCCATGATAGGTGACGGTATTCGCACCAGCACCCACCACCCACCACCACCACCACCACCACCATAACCATTGCCATTGCCATTGCGTCCCCACACTTCCTTTTATTTGGCTTAATATGTGAATTTGCTCTGAGATTGTCCCAAAAAAATAAAGTTTATTTGTCTCACTAACCTATTCATCACCTGAACCTGCAAATTCATTAGTTTTCATTCCCTATGCATTTTCTGTCAATTTGAACTTTTATAGACACCTAAAACCACAGTATGTCAAGGCTTTTGGAAAAGAAATTTACCAAAAAAAAATGAAGTATTTAACTCAACATTATAAATATAAGTGCTTATAGAATCTTACCAAAAAAACTTATATGCTAACATGGGGACAAAATATAAAAGGAGAAAGTACAAAAATCATTTACATGATATGATTTTAAATATTTGATTTCTTTTCCTTACTAAATTAATGTAAATGGTTACTTTGTACACAAAGTATTCATTTGCTATTTATGGCGCTTAATATGACAAAAGAAAGAATGCGCCATGAAATATAAAGTACGCCACATTAGAACCACATCGGATAAAAAGTATACTATATGATAAATACATGGATTACGATTATCTCATATATTATGTTGTTAATTAACGTATAATAGCTCATTTAATTTTAACCATCGAATTCATAATCAATAGTTAAAATTTATTAATTAATAAAGAGTTAAATATCTTTGGAGATTTTTAAATTTAAATGTACAATAAAAATCTGAACCTTTCAGTTTAAAATAAAAAAATAAAAATTATAAAGATAGTAATTCATATTCAAGTCGAATATAAGATCTCAAATCTAAATAAAATATGATATATTAGCAAAACATATGTTATTCTAAAGCGATACCAGTAAAAATAATAAATATTATGATGTATTTGATTTTACTAGTAGAATACTATATAAAGTAATTCATTAAGAAAAATACCACATACCTAAAGTTTAAAAAAAAATAACCAAAACACATTTATTCTATTCTTTTTTCCTCCAAAAGTATATGTGTTAAGTCCACCTTTTTATACTTCAAAAAAAAGATAATTAAATTCTAATATAGAGACCATGTTAAGAGGGAGTCAATGTCATCACCCTTGTGCTCTCACATTACCCCAAAAGCTAAGCTAATACCCTTCACAAGAGGGTTGTATGGCAGACCCCAACCCACCCATGTTACAATTTCCTCTAAACTGTCCCCACTTTCCACTTTATATACCCAAAACCCTTCCTTAAGTCCTTCACCTTCCTCCCTTATTATCGCTCTTCTTTAATTTCTCTTGACTCCTCATTTCTTTCTCTCTTCCTGTCAATATTTCTCCTACCCAAAATCTTTCAGTCTCTCTTCTCTTTTACAATCCTTACAAAAGGAAAACCTACACAATGTGCTCCTCTAAATCAAGGCTACACCATCATGGTGCTGCTGCTGCTGCTAATCACCATATTCCTGCTTCAACTATTGCTAAAATTAATGGCCGTCCTGTTCTTCAGCCAAAATCCGACCAAGTTCCCACCTTGGAAAGACGCAATTCCCTTAAGAAGAACAGCCCAAAATCTCCCATTATACAACCACCAGCAGCTCCTTTACCACTACTACCAACAACAACTACTATTAAACCTAAGCAGCCTTCTTCATTGTCCCCTCCTATTTCTCCCAAGCTGAAATCGCCAAGGCCACCTGCTCTTAAGAGAGGGAATGATCTTAACACTTTGAATTCTAGTGCTGAGAAGTTTTTGACTCCAAGAAAGGCTGTATCAACTACTCTGAAGAAATCCAAGAAATCTAGCCCTGCAACTCCTGTTGTTGCTGAAACCTGTACTGTTTTGAACTACTCTTCTTCTTTGATTGTTGAAGCTCCTGGTAGCATAGCAGCTGCAAGGAGGGAACACGTTGCTACTATGCAAGAACAAAGGAAATTGCGAACTGCTCATTATGGAAGAGTTAACTCTGGTAGTAAGAGTAAGCGTGACGCAAAGATTGTTCCGGTCGATTCTCCGGCGGCGACTGCTGTTCCTCAAGAAGAAAGGAGATGTAGTTTTATCACTCCAAGTTCAGGTATGTCATGTAAATGCATGTCAGAAAGAATTCTCAGGATTTCATTTGAGCCATTTCATCATTTTCGTCATGCTAAACCAAGAGAAGTATTAAAATTCTTCCTGCATCAATTAATTCTTTATTGGTTTTTGCAGATCCTATTTATGTAGCTTACCATGATCAAGAATGGGGAGTTCCTGTCCACGATGATAAGTAAGCTCTCTTTCTCTCTTTCTTTCTTCCATTATTTTCTTTCTTTAAATGTATGATAAAAGTAATTAATTTAATTTTTTTCTGCAGGATGCTGTTTGAATTATTAGTTCTGACAGGAGCACAAATAGGATCAGATTGGACTTCAGTCCTGAAGAAAAGGGAAGCATTCAGGTAGCTGAAAGAGAATTACTATATTTTACAATTACAGTCAGCTTGCATTTAATTTTAATAGATCAAATGTGATTTATGAAGTGGTTTTCTAATATTGGAATTTTATTGCTCAACTTTTGCAGAGAGGCCTTTTCAGGTTTTGATGCAGAAATTGTTGCCAAATTCTCTGAAAAGAAGACAACATCAATTAGTGCTGAGTACGGCATGGAAATAAGCCAAGTTCGGGGAGTTGTCGACAACTCTAACAGAATTCTTCAGGTAATGTAGGAGAAGTTTTTAAGTAGAATTGTTATTATAAAAGTTGCCCATATTATATTTAAGTAATTAGTAATCTTGTTGATTAATGAATTCTTATCTACAAACTTCTTTAACAAAAAAAAAAATCTAATAATTTTTCTATTTAATAATTATAAAAATCTTGATAAAGTTCCTTAAAATCATTAATTCTTAAAAAAGGTATATGATATCAACCAAATAAGCTCTTGTTAGAATATTAAGTTTTTATTTTAGTTATCATTTATTAAATTGAAAATTAAGTATTTTTTTTTTAAATAAATTTTTATCTAACATAATGACATTATTTATTCTTTGATTTTTTTTAATCCAATGAACATATTATTATATATTTTCTTTATTTAATAAAGTCATCTCAACCATTTTGCTTTTCAATTATTATTTTTTTTAATATCAAGACCTTCTATTTATCCTAATACAATAAAAGTCAAGCATTTCCTTTTAGAAATAGTACACCTAAACATTAGCTTAATTTGAACAATCTATTGAAATCATAAAATGCAAGACAAATTATTTAGTAAATAAATAGAAATAAACACTCACATCCCTAAATTATGTTATTGAGTACTATAAAAATAGCCAACATTTTTAATCATGTGGAGACGTACACTTTTTTTTCTCTTTCTTAAATAAATAATGTGGACCCATTTAAACATGATTTGCAATGATATACATCTATGCTTGATCCTAATTACCAAAGTTTGAGGTCCGTCCACATGCCATAAATTAAGAAGTTTCTAGATGTGTAAATATGTATAAGAGGTATGTTGATTTGTATCTTTTATGTTGATATATGTTTAAGAGAAATTTATACCCTTTTCAGGTTAAGAAGGAATTTGGATCATTTGACAAGTATTTGTGGGGATTTGTAAATCACAAGCCAATCACCACCCAGTACAGATCAAGCAACAAGATTCCTGTAAAGACCTCAAAATCAGAAACCATAAGCAAAGACATGGTGAAGAGAGGATTCAGATATGTTGGTCCAACTGTAATGCACTCATTCATGCAAGCTGCTGGCCTTAGTAATGACCACTTAATCACATGTTCAAGACACCATCAGTGTCTTGCACTGGCATCTTAATAGAGTACCCTTTACAGCAAAAGAAAAGAACAAGAAGCTTAAAGAAAGAAAAAAAACATTATATATAGGGTGTGACAAGAAAAGGAAAGGGAAGAAGAAAATGAAGAAGCATAGTTAGTTGAATATCTAACTACAGGTATTTGATTAAATGGTATTTTATGAATCAGTGGTGTGTAGTGAGACTTAAATTTGTGAGAGCTTTTTCTTGTGATGGGCAGACAGGGAAGAGGCCTGTTAAGTGGGGGCAACAAGGGACAGGCAGCATGTGCAGGGTGGGTAGGCAATGGCATGTGTAAGGTTTTCAACTTTCAATTTTAGTGGCCACCACTCAATTATATTAGCCATTAGGCTTTCCTTTGAACTGGCTGTGAAAGGATAATCACTGGCACAGTGTTGGGCCAGAATTCCTAAATATTCCCTACTTTTTCATGGATATTTTTGCCATTGGATAAGAATTGCTGTATCTGCTCTCTCCTGAAGCCAAGAAAAAGAAGATAGAAAAAGGCCTTTGATGCTCAAAAAGAAGCACAAGCATTGATACTTTTGAGGCTTGATTTTTCGTTGTATTAGTACATTTTCTTGATTCTAACTTGTAGGGAAATACAAAGATAAGATCATTTGTGTATTGTAAATTATGAGTAAAGTTTGAGTGCTTTTGCCAGCTTTTGCTATTTCTACAAATTTACTGCTGTCTTGTGTGTCTCTACTACCTGCCCATTGCATATGGTTCCATTTCTATATCCCACTAATCCTTCAAACAGATTAAGAAGAACATTTCTTTTTCTAAATTTTGTATTTTTTCTCAACCTAAAGAAAACTAACTTCAAAGTATTAAAACATATTTAAGTATTAAAACTAACTTCAAACATATTAATATGTATATTCTAAATATATTAATCATAGAGTCTAAATATAATTGAGTGGCATTAAAAATATATTTTTTTAGTTAATCCCAAAATTATTATAATAATTTAAAAGAAACTAATGTTTCCATAAGTTAAATTATATTGACAGTTGTAATATATTGCTTTTCTATTTCCAACTTTCAGCCTCCAAAGTTTGGCATCAAATTGCTGAATGCTTTCTTCTTTAAAATATGGCTTTTGGGCAGGAAATATAGCAGAAATACAAGTAATCTTCATGATTGGTAACAGTTATACAATGCTAAAGACTCTCTGTAAAGTGGCCTAAATTGTAAAGAATCCAAGGCCACTGCAAATCTCTTGAGGAACCTAATCATCTCATTCCCCACAAACAAAAAAATTATGCCATTGTTATGCTAACAAAGTAATATAGGATTCCACCATTATTCAGTGTATTACCTTTTTGGGTTTGAGGCACATGCACATTTAAGGTACATTATTGTTGTTAGTTAATTAAATTTGGTTTTTCTTCTTTGGAGACCACAACTTCAATCTGCATAAACTAGTCACTCTCAAAGAGAAAAAATATCAATTTATTACTAAATTTTCAACACATAGACTAATACTTGAATTTCATATAAATTTGTAATTCTGAGGTTCTACTATATCGTCTAATCATTAGTCCTCATGCGACGCAGGTTATTATTTTGTTTTCTGTTGTTTATAATGAAATTTTTAAAAAATTAATATAAAAATATTCTTAAAAATTATAGAGTTTAAAGATTCATAATTTAGAAAATATAAATGAAAAAATTGAAAAGAAAAAGGTTATATCATCTCTATGACTACTTTAAATTTTGTTGTAATATTCTTTGGACTTTAATGATAATAATCATTAAGATTGAGAGGAGAAGAAAGATTGAGATTAGGTTAATAATCATTAAGAATACAAGAAGTTCATTGACTCTCTTCAAGTCCACTTCTTTTCTTTTTTTTCCAATTTTCTTAAATCTACTTATAAATGAATCATACTTTATTTAAATCTATTTAATGGTTCATATATACTTTTAAAACAAGAATTAAAACAAATAAATTTTCCTATATGAAACATAAATAAATAAATTATTGGAAGTTCTACTTTAACATAAAATTTATTTTTTTGGATAATAAAATCTTTTATTCTAAACACTACAAAAAAAAAAAGTAGTGTTTAGCGACGAACAAATCCATCTGTATAAGTGTTAAAACCGTCGCTAAAATATTTTTTCGATGGTGTTGCGACAGCTGACCCTGTCGCTGAAAAAGACATCGTCGCATCGTTTTATCGACGGATATTGCCGTCAGTATACTTTAATACTCGTCACTAATCCGTTGGTAAACTTTGTAATATTTGAATTCTTTTATATTAGGGGGTCATCCGTAACCCATCGCTATTTTCTTATTTTTTAAAATATTTATTTATAGTCGTTGCTAATCTGTCGCTAAACACATGAAATATTTTTTAAAAAACTAATTAGTATTTTTAAATTTATAAATTAATTAGCATATTTCAAAAATTGAGATAGAAATTAAAAGTGAAATTGAAAAATAAAAATAATTATATACAAAAAATATAAAGTTAAAATATTGTATAAAAAAATAAAGTAAAGTATAAACAACAAAGTCTCTAGTCCGAGGGAGTTGACGAGGAGGAGTTGTTGTGGTCCTGAGCTGAAGGATCCTGGTAGCAGTTGCAGACGCACCGGTTGGAGTAGGCGCAGTGATGGAACGAGCCAGCACCAAACATGCGAACCATGTGCTGCATCGTCCGCTCGAGATCTGCTTCTTCTCCCTACCGACGACGTCGACGAACAACTGCGATATGTTAATCGGTGGAGGATCAGAAGAACCCTTGCCGAGCTGAGATGCAACAACTGCCTGTGCCTCAACAGTTTCATGTAATAGACAGAAATTAAAATTAATTATCATATTAAATTGAAACAGTAGAAATATTAATTGAAATTTTTAATATGCTATAAGTAACTTATAGCGATATGCTAGGACTTGTTATTGATGAACTGGCCGTCGGTAAATATAAATATAACAGAAAATTTGTTTAAACTCATTTAACCTAATTTTTTTGTACTTAATTTTTTAACTAAATTTTTAAATATAACTTAACAAAATATAATTAAATTCAATATGTCAAAATTTTTAATTAATAAATTTAACCTAATTTTATATACTTAATTTTTAAAACTCCTATTTTAAGATATAAGTTAATAAAATTTAATTAAATTAAATATCAACTAACACAAAAACCCATATTTAATAAATTTACCTTAATTTTTTATATTGCATTTCTTAACCTAATTTTTAATAGAAAAAATACAAATAATATAAAAATAACATTAAATTAAATAATTAGGACCTCTAAATTATATAGTTTTAAAAAGAATAAAATTTAATTAACATACATGTCACTGGAGTGGGGAGGGATGCCGGAGGGGGGGAGGAACGTCAGAGAGGAGCGTAGGGCAGAGGTCTAAAAAGAAAAAATTAAAAAATGTAAAATAATAAGAAAAGTAGAAATAAAAGACGGACTTACCTGGGCGATGACAGTAGCGATGGAGGTAAAATTGGGAAAGTGGGGAGGGCGAGGTGGAGGGGAAAAGAGGAGAGTAGGAGGAGAGAGTAGGTAGGGGAAGAGAGGGAGAGGAAGAGAGAAAGGAGAGAAAAGAAGGGGACTGTCGCAATTTAAAATACTAAAATTTAACGAATGCGTCCGTCGCTAAATTTTAGATTTTAATAAAAATGTAATGAAATGCCATCATTTCATTAAATCAATTTATGGACCTCATCCATCACTAACAATTAGGGTTATATCATAGAAACGCCACTATTTCTATAAGCGTAGCTGTGACAGAAACGCAGCGGTCATTATATGTTGCCTTTAGCAACGAGTTTTCTGCCCGTCGTTAGCTGTATGATGTTGTCGCTAAACTAAAAGGAAAGGCGCCAAACTTTTGCGTGCCATTATCAAACCGTCGCTTATGTGTCGCTATTTTATGCTCCTAAAATTTGGCACTCTATCTAGCGACGACAATTTGCATGTCGCTAAATTACCATCGTTAAATTACTATCACTAGGTCGTTGTTATATCGTCACCATTTTTACATATACACGATATGTCGCTAAGCCTTCGTTATCCGGCGACAAATAACAGCTGATGTTTAGCCGTCGCTAAATTTGAAATTCTTGTAGTGGAACAATTTTAATAAACTAATTGATTGAGTTGCTTTTTTTTATTAGAAGAAGTAATTGAGTTACTTTAAGATGTTATGATATTAGAGTTATTTATGACGGTTTTTTATTTTTTTTATTTTAATTACGAAAAAGTTATGAAAATATTTTATATTTTATGAAATAAAAGTAACTATATGTCATTTAAGAGTATATATGGGATAGTTAAGACCCTATAGAAAATTGCTAGGCCAGAATTTTATAGTACTAGTTTAGCAACTAAGCTTTTAAAATATTATATTTGCATTTCATAATTTTTAATTTGAAATATTTGTTTTAAGTTTTCAATTATTTTTTTAATTTATTAAGCAAAATAAATTATTATTTTTAATTATTAAAAGAAGTCTTGGAGAATTACCTTATAATCTTTACTTAATTAATTAAACACTTAAAATTATAAAAAAATAATAATATATGTTTAGAAAAGATACCTAGTATATTTATAATTTATTGAGTTGAAATAAGTATAAAAATATTTGGTATTTTATCTATACTAAATATTTTTGATATGTAAATGGTTAAATTCTTTTTTTATTAAATTAAGTAAGAGATAGTATATTGGTTTTCTTTTTTTAACAAATTAAGTAAAAGATGACATGAGGTATTTTATCATATAGGTCTTCTATTATTAATTTAAAATAATAATACATAATATATCTAAAAAATAATAACAAATCAGAAATTAAAAAATCTAAAAGAAAAAACATTGTAAAAGCTTAAGTATTGTACTAGTAGTATGTAACTTTGACCTTAACATTTTTATGAGTGGCTTTATATAAGAAAATAAAAATAAAAATCCAACTAATACAAGAAATTAATAATTCTTTATGTATCAATTTGTTCCGGATTATTATGGATCTAAATTGTTTAAATATTTTATTTCTTTTTCTAGCTTTAATTATATATTTATTTTCTTTTATATTCTTGATTAAAAATTTGAATTTCAATATCTCTCTTTATTAAAATTAAAATTAACTCTTTTTCTTCATTGAAACTTGCAATTTATATTAATTTTTTTCTAGATTGTTAAGCTGAACAATCTCAATAAGACCTCCATAAATATAAGAGAGAGACATAAATTTGTGTTGTAAGCAAATCAAACTTTTCCATCCATAAATAATATTTTTCCAGGAATTTATTTTCATATTTGAAAAAGAACAAAAATAAACATTTTAGCAGCAAATTATATATTTTAAAAAATATTTATTTTATTTTTAGAAGCACTCATTGTGTTAATAGAACTAGTGATAATTTATAGAAATCATTCAATACATAGAGGAACTTCTTGACAATGCAAGGAGAAAGCATGAAGGCAATTCAAAATCTAATTTCATCAGGATTCTAACAAATGATAATATTTCTTTTTATGAATATTGTAATTATAATTGTCCAAAAATTCCAATCAAGAAATTTCTTTATTTTTCATTGTTGGTTGTTTTGTTGGTAAATTCAAAAATATTTTATTACATTTTGAAAATCAAATAATACTGTTAAATTTATATTTTAATAATAATAATCTATGATAAAAATATTTTCAGATACATATTAACAAAACAACCAACAATTTTAAATATAAGCTGTTATTTTTAAGAATAAAGATAAGTTGTTAGATGGATTTGAATGAGGTGTCATCCATCTAACTTTAGATTTATGAAAAAATATATAAACTTGAGAAAAAGCCACTCTTTGAGACATTAAAATTCTTCTAGTATGTGTATTTATTTTTTAAATATAGTATTTGATATGTACCTATTATGTTTATTATATTAATTAATAAATTATTTTTCTAATTTAATAATAATTCTTATCCTAAAAAATAACATTTTAATTATATTTTTAATGTTATATTAAATAATAAATTATTTTTTTACTAAAATAATAACTTTAATTTTAGAAATATATTTTAAATATTTTATTAATAATCAGTTAGCTTCTTAATTATATAATAATTTCTAATAAAAGGACTGAAATCCATTTGTTTGATGGAAAACCAGATTTGCTAGTACATAAAATATTTTGCTAATATATATATATATATATATATATGATCATTTTTTCAATTATTTTTCGAAAAAAATTCTAATGTAGTCAAAATCTCTTAAAAGAATTGAAATCAGCAGCTATTGAATACTCTAAAGCTATCAACTGCTGAATTTTAATTTATTAAATAAATAAAGTGATTTTCGGGTAGTTCTTAATAGCTAAATTATCTATTTTAGAAATTATTTTGTGATATTTATATAAATTATTAATAAATTTTATTTAACTGTGTTTAATTAACATTAAAAAGCTTTTTAATTAGCATAAAGAAGCCTAGCATGAAAGTTAAATTAAGCTTAAATTTTTTATTTTTTAAAAATATAATTCTAATGCCTAATAATAATAATCATCATAAAATTTTAATTATTGATATCATGTACGTATTATTTATATCTTTTCAAATTAATGAAATAATTCTAAGCTTTAAAAAAACTAAAATCAAATAAAATGAATTATTATTCTTTTAACCATAATTTTTCTTTGTTATAAGAAATTTTTTTCAATTGTTAAACTTTTATTTAAAAATGAAGATAGTTCCCCAATTTAAACTGCTAATTATTATTATCAGAATGCAGAAAGTAAAATGTTAAGAAATAGATTTAATATAATATTAATGCAATTAAATGCTCTTCCTACATAAAGAATTTTCTTTTTTTCTTGAACAAAATATGAATTTCTTTTGCATTTAATAAGGGTCAAGAAAAGTTGAGTCTAGCCCTTGACAAGCAACCCAAGTACCCAACTCAAACCCTAAAATCAAACATGACCCGGTTGACGACCACTTCAAAATAAATTACTAATTTTCTTAAACTAATTTGTAGAAATAGAGAAACCAGGTCGAATCTCAAGAAAACCAATGTGAATAGCTTCTCAAAATTAAATAACAAAAATATGAAATTTTAAATAATTGAAATAAAATTAAAAAAAAATAAAAAAATAATAAAAGCTGAATATTAAAATAAATAAAAATCAACCTTACTAAATTTTCAATTCAAAAGTGTCAATTTTATCTAATTGTAATTCTAATCATAGGCTTAAAAATCAATTTTTTTATTCAAGTACTTAGTCTATTTATTCGAAAAAGCCGCAAGAGTATAAATTATTCTAATATAATTAACTCACCTCAGCATCCAAATTAAAACTTACCATTAATTAACTGGGCACGATAGTGTTCCATATCAATACAATAATTTAAATTTTTTTTTAAATTAGTAACAATTTTTTATTTTTCCAATTTTATCTCCCACAACATTGTGCAACTTTTCTTTTAAGTAGGCAAAATAAGAGTAAGTAAATATGTTGCCAACATTTTCCTTTCAAGTTATTTTTTTTCTTTTTAACATAAAACTTTTCACTTCAAAGAAATTTAATATGTTAAAGCATTAATGCTTGTTGTAATGAGGTAGATACACCAAAAATGGGATTATTGTCAGCTGGTGGCACTTTGTCCATATAATAAAGAAGGTATCATCTTCAAAGAAAACCTTGGCCCAATTTTATTTTGAAATGGTACTCAGGCCATTGCAATTTCTAAAGTCATTTTCCATGGAAGCCCATGAGCTACACCTATACATGGACTTGCTAGAATTATCTATTAAAGGCCTAATTGCCAAAATGTCATGTCAAATTTAGGTTATATTTTTAAATATTAACTTTTTCTAGTATCTTTATAACTGATTTCAATTTTAGTTTTTCATAAAATTATCATATGACGTACAAAAAAAAGGAGTTAGTACTTTTATAATTAAAATATTATAATTTATGCACATAAAGTTAATGAAATCTTACAATTAAAAAATTAAATTAATATAAATATGCTTAAATGATATTATTTTAATAATGAATGGTTTAAATAAAATATCGATTCAGTTTTTTATCAGAGTTCATATTATGTCAGTAAATTAGACTAATAAATTTTATAAAAGGCTAAAATTAAAATAGTTTAATTACTAATTAATCATGAATTCTACACCTTTTAATAATTTTATCTAATCATTTCAATATTTTAAACAAATACCAACATTTTCACTTTATTTTCAAAAACACTTTTCGATAACAATTTTTAAAATTTTACAATGAAAAAAATGACAGAGCAAGTCAATTTTGTTTGTTAATATAAAAATTAGTGAATAAATAAAAATTTTGTTATATTTAAATGTAAAATATATATGATAGGTACATATATGAGATTTTTAATGGTCATATTATTATTAAGTATAGGATAAAATATTTCTACTGATTCATAATTATTATTCTTTTAGTAAATATAATCAATTTCCCACATTATTTTTTTTATTTTGAAATTTCAAAAAATTTCATCAAAAAATATTTTGAGAATAAATTAAAAAATATTTATTTATTTTAAAACTTTAAAACAATTGAGTAAAATTATTAAAAGTTATAAAGTTTATATTTTAATTTATAATTAGACCAATTGAAATCAACATTAAAATATGATACTAAAATTTAAAAATTATATGCTATATTTGTAATAAATGCAAACTATTATAGTTAAGTCAATATAAAATCTAACGATATATATATAAAAGATTATACGACTGATATCGTAAGAATTGTTGTAACTGAATCAAATCAAATTTTAGCTAGTTTAAAATTAATTTATTTATTATTGAGTTGTGTTCAGATTAAATTTATTTATTTTAATAAATCTAAAGGACTTTAAATATAAAGTACAATTTGTCCCTTAAAAGAATAAATATTTATTATTTGTTAAGTTATAATTTTATTCAAGATTAATATAAATTTATATTTTACGATGAGTAAGAATATAAAATCTATAAACTGAATATTAAACTAATAATACACTATATTTTATGAAATAAATCACGATTTTATTAAAGATCGACTCGCCAAATTTAATAAGTTAATAAACTAAACTATGTTTAGTTTTTTAATCAACGTGTAAATAAACTATGTTTTTCTTAGATGGAAACCGTAGGTATTTGTGAAGTCTAAGCTTTAGAAACACAATAATAATATTTTCATCGATTTATATTTTCCATTCTAAAATGATTCTATGTTTTTATTTTCTAATTATTAGTTTAGTAAATAAATATTAAGAAATATTTATATTAATTAATATAAATAATATCACATTTTATTAATTTTCATATTTTATATTTTAAAATTATAATTTTTATATAAAAAAATTTGTAAGTATGTTTAAAATTGAATTATTTTGTTAGAGAGGGAGCACAAGCTTGCTACAAATGGACATTGATTTACATAATATTTTTTAACCATCCAAGATTCTCATGATATATGTTTGAAGATGACCTACATAACATAACATATCATGTGGTAATTATTACTATCATTAATGCCTATTTTTTAATCATATTTCCTAGAAATCAGACACTTAAATTTATTATACATACAGACTTGTGAGACCAAACCATTCTTATAGTTACAAGGCCACCACCATGATAGCTAAAGAATACTCCCTGCATTTCTTTTTAAGTGATATCTTTTTAAGAAAATTATTTTTTTTTAAAAAGATGTGTCATTTTAAATTGTGTTAAACATGCTCATCTTGCTCAGCAATAATTTAAATTGACCTCGATTCAAGGCCTTTGTAAACACATCAGCAAGTTGCTCTATTGTTCTCATATGCATAGGCTTGGTTATACCAGTTTGAGCCTTTTCTCTAATAAAATGACAATCTAATTCAAGGTGCTCAGTCTTCTCATGGAAACCTGAATTGTTGTATATATGAAATGCTGATACATTGTTAAAAAGAAAAACAACTACATGGGTTATTCATGGTTGATTGGTAAATCTCTTAGCAGAAATAGAATCCACATAATTCCATATGTTGTTGAAGACATGACTCTATATTCTACTTTTGTTTTATTTCTTGCAACTGAACTCTTTGCTTCTTGGACTTCTGATTTATCAAGGATGCATTTAAAAATACACAAAAGCTTGTTAAGGGTTTTCTTGTTTCAGAACACCTTGTCCAGTCACCAGCACAGTAGGCATTTAATTTTAACTTAAAACTGGTAGACATAAAAAGATTCCTTGATCTTGTGCAATTTTTTAGATTTTTGAGAACTCTAAAAATGCAGACTCCAAATGTATATAAGCATGTCTATCCATGAACCGAGACAAAATCTGGACAACACATGAAATGTCTGGTCTAGTTAAAGTCAAATATAATAACTTTCATATTGATTTCCTATAGACTATAGGGTCTTCTAATAAGTCTTCATCAGTATGAACCAACTTGTGGTTCACTTAAACATTTATAGTACATGGCTTGAACCCCAAATGTTCATATTCGTTCAGTAAATCCAGAACAAATTCTCTTTCGCAAATGGTAAGTCCTTTCTTTGATCTAACTAACTCTTTGCCAATGAAGTACTTCAGATCTCTAAGGTCTTTTAACTTGAATTTAGATCTCAAAGTTGCTTTCAAATCATATATTGCAGCTTTGTTAGATCCTGCAATCATAATGCCATCCACATAAAGAAGAAAGAAAAAAGGAGAGCATTAAAATAACCCATCAATCTATTTAGTAAGCAGTAAGTAGCGAACCTTTGATTGTGTGAATCCATTCTTTAGCAAACACTCAGTAAATTTGGCATTTCACTGCCTTGAAGCTTGTTTGAATCCATAAAAAGACTTTTGAAGTTTGGAGACTAACTGCTGTTTCTTGTTATCAAATTATTATATTGATTCTGCCTGTGAATTTGATAACTCTTAAGAAGATCCATATATGCATTCTCTTTAAGGTCTCCGTTTAATAATGAACTGTTAAAACTCAAAAACCTTCATATATACGATTTTAGAAAATAGTCCCAATTAGCGATGCCAAACTGGCAGTGAAAATAAAAATGTTAAAACGTATAATTTAATTAATGAGACGCTCACATTAATTAGCACATGCTGTCATCTCTTTATGACTGTAATTATTTCCTAAAGAACATTATCATTACCGTTATTATTATTATTATTATTTCTTACTTTATCAGATGTAAATTAATGCTGTTGATGGCACCTACTATTATTGTATACTTTATGTAATTATTACCATTTTAATGTCAATACTAAGAAATTAACAATTAAATAAAACAAGTTACATAATAGAAAAAAGATGTACATAAATATTAAGAAAATTATAAAAAGATAATATTACGTAAATATAATATTATTTATATTATTTCTTATTATGATTTATATCAAATAGTGTACAAAATTACCTATTTTATGAAATTAAGAAAATAATATATATAGTTTGATTAAAAAAATATTAAATCAGTTATATTTCACATAGAAAATATCTTTATATAATATTTTTGCTGATTATGTATTTTTTTATTATATAAAGTAATTAATTTTATATATTGTACAAATAGAAATTTTTGACAAATTAATTAAAAAAAAAATTAATTTGATGAAAAAAGTTACACGAGTTGTAAGATTTTACAAAAGATATTATTATGTAAATATGATGCTAATTATATTATTTTTCATTTATTATATAATTTATATCACATGGTGTACAAAATTATTAATTTTATGAACTTAAGAAAATGAGTTACATAGTTTACTTAAAAATTTATTAAATCAATTGCTTTTTATATAAAAAATATTTTTTATGCAATATTTATGCTGTTATATAATTTTTATTATAAAAATAAAAATTATATATATAAAATAATTTATTCTATATACTACGCCAAATAGAAATGTGCAAATAAATTGAAAAATCACTTAATTTGATAAGAGTTTATACAAGTTAGTAAAAATCTATAAAAAAGATATTATTATGTAAATATGATGTTGTTTATGTTATTTTTCATTTATTATATAATATATCACCATATGTTATATAAAATAATTTTATGAAGTCAAGGAAATGAGTTATGTAGTTTGATTAAATATTCATTAAATTAATTATATTTTATATAAAAATAGTAAGTTATGGGTAATAAACAACTATTGTTCACAATATTCCAACAAAATGAGAATAAACATTAAAATTAGCTATGAAATTAACTAATAGTGTGGGAAGCATAATAGTAGGTCATGTCTAATAACCAACTATTCATTATAACAATTAACACTCAGACAAACTTTAACCATCTGTGTCGCTAAATAAGCAGTTGGTTGGTTGGTTGAATTACAATTTTAAAAAGGTTAAAACCTAAATATTCCTAATACACACAATATTTACATTACAATAAATAATATTATCTCAAAATATTTAATCTAATACAAAAAAGGGATAAAAAAATAATTAATTTAGAAAAATATATGACAACCTAAAACTTAAAAAATTAGGATATATATAATTAAATTAAATCTTTTAAGCCAATCTAAATTTAAGGTTTAAAACAAAACATGTATATTTCTTAACAATCTCAATTGTTATTCTAAAATAAATATATATTGCTTTAAATAAACAAAAAAAAAAAGAAACTAATAGGATATTTAAATATGAAAGAATTTTTTGTTAAATGATTGAACAAGCTAAGACCATCAATTTAACTACAACTAATGAAATATATGATTGATGATTTTAAAAAAGAAAAGAGAGATATAACAAAATAAGAAAAGCTCTAATTTTAGGATATTAAGAAAATTTAACTTGGATTACTAGTTACATGTTAATAAGTAAAAATAAAAATATAAGATTCTATAAAAATATTAATGGTCAAGATTTGTTTTATATAATCTAATGGTAAATAGCTAATTACGGCATTCTAACTACAATACTTTGAAGGCACCTTAGAATTCACTATTTATATATAAAAAGTTGGGGATAGAAATTTTGAAATAAGAAAAAATTTTATCCATCTCTTTTTCTTGAATTATCTTTCAAAATATTTTAGTGCACCAATAATTATTTTTCACATTGTACCTTTTTTATTTATTTTATTTTTATTTTTATTTTTTTAATAAATATATAACATTTTCAAATTATGTATTTTTATATTTATTAAAATATCTTAAATATGTCGACATGGATGTTGTGATTTTTCTTGGTGGAATTTCTGATGCTGTTATTTAAGAGATTTGGACCTTTTATGTGATGGTTTGTCTATGAATATTTTATAATTAGATTTATTTAATATTAAAATATCAATTTATGATTTAAAACAACCACGGAAGATTTATGTATCCAAGTAAAACTTCTTTTTTCATGCTTCTTAATTATATATATTCTTATTGTTATTGTGTTTATTCTTATCATTTTTCTTTTGCAGAAATATTGTTATCATTTATCATAGATTAAGTTATAATTTTATTTTTAATAAAATCAAATATAGATCATTTGTATATCATAAATAAATATAATATTAAAAGAATTTTTTATCTTCTAATTGAGATAATATACTATTATTCCATCTTTAAAAAAAAAAAAAAAGGATGTATTCAATTAAGACTTTTAAAGACTTTAATGAAGTTTAAAAGTCAGGATATATTCAATAATAACTTTGAAAACGCCGTATAAGTCATTATGAGGTATTCAATTACAACTTTTATAAAGTCTTTAAAACTAAGCTAGTATTCAAAAAGTTATTGACTTTTATAGCCATATGGACTTTTATATACTTTTAATGGTTGTTTATGTATTATTATGAATAAAAATTCGACAAAATATCAAAAGGTAGTTTAAAGTAGGAGAAACTCTAGTACCTTATTGAAATCCACTAAAATTTCCATTCACCATTTCGAAGTCAGGTACAGAAGAAGTGAGAAAGGTTAATATAAAAGCTCTGAGGCACTGTCTTCAATGAAAGAAGAAAGCTTTTGTAGATGACTCACTAGTCAAGAGAATGTGAGAATTCACAAGCCTTTGAAAAAGATATCGGAGAAAAATCCAATAGAAGCCTTCAGATCCATGGAAGAATCAATTTCAACATTCAATGAACAAATAATTAGAATATGGGGAGCCCACTAATTAAGATCGAAATTGACAGTAAATTTTATTATGTGTTTTCTCTAGTATTTACATTATTGTCAATTATTACGCCTTACTATGTAAAGAATGTCTTTAAATCAACACTAAAGGAAGATCATCATTATGATGTAGATTTTGAGCTTATTCAATTTATTGGAGAGGATCAAAGAGAAAGAGTAAGATTAAGATTGAAGGCTGTTACTATAACTATGGAATCAAGTCACTAATAGCAGTGATTTGATATTGATAAAGTGACAAGAGCAATTCTACGACTAGACTTTGATATCCAAAGCAGGCCAGTCAGTTATTTGGGATTCATGAAGGAAGGTTAGCCTAAGGTTCACTTTTCTATAAGTATTTCTAAGGATCCAAATTATCACCTAGCAAGAGCTCCTCAGCAAGTTAGGTTGGAGAAGAAACAACAATGGATCAATCACAAAGAATAAGGGTGAAGCATCAAATTCTTATTAATGGAGCAAAGAATTGGTCTACAAAGAGACTCGGGATTTAAGGAAGAAAGCTACAAATAAGTCATTGGCTTTCAAATAAAATTTTAAAGGCATAAGAGTAGGAAACAGTATCTGAGAATGTGAAGAAGTGTTAGTAGAAGTGCTTATAGTGGTAATGGCGATAGTAGCGATAATGCCTAAGGAATAAAAGCCAGTCAAGACATTAAGACAAGAAGAAGTATAATACAGGGACATCAAGTTGAAAGAGACTAGGAATTACCATATTCACAGTAATAGCATCTGATGGATCCAGAGCAGAGATATAAGAAAAAATCTCAGTCGGAGCCTGAGACGACATACCCTACTAGTACAAGCAAAGTCCTAACAATTTCTAAATTTGAGCATGTCGATTCCATACATAAATTTGCCAAAATTCCATCTATATTTTACACATTCCTAAAATTTGATAGTTGATTAAGAAGTTTTAGACACCACTTGCCGAAGTAAATTAAAGAGTTATAATTGTTTAAGTGCAAAATATCGTTCACGCTAAGAAATACATTACATGCACTTTCCATACACATCCATATCAATTTTCACATTCTACATACAATCTACAAGATCGAGTAAGCCATTGTTAATTCTGGCTACAATTTATAATATCTGACATGTACCTAACACATCAATTTGACACTATAAACACATCCATGAACACATTGAAACCAAAAATTAGCCCACAAATTCTAACTATTTTCATTAAAATCTATTTGCCATTAATATTTTAGCATAGACCGAAATTACTTAGTGAATTTCAACCATTTCTAAACACTAAATCCATCAAGTCCAGCCATTTTCATTCATATTCTATCTAATTCAATTTAATTACATCACCCAAAATTTTTTAAGTTAAATTCTTGCTTAACTTTTTATTTGTCATCATTTAGACAATATTCAAAATATCATCCAAGCCTCAAATAAATTACATAACCATCAGAAAATCATTCCTCATATTATTTCTGATTATTTTATTATTTTTAGTGATTTTATTTTAGCCTAATTTCTATTTTTAGACTAAATATCAAAAATTACTAAAAATAGTGGATAATTAAAATTAATTCACCTAAAGTTTTAAAAATTTCAGAAATAACCGAAATTCATTCTCCATATTGATTTTTAGTATTTTATTATTTTAGTAATTTTACTTTGACCAAATCACTAATTTTTGCTAAATAATAAAAGAATGCTAGAAATAATAAATAATTGGAATTAATTCACTTAAAAAAACTCAAAATTTCCAGAAATCCCAGAAAACTAATTACCACATTGATCTTGATTATCTTATTATTTTATTATAATTTTATTTTAGCCTAATTTTTATTTCTAAGTTAAAAATAAAAAATTATCAGAAACAGTAAATAATTAAAATTAATTCACCATTATTTTGAAATTCTAGAATTTTCACAAATCCATCACTTGTTCATCATCGCAGCAGTAATTTAATTATTTTATATTCTTAGTGGTTTACTTTTGGCATAAATCTCTATTTTTGACTAAAAATATATAAGTTGCTAATATATAAATATTTAAAATTATATATTTCTCACAAAATCAACCAAGTATACCCATCATCAAACACATCAAATCAAGAATTTCTGTGCAAGAAAATCAAAGATTGAATCAAAAAAATTGCATAATATAGGACTAATAGAGGGTTGTGATCCGTGGTGGCGGATGAATAGCGACTGGTCGGCGTCTGGTAGTGACCGGTGGTGCTGGAGTGGCCAGAGATGAGGAGGCAGCTGGTGTTGGGAAGAGTTTTGGTGGTGTTTGGTTGTTAAAAAAATAAAAATAAAATAAAAAAAGGAGGAGAAAAGGAAATGGTAAATCTATAAATATAGTGAGAGGGAGACATTTGTGAGGTGGCAAAGCTGTAATTATGGAGAAATCCTAGTAGGACAAGGATTTGATAAGGGGTGTTTGGTTGGAAGAAATAATTAAAGGGTTTATTTTTATTTTAATTGAATTTATTTTTTAAAATAAATTGTAATTAAAATAGAATATGATAAAATTAAATTCGGGAATACAAGAGAGTGTTTGGTTAGAAAATAAAAGAAATTATTTTAATTATTATTTCTAATTAAAATAAGACCTTTCTCTTTAATTCTTTTTGAAATAAAAATGGCTATAGATTAAATTTTGATGGAGTACTTTATAAGATATTTGGGACTTAAAATTAAATACTTTATTTCCTAAATATTAAATCATTTCATTATTAATTTATTCCTAAATATTAGATACTTTATTTTTTACTTTAATTATTCATAATAAAGGCTAAAAATAATTTTTAAGAGATCTATCCATACATAAAAGCTTTTTAACTTTATTAGTACTGGTCTAAGCCTATTAAAATTGATTATATCCATAGAGGAAAACTCATTTAATTCTTAACCAAATTCTAAAGCCCATATCCAGATTTTAGACCCATATGTAAATCATTGACCTACTATCAAGGACTTGGTTTAATAATTCTTAAGAATTATTAACATGTGAAAAGAAAGCATGAAGGTGGAAAGTCGATTGCAGAGTCTTCTGGAAGCTTGAAGCACATTCTTGTGTGGGGAGGAAGGAATACAAGTGTTAGCCAATGAGAAAATTGTGTGGAAGTGAATTATATCTAAGGAAGAAAAAGCACATTTACGTTTTGTGACGGAAATAGTTGAGCAAAAGTAGGAAGTGGAGTGAAATGTGGATATTAAGTTGAGAAAAGTAAGAAAGTGAGCAAGAAAGTTACATCCTTATCAACATTTGCAAAATGTGAAAAGCAACATTACATACTCTTAAGGTGGGGAGTTAATTGAGGATCAAGCCAAGAATTAAGAATATGCTTGCACGACCCACTCTGTGGACCCGTGGCCGGCACTAGGGAATGGGTAGGCTTAAGGCCACCGAATCCCGTAGTAAGCCTGACACTCACTAACTCAATCAAATCTCATCTCAAATTAATATTATTAAAGCCACAAATAATCTTAATAGTTACATTTTACATAATTACCTCGGTCTGCCAGAAAAATTAGGCGAGACCCAAAACTCAGAAAATTACCACTGATACCTCTACTATTACTACTACGGAGAATCTAAGATTTTACATATTAACGTACCAAATCAAATACACCACCCGATGATGAAGGAGTCGGGTTACTAGATAAGAGTCGCGGGAAGACTAACAGTCACGAATCTGAAAAAAAAAAATTGAGACTGTCAGTCTCGAGAGTGAGTTAAAATCAAATAATCTAGAGACTATTGCAGTCTTCACAGAAAATATTAATTATTTGAATCAGTATATCAGACCCTGAACATAAACACAAATCATAATATCATCATACCATAATAGAAAAATAAATAAATAAATAAAAATATATTTTTACTTTTACGGGACGAGTGGCTCAGTAGAACCCTAACCCCAAATTCTAGTAGCCTTTCGGCTCTCTTAATCCAACAGGTCTGGCGCTCTAGTAAGCTCGATCAGGGTCCTTACCTCCAGCCTGAACACTTGAATTCCAACTAAGCCAGCCCAGAGAGCGTTGCTCGATCAGGGACCTTAACTCCGGCAAACAACTGAACTCAGCCCAGAGAGCAATGCTCGATCAGGGCAAACAAATCCATAATAACCTTATTACATGTCTTTAATCATTACCGGTGCGCACGCGGTCCTGATGCAACCCACCAGGTGGCATGTTCTACTAAAGCCTCATCCCAAATCATATTCAACAAATATAATAATAATCATGGTTTAGCAAAATTATTAAACACATATCGAAATAAAGAATCAGAATTTCAAGGAAACAACGTGCGATATTGTGGAAAAATAATAATAACAATTGTGTGAATATAACATTAATTATCAAAATAGCGATATAATATTACTAGTAACAATATTGAAATTTATCTCAGTAAATACTAATTAAATGAAGTTATTTATATTGCGATACTAATAATTATATTAAATATGAATTTCAAGATAGCATATCAAATTAGGTCTAGCAATAGTGTAGAGATTATGTGACTTTAACTCACAGATCTAACGCGTTCCGCAGTCCGCTCCTACGCCTCGGGTGGAGCTGGCGGGAAGGTTGAATTATCTAGTAACAAAAGATATACAATTAATAGACATTCGTAGATTTTTCCTAAACTTAGACCCCAGAGTAGACTGCCTAAAATTAAATTCGACTCAAGGAATCTGCCGGAAATTCGGCAGAACCTCCCCTAATTTATGGACATTTACCCCCCATAAAACGGGTCCAGAACCTGCCAGAAAGACACTACAAATATCCAACAATCCAGACAACGGGAGTCGGGTCCCCAGACTTCACTATTTTCCCGACTCCGCTACACAGCACAAAACACAAGGGCAGGCAAACCGACAAACAATTATTTTTGACTCACAAATATCATCTAATACTCAACATAATCAATAAACATAAATTACATCAAAGAATTTTAAAATTAACGGGCGAGAAAATTACCGAGACGCTTGATCGCCCGGTTGACTCGCCTCCAGCCGACGTAGTCCGATCGACGATCCGAACACACTATTGGACTCAAAATGACGCGCTAATGACGATCCCTGCTTCCGATTTTCGGATCTGACCCCCGATTGTCCGGAGAGATTTGCGGACGATCTTGGCTGTCCATAGCTCGCCGGAGCTCGCCGAAAATGCCCAAAAACCGCGGCTACCTCCATTTTCTCTCTCCACCGCGAACCTCTGTTTTCGGCCACCATTGTCGACACCGCCGCCACCAAAATAAAGCAAAGGCTGAGAGGAGTCGATCTCCACCAAGATCAACGGCTACCGCCGCTGGAAACGCAGGCACGACGGCAAGGAAGTCTCGGCCGGCTTCCTCTCCTTGCGCACGCTGCTACTG
Organism: Ricinus communis; assembly: GCF_019578655.1. Lineage (NCBI taxonomy): Eukaryota > Viridiplantae > Streptophyta > Magnoliopsida > Malpighiales > Euphorbiaceae > Ricinus > Ricinus communis. Next base: position 14,247,088 of record NC_063259.1, on the reverse strand, counting down.
TCGCCCGCTGCCGCCGTTGCACTCACCGACGACGCCAGCAGCACCCGACAGTAGGCCGCCACCGGCTGGACGACGCAGCACCGGCTCCCCTCGCGCAACGCCCTCTCTCTCTCTCTCTCTCACTTCTTCTCCGATTTTCTTTCTCTCCCCCGACACTCTTTTCTTTCCTTTCTCTCAATATCGACATTAGACCCCCAAACTTTTCCTTATTACTATTTGGTCCCTTAACCTTCTTAATTACTTACAATTTCATCCAGTAAAACTTCAATTTAACCCCTAAACTTTCTTTTAGCCTTTCAATTAAGCCCCTAACTAATTAATTTGGGCCAAATTAGAATTATTGAAAATACATAATTACATAAATACCTCTGACCGACATATTTATTTACAAAAATACCAAACTCACAAATTTCCATTAGAACCCCATAAAAATAAAATTATACTTTTAATCCTCATCCAAAAATAAATTTCCAATATATAATTTTATATATATATATATATATATATATATATATATATATATATATATATATATATATATATTTGGGGAAAATTTGAATAACCAAAATATAATTATTTCTCAATAATTTACTTAATTAATTTCTTAAAAATTCAAACTAATAGGATATAGAAAGAATGACTCCTTTATTAGTCTAATATTAAAATTCAAAATTTGCATTTAAATCATTCCAACTAGACCAAATAAAGATAAAATAATATTAATTTAAATAAAAACTCATTATTAATATAATTATTATTAAATATAAAATTTCAGGTATTACAATGCCAGAGCATCTTTCAAGCTATCGAAGTCTACAAATAGGCAAGGACCCCTTAATGAGTGTCACGACCCGATCTGTGGGCTCGTGACCGGCACTAGGGAATGGTAGGCGTAAGGCCACCGAATTCCGTAGTAAGCTTGACACTCACTAACTTAATTAAATCTCATCTAATATTACTGATGCCACAATTTATCTTAACCATTAAATTTTACATATTTAATTCGGTGTGCCAGGAGAATCAGGCGAGACCGGAAACTACATAGAATTACAATTGATAAGTCGATTACTTCTACTGCGGAGAATCTAAGATTTTACAAGTTAACATACCAAATCAATTACATCACCCGATGATGAAGGAGTCTGGTTGCTAAATAAGAGCCGCGGGAAGACTAACAATCACGGATCTAAAAAACAATAAAATTGAGACTGTCAGTCTCGAGAGTAAGTTAAAATCATATATCCCAAAAATAATTTCAAACACTTCAATAACGCATTTATTTAATTTGAAATAAATATTAAGTCATACAACAATATTCGTGTCATGCCATGTTTAAATAAAAGTAAAAATATAACCTTCACATACAACGGGACGGGGTACCTGAGCAAAAACCTACTCTCAACACTAACATCTCGACTAATCTCAACAGTAACATCTCAACTTTCTCATTCTAACAGAACTGGCGCCTAGAGAGCGAAGCTCGACTATGATCCTTAAATCCAGTTCAGCCACTAATTAGCACTAACACTCTTAGCCTTTCGGCTCTTTTACTCCAATAAGACTGGCGCCCAGAGAGCGAAGCTCGACCAGGGTCCTTAACTCCAGTCTGGTTACTTAGGTTTCTAAATAAGCCGGTGCCCAGAGAGCAATGCTCGACCAGGGACCTTTACTCCGGCAAACACACTCTACTAAGCCCAGAGAGCGACGCTCGACCAGGGTAAGTCCTAACTTACCTTTTTAAATTTATCAATTTACCCCTTTTCTCATCACTCTCGAATTCATACCGGTGCACTCATCAAAATAATATGTCATACTGCCGTTTCATCCCGAATCAACACAAAATCGATAAAATCATAATGCGGAAAAATGAAACATATATAAACAGTACATTACTAAATAATCAAAATATTAATCATTAAATCATAGATATCGCATAAAATATTAGCATGAGACACATAAGCAGATATATGACTTTAATTCACAGCTTTGACGACCTCCTAGCTCTGCTCCGATGCCTCCGGTGGAGCGAGCCGAACTGACGGATTTATCTAATCACGAAAAACAATTTATCAATAACGTTGAAACAGTTGACAATTAACCCTAGGTCTAAATCCCTAGGATTCACTGTCTAAAAATCTTAACTCGGGTAAATTCTAGCGGAAATTCGGCAGAACCTCCCCTACAATACGGACATTTACCCCTCGTAAAACTGGTCCAAGACCTGCTAGAAAACGTTTCAAATATTCAACAATTCATTTTAACAGGAGTCGGGTCCCCAAGACTTCATTAATTTCTCGACTCTGCCACACATCAACAAATTTCTAATACTCAACACAATTCAATAAGCATATAATTTACTAAAGAATTCTAAAATTAACAGGCCAGAGAAAATTACTAAGACGCTTGATCGCTCGGCCGACTTGCCTTCAGCCACTGGAGTCCGATCGACGATCCGAACGCACCAACGGACTCTAAATGACGCGCTGATAACGATCTCCGCTTTCGATTTTCCAATCCGACCCTCGATCATCCGGAGAGATTTACAAACTATCTCGGCCGTCGATTTCCAAATAGAGTCTGATCGCCACGAAACCGGTGTCATTGTGAAGCTTGAGCTGAGGAGAGTCCGGATACGTCCTTTAATCATTCATCCCTCGCCGAAGCTCGCTACAAAAACCAGAAAACGCCAGCTACCCCTTATTTCTCTCTCCATCGGATCTCCTAATTCCGGCCACCAGAAGCGTTGTCGCTGCCGCCAAAAGGAAGCTCATTCTTCGACAAGCCTATCGCCACCCTCGCGGAAGCCACTAACGGACCGCCTCAACTTCCCCGCCTTTTTAACATCGCCGCTGCTGGACTCGCCGGCGTCAACTCTTTCGCCAGCTGGCTCCGCGACGCCCCGGAAGGACTCTTCCTCCGGCTGCCATGGACGGCAGCGAGCTTCTTCCTTCTCCCCCCCCCCCGACGTCGACTTCCCCTTTCTTTCTCCTTTTCTTCTTTTCTTTTCTTTCAATCATTATCGACAATAGGTCCCTGAACTTTTCTTCTTCACCATTTAGTCCCTCAATTTTTTAATTACTAACAATTTCATCATGTAAATTTTCCAATTAACCCTTAAACTTTTGTTAGCTTTTCAATTAAGCCCCTAACTATTTAATTTGGTCCAAATTAGAATTATTGAAAATACACAATCACATATTTACCTTGCTTTTAAATGTAAAATTATCAAAAAGCCCTTCTTGACATATTTAGTTACAAAAATACCAAACATACAAATTTTCATTAAAACTCCATATTAATAAAATTATACTTTTAATTCTTATTCCAAAATAAATTTCCAATTTAATCCTAACACACAATTAATTTGATTAACCAATTTGCTAAATATTTTCCAATTAAAATTTAACACCATTAGCTAATTAAAATGTCATTTTTCTAAATAATTCTTTTATAAAATATTCCTTATAAATTCTTCCATAATTCTCAAATATAGAATTTAATTTATATACATTCATTTGGAGGAAAAATTTGAATAACCAAAAATATAATTTATTTCTTAAATAATTTACTTAATTAATTTCTTAAAAATCAAACTAATTGGGTATAGAAAATAACTCCTTTATTTGTCTAGCATTAAAATTTCTATTAAATCATTCCAAATTAAACTAAATAAAAAAAGGTAAAATTAATTTAAATAAAAATTTATTTATTAATTATTATTAATATAATCATATTATTAAAGGAAAAAAAAATTCGGATATTACAATGAGCGAGCATCTTTCAAGTCATCGAAGTTTACAAATAGACAAGAACTCCTTAATGCGCAAACTCCAACCAACCAACCATCCAAATACAAAAAATAGATAGAGTCTATAAACTTTATATTTACATTTGTCCTTAGATTATAAAGCTATCCTTAGAATAGAATTGTGTATTTTCAAGGTATATTGGCAATTCTAAGTAAATATAGATGTTTTCAGAGTACATGTCGACTCTTGGGTCGATTTAGATGAGCATCAAATATTAGAGGAATGACTTGAGTTACACAAGTAAAATTTTCAGTTGAACCAACTCTAGAATCTGTTTAGATGAGTCAAAGGAGTAAGGACAAGTCGTAGAACCAAATGAAGAATGGAGACAACATGACTTGCTATTATGAACCGGTTCCACGACCAGTTCAGGTGCTTAAAACGAGTCAGAACCGGTTGGAGAACCAGTTCATGCCGAGAAAAAGAATTTGTGAAGAAAATGACTAATTTTTCAGCATTGATGAGATTTTTTGTGATCGTAAAAGGATAGAATTAAAAAGTGATCTTCATCAACTTTGTAGAGTACTATCTAAGCTATAATTCTCGTGAAAGGTCCAACTTCATATTAGATTTCTAAGAATAAAAAAATTTAATCGAACTCAAATGTTGCTAAATTCGTTTCTATTTAAGTCAATCTCAGTGTTTGCGCCTTATCTAGATCTACAAAGGTCTGATTGAGGTGATTCATAAGCCTAAAATTTTATGCTCTTTAAAGGCTACAGCTTTTATAGATAACTCAAGTCCAAATTAAATTTCTATAATTACTAAAATAGCTTGCAATATAAAAAAAATTGACACATTTATGAGTTATATTTAGATTTTTTTATATTTCTCTATAAATACAACATTATAACTTAGAACTTAGGGGCTAGATTTTAATTTTGAAGGAGATGCATTCAGTTTGAGAGAGAGAGAAATAACACTTTTTAGAAAGAGAAAATGGAAATTGCTACAAGATTGAAGGGAGATTTCATAATTTCTTAGAGATTAAAGTAGTATTTTCTCTAACCTTCAATCTTAATTATGTTTCTTTAGTTATTTATTATGTTTATTATTTTATCTAGTATGGATAACTAATCTCTCTACTATAGTGGAGGATGTAGTTTAATAAATTTTTAATTAGATTTCAATCGATAATTCTCTTTAGTTCTTGATTTAATCTTTTTGTGCTTATTGTAAATATTATAATTAACCACTATAATATTTTTATTATAGAATTTGTATGAAGGACTGAAAAGAGAAGTATAGATCTAGATCTTGAAGATTAAACATAATAATTTTAGGTGAAAAAATATATCTAATAGACTATGATGCTTAAATTATTACTTAATGAGTTTAATTATATTTATTATCCTTGAAAATTGGAATATCTTAATTGAATACAATCTAATAACTTGAAAGAATATTAGAATATTTTAGAAATAATTGTATTTAAGAATTGAGAATTTAATTTGACTTTCATGATTACTGTCAATGGATGAAATTCAGATCTCTATGTTTTAACTATTAAAATCTAAACTTCTTCATTAATTGCTTTTATTATTTTAATTTTTAATATTTACAATTGATTTCTTTTAGTTTACACAAGTTCTAACAAATACCAATTAAGTTGTCCATGTGGGATCAATCTTGATTCATTAGTCTATACTGCAAATATTTGTATCCTTGTAGATGAAGATTTTAGCAATCAATAGTCGAGCAATTCTCAACCTTAATTTATAATACGTTCAAAGCTCTCGAGTATTTGCTTAACATTTAATTATATATGTAAATGCAATCAAATTTTTAAAACTTTTTAGTTACTTTTCAATGTTATATTTGTTGCATCTTGTTCCTTAACTTACATTTCACACTATCGCCTTTAGCTTACAGTATATATAGCTCCTAGCTTTATTCCTTAAGTTTATTTTTGCATTCTCAATTTATTAATTACATGCTTATAGCTCAAGTTCACATCCTTAGCTTATATTTGCATGCTAACAACTCATATTTACATCCTTAGCTTATTATTAATTTAATTTCTGTTTCATTAATTAGCTATGTCTATTAATTTAGTAAAAGTGCATCAGTTTAGCTAAGAACCTAAAGTGATTTATGTCTATTTATTACCTGCATAATTATTTAGATTATTAGTAAAATAGTTCTATCTTTTAATGTACGATTAATTATTGAGCGTGTTAGAGGCTGATTACCTTAAATAATTGTTATGGATGTCAAAAATATAATAAAGTCAAAAAGAATAAATTTAGATTCTAAAAATATAATCTAATTTTATATTTGTATTTTAAATAATCATAAGAAGAAACAAAAAAAATATTATTTATGTCAATAATATAAAAATCAACATTCTATAAGCATATTATAGACTTTTACAATTCTTAATAAATGTTTTATACTCATAAAAAGAATAATATTAGTGGTTCTATAAAGTATCAATTGGAAAGTGTGAGATTGTTAGGACCATTCGATTGATCATATTAACTAACACCATCATAATCAAAGGGTCCAGTTACACTGGATTTCGACACGTAAAACGTTGATTTTGGCCTAATTATAAGCTCCGTGTCCTGTTTTTGTGTCACTTTTGCATGGCAAAGCTCCTTTTGATTACAGCAATCTCACTGAAAACGTGGCACTAGTACATAAAACAACGTGCCGTAATGGTTCGTACGTGGCACTCGTATGTGACGTGTTCAGTTTCGGAAGAAAAGAAAATCTAACTCTATGTATTAAAAGAATTATCTTTTTCTATATCCCACACATACAACAAGTCTTTATATTTTAAAATATTTTTAAACATAATAGTATAATAATAACTAACGATATTAATTTACATTAGTTAATTGTAACTAAAATGTATTAGTAAAATGGAGCAAATAGTAAAATAAAAAATCAAAAGTAATGCTAAATGAATTAAGCCAATAAAAGTGTCACCTTAAAATTATTTTTAGAAGAGCAATTTCTTTTAATTTTTCTTTAATTTTAAGTAATTAATAACAATAATAATATAGCAAACTATTTTCCAATTCTTTAAGCATGCATTAAGTTCAGTTGTTGGTTTAATATTTTTATTTACCTTGCCCAAAAAATTCATTTTTCGAATCTAATTCTAGGGTGGAAAAGCTATTGATTTAATGAGGTCTATTTGGACATTAGATAATACTATTAGAGTTATTTAGAAAAAAGATAAGTTTTTAAATTTATTTTTTATATCTATTTTTAATAAAAATTAATATATAAAAATTTAAAAATATTTTATTATCAAATTTAATTTGTAAGATTCAGAATATAATAATTTTGCTCGATAATATAATCTAATAGCTTTTATCAGAATGACATAGATGAGATGGATTTAAACATTAAATAACAACACTAGAGTTATTTAGTTAGAGGTTCACATGACAAAATGATAGAGAAGTTAAAGCTACACCTATTTTTATTAAAATCAAATTATGAAATAAGGGATAGATAAAAGATAATTTATTAATTTATAATATATAGAATAGCTTTTTTTTATTTTTTAAAATTATCCTATCGTTTTAAGAGATAAATACACTAAAAAATGACTTTTAAAAATTTGCGAATTTATAAATATGGTGAAAAATGATGATAAATATAATAAATTTTTTTAAAAAAATCGAATAATTTTGAAAGATTTTTATGCATTTTTTTATGAAAATATATAATATATATATATATATATATATTTGTTTATTTTATATTTTAATCTTAATAAAAATAGTTGTGATTTTAATCTCAACTAATGACTGATAAAATAAATATGAATTTTTTTATAAATTATAAAATTTTAACAGTAAATATTGATTTTATTAACAAATTATTATTATATATATCTTTTAATGTGTATAATTATTAAAATAAATTTAAAATAAAATAATAATATTAAAATTTTGATAGTTATTTATTTTACTACTAAATTAAAATAATATACATATAATAATTATATTATATTAAAAATTTCATTAATGGAATATTTGTTACTAGATCTAGTATAAATTTGAGTCAAATGAATTTACTGAAAAATAGAATATAAAGGAAGCATATAAATTAATAAGACTACAAATTCTTTTTCATAAATAACTTTTTTTTAGTAGAGGGAAGGTTGTGAATTTAATTTAGCATCCAATATTGTAGACTGATTCAATAAAAAAAATACTAAAGATATTATGTGGTCCCCACCATAGGTGTCTAGTACAGAGAACAGCCAAAGATGGACAACCGGACAGGCGTCTTTGACAGGCTCATACTCCCATTTCACACAATCCTCCACGTGGCACTCCACCGCCTACTTTATTTTTATTAATATTGTTATTTGCTTTCATGCCCCTGGGTTTTGCTCTATACACCTTACCGTGACGCCGAGTAGTTACGGACCGTATTGTTGCATTGCCATCTGTATTATTGACTCTTGACTTCTACTAATAATACTCTCTTTGATTCTCTTCTCTTTTTATTTGTTTCTGTGATTTTAGTCAAAGTTTATGTTCTTCGACTTTTATATTTTGTTGCCTTTTCAATTCTTTTGTTATTTAAAAAAAATAAAAGTATTAAAAAGAAAGCATAATGGAATAAAGCATAAAATTTTGATTAAAGCATACACAATGCTAATGATTAGCACTTATAAAATCTTGAATCCGACCTATAACGGGTGGATAAATCGGATCCAAATACTTAAACAAAATAATTAAAATTGTAAAATACAATTACTAATTAAATTTTAAATTCTATCAATTATTATCAGAATTTTAAAATAAATTATATTTTAATTTACTTTTAGAAATATTTTTTATGATAATCTTATAAATTATCTCATACAATAAAAAAAATAATGTGATAAATTAATTTGTGATTTTTCTATTCAATAAAGAAAATCGACTTACCATGTAATATTTTTAATATAATATTTATACAAATTATATTGAAAAATAATTTAAATATAAATATAAATTTAAAATTCTTTAAGAATTAAATAACAATGTTAAAAAATATAAATTCGAAATTTAATTGATAACTACATTATATAATTATTCTATAAAAAAAATTAGAGAATATAAATAAAAGATTCCAATAATATAATTTTATTCCTAGGATCGATAATTGAAGATCAATTTTCTTCATAAATAAATAAAGGAGTTACTATAAAATTCAGTTTTAAATAATTGGATTTATTGAGGAGGAAGCAAATAAAATGAATATATATTTCCATAATATAAACACATGTAAATTAAGTGCTTTAAGGCATCATCCTTAGAAAGTTCATAATTAATTCTTATACTACAAGATTACAAGTCACATGATTTCTTTGAGCTTACTATAGAAAATAACAAAACTAAATAATTTGTGCACTACCTCATGATTTTGATGAGCTGTCTTAGTTTGGAGCATTATTGTCTCTGCCATTTTCTCAAACCTTATAATACCAAATTAACCGCATTTTCTCTACTCACAAAAATCTAAAAGGAAATAAATTAAAGTTACCAATAGTTTTTATTTTTTATATTCAACTATTTTTAAAATAAATAAAAAGTATTATGTGGCTTTTTTTTGACAATTTTAATTATATATTTTTAAATTTAAACGAAAAAATTTAAATTCATAAAAATTTGATTATATTTATTTCAATCAGTGTAATCATTATATTGTACATCTTTTTATAATATAAATATCAATTTTTTAAAATTTAGAAATCATATAAAAATATTAAAATTATTAATTATACAATCATACATAAGTAATAATAATAATAATAATAATAATAATAATAATAATAATAATGAGTTGATTAAAATATAAATTTTTTAATTTTATGATTAGATTATTTTAACAATAAAATATTTATTTTTATCAAAATCTATAACTACATATTTTTTATTTTAAAAAATAAAATTATATATTTAAAATTAATAAAAATTTTAAAACTATATCATATTTTTTATTTATTTTTTAATAAAAATAATACTTTTTAAAATAAAAACACCGTAGACATCTGTAAACGAATTCTAGCAGAATTAAAAGCGATCAGGTGCTATAAAAGGAATAACAGGAAAAGTGAAGGAGTGAATGGCAAATACAATAAAAATAATAACTAATAAAATCAATGAAATTCACAACACATTTCTTGCTGTGATGGCTTAGAGCCCCACTCCTTGGACACGGCTGTTGGCTGTATTTGCCTTTTAAGTTCTCATTTAAATATTAAATCTAGAAAAAATAAAATAAAAAACAAAGTGAATTTTGTCTTCTTTTTTCAACAATAAAACAAACAAAGCCTAACTACTAGTAATAATGGTCTATGCAATGCTTTTTCTTTTTTATTAATTGAATTCTACCACGTAATTGACTATTATTATATACTATTTTGTCATGCTATATTATTTTTTAAAATATATTGACAATTTATAATAAAATATTTGACATTTATAAAGTCCTTATTTCACTGTTGCATTATACTTTGATTTTAGTTTTGCTTCTATTTTATAATTTACATAAATTATATTTCTTGATAAACAGAAAAATAGTAATAAAAGTTTTTAGCTCTATAATTCATACTAATATATTTATTTTTCTCCCAGTGAATTTCCTTTATTAATTTTCATAGTCCAGCCAAAAGTGAATTATTATTACTTCAGTGCTACAAACATAAATGATAAAACAAATGACATAATTATGACTAATAATTAAATCTTAAAGAAACTAAATTAAAGTTCTCCATTTTTATTAGTTAAATTTAGAGATTGGTACAATTGGACTTAGACCAAAAATTATCAAACTGAACTGCTTTAATATTGACAATAATTCGGGTTGATTACTTTTTCTAATTTTGTTTGAGTTGAATTTTCTCTTAAAATAATAGTTACTTCCATTTATTTTTAATATATTTTAGCTCATTTAAATCATCTTATATAGTTGTTTTTATAGAAATCATGACTTAGAAAATAAAAAGTACAAATTAATTGATAATAAAAATTAAGAATATTAGAATTAAAAAAATATAATCTCACTTGATTAGTAAAATTTTATATTTATATTCTTAAATTATATTAATTAAGTTCTTTTAATTTATATATTCTATTCTTAATGGTATTATAAACGGTAAATTAAATTTTTAATTTTAATTCAGTTTAGTTATAAAATATAAATACACTCTATAAAAGAAGTTTAAATTCTATAATGGAAATAATTAAGATTTTTAAAAGTAAAAATTAAAATATCATATAAAAAATTATGTAATAATAAAATATAAATTTAAAATATTTATATTTATTAATTAAAATATAATATTATAATTAAAAAACTACCGGTGAAATAAAAAAATAATAAGCAATAGCCAAAAATAATCTTTATAAAAAATAATAGAAAAACAAAAAAAAGGCAGCTATTGAAACCTCTTATACAATAGCCTTCGAAGTTTATTTATTAATAGAAAAATCTATTTGAATGATAGCTTCTAGTTTTTTCCCTCATAAAGTATAATTTTTTTAATCTAAGAGACTATCTAATAAAAGGTTTCCTTAGTGTATTATTGTGATATTTTTATATTATAAGTCTATTTTTAATTATAAATTAATATTATTTTAAATAATTTATTTATTTTATATATGTATGTATTAAATATAAATTATTAATATATTTATATATATTTATTAATTAATATTTATAAATTAATTTTATAATTAAATTCTATAGTTGTCAGATAGCACTAGTTAAATTTTAAAAATAAAAAAAAATATTAATAAATAGATAAAATATGTTTAATTAATAAATAATTAAATATTATATATAATTAACTAATTTAGTATATAATATATAAATTTATTATTAAAATTAAAATAATATAATATTTATAAATTTTACATTACCGTACATATATAATATTATATGATTTATAATAAAAATAATTATTTTTTATATATTATTATAAAATAAAAATTATCTGAATATAAATAAAAATATAATTTAAAAATGCTCTTATCACTTAGATTTTAATTTTATACAATTATTAATCTTTATTATTAATATAAATTTATCCAATAAACAAAAAAAAAAAACAACAACTTCTCTTTTTATCAAATGCTTTTAGTAACAACATAATCTTAGTTTCTTTGTATCAATAGAATATTAAAAGAAGAAAAATTAAGAATAATAATCCAACAAACATATATTAATCTAATGATCTTTCTCTAAATTGTTCCATAGTAAATAAACATCTCATTAATTTCTTCTCGAACAAAAAAAAAAAGGAAAATAAACAAACACCTTCATTCGCAACTATAAATCCAAAATATCAACTTCTTGAATTTAAAAACTATTATTTATTTATTATGCATATAAAAAAATTTAAAAAACTTAAGCCCAGCCCTTCAAATAAATAAATAAATTTCATTTTACTAATTTCAACATTTAAAAAATAAAAATGTTGAGAATCCATAAATCCTTACAGAACTCTTTGTGAAGATGCCTAATTTCATTGTCCCTCCCCATGAAATGAAAATGAAATGAAATTTGCTTGTAGTAATTAAGAATCAAGAAATACACATTACAGAAAAGCAAAAACCTCACACAGTTTTAAATCCATCCTTTACATTTTACCCTTCCAAAAACGACAACCAAAAACACCCCACCACCCACTCTCCCACCCTTTCCCCTTCATCAATTTAACAAAAAACCTCTGTAAATTTACTTATAAAAACACACATAAGAAAAAATAAAAAGGAAAAAAGAAAAAGAACAGACCCCATAGAGGAACTCAGCTAGCTTGCTGGCTGCCCTCTTCTCTTCTCTTCTCTTGCGCTCTTCCCAAAAAAAGAAGAAACAGAACCCTTTTGTATTATCTGCACCAGCAATCTGTCCGTCTCTGTGTGTAAAAAGAACTTGCATTGGTCAGTACCAGTGTGTACTTGCTTTTCAAGATGGGTAAAGAAAGAGAGAAAGAAAGAGGAGGAGGAGGAGGAGGAGACAAGAAAATGTTTATAGGAGTCGTAATGAACTGTGCAGCGGAGCTTAAGCTTCTTTTAACGGCTCTTTTAATTCTTTGTACTATTGCTACTCTTTTACAGTTTCTGCCATCTCGTTTCACCATCTCTACTTCTGATCTCCGTTTCTGCATTTCGAGAATCACAACCACCACAACCACCACCACCACCACCACCTCTATTGCCTTACCTTTGAATTCTTCCTCTGTTTCTCCTCAGTCTTCTCCTCCATCGTCTTTACAACAACCTGAAGAACAGCTCACTCCGAATGGTACCGTCAAAAGAGCCTTTTATCCACATGGCGCCGCGGCTTATAACTTTATCGCCATGGGTGCTTATAGAGGTGGGTTTGACACTTTTGCTATTGTAGGTCTCTCTTCAAAGCCTCTCCATCTTTACGCCAAACCCACTTACCAGTGCGAGTGGGTCCCGCATAAAAACTCCTCCTCTGGAGGCAGCGACCCCATCACCGCCGTTGCTTATAAGATCCTTCCAGATTGGGGTTACGGCCGTGTTTACACGGTTGTGGTGGTGAATTGCACCTTCGCACAACCCATTAACTCTGATAATTCAGGTGGCAAATTGTTCCTGCATGCTTCTACATCCGGCGGTGGTGATAGAGACTTCAACATTACGGATAGATTTGAGGTTTTGCAAGAGCCACCCGGTAATTTAAACATTAGTTTGTTCACTACAAAGCCGAAGTATGACTATTTGTATTGTGGGTCTTCTCTTTATGGAGGCTTAAGCCCACAAAGAGTAAGAGAATGGATGGCCTATCACGTGAGGCTATTCGGTGAAAGATCTCATTTTGTTATACATGATGCTGGTGGTGTTCATGAAGAGGTTTTAGAGGTTTTGAAGCCATGGATGGAATTGGGTTATGTTACATTGCAAGATATAAGAGACCAAGAACGGTTTGATGGGTATTATCATAATCAGTTTATGGTGGTGAATGACTGTTTGCACAGATATAAGTTTGTGGCCAAGTGGATCTTCTTCTTTGATGTTGATGAGTACATTTACATCCCTCCAAAGAACACTATAAAGTCTGTTCTTGATTCTCTCTCAGATTATAATCAATTCACTTTTGAGCAGATGCCCATGAGCAGCAAGCTCTGTCTCTCTGCTGATTATGGTAGATATTACAGGTAACAGTCCTTTTGCTTTCCTTTGATTCCTTTGACAACTGATTATCATACAAATTATAATACATGATTTTATTAATTAATTGTGAATTTTGCTTTGCTAAGTCTGAATTGTGAATATAATTAGGCATGCCAAACTTGTTAAAGCAGATTGAATTGTTTAAGATGTTAAATTTCCATTGCTTTTTGGTTTTGATAATTGGTTCTAATCAGTTTTGCTATTCTGCTATTTTGCTATTTTGGTGATATTGCTTGTTCTAACTTCATCAATGATTGAATTGTATCTCTCTTTGACATTTTTATCTCAACATGGGAATACATTGGAGGAGGATCCAATTGGAGGTTTACAACATTGTATGGTTGTTAAGTTTGAATGGGTGTGATATCATGCAAATTTGTAATTTTGTGGTGATTGATTGATTGGTATATTTTAAGGCTAATGTTGAATATATTAAATGGGAATGGACATAAGATCAATTGGTGTGTAGGTGTTTGGAATTATTCATCTATCTTGGTGTCGGTATGGTGAAACTTTCTCTTGAAGTGGGAGTGGGTTTGAAGTGTTTTAAAGTGATTGTCTATTCATGTGATTAGTACCTTTGTCAATTTTTTTTTTTCCATATATGCCATGCAAGTGTTTGATAGTCTTTTTTCAACAACTTCTGCTGTTCTCTACTTCAAGAGAGAAAGACAGAGAACCACATGGATTAATTTTAATGTTCATACTATGTTGATGCTTGTTCATCAATATGAAATTACATAAATCTTTATTCATACGTGAATGATTTGAATGGGAAATCTCAAGATTATTCTGATGTGGGGACCTTTACCTTTTAACTCAAAATATTATCTGGTTATGTCATCTATGTATATGGTAATCTTGATTCTGAGAATCACTTTCATGGTTTAGATGCTTGATGTTTTGTGGCCTACTTAAGACTTTCAAGATGGATTCTAAATGCTTGCTAGATTCAGGTTACTTGCAAATGATCTTTTGTTGTGGAAAATTTGCATTTTGGCTTGGCATTGAAATGAATCTTCTTCTTTCTCTTTTATACCATGTGATTCACAGGAAATGGGGGTTTGAGAAGCTTGTCTATAGAGATATCAAGAGGGGTATAAGGAGGGACCGCAAATACGCAATCCAGCCGCGCAATGTCTTCGCAACTGGGGTGCACATGTCGCAGAACCTAGCTGGGAAGACGAATCACAAGACAGAGAGCAAGATCAAATACTTCCATTATCACGGAACAATAGCGCAGCGGCGCGAACCGTGCCGGAACTTGCTCAATGTAACAGAAATCAACTTTGAAAACAACCCTTATGTTCTGGATACCACAATGCGCGACATTGCTTGGTCTGTGAAGAAATTCGAGCAGAAGATGATTGGTTCAAGGTTACAAAGCACACGGCAATGACAGAATAATATATATATATATATATATATATATATATATATATATTATATAGTTCTTTCATTTCTTGATAAATATGATAAATTCTTCTTGGTTTATTTAATTGATCTTTGAGTAGAACAGTGTTTCCCACCCTTTCTTCTTCTTTTTTGTATGATAATGTTTCTTTCATTTGAGTATAGAGATACAAGTGGTATATATGATATATCTATATGATATATTGATATATATGGGAGGTCTTGCATTCTTTTATTTCCTTCTTCATATATAATAATAAAATAAATATATAATAACATTATAATATATATGTGCATGTTTTCTTCAGTTTTATGTTCTATAAAGTAAGGGATTGTATTATCTGGTTGAAGTGTTGTCGGTGTATGGGACCCACCATTGCCTCCCACCAATGGGATGTAGCTATTATGGTGGGGATTCTTGCTGGCTGCCACACATTTATTTTTGTTTAAACTTTTGTTATTCTCCACATGATCTGGAGTATTATTATTATTATTATTTTTCTGAGTTTGTTAGGGCCTTGTGTTATAATATTCATATGACTATGATTTGAATTCTAACATTTAAGAGTGGCTCAACATATTGAAGGTTCTTTTTATCTGATATTTAATATTAAGGGTTAGTTTAATTAATTTAAAATGTACTAGATAACATCTTTTATGAGATTTTAGTTAAATTGAAAAAAGATTATTATTATTTTATTTAGGGGAAGTTTTGCTAATGGGAGAAAGGCATATTTTTCTTTTATAATTTATTAGGTGAATTAGGGCTAAAGTAACATGTAATATTTGTTCTAGGGAGGAACCACAGGCTGGTATTCTTTTTGACCTTTTTGACAATAATGTCAACAATAAAAAGCATGTGGGTGACATAAGATTGGACCCCTTCTAATTCTTACTTTTCTTTTTCTGTTTAATTTTCTTTCTTGTTACAAAAAGAATTGGTCACTTTGAGATTGTCCCATATTCTAACTAATCCAGGAGATAAAGCTAACTGGGGAAAAGCCAAACAAGGGGAAATCATTTGTAAATATGACTTGGGGCTAATTGGAGGTGAAAAACTCATAAATTTTCTTTATTTGCTTTTGTTCTTAACTAATCTTTCATTATTGAGATGCGACTATGTTATAATTAGTAAGAGATAGTCAAGATCAAATTTAATTGGTTCCATACTACACAATTGTAATATCTATTCAACTATTATTATTATTATTATTTTATTTAAAAAATTTAATAAAATGTGAGCTACATAATAATTTTAATATCTATTGAATTATTATTATTATTGTTAATTTTTTTATTTAAAAGAAGTTTAATGGCCGTGAGCTACACAACTTGCCGTACATGTAAAATCTTACACGACTCGATATAAAGGTGAAATCTCATGGAGTAAGATGGAAACTTTATCTCAAAACTTCTACCTCTCAAAAAATAAGTATTTTTATCATTTAAATTAAGTTTCGGTAATATTATTATTATTATTATTATTATTATTATTATTATTAAAGTTAAAGAAATACAATTATTGATAAAACACACAAAATAAACAACATAAAAATCCCGTGACACATGATTATATATATTTATAACATGTCCATGACCAAGAGTGTGATTCTTGAAATATATAACAAAAGAAAAAAAAAAAAAAGGATTCCCAAAATTTGAGGGAAATAAAATCAAAATAAATAAATAAATAAAATGGTGGGTGGGTGTGGACCGACCAGTTCACGTGCATGTGTATCAGAAAATTCACAACCAAAATTTAAATGTAATTTGGGAATTTATTAAAGTCTGCCGTTTTGATGTATGGGAGAAATTAATAAGAAGAAGAAGATTTTTAATATAGAGAATTCCAATATTTGCATTTATGAGGGAAAAGCAAAGAATGGACGGTGCAGAACTCTCCATACACAACTCTTCCAACTGTATATTATTCTCTGTTCCTTCTGCTCCAGCTATTTTGACACTGACCTTTTTTATTCCTTTTTCTTTTCCTGTTTCCTAATTAAAATATTCTTTTAGCACACCAAACTACCAATGAGTATATACTTTTTTTCTTAATTTTTTTATCTTATTATTTAAATAAAATTACATTTAAAATTATAAATACACCGCTCGTGAGCTATTTAAAATTTAATTTGATAGAAATTAATTTAAATTATTTATTAAATTTTATATAACAATTAAATTAAATTTAATATAAATAAAAACCGACTTTTCAATTTGTAAATTAGTTTATTTATATACTCCAAAAATATCTTGTAACTAAAGTTTTATATTAAATATATTATATAATGTACATGTACATATGTATGATAAATAGTAATTTATTTATTAAATAAACAATACATTTAATTATATTTCTTATGATTTTTGTGAGCTATGATTAGCTAAAACTCTTTGGCTTGACTCATTTTCCGCCTTAAATTTACACATAAACATGGCGCAATCTAGCCTTATTAGAGAAAAATAGTAGAACACAATTCATTAAATTTCTACCACATTGAAAGGGATAGTTTCATATTGATTGTAAAATTTTAATTTGTTGCATTTGAATCATTCAATTTTAGTTTTAGTTATAATTTAATCATATTGCCAATAAGAAATTAACATGTCATATTTTTTTATTAATTTTTTTACCATGTGTCAATGTTTTATTTGCAAAACTACTAAATTAAAGTAAAATTAAAATTAAAATTTTGTGGCTAAAATGAAACTAAATATATAGTTCAATAACCATTTATATTAGTATTCCCATATTCACATAACTATATCATCTGCTATCAAAATTCTCTATTATGTTTCCATTTGGTTATATTTTTAAATTTCTTTTGATACTAAATATAAATATATTATTTTAGTTTTAACGTGACTCACTCTTAGCCAACTTTAGATGATGTAATAGCTAAAATAGAATTATATTTTTAGAATTCACTAATCAGTGCATTATTTAAATAATTGTGATTTCACTTTATTTTTGAGATAAGTACATTTTACAAAACATGCGTAGCCCGTCATTCAAAATTGACTGAAATCTCTCTAAGTAACTCAATATATGATCAAAATAGTCAATTTGACATAATAAATTTTTAAAAATAAAAAATTGATAGCAAATAAGAACATAATATAAAATTTTAATATTAATCAGGATAGTTACTCTTTTTTCCATAGAAAAACTATCTCATTCAAAGAAAGAATATTTTGAAGAGCAAGCTCATTATAAAAACTTATTAGGAATATCTTCATTAGAAAAGAATCATTAATGAGATATAAGCAAATCATAATAATTTGTTAAGAAGAAAAACTTATCTTGACCATATTTTCTCTAAGTAAAATCATTCAACTCGATCATAGGCCTTACTCATATCAAGTTTAAAGCCAAAAAAACTCCTCCTATTCTTTATCATAGATTTTATGGAATGAAAAAAGCTAAAATGCAATGATAATACTATTAGCACTATGCCTACTATGAATGATAGCACTTTGAGACTTATTAATAAAATAAAAATAAAAAATTAATCTCAATTTATTAGCTAACACCTCAAGTTTCAGCTTATAGACCATATTGCAAAGACTAATAGGACATAAATCTTTAAGGGACTCAAGAAAATTTTACTTAGACATTGAAATAACAAAGATATGATTAATACTAACATATATCATTCTGAATTAAGAAAATTAAGAAGAACATCTTAAAACTCATTATCTACAGTATTGCCAAAACTTAATAACAAATAAAACATACATACCATTCGGACCAAGAGATTTGCAACTATATATTTATTTTAACATAGAGAGAACCTAATCACTAGTATAAGGAGATTGTAAAGAATGGATCATATTATCACTCAAATGATATGATATAGCTTCCATAACTATGGCAGAATTAAGGGAATTCGAACCTTGGAACAGCTCTGAAACATACTATAACCACCCTAGACATCTCTACCTTACCAACAACCCAATTACCATTTTGAGGTTGGCTATCTGAAGCCTTTATATAAAAGAACTTTGTATTTCTACCTCCCTCAATTAACCGCAAGGACTTATCTTTAACTCTATACCATCTTTTCATGCTTCATGCACTCATTAAGATCTTATGGTATCCTAATTTATTTATCTTTTCTATCCAAAGCGTCATTAGACGATTGAATCTATTCCAAATTGGTCATGCAGTCTCGAATCCTTTTATTAACATTTTCAAATATCTTGTAATTTCAATATGAGAGTGTAGTGGCACAATATTTCATTTTAGTATAAAGATCAAAATTTTCAAAATTATTATCCCTTTCCTATGTAGCCTACCTCTTCACATCTGTCAAATCCATATGGATTCAAACTTAAAAACCCTATGCCTCTTATCTCTTTGCACCAAGTCCAAATATCTTTTAAGCACAAGCTATCAATAATTTGAACATGTAAAATGAAGATTTCTAACTTTAGCATGAGGAAATAACATAACCTAATCATCATTTACTAGGAAGGTTCTGGTCTCTCCATCATATTAGCACTGCCCAAATGCTAATTATTGTAAGTAAAGTCTATTTATGTCATTAACATCTCAAATTCAGTGACCTTTATGAACTTGCTCATGTGATTAGAAACTTGAGAGATGTTTCTCTTCTTTTCAAATCCATACATCACCTCAATCAAGATTATCGAAGAATTCACTTACCACTCCTGGAAACATAAAGATCCTTTTACAAAGCCCATTTGTTATCCTTTATATCACTTTTAGCCTATCCATACAGCCATGTTCCATGCTATATACCATTAGTACCATTTATATCCTCTTTATTAACCTTGAAATTAATATGATGCTGAGAGAAATTCATAATTATCATATCCACATTGTTATCCTATAACAAAATCAAATCTCCTTACTAGTGCAATCAATAAAAAACAATAATGAAAAGGAAATCCAGATTTAATACTACTTAACTCGTTAAACTTTAGTTTTGAGTTTGTATTGAATACTATTAAAGGGCGTAAATCCTTCACCAACCAATAAAGCATGTGAATCGTTCATGGATTTCCTAGTATATGAAGGTTCCAACTTGAGAGTTTTATGGCTCATGACCGGAATGGATACTACTTCTACTAATTACAATTTTGCTTTTGCTCCTTTGCCAACCTTCTTGAGTCCTATCATCATCATCTAGCTAGAATTTGTCATGAACCCATAATGAGTTTACTTCACCATCCATTGTCATATCTTTCAACACTAACCTAGCCTAACGAGCCAACTGTTTCCATTTACTCCTCTTCCCTTTAACATTAACTTCTATAGTACTAGATCTGACATCATGTACATCAATTGATTTTATCACAGTGCCAACATCTACTATAGAGACTAGAGTGGTATTTGCAATTATATTGACACTGCTCTCACCATCTTGTTGGACTAATTTTACTGTAGGTCAATAAAAATTCATGTTGCTTACTCTTAATTTCATTAGTACAACAAGCTATACGAATCATTACATGTGTCTCCATATGCTGATTAATTGTCCTTTTTTAGCTCCACTAGTACCCTCCACTAGAATTTGGCTTCCATTTAAATCCTCAAAACCTAACCTAGTTGGTCCTTCTTCAAAATTCAACACTCTTTGCATTGAGCTATTAGACTTACCACTACCAACCCAACCTTACTTTTATACCTCTATCTATTCATCATCTTACTTTTAAAAGGAAAAAACCCTCAGTCTTGGACCAAATGGCTAGAATTCCAACTACCATCTTCAACCTTATTTTCCTTTAATTTGATCCATTAACTTACAATAATGGTAGCTTTCATATTTAAATGATAGCCATAATCATTCCCATCTTCCATTTAGTGTTAATGAACCATGAGTCAAAGGAACTATTACATCCACTAATACTCGGAGTCTGATACAATGACTCCAATGACTTAAATTGTCCTTATTAATATGAAGAACCTCACCAACCTTTGGAGTAATCTTTCTCATCAAATTTATGCCTCTTCTATTAAGTGGGAACTTGTAAAGCCTAATCTAAAAGTGCCATAAATCTAAAGACACATAAGAGGATTCTAGATCCATTTTCCCTCTATAAAAATTATTAGTTCCTTATCAAAATGCCAAGGATCTTATCTCAACACCTTATATTGATCCAATCTATGCTCATATTGATAAATAAACACATTTGAATCAACATCTTGCATTGTAAAATTATTTGGCAATCTCCATGCTCTAGCAAAGATCTATGCATCTAATGTATATTAAAAGGTTTTGAAGAAATTAATCAACCCATTAAACATAGTCTATAACCTAGCGAAGCTTGCTCCTAGTAATCCTCATTCAACCTTAGATCAACCATCACCTTCTTAACCTCAGATAGGTTAATCTTGCTCAATAGCTCATCTAGTTCTCGCTCCATTGACAAACATCAAAAGAAATCCTAACCCGACTATCAAGTTATGATATGATCCAACTAAGACATGAGAGAAACCCTAACCTAGAAGACAACTCCATGTTTCAGGAAAATCTAATATTCAAAAAAATCAATTGTTACCTTAATTTTTAAAGATTTATAATTAAAATACAACAGTTTGATTATTATTATTATCTTTTTAAAAAAATTATTTGAAGAAAATAATCATGGGTATGAAAGCGAGATAGCATGGCCTTACGGAACGACTCCCTGTATGGTCCCTATGGGGACATATCAACCTGTATTTTGTTATATATATATATATATATATATATATATAATTAGCTTCACATGCTAAATTCCTTTTAAGGTGAATTATTTATAATTTGTTTCTTGCTTGTGTTACCAGACAAACAGCAACATTACTGAAAATTTTACAAGT
The DNA here is from genome assembly GCF_019578655.1 of Ricinus communis. Lineage (NCBI taxonomy): Eukaryota > Viridiplantae > Streptophyta > Magnoliopsida > Malpighiales > Euphorbiaceae > Ricinus > Ricinus communis. The sequence goes on along the minus strand of NC_063259.1, from coordinate 14,224,874 downwards.
TTTTTCAATTAAAACAACAAAATGAAAACTCTTTTCATAATTAACTAATCTGATTTAAAATTTATAACTATGTTAACAAGAAACCCAAGTGCTATTAACCTAAATTTAAATAGTAATAGAAAAGTTTAAAACATAATATTTATTTTGATTCAAATTTAAAACATAATCATTTATTCCAACTATTATATTTTCTTTTAGTTACATTTGTGGGGAAACATTTAAGAACATCCAATAAAACAATTTTTTTTTTCTATATAATACTGCTAGCAAGCCAAATCGAAATTCAAAGGTCTCAAGCTCCACTTGTTAAATATTTTATTAAGCTCAATTTAATTATTGAAATAAGAGCTTTTAATTTTATTAATTTAAGTTCAATGCAAAGTTGGCTTGTATTTAAGTTTTTTTGTCGAAGTTATATTTCAACTCAATTTATTAAAATAAAAATAAAATAATATAATTCTTTTAATAACTACAAATTAAATAATTGAATATTTAAATTTAAAGTTAACGAATTTTAAAATCTCATTAAATTTTCCTCGTACATGAAAAAAAAAATAGAATAAACATCTCTTTTATTAGGGATAATGTCCTTTTCGTTCTTTTTCTTATCAATTCAAGATAAATAATAATTTTATATTTTTTTATTAAAAAATATCTAAATTTAATTTAGGACGTTTCGGCCAGAACCCTTACAGATGACAACTTCAAGAATTTTAACACATTTGCATATCCAAAATTTGAATTCGAGACTTTAATCTAACTAGAAAAGACCATTACTATCTTATCTAAATGTTTTTAGATTAATAATTTTATATTTTAAATGAGTTAATTTATGAGTTTTAAACGGATTATCTCATTATTTTTTAAGAATCATTTTATAAGTTCTGAAATAAATTAACTGCAAGTCAAATATTTTACAAGTTTGGTCTTAAAGGCATTCTTAACAGCATTTTTTAAATGTGAAACCTATTAAATTATTAATAATTAATTTTCTAGTTTAATTTATCTTGAAATACATGTACATTCTATAAATAATTTTTATTTTATTTTTAATTAAAATTTTATTAATAGAATAGAAAAAAATTAATAAAGGGAAAAAATATAATTTTAAAAAAAAATAAAAAATAAGAAAAATATTTAATAGTAATTTTTCTTGTCTAAATTTGAAGAGAAAAAATATGGCTTTTAAATTATTTTTTAAAAAATAATAAATTATAAAATTTAAATTTTTACATATATATTTTTATAATAAAAAATATAATTTTTGGCCGCTCTAAATAGCTGGTAAATGGTTACTCATTTACAAACCTTTTTATTATAAATATATAGGTATAGGGTCAATGCACATGAAGGCATGTGGAACAAAAAAGGAAAAAAAAATAGAAATAGCTTGCTTACAATTATTTGTGTGTTTGGTCCATCTGGGTCAGGTCTCATCAGGGGAAGGGGAAAAGGAAACAAATACTGTCTTTTTCTTTTATTTTAACAGATAAAGCTAACCAGCTATGTATAGCTTCACTAATTATTATTCTTTTTTTTTTTTTTTTTTTTGTGTGGTTAAAGGGTAATTAAGGCCAACCCCTGTTGTATTTGTTGCTGTTTCTAAGTTTGGGTCCTAGAAATTGATTATTTATGCACATAACTGTTACTATAGGTCCTTACAAAAGCTGATAGGTAGAATATTGTTTTCAAATTGAGTCAAGCCAATTATATCTGCTGTCCACTTTAGGTGTATTTTGCATAAGAAAATGGAGTCACAATAATATGGTACATAACTATACAAATATACAATAATTACATAAGACAGATGAGAATTAATATCATATAGTTTTCTGTTTGTAGACTCTTTGTGGGCCACCTCAATTTGCTTTTAAAATGAAAAGATTGTTTAGTTTTCAAAATGAAAGGTTTTAAGTTAGAGTCTTTTTGTTGATATTTAGGGATTGGTATCTCTCCCATATTATTAAGTTATTAATTTTTGAGGAATATTTCTCTCACATTGCTAAGTTAACAATGTTGAGGTACCTTCCAAGCCTATATAATAGAGGCATCACCTTGTTATTCAATTATCCAAAAAATAAGAGAAAAATATTAAAGAGTTAAACAATTATTATTTTTTTATTATAAACAGAGATTGAATAACAAGAAGAGAGATTGAAAGATAATGTAAAATAAACATAAAGAAAATGTTTTGATGTTGTTGTCTCTTAATGCACCAAGAAGAGAGATTGAATTGGTGTGTGGAAGGTTAAAGACAACCTAGCAGATTTTTTGACGAAGGCAGTTAACACTAATAAATTTATTTGGTGTCAATCCTCTAGTGGCCTGATAAAAGTATAAGCAGCATGGAAAGGCAAGGAAGAAAGAACGGTGTGAAGATTTGACTGATTCTCAATCAAATCTTCAAGTGGGAGATTGTTGATATTTAGGGATTTATATCTCTCCCACATTGTTAAGTTATTAATTTTTGAGGAGTATTTCTCCCACATTGCTAAGTTAACAATGTTGAGGTACCTTCCAAGCCTATATAATATATGCCTCACCTTATTATTCAATTATCCCAAAAATAAGAGAAAAATATTAGAGAGTTAAGCAATTATTATTCTCCTATTATAAAGAGAGAATTTTAATATTTTCTCCTTTATAAATAGAGAGTTTGTAACTCCTATTATTTTCTTATAGTAAAATTCTTCTATCCTTGCCAGTGGTTTTTTACCATAATTTGTTTAGGAGTTTTCCACGTAAATCTGTGTGTTCTATTGTGTATTTTGTATTACTTTATCTTTATTTTCTCAAATTATTAGCTGTGATTTTGCTCTATTAGGTTCATATTTTTCTACAATTGGTATCAGAGCTTGGTTGGCAAGAAATTTCTTAAAATTCGGTGGTTGCAGCTCAGTCTGATCTTTCACATCAGAAGAGGATTTTGAGGTTTCTTTGGTGCAAAAGAGCTTGTGTGGAGTAGTAAGAATACTTACAATTTAGGGAAGGTTCTGTCTAAGGAGATTGGTATTTAAGAGGTCCGCTTGTGACCCTCCAGTCTTTCCTGGAAACTTACCTAGTGAGTTGTGTTCATTACTGCGGTTCATTTTACAAGCTAAAAGGCACCGTTTGTGATAGAAGCAATGGCGGTAAAATTTGAGATTGAAAAGTTCAACGGGAGTAATTTCTCACTGTGAAAATTAAAGATAAAGGCTATATTGAGAAAAGATAATTGTCTTGCGGCTATCAGTGAACGACCGACAACACTCACAGATGATAATAAGTGGAACGAGATGGATGAGAATGCTATTGCAAACCTTCATCTGGCACTTGCAGATGGGACCTTGTCCAGTATAGAAGAAAAGAAAACGGCAAAGGAGATTTGAGACCACCTCACTAGACTGTACGAAGCCAAGTCATTACACAACAAAATTTTCCTTAAGAGGAAACTTTACACATTAAGAATGTCAGAATCTACTTCAGTGACAGAGCACCTTAATGTCTTGAATACTCTATTTTCTCAACTCACATCTTTGGGCTATAAAATAGAGTCACAAGAACGTGCAGAACTTCTACTCCAAAGTCTACCTGATTCGTATGATCAACTCATCATCAGTTTGACAAATAATATTGTTATCGAAATTCTAGTCTTTGATGATATAGCAGCCGCTATTCTTGAAGAAGAAAATCGGCGAAGGAACAAGGAAGACAAGCAGACAGGTTCACAACAGGTGGAAGCCTTGATGGTGATGAGAGGGAGATCAACAGAACGTGGTCCAAATGGGAGTCACAATCATGGTAGATCAAAATTAAAAAGTAAGAAGAATTATAAATGCTACCATTGTGGTAAGAAAGGTCACCTGAAGAGGGATTGTTGGAGTCTGAAGAATTCTAATCCTCAAAGAAATGTGGCATGCACTTCGGATGATGGAAATGTATTATGCTGTGAAGCAGCAATATCAACTGAGAGCAGGAAGAGATTTGCTGATGTATGGCTTCTTGACTCATGAGCAACTTATCACATAACCTCTCGAAGAGAATGGTTCCATCATTATGAACCTATCTTAGGAGGATCTGTGTATAGTTGTGAAGATAATGTCTTAAAAATCATAGGCATTGGAACTATCAGGTTGAAGATATATGACGGTACAGTCCGCACTATTCAAGGAGTGCGACATGTGGAAGGTCTGAAGAAGAATTTGTTATCTCTGGGACAACTGGATGATCTTAATTGCATTATCAAAGTTCAGAAAGGAATCATGAAGATTAGCCGAGGAGCGCTTGTAATTATGAAAGGAGAAAAAATTGCTGTTAATTTGTATATGTTTTTGGGAGAGACTCTGCATGAAGCAGAAGCATTTGTTGCTTCAAGTAGTTCAAGCGAGAGATTTGCAATGGTGTGGCATCAGTAGCTTGGACATATGTCTGAACAAGGCATGAAGGTTCTTGCTGAGAAAATCTACTTCCTAGTCTCACAAATGTGTCATTACCCTTTTGTGAGCATTGCATAACAAGCAAGCAGCATCGACTACAGTTCAATACATCCAATTCTAGAAGCAAGGATGTTCTAGAATTAGTTCACTCTGATGTATGGCAAGCACCAGTTTCATCACTAGGAGGAGCTAAGTACTTTGTGTCCTTCATCGATGATTACTCTAAGAGATGTTGGGTGTATCCTATCAAGAGCAAGGAAGATGTATTTCCAGTTTTCAAAACATACAAAGCACGGGTTGAACTTGATTCAGGCAATAAGATCAAGTGTTTGAGGACAGATAATGGAAGAGAATACACAGGTAATGAATTTAATAGCTTTTGCAAGCAAGAAGGCATCAAGAGACAGTTCACTACGGCATACACTCAACAAAATGGAGTGGCAGAGCAGATGAACAGAACTCTGTTAGAAAGAACTAGAGCATTATTGGGAGCTGCAGGCCTAAATAAGGTATTTCGGTCGAGGCGTTAACACTTTGTTATGTGATTAACCGCCTCCATCTACAAAGAATTGATCAAAAGACACCGATGGAGATGTGGACTGGGAAGCCAGTTGATTATTCAAACCTCCATATATTTGGAAGTCCTGTGTATGTGATGTATAATACCCAAGAAACTACAAAGCTGGATCCAAAATCCAGGAAGTGTTTGTTCTTGGGATATGCTGATGGTGTGAAGGGGTATCGCCTGTGGGATCCCACTGCCCACAAGGTTATAATCAGCAGGGATGTAATCTTCTTAGAAGATAAATTGAAGGGAGAAGATGATAGCACTTCAAAAGAAAATTCAAAGACTACAACTATACAGGTGGAAAGAAAGTCTACAGAAGAAGATTCTTCTGAAGCAGCACCAGAGCACGAAAAGAAAGAAACAGTCGAGTTTGAAGAGCCAGCCGAGTTTGAAGAGTCAGAACTTGGAAAGGAAAAACGTATAAAATTTACACCAACCTGGCAGAAAGATTATAATATAGGCAGCAATGTCGCATACTGTCTTCTAACTGAGGAAGGGGAGCCATCAACTCTTCAAGAAGCAATGAGTAGTTCAGATGTATCTCAGTGGATGGCAGCAATGCAAGAAGAGATGGAAGCTCTACATAAGAACAAGACTTGGGAGCTTGTGCCACTACCATAAGGAAGAAAGGCCATTGGCAACAAATGGGTCTTTAAGATCAAAAGAAATAGTGATGATCAAGTGGAGCGGTTTCGTGCAAAAATGGTGGTGAAAGGATATGCTCAGAAGGAGGGGATTAACTTCAACGAAATATTTTTCCTTGTGGTTCGATTAACAACTGTTCGAGTAGTCTTGGCGATGTGTGCTACATTTGACTTACATCTAGAGCAACTAGATGTGAAAACAGCTTTTCTTCATGGAGATCTTAAGGAAGAAATTTATATGCTCCAGCCAGAAAGTTTTGAAGAAAAAGGAAAGCGGAATTTGGTTTGCAGGTTGAACAAATCTTTATACGGTCTAAAGCAGGCGCCGAAGTGTTGGTATAAGAGATTTGATTCCTTCATCATGAGCCTTGGATACAACAGACTTAATGCAGACCCTTGTGTATATTTCAAGAGGTTTGGTAAAAGTGATTTTATTATCTTACTGTTGTATGTAGATGACATGTTGGTAGCAGGCCCCAACAAAGATCATATTGAAGAACTAAAGACACAGTTGGCTAGGGAATTTGAAATGAAGGACTTGGGACCAGCAAATAAGATTCTAGGGATGCAAATTCACCGAGACAGAAATAATAGGAAGATTTGGCTTTCTCAAAAAAATTATTTGAAGAAGGTCTTGCGACGCTTCAATATGCAAGATTGTAAGTCAATTTCTACCCCACTTCCTGTTAGTTTCAAATTATCCTCCAGTATGAGTCCTAGCAGTGAAGAAGGAAGGATGGAAGTGTCTCGAGTACCGTATGCATCAGTAGTGGGGAGTTTAATATTCACGATGATTTGTACACGACCATGCATTGCACATGGCGAATCCTGGCAAAGAGCATTGGAATACTGTAAAGAGGATTCTAAGATATGTTAAGGGAACCTCAGATGTTGCATTGTGTTATGGAGGATCAGACTTTATTATTAGAGGATATGTTGACTCAGATTATACAGGTGATCTTGATAAAAGTAAATCTACTACAGGGTATGTGTTCACACTTCATCGCTGAGTCGAGTCGGTATCAAACCGCAATTGTGGCGACATCAACAATGTAAGGAATATGTAGCAGCCTACACAAGCTAGTAAGGAAGCGATGGTTGAAAATGATGATGGAGGAACTCGGGCACGAACAAGAGCATATTCCTCTGCTCGATGCGCCTTCCATCTCGTAAGGAATCCAGCTTTTCATTCAAAGTCAAAGCACATACGAGTCCAGTATCACTTCGTTCGTGAAAAAGTGGAATAGGGCACTGTGGATATAAAAAAATTCATACTAAAGACAACCTAGCAGATTTTTTGACGAAGGCAGTTAACACTGATAAATTTATTTGGTGTCAATCCTCTAGTGGCCTGATAAAAGTATAAGCAGCATGGAAAGGCAAGGAAGAAAGAACGGTGTGAAGATCTGACTGATCCTCAATCAAATCTTCAAGTGGGAGATTGTTGATATTTAGGGATTTATATCTCTCCCACATTGTTAAGTTATTAATTTTTGAGGAGTATTTCTCCCACATTGCTAAGTTACCAATGTTGAAGTACCTTCCAAGCCTATATAATAGAGGCCTCACCTTGTTATTCAATTATCCCAAAAATAAGAGAAAAATATTAGAGAGTTAAGCAATTATTATTCTCCTATTATAAAGAGAGAATTTTAATGTTTTCTCCTTTATAAATAGAGAGTTTGTAACTCCTATTATTTTCTTATAGTAAAATTCTTCTATCCTTGCCTGTGGTTTTTTATCCTAATTTGTTTAGGGGTTTTCCACGTAAATCTGTGTGTTCTATTGTGTATTTTGTCTTACTTTATCTTTATTTTCTCAAATTATTAGCTGTGATTTTGCTCTATCAGGTTCATATTTTTCTACACTTTTCTTCTATAGTAATAATAAGTTGGATTAAAATCTATTAACGAATTTATTTTATTTGAAAAAAAATGAAAGATAATGTAAAATAAACATAAAGAAAATATTTTGATGTTGTTGTCTCTTAATGCACCAAGAAGAGATATTGAATTGGTGTGTGGAAGGTTAATGACAAATTAAAAATTTATATAAAAAAAATAAGAAAAGAGAAAAAGAATAAACACAAAGATTTATAGTGGGTTGGGTATTAACCAACCCTACATCCACTTTCCAACTTATAATTGGATTTCTCACCTTTTGTGGATGCACTTAAACTTTTTCCTAGGAATTTTTTCAAGCTCACCACCCGAACTTAGTGTTTAGTCTCACACTAAACTTTAAAGGAGTTTTTCTTACTTGATTAACTTTCAAACCCTTACCCAAGTGTTTAAAGCTAACGCCTAAACCTCTACAAGTGTTTTATGGCTCGCACTGAAACCTACACAAAGAGAATTTAATATAGAAAGATGATAAATTACTTTGCAATAATTTGGGCATTTAGAAAATTGAACAACCATTGTCTAAGTTTTTAAGTGATGTATTTATACACATACCAACATCTTAAAAACGTTACAAATAGCCCATACTTCATTAAATGCAAAGTAAAAATGATTTGGCAAAAGTAACTTTTTGCCAGATAAGCGCCCTCACGCTTTCTGAATATAGCCGTTGGAGCTCCAACAGCTCTTGACACATGGCTTTACTTTATCGGCTAACGGCATAACGAGCATTGATTTAGCATTAAATGTGAATGCCACCCACGCACTGGAGAAGTGCCCTTGCAGTTCCTTAAAGCGCACCTAGTAATGCGATCGTGCTTGAGGTCACGTTACTCTCTGCCATACTCTGTCTTTTTCTTCAATGGGAGGCGCTCTCGCACTCCAGAAATACCCTCGCGCTTCACAGGAAGAAGATTCTTTGATTGCCAGGTGTCAGTGTCTGACTGGAAGGCTTCCAAGTGACTTTGAGAAAAGCGCCCGGGCACTTTTGCAATTTTAGCAAAGCTATTTGATTTTCTTTAAGACCTTGTGTTCAATGCTTATGCCACTCCAACACTATATAAAAGACACTCAAAATGTGAAATTAATATACCTCAATTTGATTGTCAAGATTAAAATCAAGGGTTTCTAAAGTCATGAAAGAACTTAGGCTAATATATGTTATGGAATATCTTGACAAACTAATGTAGAGTTCATTGAAAAATTTTATCCATTTTGGTAGAATTTCCTTTAGCTATAACCAATCTTATATAAATTTGAATATGCATAATTCTAAATTAACTTTCATTTCATTCAAAGCACGTAAAATTTAAATTTATAAAATATTCTATAAATTTTATTAATTTCAACCAAACACAATGTAATTGAATTTTTTTTCTTTATGATGAATGTCAAAGAATGACTACCCTTGTTGTGTAGTCTACAACCCGTTAGCCCTCCATGAATCAAAAAGTGATATATAGAATGGCATGCATCACCTTGATAGATTGAATATAATGTTTTATTTTATAAACATGTATTTTCTAATTATGAAATAAATAATCTACTGATTGAATATTCATCTTATTAACACACTATAAAATAAAAATAAAAGACCATGATAAATCTTTTTTTTTATTAATAATAATTTATAATAAAATCTTTTTATTATCATACACATGGGATCAAATAAAATTTATAATTAAGATGAGGTTATTATAATTTAAGAAGGTTTGAGCATTAATTTTGTTTTTGACTTAATAGTGAATTTTGTCAGTGCAATTATAACAATCAAGGATAAAATATATTCATATTTTATTATATTATATAAATAAGACTGAATAGATAAAATAATATATAATAAGACAAATCATAGAATAGTATTTATTTTTAAAAATATATATACAAATATTATTAATATATAAAATATATTTTTTAAGATTGAATTTAAAAAATTATAATTTATTATAATATATAGATTATTCTTATTTACAATTGGCCTAAATTGAAACTAAAATCTTTTATAACTATGTAGATGCTATTTTTATATAAAATATCACTATAAATTTTTTAAACATATATATATATATATATATATGATCTTCAATAATTAGATAATAGATAAGAAACTTTCATTTACAATAATTTTAAATAAACATAACATATATTTATTATTTAAAACTTTTGGAACAACAAAGGCATTCAAGCCCTGTGGCTTTCTTTCCAACAGTCTTTATATGTGAAAATGGAAAAACAAAATAAAAGTATACTCACTGTCGCCGGTGACTGGCCTCAGAATTTTCACAGGGTGCAGGGCTCATTTCAGAAAGAATGGTATACCTTTCCTCACACTTTCATTACATGACAAATTTTCTCATTCTATCATATGTTGTCTTTGAACTGATTTCAACATCTAACCAGTAATAAATCTATTGCAAGTATAAACCAGATTTCTTTCTTAGTAATTCTCTTTTAGAATGCCTTAGCTATTTTCAATATCTCTCGCCAGACTATTAAATGTATTTCAAAGTGTTTTAATATTCGGACAACGATAAAAAAAATATCATATATTTTAAGTTGCAGTTATCCTGATTGTGTTGCTTATTCGACCATTGAACGTAATACACTCGTAACCGTAAAATATATCCAATTTTTATAATTAATTAGTAATCACGGGTAAATAACTATTAACAATTAATAAGAATTTCATTCAAAAAATATGTAATTTATATGATTAAAAATATAAAATTGCTTATATGATTTAACTATAATTATTCGGTGAATTTTAATTCCGATACTTTTCTTTCTGAATAATAAATATCCCTTTGAATTTCAATAATTAACTTATTGTGTTTTAATAACCTCTTCAAGTGTAATACTCTAACTCAAAATCTTCCCATGATTCAATATTTGTTTGTAGAAAACTCAAACATCAAAAAGCAGAATTCATCAATTTGCGTCGGCAAATGAGACTAATAGCCTCCCATGAAGACGATTTCAAATTGGATTAGTATGGGCGGACTCGATCTTTAAGAAGAGTATGCATGGGAAAAGGTCTAAAACTACAGCTAACCCTAACTCTATTTCCATTATTTGCTTACAATAGCCATATATCATCCATATATGAGCTCTTTCCTAGAACTTTCCACGTGCATTATGAATCATTCATTCATTAGTTAATTGGCTAAAACCCATTATTTTAATTGTTCGTATTGAGGAATTCTTCCATAAATCATTCATTCTTTTTATCTTTATTAAGGACTATTAGATTCTTAATTAAAGTAAAATTAAAAATATAATAGCTCAATAAAATAAAATAAAATCTAAAAGATTTTATGGATCTAAACATATATTTTGCCTAATTAATTCCAGGGGAAAAGGGCAATTTTCATTGAAATAGTGGGGGTGGGAGGTCTATGTTTTTTATGTTAAAGTTTTGCACATAAATGATTTATCATAAACCATTGTTTAACAATTGCTAATTTCCTTTTGTTGGGGAGTATATATTAGACAAATATATTTAACAATAATTAACAATTTAAATTTTTAAAACTTGCATGGATCATATATTTCAAATTATGGCTGGCTATTCTTTTTAATATAGTATATGCTCTTAATTAAATTTAGACAGTCCAAATTTCCTTGACCAGCCGCCCCCTAACAACTCGTTGGTTCCCTTGGCATGGCAGCACATGTGATGAACAAGAAAATTCCATTTAGCAACCTAATATTAGGCTTAATTGGCTAGAAAATCGAATGCTTCAAAGATTGCACTGATGTGATTAAGGTAATCCTTCTGATTCTACCCTGCAAATTCTTCCCCTTAGCTCTGTTACTTTACCAATGAAAATTACACTAGAAAGTCAGCAAAAGTTTAAAGTAATTGAAATTGTAAAGAATCTCTATAAGAAAACAATATAAATCTGAAGGGAAGCAAGAAATGAGAGAAAAAAATGAATATTTATTTTTATAACAGTCTTACAATATAAAGTGAAATACTAAATGGGATAATTAAATATTTCTTTACATATTCTCCTAAATTACAGTTATATTATATTTAATTGAAATCCACTAAAAAATCATTTTAATCGCAAATCACTTTCTATGTTTGGGCATGTTATATAATAACTATAAAATATATTTTAAATAAAATAAATATTATGTTGTGAATTTTAATGGAGAAAGAAAAAGAGGAGGGGAAGAGAAAATCTATATAGAGAAGACATAAAAGAAAAATGACTAAAAAAATAAATAAATAGTAAAATAGAAAGTGTATTTTGATGTTAGAAAATAAATCGGCTTAAAATGCAAAATTTATTTAGAAAGTCTATTTATTTTTTTAAAATTTATTTTAGTTATAATAAATTTTATAAATTTAATTAAATATTAATTTTCATTATAACTAATCACATAAACTTTAGGTTTGTAAATGAATTATAATGAAATTTGTTTCAAACATATTGTTAATAGCATACTGTTTCAAAGTTAGCATTTTAGTTCTTGAAGTTTATTTAAGCAAAAATTGTACAGGTAAAGAGGTAAACGTGCGCCCCATGATCCCAAATAAAATGAAATTTGTCACCGAAGGTGAATTTTAGTGTAGCAAGTTGTGTTTGGATATTGTGATATCAATTGAAGGGCACCTTAAAGTATTGCAAGAAACAATTATTGATACAGGTGGGAAGTTTCATATTGATGCAGTGGTCACCAAAATTTGATAGAAGGAAAAGGGGGGGGGGAAAAAGAAAAAACCATGCAAGTATTCTTGTCGACCTTTCCATTGTCCTCACAAGATCGACAAAATTTGATAGATGGCGTGATTTTTTAGCAGAGTGTTGTATATATGCGATGTTTGCATGTTGAAACAGACGATGTTATATGATACTAGCAATGGCTAGGAAGACCGACAATGATTTAAGCACTCTGTGCTTCCAAGAAGGCATTGAAGTCCTCCCTAGCCTTGCGCAGACGAGGAGTAATGCAAGAAGCTGGGGAAGAAGGGTGGGATGAGGCAGACGAGGTGGAGAACCGAACATGGCGCGAAGATTCATGAGACTTTCTTGCTGTTGCTCTTGTTGAACCATTTTTGAGAACTCCTTTCCGATCCTTGTCGAAGACGAATGCAGCAGCAACTGGAGAAGTTGCATCATTCGCACTAGTCCGGATTAATTCCAGTGGCAAATCAAAGTAATGATTCGTGGAGTCTCCATCTTCATGGTCATTCATGAAAGCCGATGAAGCCCACGAACCACATTCAAATTTTTCCAGTGAAACTGTCCTGGAGATTACGTTTCCCACGTCTGGATGTACTTGTATTTCCTTCTTTGATTTCACTGGTTTTCCTTTGCCAAATCCTGGAAGGTACATGCAAAGGGCACCACATTTGAACTCCTCATCCTTAGGTTCTATTTTCTTACCTGCAGCCATGTAGTGTTCATCCTTAGAGTCGGTTATTTTGAGGCTTTCTTGTTGCATGGTCTCGTGTTTGATGGTATTTGGCTTGCTAAACCAAAGATCAAGTCCGTTAGCTGGTGTTGATGATCTTCCTTCTGCACAAGATCTGATTCTTCTCAAGTTAGTACCTTCTTCAAGAGTGAGATTGGAGTCGTTTGCTGAAGAATGTCGACAAGCGAGACGCTCAATTTGACGAGGAGATGCTTGGCTTTCATTCTTCCATTTCTTCTTCAACAGGGAGAAGCTGAATCCAGGAGACGACGGGGCTGAGCTAGGGAGACTGCAGCTTATAAGTGGAGGTTCTGAGGGTGGTAAAGGTGGTGATCCATCCGAAGGATTTACAACAGGCGGCAACATTAAATTGAAGCTAGCCTCTCTCCTTGATGATTCTCTCAATGATATCGGATCCACTGAAATCTGCTTTTCTTTTCCGGTTGGCGATTCAGATTCTTCAATAGCCTTGAACTTTAACTCATGGAAGTGCTGAGCAGTTGTAAAGATTTCTAGCTCATTGTAGATTTTAACCATTTCCTGGGTGCCGCTTATAGTTGGACGCACAATATCTGAAGCTGGGAGAACCATGGTATCTTAACCGTATACAGATTCTGAGGATGTAACTGAGGGGTTGGAGTATTTATAGGAGGCATGACAAAGTCAGAATGTGGGAAGCATGTCCTTAGTGTCATCAGGTAGTGATCTGCATGTTTAGGTACTTGCCCAATATAATAATCTATACATACAAGTCTTTACTGCAATTCACACAAGAGTTAGAATTTTCATATTTTATTCTTATGAGAGCCGATTTTCAGGCCAAACGTGATACCCCAAACATGACTCAGAAATAAGTATGTTCACAAGGAGAAGGGGTGATTGGTTGGTTATGTGCTTTCATCAACACAAAATTCTACATTATAGAATACAAGAGCAAGCTCAAGCTCAAGCCAATAAGCAATGAAAAAGTGTCAAAGCATGTCATTGCTCAATACTAAGCTCTTTGCAGCATAGTATGGCAAAGAGAAACCTTCATCTTGGCTCAAGCAAACATCAAAATATCCAAATGGATCAGCACACAATTTTTAATTTTTTTTTTCTAATAAATCATTTTGGTTCTACACATGGTATTCACATTTTACATATGTATATAATAATGTAATTTAAACATTCTACTGAAGAGAATTATAAAATAGGATTAGTACCACAGAAATACCAATGATGACCGGGAAAGCCGTGACCAAGTAAAGTGCTCCATAACCCTGCATGAAATTTAGCTTTTGTTATTACTTCGAAGATTGATAATGAAGACTATATTTGATAAGATATAGGGGTATATGTTGCCCTAAACTATGCAGTCTTCAACCAGTATTAGTTTCCACTAGGTACAATTTATGAAGTATGTATGATCTGAATGGTACCCTAAATGAACTAATAGTGAACAGAAAAAAGAATTTGTATGTATTCATATTATCTTGGTAAATCGGAAATTTCAACAAAGAAATTACCGTGACAATGAAACTCTTCCTTTCTATCTTACCTTTTATAATGAACTTCAGCAATACTGAATCAGATAAAATCTATAAATGATATATGAAATCATGACCATCTTAGCAGTGAACTCAACTCTAGGGCAGCCAGTTCTATCCGTTCCAAATGCTTTACAAGTTGATTTGTAACAGCTATTTCTAACCATGAGAACAGCAACATGAACAAGCAAACTTGGATAAGTGGCAGAGCTGTTGCAGCTATGAAATAACATCAGAATACCCAGGTACTCTGAAGGAAACATGTTAAAATAATCAAAGAAGAGAACAAACCACAGCTGGAGGCACTTCTGTCTCATCGCTGCTGTCAACATCTTCAATTTCTGCGGCCGAATCCCAATCAATTTTAAGTCTCTTAGCAGCTTCTCGAGGATCTATACCAGTGTCAGTTGCTTTTGCATATAGGGATTTTTTTGGCGCTGTCTTTGTTGCTTCAACCTACTCAATAAATACATTTGTTTAAGCAAGATTATGTTCATGATAAATCATTTTCTGACCAGCATGTTATAAGATCTTTTTTCCATTGCTTTCAGAAAAGGTTTAGCCTAAGCTTTGGGTCAAATTGGATCATTATGATAAGTTTGGGTATAGTTGGATATTACGAAAGAAATATTAACCAAATCATACTATGAAAAGTCTGAGAACTGAAAGAAAAAATAAAGAAGAAAAGAAAAACAAGAAGAAGAATTAAGATAGGATAGGGAAATGAAATAATTTGGAAAATGCTCATATTTTTCATTAATGTGGGAGATAGCCGTATAAACAGGACTTGAAAAGCCATGCTTGCAAGAAAATTCTACCAAAGAGATGAGTGAATATGTTTAATTCTGGACAGTACACATGGCTTTAGTTTGCCATTCCAAATACAGAACCAAGGAAAAAAGAAAGTCCACTCTTAAATAGTAATAGCTGTAATTTCAGAATCCAGAACATCAGAAAAGAAATGAAAGTTAAATGCTCCTCGCATAGTAGAATCATTTCATTCCTTCTTCTTAAACAATATTGTGTCAGTCATAGGAGGTAGCACACAATGAACTAGCAAAAACACTAAATAACAATACAAAAGCTAGCTAAATCAACAACCCATATCATTCTCTCATTTCCCTTGGCAAAAACCATATTCTCCACGGGAATGATTACTAGTCAAATCCCTTCTCAAAATTTTCTAGGTGGAAGAGATACAGAAAAAATTGCACACATTTTCTTCACAAGAGATGCAGATTGCTCTTTGCATTCTCTTTATTGTGCCTTCTGTGCATATAACTTCAGATTTTTGCCCAATCTCATGAATATTTTTGTTTTACTGCTATACTTATAGCCCTTTATCAATAAATGCTATGGAAAATGAATTTCTACCCACTAATAATCCAGATGAAATAGAGATAAATTTCGTCAACCTTGAGTGTCATTTATCTGTCAAGCGAAAGTTAGAAGTGAGGAGCAAATTCTAGAATCGTCAAACCTGGGTCAGCAAAAGTGACTAGCAAGATATATATATTAGAATCACCAAACTATGTCACTAATGAAAAGAGAATTCACATTAGCTAAAGTTCATTCTGTCTCAAAAGATGCATGAAATCTGAAACAGTTTGACATTACTGCAAAACTGCTACAAGCCTTATTGTCATTATTAAGGTCCAATTTATAAGTCATCCTACTAATTAATAACAGATATCATAAAAGGAAACAGAATAAATAAAAAATTTTGAAGATAAACAATTTTTTTTTTCCAAAAGTTAATAAAATAAGCCAACACGCATCAATCAAAATCACAGCATTCTGACCTCCCTAACCCAGATGATTAAGTCAAAAGTTACCTCTAAATTAGGCCAATTCATCATTTCCTCTGCTAGAATTTGGAGTGCAACACGATTTTTCGGCACTTTACCTTCATTCACCTAGTACAGAAAGAATAAAAGTATAATAAATTAAATGAAATAATTATTTAAATTTACGCATATTAAGGATACAACATCTTCCCTTTCTATGGTATGATTAAAAGGATTCAAATGCCAACATTAATAGGTTTCAATGAATTTGAAAGTCCAAATATTCAACTGAGAAAGCATCAATACTTTGACTTCTAAAATAAGGGTTGTCCATAGATATACAGCCCTCGTCATATGCTACTGTATAAGTTGGATATCAAGAAACAAGCGAGATCTTGAAAGATGCAACTATGACTCGGCATTACTAGATCACAAAAATCGAAGGTGTTCAATGCCAATTTAGATTACAATTTTCTCAATTTCTTTGCAGGGGGAGGAAAAGGAGTTTAATTCTTTGAGAATTGAGAATATCTATGCCCAGCCATTTGCAGCATGCTTGCCTTCTAATTAACATCAATAGATGTTATATCACCTCCTATTTCCAACTTCTTATGTTTTTCCTCTTTGTAATTCTGAGCTTTCTTCATGATACTAGATCAAGGAAACCAAACCTTTGTCTTACTGAGTGTGCTGAGTGCTCTAGAAGCATGCACACTTCAGAGGGATCAACAGATTTCAAGGTTCTTTTTGGAAGAGCCAGACTAGATAATAGTCATTTGCAATAATCCTTATTGCTGAAGAAATAATATGGTTTTAACTGATACTCAGAACTAAGGCCAATAAAACCTAGAGCTGACTCAACTCAGAGGATCTGCCTTGTAAACCTTTGTGTTAGGGGACGGTTGTAGTGGAGCAATGCTCACCTTATGTCCAACAAAGCACTTGTAAAACATAGTATTTTTGGAGGGGTTCACATGAGTTAAAAAGAAAAGCAAATTTCCCAACTAAATGAAAGCACATCAACTTTAGGAGTGAAAGTTGATTTCACCCTTTTCAAATACCAAATGACATTATTCTCTAAAATGGCAATGCATCAAAAAAGCCAGAACTTAATATTGTCTAATCAACAAAAGTTATTCTTAGCATAAGCAGGAAGTAATATTAATGTTGATGCCAATATTGCTACATATAGCACACTTCAATTGAGATTTAGGTCCTTTTTAACTTTAGAGCGAACTGAATGAGAAGCGGGCATGTCGAGTTTAAAATTCAGAATAAGGACAGCCATATAAAACTTGTAGCGGGTTCAGTAAGCATATTCTGGTGCATAGTCTAGTTCACTTCCATAAAAGTGTTTACATGACATAGTAGTTTGGATGCCTTTGCCTTTGCATATTCAGGTTCATATTCTAGTTCACTCTAACACACCAGCTTTCATGCTGCAAGTTAACATACCACCCTTTTCAAATGCTAAGAGATACAGCTAATCACTACAGCCAGAACTCAATTTCCTCCAAGCAATAAAAAGTGTTCTTAGTTTATGGATGAATTAAATATAAACCTCAATGTTGTCAGAGCTAGTGCAATTCAATTCAAATATGGGTTCGTCAACATTTTCAATTCTATGGTGAATTAAAAGAGAGTTGACATAATGATGGATAAGTTACAGAAAGAGGAACTCACCTGCTCCAAAGCTTCAGCCAAGTCCTCTCTAGTGGGGGCATCAAGATCTTCAATGCCAAGTAGCCTCCTTCTCTCAACTTCTCTTGGGTCCTCGATCATTATTGTCAACTTAACCTAAAATTTTATTTGAAAAGCAAACAAAAATTAAGAAATTGGACCAGCACGTGTACACAAAACACATAATCATTTTAGTCGAGGAATTGACATCAAAGTAGCCAACTATACATAGAAAATGAAAGGAAAATCAAACTCGAGTTCAAGACTCTGAAGAACAATTTAGGAATATGTAAAAGAAACAAAAGAAGCAAGATTACCTCATTAAACAGCATGTCTCTGTTTCTCTTAAGAAGATCCAACACCTAACAAAAACAAGAAGCAGCAGCTCAATGACCAAAAGTAACTGAAAAACAAGAGGCGTGAATATATATAGACAACAAATGGGACATAAAAAAATTATACCTTTTTGATTTCTTGAATGTATTGAAGGTCTTGAGGAGAGGGAGGTGGTGCTTCTTCTTCATCATCTTCTTCATCCTCTTCCTCCTCATTTTCTTCATCTTGGACACGCATTTCAAGGTCTTCTTTACCAACCAATAAGCCATTCTTCCTGTTTCTCCAGCTCACATTACTTGTATTTTGGTGTAAGCAAAAGCTGGCCAATCTTATTCTTGAACAAGATTGAAACTGTTGTTGATGGTTGTGGTACAAGAAGAGAAAATGGGTATGTAAAGAGGATGAAGACGAAGAAGAAACAGATAATGGAGAAGCCACTGGCAGCTGGTAAATTTGCAAAGCCATTGTCGTTACTGTAACCTTATCTAATCTAATCTTTTCTATTTCTTTCTGTTTCAATTAAATAAACTGCAAGACTTGGAATAACAAGTGATTATTATCTTTAGCATTTCTCTTAGTTCAAAACTCTCCACATATGTGATCGACTTGCAGAGAACTCACTCTCACAATCTGCTTGAAGAGGTGAAGATGTCTGTTAGTTAGAAGCTGTTTCCATTTCGTGGTCACCATAGCAGATCAGCTTTCCCTTTTTCATTCTTTCAGTCTCAGCTATCAGGCCCAACCCAACCCATTTCTTTTGTCAGAACAGAGCCCAACTCGGTATTCATAAATTCTACTTTGAAACAAACAATTCCTGAGAGGGGCTCCTTCACTAATGTCAGTTTTAGTGAATGATTTAAAACTATACGATCAAAATAGTATTTAGCAGAGCTAATTACTTAGTAATTCTTTTAGTTTAATTTTATAAATGAGATGATGCTGTTTTTTTTCTTTAATTACTTAAGTTAATGATGCAACTAAAATTTTTTATACCAATATAAATTGAAGCAAATATGGTATTTTTAATACATTCAACCTAAATATTTTTATAACAATTATTATTACTAAATTAATATGATAGTTAACTAAGAAAAAAATTGAAACTAATAAAGATATGATGATAAAAAAATCAATCATTAAATAAAAAGATAAGATTCATATAAAGTAAAATAGATTAAACTAAATACTTAAAGAAAATTAGTCTGACATATTTAATACAATGATCATTATAATTAAATAGAAAAATATAAAAATCAGACTAAAAGTAAAGACTCCATCTAGATACAAAATTTCTTTAATGTAGGAAAATTATTTTCACTTTTTGAAAACCTTCTTTAGATCTTGAAAAAATAATGAAAACTAAAACTAAAAAGTTTGGGAAAGATGAACTGTAAAGAAAATTGCAGAGAAAAGAATGGTGGACATGTGCAGATGAAAGATGTAGTAGAGAGAAGATAGGGGAGACCTCTCCTTTAAATATAAAACTCTAAGAGTTTTCTCCTAACAACTCTTAATTCCTAACTTAAGTAAATAACTAATAATAGTCCATAATTACAAAAAGACTAATTAATCCCCTTTTAGGCCATATAATTTTTGGCTAGGACTGTGCTTAGGTAGTCTATACGTCTTAATCTTGGATCTTGACACAAACATATCCAATTAAGCTCATTTTTTAGTATTTTTTTCATATTTCCCTTTCTTGGCTAATATTATCTGAAATAGACAATGAAATTTAAGTGAGATATAAATACTTATTTTCATCATATTACATATAGAAAATATATCAATAAGACTCTAACATACCCTAAATAACTATATATAATTTGGACATATCATTTGTTTATTAATATATAGAGAATCCTACAATAAATAGCTATTCAATGATCAATATATAGAAATACCTTAAATTTTCCACTAGGATCAATTCAGTTATGGATGAATTACTTTCTATAAGTTTATCTAATTCGAAATCTACGCTCATCTTATTTATTAATATCGTGAACTTCTTTTTGAATTTCTATCTTCTTTTGTATATCTTCTAATTCTCTCTTGGCAATCTTCTTCTTATTAGTCTCTTTCGAATATATCTCTCTTTGCCATTCAGCTTTAATAGAGGATCTTTGATCTTAAACTATTTGTTTGGTGAACTCAAGACCTTATGAACCAGCAGACTTTAATATGATGGCCAGGCACTTAGTATTGGAGGTTGAGGTCTCAAGTTCGAGATCCCTCTACTTTGACCCACATGGCGGTTTGAATCCTACATGGAAAATAATAAAAGAAAAAACTTACTCAGCATCTTTTATGCTTCATCATAAATAAATAAAGTTCAAGGATTATCTAAAAACATATGATACTGGAGTTTCTAGTCTATTAAAATTCCATTGCAGTCCCTAAATACTGGAATTTCCAATTGCAATTATCCAAAAGCTCCAAAGATAGAATGAACAAAGTGGAGGGCGTGCCTATATGGTGAAGAGAGGTTGCAACAGAAGTAACAAAGAGAAGGAGCAATAAGAAAACACAAAGGTGGATTTAAAGAAAACAATTGTAAAAAGGGGCGCCAGTTGAAGAAGGGAATGTTTGGTAGTTCACTATTTCTCCCTCTCCCAACTTCTTCTTCCCCATTTTAATTAATTAAATTTTAGGGTTCTTGTTCTTCATGCTCATTGACACTTTAAATTTTTTTTACTTACAGTTCATTCCTCCTGCTTTGTTTCAACAATGTGACAAATTTTGAATATGAATGCTGAGATGTTTATTGATCAATGATGTGTAATTGTATTGTTTCTGTATTCTAAATTACAAGATGAGTATGAATTCTGTTATATACAACATGTGTGTAACGGTCCTATTGCTAATTTCCAACGTTAACTTCCTGTTAGGAAGAGGTAGAAGCAGCCTTTTCCCTTAGGGTAGAAGTGTTGCTCCTTCTTTCCTAGCTAGGCCTGTGATGATCCAGAAGTCTAAGGCCAATGCCCATCAGTCAAAGACCGTCAGTCCTTATATGTGGTCTTTACCTGATGAGCTTTGCCATTGTGGTATGATCTGGTTCTTCAACATTCCCCCTCAAGGTGGGTGCGAATAAATTGATAGAACCCATCTTGCTTAGAAGTCTTTGGTGGCTTGCTTTGTCTAGGGCCTTGGTAAAGATGTCTGCCAGTTGTTCGTGGCTTCTGACAAACGGGGTTGTGATTTCTCCTGATTGGACTTTTTCTCTTATGAAGTGGCAGTCAACTTCAATATGTTTAGTCCTTTCGTGAAAGACTGGGTTCGATGCTATGTGTCTGGCTGCTTGGTTGTCACAGTACATCTCCATTGGGTCCTTGCACTTTATTCCCATATCGGTGAGCACTTGCTTAATCCAAACGAGCTCGCTAGCTGTTGATGCCATGGCTCAGACTACCTTCAAAGACTAGATCTTCATTACATCGATTGCTTTTGCTTTTCCATGTTACCATATTTCCTCCTACAAAAATGCAAAACCCAGAGGTTGATTTTCTGTTGTAACTGCCCGCCCAATCTGCATCGGAGAAACCAGCAACGATGTTAGCATTATTATTATTTTTCATCAAAATACCTTGGCCTGGAGTACCCTTGAGATATCTTATGATTCTATCGACCGCATCCAGGTGGGCAGTACGGGGAGCATGCATAAATTGGCTAATCATGCTTACGGCATAGCTAATATCAAGCCTGGTGACAGTTAGATAGATCAATTTTCCTACCAACCGCTGGTAGTGACTTATGTCACTTAAAGGGTTGCCATCCTCTAGATTGAGACGGCTTTTCGTTTCCATTGGAGTATCTACAGGCTTGGCTCCAATTTTTCCTGTTTCTTGCAGAAGATCGAGGACATACTTTCTTTGAGATAGAAATAGTCCTTTATGAGATTTGGCTATTTCTATTCCGAGAAAGTAGGTTAGTTGACCGAGATCCTTGATACCAAACTCTTTCTTTAGAGCTAGTTTTACTTCCTCAATCTCCTTATTGCTATTTCCTGTAATAATAATATCATCCACATATACTAAAATAATTATGGTGTAGGTGTGAGTGTGTTTAACAAACATAGAAGAGTCGGAGGTACACTTGCTGAAATTAATTTTTAAGAGAAACTGACTAAGCTTGGCATACCATGCTCTCGGTGATTGTTTCAGCCCGTAGATTGCCTTTTTTAATTTACATACTAGGGAAGGCTCAGAGGTTAATGTGTGGCCTGGTGGAAGTTTCATGTATACCTCTTCGGCTAGGGACCCTTGAAGAAAAGCATTCTTGACATCCATCTGAAATAAGCTCCACCCTGAGTTAGTAGCAACAGATAATAAAATACGGACTGTGCTCATTTTAGCTACTGGGGCAAAGGTCTCTTGGTAATCTACACCATAAATTTGGGTAAAACCCTTTGCTACTAGCCTGGCTTTGTACCTTTCAATGGTACCATCATGCTTGTATTTGATCTTATATACCCATTTACAGCCAACTGGTTTTTTATTTGGTGGTAGGGTAACAAGATCCCAAGTTTCATTTTTCTCAAGAGCCTGGAGCTCTTCTTTCATAGCCTTACACCAATTAGGATCGGTGTTGGCATCATAGAAAGATGTAGGTTCAGTGTGTGATGTGAGAGTATTTAAATAGGTCCTGTATGAGGATGAAACAGAGTTATAACTAATAAAGTGATGAATAGGGTACGATACTGAATTGGACACATAGTCCTTTAGCCGAGCAGGAGGTCTGGTTGGTCTAGTAGATCTTCGCAGGGCGAGTTCTTCTGTTGGTGACTCATTCCGTAGGGCAAGTTCTTCTGTAGGTAACTCAAGATCTCCCCCTGAAGAAATTACCACAGGAATGGAAGGCATTCCCCCTGAAGGGTTAGAGCTAGGGCCAGCGATGGGCACAACGGGGTGCTCCTGAGCGGAAGAAGTATCCTGAAGAATGCTGTCAAAAAAGGAAGAGTTAGAGGGAAATAGATCTGCTGGGGGAACTGTGGGAGGAATGGGATCACAAGGAAAGTAAGGGGTGGTTTCATGAAAGGTCACATCTCGGGAAATGTAGGATTTGTAAGTGATAGGATCATAACATTTGTAGCCTTTCTTTTCTGAGGAATATCCTAGGAAAATGGTTTTGACACAACTTTTGTCCAACTTATGATGACGTCTGATGTGGACAAAGGCAGTGCAACCAAATATTCGAATATGACTGAGGTCAATTTTTCTTTGTTTAAGAAGCTCTAGAGGGCTAAGATTGTTAAGAACAGAGTTGGGGAGTCGGTTGATGAGATAAGTGGCGGTAAGGAGAGCATCCGACCAAAATATGTGAGGAACATTGTTTTGAAAGAGGAGAGTACGAGTAATTTCAAGAAGATGTCTATTTTTCCTTTCTGAAACCCCGTTTTGTTCAGGGGTATAAATGCAAGTAGTTTGGTGCAAAATACCGTTTTGAGAAAAAAAATCAGAAAAGTTCTTATTGACATATTCAGTGCCATTATCTGAGCGAAAGATTTTAATTTTGGCGTTGTACTGATTTTTAATAAAGGTAAAAAAGTTGAGGAAACATGTAAAAACCTCATTTTTGCCTTTTAGTAAATAAACCCAAGTAAGTCGAGAATAATCGTCAATAAAAGTGACAAAATAGCGGAAATGATTATGAGATGTAATGGGAGCGGGTCCCCAAACATCAGAGTGGATTAAATCAAATAATTTTTCTGATTTGGTAGACGATGATGGAAAAGGTAATCTAGTATGCTTTGAAAATTTGCAAACATCACAACAGCTTGAATCTATTTGAAGTTGGAAAATTTTTTTCAAAATTTTGTCGGACGGATGCCCAAACCGCCTATGCATCAATAAGCCTTGGTTAGAGGAACTGGTGGTGGTCAGACACTGACTAGGAGTGGTGAGATAGTATAGGCCATTTTGAAGGTAACCTTCACCAATCGTCTTCCCGGTGAGTCTGTCCTGAAAGATTACAGTAGATGGTGAGAAAATAACATTGCAATTTAAAGTTTTGGTGATTTGACAAACAGATAATAAATTAGATTTAAAAGTAGGCAAAAGAAGAATATTTGGTACTGTTTTATTAAATAATTTAGATGAGCCAAAACCAGAGATTTCAGCTCGATTTCCATTAGCAACAATCACATGTTGGGAAAAAATTATGTAATTTGGTCGGATCCCAGGTCATGTGATCCGTTGCACCGGAATCAATAATCCAAGTAGAGTATTTATTTGTAATGGGTCATGATACCAAACCCGACTTCGGAATTCCGAGGTCAGAAGAGACCGTCGAGAAATTATTTGTGAAGTTTGAGAATTTTCGGTTTGATGAATTTCTGGCCGGGCCGCGGGTCGGATCCGGGTTGGCCCAGAGGCTGTTGGGCCACGGGTGGGCCCATGACCTCTGGCTGGGCTGGTCCGGATTGTTACGGCCGGGTCGATCAAATGTAGCTGTGTCGGGTCGGGTTGGAAGGTCCGACCCGCTAGCTACATCTGATCCAGTAAACATGCCGAAATTTTTAGGTTTCGACATGTTTACTCCTATGCCGCCAAACCTTTCTCCCTTCCTCTCTTCTCTATCCCGCTGGTTGCCTTCTCTTCCTCGCTCGCCTCTGCTGTGATTCGGCCTGAGGTGAGGATGGAGATGCCAACACCGATCGGACGTGTGACCCTACTTTTTGCAGTGGTCACACCGCTCGACGTGAGTCGGCATCCTCCTGCCTCGAGCCGTTTTGCGTGAGTACGTAGCGAAAGCTTTCCCTTCTCTGTCCTGTGTCGTCGTTCCCATGGTGACCCGTCTCGTTTCCTCTTGTTGTATGAGGGCGATGACAGTGTCGAGCCGAGGGAGGTTGTGAGATAGCAAGATCTGGGACCGAAGAGCTTCATAGGTGGAATCGAGACCACCCAGGTACGTGAAAACTAAGTCTTGTTCTGCCCTCTTCCTCGCTTCTTGGCGAGGTGGGATGTAACTCTGAAGTTCCTCCCACCGAGTCAATACCTCAGTTGCGTAGGTTGAGCTAGACTTAGTCCCTTGTTTGATGTGGGCTAGTTCTTGTTTCAAATTAAAAATATGTGCGAAATTCTGTTCTTGGCCGTATAGATTTTTCATTTTTGCCCATACTGCCTGTGATGATGCCAGAAGCATACACAGTCTGGCAATCTGAGGCTCCATCGTGTTTGTTAGCAAGGACATGATCAAATGGTCAGTGGCCTGCCATTCTTCGATGGCTTCCAGTTCTTCCTTCGTTGGTTGGTTTGGATTCTTTACTTGGCACCGCTAGGGTTCCTGTTATGAACCCTAGCTTCTTCCTAGCCACTAAGGCCGATGTATACCGACCATTCAAGTAGTTCTGATTGCCTCTTAACTCAATGTTTGTGAGTTTTGTGAGGTCGCCGTGAGACATGATGAAAATTTTTTTTTGATCTTACTGGGTAGATGATGACAGGATTAATCCTGCTCTGATACCATGTGACAAATTTTGAATATGAATGCTGAGATGTTTATTGATCAATGATGTGTAATTGTATTGTTTCTGTATTCTAAATTACAAGATGAGTATGAATTCTGTTATATACAACATGTGTGTAACGGTCCTATTGCTAATTTCCAACGTTAACTTCCTGTTAGGAAGAGGTAGAAGCAGCCTTTTCCCTTAGGGGAGAAGTGTTGCTCCTTCTTTCCTAGCTAGGCCTGTGATGATCCAGAAGTCTGAGGCCAATGCCCATCAGTCAAAGACCGTCAGTCCTTATATATGGTCTTTGCCTGATGTGCTTTGCCATTGTGGTATGATCTGGTTCTTCAACAAACAAGTGCTTCAATATTGAACAAAGTCATTCCTAAATCACACGAAATAGAGCGAGAGCAAAACTAGAAATGTTAGAGTATGATTTGTTTTCAATTACAAAAAAATAAATATAATTTTGATTTAAGATTAGATGTTTGAAGGATTTGGGGAACAAAAGAAAGAGAGCAGAGAGAGAAACATGAAATGTTTATAAAATCTACTAATTTCTATAATTTAAAGACAATGAATGGAAGATGAGTAGAGAGAAGTTTATGAAAGATCACTTAAAACTAATTTTCTTATTTTTCTCACTTAAAAATGTTATTGTTAAAAAAATTATTTTGAGGTTTAATTATTGAAAGATCTCTAAATTTTGTACCTTTTAACAAATTTAGTTTCTTTATTTATCACTAAATTAGACGTTTACTTGTACGTTGCACATCCGTTATTATTATTTTGATTATAAAATAAAATTAAAAGATATAAAATTAATAAGATTTTTAATATTTAATATTAATTTATAATATTTTAAAAATATTAAACTAATTATTTTTAAGTATTTTTAATTTTTAAAAATTTTAAATTTTATTAATGTAATAGTATAAAAATTATTTTACAATTATTTATTAATTATTTTTAGTATTATATAAATTAATACTATCAATACAACTGATATTATTATTTTTTAAAATTAAAAATTTATTATATAATCAAAAATTAATTTATTATTAAATATAATTTAAGATGTTATTTTTTAGAAATAATTAAAAAATTAATTTATTAGTTAATATAATATTAAAATATAATTAATATGTTATATCTTAAGATAGAATTAATATCATTATCCTGATTAGAAAACTATTTATTAGTTATAATATCATAATATATATATATATATATATATATATAGGATTAAAGTCAGTGTTTAATTAGAAACGTAACTTATTAATCAATAAATTAAATAAATAAATTATAAAATTATATATAAGCTTGAATCCATATGTCAAAAATAAATAAATATGTTAAAATAAAATTAAGCACGTATATTAAAAAATTTAAATTTTAAAATATATATATAAATATTGAATAAATACTTTTTATTTATTTTTTATGTAGGGTCAAATCACTACATGAGTCAAAGTTACACCAGAAAAGAATTATGCTGAAAAACATTATAAATTTGAAAAAAAAAAATTATAAAAATTGAAATTAGTTAAAATTGTTAAGAATTATAAAAATTGATAATTTATCCGTGTCAAATTTTATATATATAAAAGCTCCTAAAAGAATTACAACATCCACCCCTTCAAATTATAGTGATCCAAAGGAACACTATGATATCAATATTTGCAAAAGACATCGCACTCTTAAAAAGATTATCTTAGGATTTTTTTTATTTTTTTTTCTCTCGAAGTCTCAGACCTTCAGATGATTTAAATACCAATAAATATAATTACTTTATATTATTTTCTATTTTTTAATTAGATGAAATTTGAACTTTTACATCACAAACAGGCTGATCTTATCTTATCACTAAACTATAACATTAAAATAATTTATTTTGCAATTCATGCATCTAATTAAGTTTTACCTCTTAATTAATTCAAATAAATTCAAGCTAACTCAATCACTAAAGAAATTAGAAACTAATGCTATATATATAAATTAATATTATCATTGGTATGGAGATGGCTTAACTCAGGCATTCTGATTTATCTTGTTTTTGGAATTAGATGTGTGAAAGCAAGCTTGCAATTTGTCCTCTATTCCACAAAGTAGATTTTCCTTTTCTTTTAAAACTATTTCTTATGTCTTTCATAACTATTTTTAGTGCTACTGCGGTCGTTTTTAATTATGATTATGATAAACTACAAAGTTGGAATTTAGAAGCATGGAAACAGAAGGTAATAGGTAGATTTTTTTATTTTTATTTATTTATTTTTTAATTTTTGTATAGTAAAAATCCAATTGAAATCTGCAACTATGCTTATATCATTGCTAAGGGTTGATTAGATGAGCTAGCTTCCATTACCAAGGAAAGAGGAGATGGAAGTGGTTTGTCTTTGTTAAAAACTATGTACAAAGGATAATTATGACTTGAGATTAGTTGAATAGGCAAAATTGATTGTCTTTTCCTTGTGGATTCCTTATAAAGTTGATAATTTTCATTTAACTAGAGGGATGACCTTTTTTAATTATAAATAAAAGAAAAAAAGATTTAAATTTGAAATTTTATTTAAATTGAAATATATATCTACAGCAAGTCTTGTTTAACATTTTATTACATCGTGTTGAAGTAAATATTGTAAGTTTATGTAGCTCGATTAGCGCAGGTCCCACATGCAAATGTATTTATTAGTTTAACCCTTATTTTTAAATATTTTTGAAATTTATTTTTAAATAATATCAAACTAATGGAAAGAAGGATACTTTTACAATCACTCAAGGAGAAATATATTTTTTTATCATTTGAACTAAAAAGAGTTTAACCTTTACATCTATAAATCCAATAATAATATGTACTTAAGATATATAGTAAATAATGATTAGAATAACAAATTACCCAAAGTAAGCTCATGACATTATGCAATTTGACAAGTAAGCATTACATTTATAATAATTAAGCCAGACAAGTAGACATCTCTCTTTCTTTCTTGTCTTTTTAATTTTTCCTTTTTTTTCTTTTTTCAATTTTATAATGTGATTTTACCAATGATATAATTTAAGTATTATTTAAGAAAAGCATAAATACATGAAAAATAATAAATATTTTATCTTTTTTATTTGTCCTTGTTCTTGTCCATTTCACTTAAGCTTTTTACTCATCAAGAAGTTAAAAAGGACAAGACACCAATAATAATAAAAAGGTCAACCAAAACTAAAAGTAAGTTCTCCATTTTAATTACTATAAAATTGTGGAATAATGATTGTTAATTATTCCCATTTTGTATTAAATACAAATGACAAAGAAATCGTTAAAGCACATCCGAATGATTTGGAATCCACTCATGGTAATGAAAATGACTTAAGAACTTGCACGTGTGAAATCATAATAAGGCCACCAAAAGCTCCAAATAATTGAATGATCTTAGCAAACTCGTTATTGATTACCTTCCTTCCTTTACAAATAATTATAAATCTAACCTGGATTAACTAAGCTAAACAAACCTCAACATTTTGAGTACCAACTAGACATTTTAAACCCCTTGAACCGGTCTTTACCTTGAGATATGATGATGGTGGTGCTTAAGAAATCTCATAATTAAGCTAACCTTCTGCTTTATTTCCTTGGAAAAGAAATCAAAAAAGAAAGCGTCGGATATGATTGTATGATCATTAGGACCTGAAAAGAGTACATAAGGGTCCAAAGAATGTCATAAAGAGCACAGCATAAATGTAATAAAATAGGAAAATTGGAGTAGCTACAGCAAGGACGAATTAACTGTGGGCATGGTGGACGGATCTTATTCGTCCGGCAAAAGCCCTAGACGTCAACTGGTTTCTTTATGATAAAGTGGTAATCAAAAGGAATGCAGAGAGGACGATTTGTTTGTCAGATATTCTACCATTGCCATTGCCATTTCTAGTGCTATTTCTCAGTGTTCATACCCTTCCTGTTAATAAAAATTTAAAAAGAAAAAAGAAAGAGGCTCTTTTGCTTTTGTTTTCCTTTACCAAGAAGCAACGCAGATAACTCATTTTGGTACTATTTGGCATCTTTCAAGCTACGGTTTGCCGATTTCCTCAACTAATTTGTATATAAATATATATATAACAAACCTTGAAGATTGATAATTAGCCAGATTTGTTCTTCCTTTTCTTTTTCTTTTTCTTCTTATTACAAATGAAGGAAGGAACTTAGAATTTTAAATTCTGTTCAAGTTAAAATATGTATTTTAATGCCGGGTTAACTTCGTAGATGCAATTTTTTTCATTTTGTTAATCCCTTGCAGTTCAAAGCGAGATATTAGATCATAAAAGATTGATACTAAATCTTTTGGTCTCGATACGGATTCATCCATCAATAACCTACTGAAGAAATGAATTTAGCGTATTAATATATTTGAGTTTTGATCATTTGGTTAATATAATATCTTTATTTTTAATATAATTTAATAAATATCTAAATTTGTTCTTTTATAATATTTAAATACTTTTTTATATATGCTTCATTTAACATATCCATATATACTACATATAGGAGTTTAAATATCATCAAAAAATATAATTCAAGTATCATATTTAGATTAATTCAGAAATTAAAAATATGAAAAAGGCTATAAAGACCGAGTTCAAGTATTGGTTAAATTAAGTTCAAAATTAAAATATTAAAATAGTAAAATGACCAGAGTTGACATGTTTAAATACGCATTTTGCTAAAAAAATAATTGATAATTACACCGCATAACACTGAAAAAGATACCGATTTAACGATAAAATATAGCTACCACAGCAGTGTAATCTCTATATATAAACCACTTAGCAACCATTTTGCTAGTACTTGGTTTTTTTTTTTTTTACTTGCCAATAATTTTGAAAGCATGTAAACTATAGAAAGATGGAACAATTTGTATTTGGATTCTTATAAATATATATTGGATGGGGTTTTGGCAAGTTTACATTGAGTGAAAGGGATGTGAGGATGGTTTGATGCAATAGTGTGGGAATGATCCATTCCTTTCGCAATCTTCCTAAATAATATGGGGGTGCTGCCGCTACTCATTATCCCTTTGGCCCATATTTCTCGTTTTTGGCAGAACCCCTTACTATCGCTAGCTTATGTCTTTTCTTTCTTTCTTCTTTTTAATCATATCCTTTCTTTTATTCTTTGAAAATTTAATTAATAATAAATAAATAAATAATAAAAATTTATATCTAAATTATTCAATCGTCTTAATATAATTCTTTTAACTTATAATTTAGTAATGCCTTTCATTTTATGATATTTTTAAAATTATAAGTCAAATTTTTAATTTTAAACTTCATTCAAAATATATTAATCAAATGTTAATGTTTCAAGTCTACTATACATCTATAAATAATGATTTAAATCTCAATAATTGATTTCATATCCATAAAGGGAACTAAAAGCTCCATAAAAGAATTATAACAATAAATAAAAAGAACAAATCGATAGAAAATATTTTAATATAATAAAAATTATTGATTTAAAAAATATTCAGTAAAATCTTGATAAAAAATAATAAAAGAAGCAAATAATAAAGACAAACGGCAACGACTTTTATGTTTCTTTTAAATAGTAATAAATCTTTGTTTTATTGAAATTTTGAAGTAAGAATTGCACTACAAAATGCGGCAACTCGAGCAATGGCTCAATAATATTGTCTACAATTATCCGAGAAGAAAGCCACTAGCCACCATATATATTCAAGAAAACAACAAACAATGAACTCATAGGCCTTCCTTTCTGCCTTCTCTTATCCTCTTACCATTTTACATACATATCCTCTTAATATAGCCTATATATACATTAATTTTTAGAACTAAATCTTTTTTTTTACATCCATATTTAATTTTTAATACATATAATTATTGTCTTGATATGTTTACTTACTTTCAACACATAGGATTTAAATTTATGTATAATTTTATAATTTTTTTATTAATTTATTGATTAATAAATAACATTCTTAATTAAACACTCATTCTAATCCTAAAAAATAACATATTAATAAAAAATTAGTTTCCTAATTAGATAATGATTAGTTTTCTAATTAGATAATGATTATTCTAAAAAATAGCATTATTAATTATATTTTAATATTATATGAGCTAATAAATTGATTTTTAATTTAGATAATAATTCTAACTATAAAAATAATATTTTTAAATATTATATTTACTAATAAATTTTAATTCTAAAAATAGTAATATCAATTATATTGATAGTATTAATTTATATAATATTATAATTAATAAATAAATATATTAAAAATTATTTTTATTTTATTGTACCAATAAAAATTAAAAACATTTAAAAATAGTTAGTTTGCTATTATTTTTTAAAATATTATAAATTAATATTAAATATTAAAAATTTATTAAATTGCATCTATAAACTTGATTCTAAAATCGAAATAAAAATAACGGTCGTATAATGCACGGATAAACGACTAGTATATATTAATTTATGAGACCTAAATTTTTTTAATATGTATACTTAATTTTCGACACATAAAATTTTAATTTTGACATGTGTACTTACTTTTGACATATGGGATTCAAGATTATATGTAATTTTATAGTTTTTTTATTAATTTATCGATTTATAAGTTACATACCTAATTAGACACTAACTCTAATTCTAAGAAATAAGATAATAATACCAATTCTATCCTAAAAAAAGTATATTAATTATATTTAATATTATATTAACTAATAAATTAGTTTTGTAATTAGACAATAATTCTAATTCTAAATAATAATACATTAAAATAGTAATATCAATTATATTGATATATTAATTTATATAATATTAAAATTAATTAATAAATAATTTCTAGAATAATTCTTGCATTAATAAAAAAATTTAAATTTTAAAAAATTAAAAATATATAAAAATAATTAGTTTGCTATTATTTTTAAGATATTATAAATTTTATTAAATTTATCAACTTGATTTTATAATCAAAATAATAAATGTCTATTGTGCAATGCACGGATAAACGACTGGTTATTATCTTTAATCCACGTATGTATAAGAAACTTCTACCATGATAAAATAATTAATTATTCCTTCTATAGATATTATTAAAATTTATTACACCTATTTGAATATAAAAATAAAATAAAAAAGTTAATATCGCATTGAATATATAAAAATGATAGATGATTTAAATTTTTTAATTCAAAAAAAAAATCAATTAGTATGAAATTGGGAATAAGTGACTAGCACCCCCAACCTTTATTTTTCTAGTTCAAAATGTAATTGTGGGAATTTGTTAACAAAATAATAAAGGGCAGTAAAACAAAGAGAAATTAGTTGAAGAGGCATGATTTGTAAGAAATTAAAAAAATAAAATAAAAAGAAAGGCACTAACATTGGTGACCATTGGATGCTCTTATTAAAATCATATAAACATAAAATCTAAAAGGTCCCACAAGTTTACGGCACAAAATGTAAAGATGTTAGATTAGAATCTTGTTCATAAAACAAACAATGCGTCTCTTCAATTTCAACTCCTTTTTTCAATGGATTTATTATTATTTGCATAAGCCCCACTTCTGAAAACAAGGCATTCACCTGTTTCTTGAATATCACTTTTCTATCATTTTTTTAAGAGAAAAAGCTTGAAATTGCTATTTTATTTTATGGGTACTTTTTGCTTATTTAGTTGAATATATTAGTACTCGATGATATATGATTTTATTTACTATATGCTCTATAATTAAAAATTAATAAATATAACTGTAGTAAATAATAAATAATACTTATATTATTATGCAATTAATTTTGTTTATAAATAAATATATAGATAAAATTAATAATACCTAACCATGTAAATTTTGTCTCAAACACAAAAATTAATTACGTTTAATAAATATTTATAAAATAGTTTCTTTTCTCAAATTTCAAGGGAGCAATACCAAACGTGCCCTCAGTCTCTCAAAAGGCAAATCCGACCCTCGCTCTCCATAACACTATAAACCCATCCTAAGAGCTAGCAATAGCAATTTCAACACAAGGTTTATCACCACAGTCTACTCCAGTGATCATGAGCAATCCAAGTACCCAATTCCAAGGAGAAGAGCAAAAGGCTAAGAACACTAGCAGCTTGCTTCTTTTGGTGATCAACTATTCATTTCTCTTTGTGGGTTCAATCTCTTCTAGCTTGCTATCCAAATTCTACTTTAACCACAGAGGTTCGAGTAGATGGGTATCTACATGGGTTCAGTCAGCTGGTTTTCCTCTTCTTTTCTTCCCCATTTTCCTCCCTTACTATCTCTTCAAATGCACTGAGAGGAGACCCTTTGATCGCTTCACTCCTAGAATGCTAATCTTATCAATCTTGATTGGCTTCATGTTAGGCCTAAACAACCTTCTCTTCTCATGGGGCAATTCTTATCTTCCTGTATCAACTTCATCTCTCCTACTGTCATCTCAGCTTGTTTTCAATCTCATTCTTTCTGTCATCATTGTCAAACAAAAGATCACTTTCCAAAATCTTAATTGTGTAATTCTTTTAACTCTAAGCTCAGTCCTTCTAGCATTTGGTTCGCGTCATGACAGACCTCAAGGCTTAACTCCTGATAAATACTTTATAGGGTTCTTTTCGACTGTAGGAGCCGGGTTGCTATTTGCCCTATATCTACCAGTCATGGAGAAGATATACAAGAACGTTTGCTGTTATGAAATGGTGATAGAAATGCAGATGGTGATGGAAATTGCGGCCACCGCATTAGCCACCATCGGGATGGCATCGGACGGTGGATTTTCAGAGATGAAGAGGGAGAGCCAAGTTGTGTTTGACAGAGGAGAAAAGTGGTATTGGATTACAGTGTTTGGAAATATAATCACATGGCAACTGTGCTTCATGGGGACTGCAGGGATGGTTTTCTTGACATCATCACTAACAGGAGGGATATGCATGACTGCCCTTTTGGCCATGAACGTGTTAGGAGGTGTTTTGGTGTATGGAGAAGAGTTTGGTGGGGTGAAAGTGGTGTCCACTTTGCTCTGTGGCTGGGGTTTTTGTTCTTATGTGTATGGTATGCATCTTAAAATGAAAGATGATCAAAAAGAGAAAGAGAAGGAAAAGGAGAAGACAAAGGAGAATAAAAATCTTGGGATGGAGATGGTTCATGTAGCATCTGCAAATATGGTTTGATGGTTATCATTAATGCTTTCTTCTTTTCTTTTTTCTTTTTTTTGTTCTTTTAGAAAATGGGTGCTCTTATTATCATCAAAATTAGATACTATAGTGACATTTAGAAGGGTTGAGGTTGATATCATCTCCAATATGCAAAATCAACACCATTTCCATTATCATGTAAAATTAATTCTCTATCATTAGAAGTCTATCTTAATTCTCCTATAATAATAATTATTATTATATAGATTTATTCTCTATCATTAAATCTCTAGTTGAAAAGGAGTGGAAGGATTATATCATCATTCATTATGTGTATTTACCACAATTTGAGCCTACTTTGCTCAATATATAAAATAAGCATGAGACCCATAATTTTATTTTTTTTGACTTTGCTGTATACAAAGGAAACTCAACTTTTATTCGTCGTCAACCATTACCAAGTAAAGATTAGAAAAAGCTAGTGATCTATTATTATAAGAACGAAGTTAATTTGAGCTAAGTTTTTAATTCAAAACTGAATCTCTTCCTTCTTATCTCTAATAAAAAAATATTAGAGGAGCTGAAAAGTAATTAAGCCTCCACCTCAGTCCTACTAGAGTTTGAGTTTGTTGGATGTAATAATCTTTGATAGTAATACTTAAATTAGGTCAATCTCTTAATTATTACCCATTACCCAATCTAATCCAGAACGTACCAAAGTACAGTGGAAGATTAGTCATCTTCACAAAAGAACATTGGAGAATGGAAATAGTACTGACTAATTATTTCTTGTGATTGAAAGAAAGTCATTATGGAAGAAGAAGAAGAAGAAGAAAATTGAAAAAAGAATAGCATGATTAATTAGAAGCATGTGCATACACAATAATCTTACTAATATAATTGTGCTTCCAAATTAATGATTTCAATTGGTATCACTTTGTTTACATGAAAAGCATTTCTCATTGGTTTTCTAGAGTTTCTCCACTTTGAAGAAATCAAATCATGAAAATTACTAGTGCCCAAGTTTAGATAACTACTAGCATTTCTCATTTTTCCTATCAAGCTTTTCACTCCTTGTTTTTTGTTTGTTTTCTTTTTAAAAATAAAAAACCCTACATAAGGTACTATTCACCATTAGAGATTTAATAAAACCAAATAGCCTCTTTAAATCAAATAAAAATTGGATGATAGAAGTACCCTTTCTACAATATTATCATCTCCACTAGTCCTAGATCGGATTTTTCTTTTTTTTCTAGGGATAATTTCCTGTGGCCCTTGTCATCGGAAGCTCATCCCCATCTGTATAATACTGGATATTAAGTTCTACTTGCAAATCCACTTCTAGAAAATCTTTCATATCCCATAAAATGATACTGAATTTTATAGTTTTTGACGTTCAAAAACATGGTGGAAATATTTTGTAAAGTCATAACTTAGTTCTTGAATTTGTTTTCTTAAAGAAGATTAATGTTTTATCTAAGTGGTAAATTATAATGGAGTTATAAACAAGCTTTTCATATTTTACACTACATGTCATGATGAATTTTAACCAAATTCTAGTAATAATAACAAAATAAAAAAAAAAATTGACCCAGAAATGAGAATTTCATAAATAGATGACCATATTAATAATAATAATGATACTCATAATGTTATTACCAATATTTCCCCATTTTTGGCAATGAACCAAACCCAAGATAAAAGAGATTATATATGCTTACAGTTTCTGTTTTATAAACAAACAGAAGTTAGTGGCAAAGCCATTAACAATTGACTTTCTTTTTCTATAACAAATAATAAAAAAGAAAATTCAGCATTAACAATTGAAATAGATATGAAGTAAAGCATGCAATCACAGAAAGTACATTTTCCTTTTGGGCATCTTTTCTTTTTCTTTTGTCTTAGAGCTCTCTCTTCTATCTAAAACTAATGATATTTAATTAGTTTTTAAACTATTGATCATGCATTGTTGGGCATCAAGATGGATCTTGATTACTTTGTCTTCCCCTACTAATTCCCTTTATTCAATTATAATCAAGCTCTTGACATGCTACTTTTACTTGTTTAAATTTTTTAATACTACTTTTAATGCTAATGGCGGGTCTCTTTTTATATAAATGATGATAAACTTGTAGCCATTTTTTTTTTCTTCTTTTGTTTTATCATTGGTATTGGAATTAGTTTTAAATTAAGCATGAAATCAAAAGAGGAGAGGCAGATCGCCCTTTTTCTTTCAGTTTAATCAAATCCAAGTATCCAACCCTCCTTTTTTTATTTATTTTAATCATTCCTAATGATGATTACATAAGCTTCCTCTACCAATAGCTTTATATAAATATATATATATATATATTAAAAGTGTTGTTTTATTAAAATAAAGAAGGAAAGAGGGCGATCATTAGTAGCGACTCCTCCTAGGCATGAATATATGAATTGTTTTCCATTGTGAAATGTTTATAACACCGTAATTAATTTAGATCGAGCCCAAAACCGTCACTGCAGTACAACCTCTAAGCCAAGTAGAGAGACCCAACAAAAAATGAGGTTCTGGGTTCTTCTTAAAAATATCCTCCAAAAAACTGTCCTATAAGATTAGAACGGAGAAGTGGCATTTTGGGTGTAAGTAGAGGAAAAAATTACATTTATTGCAAGTACTAAAATTTCGGTTTCAGTTGCACATAAGGAAGAGTGTTTGATTGCTAAAGAATACAAAAATATATAAATTCATAAGGTCTTAAATAGTTAATTTAGTGATGATTCAACTTAAGTTAGATAAAATATAGATTATAACCTTTTATCTCCGTTCTATTTCAACATTTAATAGCCATCTATCACTTTTTGGCAGCAACATTTTTTTGTTGTCATTCCTAGTAAAATGGTGTTGCCAATTATCAACTTAATTCCTAATAATTTAATTACTCTTTTATTTTTACCACTTTTATAGAAGAATAACTTAACACTCATTTTTTTTATGAAAAAGAAAGTCATTATTTTCATAATAGAAAAATCATAAAAATGTAAAAAATATATTAATATTTATTTATTAAAATTAATTAATATAAAAAAATCATTGCTAATATAAAAATGATTGAAAGGGGCAAAAAATAAATTTTAATAAAAACAAAAAATAGAGAAAAAAGAAAGGTTTGCTAAAATTATTTCATTATAAATATATTATTTTTTATTTGAGACGAGAATAAAAGCGGTTGTTGGAGATATAAAATATTTTTAAGTTTCATTTAACAGCTTAAATTTTTGGACAAATTAATTCTTCAACATAAGATTAGAATATTGGAAGCTTTAAAATTTATATTTTAACCAATCTCATGTTATTAATAAAATATTTAAATTCATGATAAAATAGGTATATGTACTTGTCCTCCCTTTAAATTCAAGACATTCATGTATAAAATGTATTAGAGATATAAAATTATTTTTGAAAGAAATAAAATTATTATTTAATATTATTAACTATTTTTTTCATTAAAAAATAAAAAACAAAAAGTGAAATTAATTTGATTGTCCCTAAATATTTAATACTTATTTTTCTTTTTCTTCTCTTATTTGCATGTAGCATTAGCATATAATATAGAAATATATATATATATATATATATACACATGGTACGAAAATAAGGAAAGCAAAATAAAAAAATAAAAATAGAAAGAAAAGAAAAGAAGAGGCAGGTGTGTAGGAGAAGCATAGTGGATGGTTCCAATTCGTCCGGCTAAAGCCCGAGACAATGGAATTGCGATTACTTTCTTTTTTAATGAATAAGTGGTGGTGGCTAAGAAAGACGAATCCTTGTCAGATATTCTGCTATGGCTATGCCTATGATATTGCTATCAGCTCTTTCCTTTCTGTAAAGTTGTTGCCTTTGTTTTTTTGTTTTTTTTTTTTATTTTTGCTTTTCCAAGAAGCAAGATTTTGACAAGGGCTCTTTTATATGATGATTATTCTTATCTAGTAAAACTTGGCAACAACAAACAATAACTTATTCTATTGACTCAACTCTGTCCTATTTTGTGTACACCTATTTTGTACTATTTGGAATCATTCAACTAACAAGGTGCCTATTATCCTCTTTATTTGTTTAAAAGAAGAAGAAAAACAAAAGGGTTACAAATTGTAAATGAAAAAAAGTACTATTAAGATCCTTTATCTTGTAATTCAAAATCTCTCCAACAAGTGATTTTTCAGGTAATGGTAATTGCGTCTTGTATTTTTATATTCATTTTCAAATTTAGCACGTAATTATTATTATTATTATTTCTTTAATATTAGTAATATATTTTAACATTAATTTTAATTTAACTTTTAATAAAATTACCAGCTAAAATAATATGGCTATTTTAGCAACAAAAAAAAAAAAACCAAATCAGCATTAGAGTTTTATACTTTAAAGAAATTTTGTCTTACCAATCCTGCTTGAAAATATAGAAATTTAAGACTTAAAAACTTTTACCTGTCCTATTCAAAATACTTTTATTTTCTTATCACCAGAATTATAAACATGGTAAATTTAAAAAGGTAAAAGTTGAATTAAATTAATGTCAAAAGTAAAATTTAAAAAATACTAAATTTGAAAATAAATGTAAAGTACATAATTTATTTGGCAATTAAACCTTATTTTTAAAATAGAAAGTAGATGTACAATTTTAAAAATTGAAAATTAATGAAAATAATGAAGCTTGAAAAATGAATTGAGTATAAATATATAAATGAGTAATTATCTTTAACTTGAATTTACATTTCAGTTTATTTAAAACATCTACAAATATAGACACATATATATAAATATATATTAATATCCCTTAAATTTATACACATTATCAGTCTATACATTATAAGTAATAAAAAAAAATTAATGCATATTAAATAGGAAAAATTATGCAAACATCCATGAATTGTAAAAAGGAAAATGCCATGGATGCACATCCCTCGCTAAAAATGGGTTTGTTGAACCCTAAAATTTAAGGATGGAAAATGTTTTAGCGGAAAGATTACTAAACTCTAATATTTAACGACTACATTCCGTTCGAAGCAACTAGTCTGATCAATACAATCAATAAGTAGTAGTTAATTGTCAGTAACTGATAATTGATGCCTGATAATTGGTAGTTGATAACTGATATATTGAACTGTGTGGTAAAAGTTTACTAATAACTGTTATTAGTATATTAAATGACTATTGAGAGCATAATTTTACTTTTAAATATAATTTATTTTATTATATTATTTTTAATTATACTATGTAATAAAAATAACTTATAATAATTAAAAATCTTATAGTCAATTTTATTTAGCTCAATTGTATTTGTTATTAAAAATATTTATAAAACTTTTTTTAAAAGTAGTAATTTAAATTTAAATTCCCTTATAAAATTTTCTAATTTTAAATATCATAGTTATAAATATCATAATTGTTTAACTATTAAATATGATTCTAAGATAATAATAATTATTGTGAATTGTAAAAAATTAATTATATGAGATTAATTTAAAGTAAATTAATATTAATAAATCTTAATAAGAATAATATTGTCCACATAAATAAATAAATAAATAAAAGTTAAATCAGCTATCAACTCATAAGGAAAAGCTTTAACTGATACAATCGGCAGCTAATTGCAACTAAAGCAGTTATCAATTGTTGATTCTTAAGTCTTTGCTAAAAATTTAATATAGTTGTTCAGTGAAAAACAAGTATGAGCCAATAAAAAATAAACTATAAAATAGAGCTGATACAATCGGCAGCTAATTGAGACTAAATTACTATCAGCTGCTACGAGCGGTTGATTCTTAAATATTTATCATATTAATATAATTATTTATAAAAAAAAACGAGTATCAGTTACACAAAACCTATCAACTAAAAGTCCTCAAAAAACTTTCTTCTCCCTCCTCATCTTCCAACCAGTTTCCACCGTCATTACTCTCACACCCTCTGCTCTTTCTTTATCCCCATTTCATTTCCTTTCTCCATTTATTTTTTGCATTCCATTTCATTTCACAGGATTGTTAAGGTAAGGAAGTAACCAACTGTTTACTGTTTTTCCCTCAAATTTCGATCATATATTTTCTGCATTTCATGTATCTCTCTCTCTCAGCCAATTCTTTTATGGATTTATTGATAATGACAGGAAGATCAACAGGAAGGAAGGCAGCAACACAAGCGAAAGAGATCCTCTGTAAGAAAAAGAAAATGTAATTATTCTTTTGTTTTAAGAGAAAAACAAATTGTTGATCGTATAGGTTATCCGGCAAAAGATGGACCTCATCAGATAGACTTACAATTGGAACTAAAAAACAAAAAGAAAAAAGAGGCTATTTGCTTTGGATTACTGAACCATTTTAACTATGCAAATTGACAAAAATTGATTTGTGATTGTTCACAATGTGATTAATACAGTAAAGTGCTTATGCAACAAGTCAGACCAAACACTTAATTGAAATTGACCCATACAATAGGTATATTAGAATGACTATCTTTCCCTGGCATGGAAATAATATGCTTAATCTTAGTCGACATATTTTCTTTTTAGCTACAGCTGATCATCTTTTAAATTAGTTGCAATCCCATCTTTTTTTTATTTATATATTTTTAATTTTTTATTGTTATTAAAATTTTCTATTTTTTTCTTTTATCGAATTTTTATTTCTTTTATAGATATTTTGATTATATCCTTTACGTGATTCGACTATTACTTTATGGATGTATTCATAGAATTTCGTTGAGCTACGGCGTCAACAGTGAGATTTTTTTATTATTAATGTTCTTACAATTGGACTCATTTAAAAAGTAAAAAGTGGATCTATAGTTTAAATTAGCCACTGAGTAGAGCACGCCGATTGCTTGAGCTGTAAATTAAAATTGCTCTCTTGACGCAATTGAAAAATATAAACATAAATTCTTACTATTCAATTGAGGTTTTTCTTTTATATTTCTTAATTGTAGTGTTCTTTATTTTTAATTGTAGTGTTCTTTATTTTTAATTTTGATCAAATTATATTTTTTATTTTTTAATGAATGAAAAATTCATTATTTACATTAAAAAAGAAAAAGAGGATTTTAAGTTTATTTTTTAATCGTTAGCTGCTTTATTAGAAAGTATTTATCCTGTGATAACTGAGGCACTCTAAACTGTAATAAAATCAAAACGCAAAATATATAGTTACAATTCCTCCATTTATTATGATCCTATACAAATTATCCAAAATATATAGTTACAAAATTTTTAGTATATAAAAACAACCTAATCTCATAGTACTATGAAATTAGAATTAAATTTTTACAACAAATATTTTAATTCAAAATTAAAACTTAGCACTTTAAAAATTGATAGATAATAATATAATATCATTATATTTGTCAATCATAATTAAAATATTTATCTTCAATGTATGAGCTTGTATTTTTATATATACAAAAACTTTTCAAGTTAATAAAATTACATATTGCAAATACCAACTATTTATACTACCACAAACCTTATAGACGATAATATAATTATTAAGTACTGGAAGTTATATATTTCCTTAAAATAAGAGGAAATTATTTATCTTTTTTATATATGCATTTTCAATAATTTTGTATGGAGAATACAAAAAAATCAAAGAAAATACAATTTAATTTTAGATTTAAAAGTTGTAATATTAAAAAAAATTTAGAAAGGAAATGTAATTAAAAAGAAAATTAAAGGACAAAATATTTTTATCTGTGCATGTTGTACACATAGAAAAAGATTTAAGAAATTAAAAATAAAAACTATGTTTTGATAGAGAATAATGTGATTTTGTAAAGTGATATAATTATCTTTTAAACTTAAACTAATTTGATTTTTTCTTGGCATTAACAATTTATAGTTTGGTCTTAACACTCTCACAAATAAAATTACTAGTCATTTATTCGTACATTGCATTGCATGACTGTTATTATTACATAATTATAAAATCAAGTTTATAATAAAATCTAATAGAATTTTTAATATTTATTGAGCATATTTTAAATATAAAAACAAATTAGATATTGTTAATTTTTCTTCTTAAATTTTTTAATATTTTATGATTTTATTAGTGCACTAATATAAAATTATTCTAAAAATATTATTAATTAATTCTAATATTATATAAATTTATACCATTGATATAATTCTATGTGTCAAAGAAAGAGACACATACCAAAAAAATTTAGGCCTCAGAGAGTTTATATATATATATATATATATATATATATATATATATATATATATATACTAGACGTTTACTCGTGTGTTGTACAGTTGTTATTTTTATTTTAATTATGAAATCAAGTCGATAGATAAAATTGAATTTAATTTTTAATATTTAATATTAATTTATAAAATTAAAAATATAATAGCAAACTAACTATTTTTAAATTTTCTTAATTTTTAAAATTCTAAAATTTTATTAATGATATAATATAGAAATTATTTATTAATTAATATTAATATTGTATAAATTAATATATCAATTTAATTGATATTGCTATTTTTAAAATTATAATTTTATTATATAATTAAAAATAAATTGAATATAATATTAAAAATATTATTTAAGATATTATTTTCTGGAATTAGAATTATTATCTAATTACAAAACAAATTTATTAATTGATATAATATTAAAATATAATTAATATTTATTTCTTAGGATAGTATTAGTATTATTAATTGATTAAGAAAATATTTATTAGTTAATATAATATTAAAATATAATTACTATGTTATTTTTTAGGATTAAAGTGAGTAATTAATTAGGAATGTAACTTATGAATCAAAAATTAATAGAAAAAACTATAAAATGATATATAAGCTTGAATCTCATGTGTTAAAAATAAATACATATGTTAAAACAAAAAAATTATGTATTAAAAATTAAGTATATACGTCAAAAAAATTTAAGTCTCAATAATTAATATATAAATGATGTTGTTAGAGGATGCGTACAGATTGTAATTTGGTTATCCAATTATTGTTGGACTTATAGATTTTAAGTAGAAAATATACCTATTTTATTGAGGTATGTTTATTTTATAAGAAAAATCTATTGAGATTTAGATTTTAAGAGATAAAAAATATTAATATAATATAAAATTAATAACTAAGCATGTAAGACTTACTATATATATAATCATAGAATTTGTTAGTTGTCTTTTTCAAAGAAAAAAGAAGTTACTAAATTATTCATTATGGAATAATAATAGTAACAGATAAGTTACCCATCCAATAAGAAGTATTTAAATTTGAACCTATTTAAAAAATAAATATATGATTTAAGAATATAACTTCATTATTTATATCCATTCTAAATCTAGTTAGTACTACTCTCATACCCTTTAAACACCTATTTACATAAATAAATTTAGGTAACAAAA
The DNA here is from genome assembly GCF_019578655.1 of Ricinus communis. Classification (NCBI taxonomy): domain Eukaryota; kingdom Viridiplantae; phylum Streptophyta; class Magnoliopsida; order Malpighiales; family Euphorbiaceae; genus Ricinus; species Ricinus communis. The sequence continues at coordinate 14,180,603 of NC_063259.1, read as the reverse complement.
TAAATATCCACTTACAATCATTTAATTTTAAATTTGGATTGCATAGCAATCATTTAATTTTAATTTGTTTCATAGAAGTCAATTTTAATTTGGATTGCTTAATGATCACTTTAGTCTGGATTTTAATTTGTTTCATGTCTCTATCAACATCAAATTTAGGGTATTTAATATTTATCTTTCTATTCATACAATTTTTTTTATCTTTATTATATTTCTCACTTTGCTCGGCACCTTCATTTAGAATTATTTGCCTTTACTACTGCTACCTTCATTTAGAATAATCTTGAATTAATGAATTTTAAAAAGAAAAATTACTTAAAAGGTAAGTTTTGATGTCGTAATTTAATGGCCTATTGCATAAATAAGCCTTGAACTATAGGTCAAAATGTACATATCACATGAATGTTCACTTTTGCCCATAATTTTTTTTTTAAAAAAAAAATTCTAACTAGCATGATATGCTACTACCATCATTTTTACTTTCAATCTCTTTGGTAATGAAGAATTTGATATATAACGTTTAATTTATTTTCTTGATTTTAATATAATCTTGCAATTTTTTCTTTGTTTATAATATTGAATTAATTAAGATAATAATTAGTTGATGGGTATTGAGGATTTAGATTGGAAGTCTTAATGGAGGCTATGAAAAAAATATATAAAAAAAAAACAACTAAAGGAGAAGAAGGAAAAGGAGAGAAAATGAATGATAAGGAAGGAGAAAAAAAGAAAAAGAAAAAGAAATGAAAATAATATTATTTTATTATTTTTCTTATGCACCAAATGATTGACTAATGGTAAAATTGGATAGTGAATTTCGAAAAGTTTGAAGGCATGTTGGGGTAGTATATGCATTCTGACTGACAATTCAGGAGCTTAAGAGTCCAATAGGCCTAATTTAAATCTTTATTTGAAAATAGGAATAACTAAAAAACGAACAAGAATAGAAAAACAAGATGTAGAGCCCACATAATTATTTTTAGCCCTATTCTCCTATAACTAAATACACGTGTGTGATAATACTTTTATATCTAATTAATTAAAAATACATAAATTTAAATTCATTGCAAGATACAAAAATTATTATACTCTAAAATAATTTTTTTACTACATTCCAACTTCTTATTTTATTTTAAATACTATTAATAATTTTATTTCAATTTTTATATTTTAGTATATTTGATAGTTCTTTTCATATAAATTTGTTTTCTTTAATAATATGCTAGTATGAAAATACTATATTCTAAAATTAAAATAATTTTCATTAACATAATTAAAATAAACATAAAGAAAAGTAATTTTATATTTCTAAAAATTTAAATAATTTTATTTTTATTATTTTGTCATTTTTTAATTTAATTCCAAATATCACCATTATAATTTAAATTTATAAAATGACTTGTAGATTCATATGTTATAAATTATGGGTTTATCATATGTATATCTGAGGTTTATAGATTATAGTCTAGAAATTTATAAATTAAATAAAAACATATTCATTTGTCTTCATCAGTAAAAATTAATGAATATACAATTTAAGTTTAATGAACTTGATATTAAGAACATATGAATATACACTTTATAGGTAACGAGCTTAAAAGTTATATTTAATGAATATGAATTAATAATAAATAAAAATAAACTTTATAATTAATGAACATGAAATTTATATTTAATGAACCTGAACTAATAACAAATGAATATACATTTTATAAGTAATGAACATGAAATTTATGTTTAATGAACTTGACACTAATAATAGATAAATATACACTTTATAGGTAATGAATTTAAAAGTTATGTTTAGTGAATCTAACACTAATAATAGATGAAATGAATAAAGTTTAGGTTCAATAAATTTGAACTAATAACATATGAATATACACTATATAAGTAATGAACCTGAAGTTTATATTTAATGAACCTCCTAATAATAAATGAATAGACACTTTATAAATAATGAATATACCGCTTGTGTAAAAAATAAATTAATACAGTTTAAATAATAATAGGTTCATCATCAACAAACTATAAGTTCATTAAATATACATTTGAGCTTCATATAATATAATACATTCATAACTTGAAAACTAGATTTATTGCTAAAAATGACAATTATTAGAAAAAAAGATTATATATAAGCATTTTTTTATTTTTTAATATTGTATTTTATAACAAATAATAAATAGTTATTAATTAATTATTTAATAATAATATAATTAATATTTAATGTAAAATAAAGTAAATTTTGAAAATTAATGATTAATAAAATTATTAATTTGCTAAACATCAAATATAAAATTATATTATGAAATTTATAATTAACTAGCTTGGACATGACTATCTTATTGTTCATAAAATTAAAAAATTAAATACAATTAAGAAAGCAAATAAATAAAAAAATATTTAAAAAGAGTTTTTCACTGTATACATACATCAGTCTTAAATTAAAAAATATATATATTATAAAATAAAACTGGTCAATTCCGCCACACGTGTTAAATAATCTAGATATACGTTGCTATGTGTAGCTGGGTCCATGATATAATTTTTTTCTATTTTCCCCTACTTCTAATTTCCTCCCCTCTCAAACAAAAGCTTAGATAGAAATTTAAATAATTATTAATAAAAAAGAATTAAATGAATATTTTTATTTATTATATTCCTAATAATATTTAATAGGAAGTTAACTCTTATAAATTCTTGCATATGCACTTATATCCATTGGAAGTAAAAGCTATTAGTATCAAAGGTTATAAAAAGAGATTTTATATCCTACAAAAGTGGAGTGTGACACCTTACAAAAGACATCAAATCCTTAAGTTAAATTAAGTGGCAAGTGATGTATGTTTCAACTAATTTAATCAATCGATCCTTAAAAGACATGGAATAGACTTTACAATAATCTGTTAAGTCATTATTACACATTTATGATTGAGATCAAGAAAATTGACGCCCCAATTGATAAGCCACTGATGGCTACCTTCAATGTAACATCCAACCATGCTTCCTATGCTAAGATTATTTTGAGTTTTGATTTTCTTTTTTAATTTGGTAATTCTGGATTAGATTTGCTTCTTTTTGGATTGAAGTAATTACCATGCCCTTGAAATCATATAAAATTCAGTTTAGATTATTTTAGATTTATATCACATTTTAAATTAATTTATTCATATTATAGTTAGAATTTTAAATTAATTTATCTTATTAATCTCATATATTTTTTTAAAATTTTATAAATTTAACAGTTTTAGGATAAAAAAAAAACTCTATTAATTAAACAAAGTAAATTAACATCTAGGAAAATTATGAAAATACTTGACTATCAATATAAATTTAATGTACTTTTAATTAATTAATTTATAAATATTAATTAAATTAAACTATATCTTTTTTATAAAATTTGTTATCCTCAGTGCTCACACTCTTGAGTCATGAATATATTTAGTTAGTTAATTGTCAATATAATTTAATGTATTTTTAATTTTAATTTTAATTTTATTTAGTTATAAATATTTAATTAAATAAATATTGCATGAGAAATTACTTAAATCATGTAAATATTTATCTAATATTAGTAGTCTATAAGTGGGCATAGTTTAAACTTTTAATCACATATTATCCTATATTTGACATTGAATTAGCCATTCACCCAAGTCAGAACCAATAAAAACTATCGAATCTATGGTATATTAAGAATAAATATTTTTTAATTTACAAATATAATTGTTTCTATTGTAAAGGTAAAAATAATAATTTTATTTTAAAATTTTAAAAGTAAAGATGAAAATGTCTATAAATTAAACCCATTATTTATGTCACGACCCACTTTGGGGGCTCGTGACCGGCACTAGGGAATGGGTAGGCTTAAGGCCACCGAAACCCGTAGTAAGCCTTACCAACCCGCAAATCCATATATACAATTAACCAAATATAAAGTAGTCATAATTGTCTTGCATAATAAATCACCATACTACCAACAGAAGTCAGAATAGTTATATAAATTTTAGAATTTCTTACTGCGGATACTCTAGAGTAAAAATGACAAGTATAGAAGTACAAGATAATTACAAAGTCCGAAGAAGAAGAAGTCGGACTGTCGAATGTGCGATGGCGAAGGTCTTTAACTATCACCTGAAAAAAATTACAACTGAGACTGTCAGTCTCGAGAGTGAGTCAAAATCAAATAATCTAAGGACTATTGCAATCTTCACATGATATATTAATTATTCAAAACAATATACCAATTTCTGAATATAATTGCAATCATAATATATAATCATATACCATAATAATAAAATGATAAAAGAAGAGAGTGTAAATAAATAAAGACATTTTTACTTTCACGGGACGTGTGGCTAAGTAGAACCCTAACCCCAAATTCTAACAGCCATTTTGGCTCTCTTAATCCAATAAGACTGGCGCCCCGAGAGCAATGCTCGACCAGGGACCTTACCTCCGGCAATTTACACAAATCAGCCCAGAGAGCCATGCTCGACCAGGGCAAACCCATAAATATCTTATTATATGTCCATGATCATTACCGGTGTACACGGTCTGATGTAACCATCGGTGACATGTTCTACAAGCCACATTTCCCAATTCGCAATCATCACATATAATAAATATCATTATCTGATGAACTCATCCAACACATATCGAAATAAAGATTAAAGATTTAAGATAAAACAACGTGCAATTTGTGAGGGGAAAAATAATAACGTTTGTCTTATTATAACATACTAATAATAATATTTATATTATTTCAAATATTAATAATCAAGTGAAATCATTTATTTTGTGATACTAATAATCATATTAAGCACAAATTCTAAATAGCATATTAAAATCGGACTAGCAATAGCGCAAAGATTAAATGACTTTAACTCACAGATTTGATGCGTTCCACAGTCCGCTCCTACGCCTCGGGTGGAGTGAAGGCTGAATTATCTAATAACAAAAGACATACAATTAATAGACATTCAAATTTTTTCCTAAACTTAGACCCTAAGGTCGACCTCTAGAATTAAATTGGACTCGAGGATTACTGAAAATTTGACAGAATCTCCCCTAAATTACGGATATTTACCCCCGTAAAATGGGTCCAGGACCTGCCAAAAACATATCAGACATGCTGGAATTTAATAACAGGAGTCGGGCCACAAGAACTGCATTAATATTTTCCCGACTCCAAAACACCACAATCCAAACAATTTAATTTGATTTATTTTTAAACTACCCAACAAAAGCAATTAATAGCCACAATAACTTTCTAATATTATAACAAAATTTTTTAGAGTCTAATAAAATTATACCGAGTTAAAAATTAAAATATTCCGCGCGTCCAGAAAACACTGGGGTCCGGACGGCCCCGCCAACAATGTCGGAATTCAAATCCGGGCGCTCTCAAGTTGCGGGGAGTCCGGAAGTACAAGAGTTTTGGCCGGAAAGTGGCCGGAAGGCGGCGGATCGGGGCTGAAAAGTCGCTGCTCACGCGACACTTCCCAAGGCTGCCGGTAAGGATTTTCCGACGGAGGAGGGTTGCTTCCGGGGTTTTTGGGGATGGGAAGTCCGATTCCGGCGTCGGTTTGCGGAAAGGACGGCAGGGAGGCCGAATCGACGATGGCGACCTCTTCGTCCTTCGTCGGTGTCGCGGAAAGGAAGGAGGAGGAAGGCGGCTAGCGAGCGGCGAAATGGCCGTGGGCGGTGCGAGGGAGAAGGCGATCAGCGGGGAGAGGGAGAAGGGAGAAAGCAATGACGTAGGGGAGTGAAGGGAAGGAAGGGAGGAAGGAAAAGAGAGAGGGAGGAGAAAAAGGAGAGATTTTTTTTATTTTATTTTTTTTAAAATATATATATATATATAATTATTATTATTACAACTAAGGGTGTTACATTCTACCCCCCTTAGAAAAAAAATTCGACCTCGAATTTTTAAACCATGACCCACTTAGGATTGAAATAAATGAGGGTAAAGGCTTCTCATTTCCTGCTCGGTTTCCCAGGTACACTCTTCAGACAAATGATTCCGCCACAAAACTTTGACCATCGGATAATTTTAGAGCGCAGCTGGCAAACTTGAGTATCCACGATCCTGACTGGCTGCTCCTCGTAAGTCAAATCTTCACCAACTTCCACATTTTGTGGTTGTAACACATACGAAGGGTCTGGAATATACTTTCTTAACATCGATATGTGGAATACCGGATGCACGTGCGAGAAGTTCGGTGGCAACTCTAGTTTGTATGCCACATCTCCAATTCTGCCAATAATCTCAAAGGGTCCCACATAACGAGGTGCCAATTTGCCCTTCTTGTCGAACCGCAACACACCACGCATAGGAGACACCTTCAAGAATACATATTCCCCAACACTGAATTTCACGTGCTTCCGCTTTGGATCCGCATAACTTTTCTGCCTGCTAAAAGCTGTCTTCAGTCGCTCGCGAATAACCGGAATCTTTTCTGAAGTGATCTGAACCAATTCTGATCCTGCTAACTTCCGTTCACCAACTTCTTCCCAACATACGGGGGATCTACACTTCTGACCATACAAGGACTCAAAAGGTGCCATTTTGATACTTGCATGATAGCTGTTATTATACGCGAATTCGACCAACGGTAGATACCAATCCCATTGACCACCAGAGTCTATCACGCACATCCGAAGCATATCCTCTAAGGTCTGAATAGTCCTTTCTGATTGTCCGTCCATCTGAGGATGGAAGGCCGTACTGAAGTCCAACCTGGTACCAAGTTCCTCTTGTAACTTTTTCCAAAACCTTGAAGTAAATTGCGGCCCCCTGTCAGACACTATGGAAACCGGGACGCCGTGAAGACTGACAATCCTTTCCAGATATACTCTTGCATACTTAGCTACAGAGTAGGTAGTCTTTACCGGAAGAAAATGCGCTGACTTAGTCAATCGATCTACAATTACCCAGATGGAGTCATAACCAGCAAAAGTCTTGGGTAAACCTGATACAAAATCCATAGTAATCCTTTTCCATTTCCACTCTGGTATAGGAAGCGGCTGCAGTAAACCAAATGGCTTCTGATACTCTAATTTAACCTGCTGACACGTCAGACATTTGGAGACAAACTCTCCTACATCTCTCTTCATCCCGCTCCACCAATAATTTCCTTTCAAATCATGGTACATCTTTGTGGAGCCCGGATGCACGCTGTAAGTTGTATAGTGAGCTTCTTCTAAAATCTCCTTCCTGAGATTATCCACATCGGGAACACACAGCCTAGAGCCCATCATGAGGGTGCCATCATCATTTATAACAAAGTCATTAGCTCGACCCTGCTGCACTTCTTCCAAGATTTCCTGCAACTGCAGGTCTCGATTCTGAGCGATCCTGATTCTATCGACAAGCACAGACCTAACCCTGAAATGTGCTAACAACACACCCGATTCTAATATTTCCACCTGAAACCCTTGATCATACAGTTCTTGCAGCCCTTTAGCCAGCGGTCTCTTCTCTACATTGATATGAGCAAGACTACCTATCGACTTCCTGCTCAAAGCATCTGCGACGACATTCGCCTTACCTGGGTGGTAGATAATATAACAATCATAGTCCTTCAGAAGCTCTAACCACCTTCTCTGCCTCAGGTTCAAATCCTTCTGTTAGAAAATATACTTTAAGCTTTTATGATCCGTATAAATCTCGCACGTCTCTCCATAGAGGTAGTGCCTCCAAATCTTTAATGCAAAAATTACTGCTGCCATCTCCAAATCGTGGGTCGGGTAATTTTGTTCATGCTTCTTCAATTGCCTGGACGCATAAGCTATTACCTTTCCATTTTGCATTAGAACACAACCCAAACCCACTCTAGAAGCATCGCAATACACCGTGAATCCACCAGTCCCAGAAGGTAAGGTCAACACCGCAGCTGAAGTCAAACAGTCCTTCAACTTTTGAAAGCTTCTCTCACACGCTGCCCACCGAAACTTGACATTTTCCGAGTCAACTTAGTCAAAGGCTACCGCTATCCTCGAAAAGTCTTGCACAAATCGACGGTAGTAGCTCTGCCAACCCTAGAAAGCTACGACCTCTGCCAATCAGTCACTGCCTCCACTTTCTTAGGGTCCACTTGAATACCCTCTTTAGACACTATGTGCCCTCGAAAAGCAACGCTTTCCAACCAGAACTCGCACTTGGAGAACTTAGCGTACAATTGATGTTCCCTCAAAGTCTGAAGTACTATCCTCAAGTGCCACGCGTGCTCCTCTTCGCTTTTGGAATAAACCAAGATATCATCAATGAATACGATGACAAAACGATCCAGAAATTCCTTGAACACTCGATTCATCAAATCCATAAAAGCCGCAGGGGCATTAGTGAGTCCAAACGACATCACCAAAAACTCATAATGCCCATAACGCGTCCTGAACGCCGTCTTTGGCACATCTTCACCACGAATCCTCAACTGGTGATACCCCGATCGCAAATCAATCTTGGAGAAATACACGGCTCACGACCGAATAGGTCATCGATGCGAGGGAAGCGGATACGATTCTGAATCGTCGCCTTATTCGATTCGTGTCGATGCGAAACGCAAGTTACCATCCTTCTTCTTTACGAACAGAACAGGCGCACCCCAAGGAGACGTACTAGGTCTAATGAAACCCTTATCTAGGAGATCTTGCAACTGCTCCTTTAGCTCTCTTAACTCGGCCGGTGCCATTCGATAGGGCGGCAAAGAAATAGGTGTTATACCCGGTATCACGTCAATACAGAATTCTATCTCTCTATTGGGTGGCAATCCAGGTAGTTCTTCTGGAAACACATCAGGAAACTCGCAAACCACCGGAACGTCTTCGACGCAACCTTTCCTTGTATAGGTATCCCTAACCAAAGCCAAATATCCCTGACATCCACGGCGAAGCATCCGCCTAGCTGCAATCACTGACACGAGGTTCGAGGGAGAAGGTATCTGCTCACCTTTAAAATAGAACTCTGAGTCTCCAGGAATTCGAAAAGTCACTTGTTTCTCCCTGCAGTCCAACATGGCGAAATGCATAGCTAACCAATCCATTCCCAATATCACATCAAAATCCATTACATCTAAAAGAATTAGGTCAGCAACCAAATCTCGTCCCTCAACAGACACCGGACACGACGGATACACGACATCAGTCTCTAAGGCCTTACTTAACGGCGTAGTGACCGACATCGGAATTCGAAGCCTAACGGGCTGGACATCCAATCTTAAGGCAAAACTAGGCGATACGAAAGAATGGGTAGCCCCAGGGTCTAACAAAACTCTAGCCTCAGAATGACAAACAGGAATAGTACCTGACACCACAGCATTTGAGGCTCGCGCATCTTGAGGAGTGAGGGTGAACACTCTAGCTTGCCCCGACTGTTGTTGAGACCACAAGCTCGACCTTGAACCCCGCCCCAGACCGGCCTCAAGATCTACCTCCAAAACTACAGCCCTCGGCCAACAAACCGAGATCCATCTTGAAAATGTCCCGGGGTTGCAGGGAAAGGCCGGTCGGGTCGCACTAATGGACGAGCCTTGTGGAAAAGCCCGGTCGACTGAAATAGCGAGGACACTCTCGAGCCATATGTCCCATCTCACCACACCTAAAATAGGGCTCCACTGGATGTTAGGCACGGTCCCTCGATGTGACTGCCACACATCCGACAAGTCTTGGCCCCGTGCTGGCACAGAACTCGCCCACTACCATCAAGCCTCGACCAGTCTGAATCCTCAGCTACTCCTCCGATTACACCTACCCTTTCCGTGGATACGGTGACTTCTCTGCGACTACTGGTCGGTACCTCCAGAGTAACTTCCACTACCATAGCACGGCAGTGCCTTGGTGACCCTCAACCCTGGTTTTCTTCTTCCTACCATCGTCAGTCCCTTGACTAAACCCTTGCAGTCATCTCCATCCCCTCGCCATGTCGGGTAACTTCTAGGAAGCCGCTCCTCCTAGATTGAAGCAAAGAAACAAACTCGGGCCGAGCCTCAAATGTATTCTTTGTTCTTCGCTCCTCGGTCCCCACAAAGATAAGGTGCATACCTACTCGGTGAACAAATTGCCCGTGTACTCAGCCCACGATGATTCTCCCTTAACTAACCTTTCAAACCTCTCCCTGTACTCCCGCCTTACACCGAAAGGGATGAAGTACTCTTCGAATCGCTCTGAATTGCCTCCACGACAACCCATCCGGAAAGGGGGCGGATATAATCTCCGAACCACTCGGGATGCTATTCCCTTCAAGGAAAACCCGGCCATCTCGATGGTCCTCCTGTCGAGCAGTGCAAATCGGGCGCCTCTTTTCAACCTCATCCAAAAAGTTTAGAGGGTCTCCAGCTGTCCCATCAAACTCCACAGGTCTTAACTTGGTATACTCATACATAGGGACATCGTCCGGATTCTTGATACCGAACCCACTAGCACGACTTCACACTGCTGAAGACTAGCAATAAGGCCCTCTGCATCCCAGTCATACTGGACACAAAAGCCTCCACTGGAATTTCACCAGCACCATGTACCTTCTGAGCCTCGCCCTGATCTGGTTGGGCTGCTGCTCGAGGCCTACCTCGCCTTCTGGTACCATGGGCTGGGTCCGGAGGAGCCGTCTGAGCAGAAAACTCATCTTCGCCTTCTTGGGCCGATGCTGCAGCTGCAGTCGCTCGGGTTCTCGGCATTGGCAAGAACTGAAAATGAACAACAAGTTATTAACCCAACAGACTCTCTAACGTATAGCGCAGATACTAGAATCAACGAAACATGCAAGGACATACTCAATTTTTCCTAGTTCCCGCAGTAGTTTAGAAGCTAACCTAGGTTGAAGGAAAAACTAAACCTAAGCTCTAATACCAACTTTGTCACGACCCACTTTGGGGGCCCGTGACCGGCACTAGGGAATGGGTAGGCTTAAGGCCACCGAAACCCGTAGTAAGCCTTACCAACCCACAAATCCATATATACAATTAACCAAATATAAAGTAGTCATAATTGTCTTGCATAATAAATCACCATACTACCAACAGAAGTCAGAATAGTTATATAAATTTTAGAATTTCCTACTGCGGATACTCTAGAGTAAAAATGACAAGTATAGAAGTACAAGATAATTACAAAGTCCGAAGAAGAAGAAGTCGGACTGTCGAATGTGCGATGGCGAAGGTCTTTAACTATCACTTGAAAAAAATTACAACTGAGACTATCAGTCTCGAGAGTGAGTCAAAATCAAATAATCTAAGGACTATTGCAACCTTCACATGATATATTAATTATTCAGAACAATATACCAATTTCTGAATATAATTGCAATCATAATATATAATCATACACCATAATAATAAAATGATAAAAGAAGAGAGTGTAAATAAATAAAGACATTTTTACTTTCACGGGAAGTGTGGCTAAGTAGAACCCTAACCCCAAATTCTAACAGCTATTTTGGCTCTCTTAATCCAATAAGACTGGCGCCCCGAGAGCAATGCTCGACCAGGGACCTTACCTCCAGTCTGGTCACTTAAGTATCCAAATAAGAAATCTAGTAGCCATTCGGCTCTCTTAATCCAATAAGACTGGCGCCTCGAGAGCAATGCTCGACCAGGGACCTTACCTCCAGTCTGGTCACTTAAGTATCCAAATAAGCCGGCGCCCCAAGAGCAATGCTCGACCAGGGACCTTACCTCCGGCAATTTACACAAATCAGCCCAGAGAGCCATGCTCGACCAGGGCAAACCCATAAATATCTTATTACATGTCCATGATCATTACCGGTGTGCACACGGTCCTGATGTAACCCATCAGGCGGCATGTTCTACTAGCCACATTTCCCAATTCGCAATCATCACATATAATAAATATTATTATCTGATGAACTCATCCAACACATATCGAAATAAAGATTAAAGATTTAAGATAAAACAACGTGCAATTTGTGAGGGGAAAAATAATAACGTTTGTCTTATTATAGCATACTAATAATAATATTTATATTACCTTCAATAATCCAGTGAAATTATTTATGTTGCGATACTAATAATCATATTAAGCACAAATTCTAAATAGCATATTAAAATCAGACTAGCAATAGCGCAAAGATTAAATGACTTTAACTCACAGATTTGATGCGTTCCACGGTCAGCTCCTACGCCTCGGGTGGAGTCAAGGGAAGGTCAATTATCTAATAACAAAAGACATACAATTAATAGACATTCAAATTTTTTCTAAACTTAGACCCTAAGGTCGACCTCTAGAATTAAATTGGACTCGAGGATTCTGAAAATTTGATGAACCTCCCTAAATTACGGATATTTACCCCCGTAAAGCGGGTCCAGGACTGCCAAAAACATATCAAACATGCTGGAATTTAATAACAGGAGCCGGGCCACAAGAACTGCATTAATATTTTCCCGACTCCAAAACACCACAATCCAAACAATTTAATTTGATTTATTTTTAAACTACCCAACACAAGCAATTAATAGCCACAATAACTTTCTAATATTATAACAAAACACTGGGGTCCGGCCCCGCCAATGTCGGAATTCAAATCCAGAGCGCCTACGCGAAGCTCAAGTTGCGGGGAGTCCTAAGTACAAGAGTTTTGGCCGGAAAGTGGCCTAAGGCGGCCGGATCGGGGCCGGAAAGTCACGCTCACGCGACACTTCCCAAGGCCGGCAAGGATTTTCCGACGGAGGAGGGTTGCTTCCGGTTTTTGGGGATGGGGAGTCCGATTCCGTCGGTTTGCGGAAAGGACACCGGCAGGAGGCCGAATTGACGATGGCGGCCCTCTTCGTCCTTCGTCGGTGTCGCGCGGAAAGGAAGGAGGAGGGAAGGCGGTCACTGGCGGGGGGAGAAGGCAAATGGGGAGAGGGAGAAGGGAGAAAGCAATGACGTAGGGGAGTGAAGGGAAGGAAGGGAGGAAGGAAAAAGAGAGAGGGAGGAGAAAAAAGAGAGTTTTTTTTTTTCTTAAATGTATATATATATATATATATATATATATATATATATATAATTATTATTATTACAACTAAGGGTGTTACAATTTATTTTATTTTATTTTACTTAAATTTTAATTTCATTTTTAGTCTCAAACTTTTTCTCTTATAAATTGGAAATTTTAGTTTTTAAGAAATTGAGATAGAAATTAAATTAAAATGCAAGATAACAACGCAAAAATCTAGTTTCAACTTAAATTATTTTAATTGATTACTTGTTAATATCTTTATTTCTTAATATATTATAAATGAATTTAAGCTAATTATTTTATTTAATAGTTAAATTTTTTATAAGAATTCAGTTCACCATATCACCCATAAATAAAATTAATTATTTGATAATATATGTCTATTTTTATTGATGCATTTATATTATTTAATTTTTAATAACAAAGAATTAAACAACTATTACTTGTTAATATGCTATATTTTAATAAAAAAACTAATATATATCGCTCTATAATTAATTATATTTATAGATAACGTGATTGAAAATTTCAATTATATAATGGTTTGTTACTTCTTGGTTTCTAAGGAGAAAGGCAACTGCTAATATTTGTTTCCTTTTTTGTTAGAAGACAAGCAGTAAAATAATGAGTTACAGTAGTAATGTAGTGAAATGATGAATTTATATACCAAAATTTCAAAGTTTACTTAATTTCTGTCCCATTTATGGAAAAGAAAAAACTAATTTTGGATTGGGTATTAATTATTATTATTATTTGACCAAATAGACAAATTTACTTATCAACACCTAACCATTTATTTTATAAGAATGTGAATGTGATACAGAATGCATTTTTTGGCCATTTCTTCATTTGGTCAATTAATGATAATTAATATTATTATTTTATCGATAATTTAAAAAATCTGAACTATTAAAAAAAGAAAAGAATTATTCATCAATTATAAAATGTGGCTAATAAGTCTATTATGGCTAACTTAAATTAAATCCATCAATGATAAAATTGTAAATGGTGTAAGCAGTCTAATACCGTTTGCAAAATTCAATAAATTCATGTTGTAAAAAATGTAAGAGTCATTAAAGTTATGAAAAATAGGATCTAAATAAGAATGGGAATGAATTAACATTTACATAATTATAAGAAGTCTTTGTATTAACTTAAGCCTTTATAAATAATAATAATAAGGTCCACATTGTAATAAATTATAATGTTTTAGGTGTTATAATAATTATATGTATTTCTAAAAATATTTTTTATGCTACATAAAAGAATTCAAGATTAAATGATGAAATGATTTAATTTTTAGAGTTATTACACTTTCAAATTTGTAGATACATAATAATTCGCTAGCATCACTTCTTTTCAAAGCTAAAATATTTTTAAATTATAGTTACATTTTCTCTCAATGTATTACCTCTATAGTACTAATTAATTATGTTAAAATAGACTAATACTTTGCCTCTATAGTACTTGTAATAAGGAATATCAAGTCAAATTTATAATCTTATATTTTTCTCATAGAGATTAATTTTGTTGTCGTCAAAAGTATAATTAAAGAGAGATTTTATCCTATAATTAATTTTTTCAAGATACCCTTTGAATATTTACAAGACTCTTTATAGATGCCAAACTTCCCGCTATAAAGAAATATTTTATAAATAAGAGTCGAACATATACCTTAGCTATAAAATAAAGAATTAGTTTGAATCTTTTAAGTTAATGTGTTAAAATTTTATTTTATTTATTATGATTTTAATTAATATATTATGGATTTTTGTGCATTTTATTGATTGACTTTTTAATTCTATTTTTTATTAATAAAAATTAAATAAAAAGGAAAAAAATAAAAGTCAGTGATATTTATAAATAAAAATAAAATAAAGAATAAATTTATACAAAGTTTATTTTTTGTATTTAAGAATTAATTAAAATACCTTTTATCATACGAGTAATATACTTTAAAATAAACATGTTATAGATGCTCTAGAACTAACATAGATTCTTTATTTAGTTTAATGATTTAAAAGCATACGAATGGTGCATTTTATTCTCAGATTTTCTGTTTTTCTTTTTAATAATTGTGTTGCTTGATTATCTAAAAATTATTCATAAATTTATTACGTTCTTTTAGATTTTTTTATAAAATTTTATTTTTATAAAATATAATCTTTCATTTAAAAAATTTTAAAATACGGTAACTGTTGTTGACGTATCATTTTTAGTATAAAGAAATCTATGAATCAATAAAATATTACTAATTTAACTGGCGCAAACCAAAATACGTCGTTTTAAGTTAAAAATCCTCTTATTGGTTTTTTTTTAATATTAGGGTTATTTTTTGTGTTCAAAATCCTCTTATTGATTATTTTAATATTAGGGTTATTTCTTCTTCTACTACTGTCTCATATTTAATTTCAAAATGTTTGCCTTATTGTTTTGATGGAAAAGTAAAATTAAGTCCTTGAAGATCTGACCATTCTGCTACTTTGATGCATTAGGTTATTTGCAGACATTAGTAAAATTAAGGGAAGGCTACATGTTGAGATTGTGGTATATTGTATGAAGTTACAGTATATTGTTTAACCAGAAATGCTAGTATCAGCGCGTTATGCACGTAAATAATTATTATAAAATTATAATATACAAAATAGTTAATAAATTAATATATAATGTAATATTTATTAAAAGAATTTAACTATTTTATAAGTTCTTTTTGGTCACATTGTAAAAACTCATATGTTATTATATACTCTATAAACTTAATAGATAATTGGACTTCAACAAAATTTATATAAAATAATAAAACATTTAAATTTTGTCTTTCTTTTGATATAATAACCAATTATCAATACTAACTTTTATATGTTTATTTTATCTAATTATACTTTTATTAAGTTTGTTATATGTGGAAAATAATTTATTTTAGTTGAATAATTTCTTATTTATTTTCTTAAAATAATTTAGTTATATTATTTAATAAAAGCTATTAAAATAAAATTTCCTTGTTAAATGAAAAATGTACAGTTATTTTAGTTTTAATAACTTCTTGATTCTTATTTTTATAATATATTACTTTCAATAGTGATTTTATTAAGAGTAAATATTAATAGAACTTCCTTTTTTCAAAAAAAAAAAACATAATAAGAAAAAAAAATATAAGGAGAGATAAATTTTAGATTTTCATGATAAAAAGAGGAAAGGAATTGACAAGAAATTATTAACTAGTAAATAAGCATTAAAAAGTTTAAATAATATTTTATATATTGCATTGGATTTATTAACAATAAAGTAAGAATGAGTCTATTAAATTTAAAATATCTCAAAAATTTTATTTATACTATATACTACTTAAAGTTACAATAAGATATTAGAATAAAACTACATATATATATATATATATATATATAGAGAGAGAGAGAGAGAGAGAGATTATAATTAGTTTAATATACAGAAAAAGTATTGACCGTATGAAATAATTTACTTGCAATAATCCTACTAATTAAGTATTATAATAATAATAGACATATAAATTGATATATCAATAAAATAAAATTAATTCTATTATAGCTACCCCACCTTTCTTTTCCATTAATTCTATTAGAGAGACATTTGGATTGAGTTATTTGAACTTCAGGATATATATATATATATATATATATATATATATATATATATATATATATAGTGTAATATAATAATTCTACAATTTCTTATAGAATAGAAATGTATATGAAATTATGATAGGATTAGAATTGAATTAGATTAATCACTGATTAATTCTATTATAGCTATAAAATTAAATCAATTACATATAAAATTATGATAAACTTAGTAATGAATAATTAATTATAAGGATATTTTAGTCAGTTCAAAATCCCGAGCATCGACCTGTGGAGGAAATAATTTAAGGTTCAACCAGTTTAACCGTTGAGTCAATAGTTCAACTGTTGGTTTTTAAATAATAATAATAATTAATAATTAATGACAATACTAAAAAATAATAACAAAATAATTTTTAAAACAATCCATATTCATGATATAGATGCACATTTATTAATTTTTAAAATTTAAAATTTGTTTGTCTTATGTAATTTTAAATTAATAATTTGTTCATTTCTTTACTTTTTTGTTAAAAGATGAATATATTATTTATTTTATAAGTTAAAAGTTTTTTTATTATTATACATGCAGTTCTTGCAGATCTTATAGGTGATGACGAGTTTCAATAGTTTGTTTGCTCATTTGAGTTTTTAGTTAAACTGACATTCTTTTCTTCATAGGTCACGGTTGAACCGGTTCAACTGCCAGGTCGGTTCGGCTTTCATATATATATACATATAAAACAATCATTCCACTATGGCACCTTTCAATTTTTCAATCCCCAAATGCATTAAATACTTCATAGTAAAGTAGCAATGGTGGCTTTCCTTTGTTTGTGACCACGAAATCGAATCCTCAGATGAAGTCTCTCCCTAGTTGAAAGGCCAATGCCGCAGCAGGAACTTAAATAAAAGTCTAAAGCTAGGGTTAGACAAGTTTTTCTCATACTTTGTGCAAAATTGGGGATTTTGACTTAAACAGTGTGTTTCAAAATAGTACATCCTCGACAACCACTGCAATTTTTAAAATTTCTCGACATTAAATTGTAATTTAAACAAGAATTTTATAGAAATTTATGTGAAGCATCTACAATATATATATATAAATTTTATCGTATATTTTAACCTTTTGATATAGAAGGTGTTATGATTTTCTTTATGACACTTGTGTACCTGCAAATTAAAATATTAACAATATATTTCTTATTTTAAATTATTTTGAATGCACATGTGTTTTAATAAGACTTTTTTTATTTTACTGTCTATTCAATTTTTTATTAATAAATAAAAAATATATATATAAGAAGAGAAAATATTGTTCTTAAAAGAAAGAAAGAGAGAGAAATAATGAAATTCTAAGAGCTGCTTTGTCCTTTTTTAAGTTTAATGTTGACTCTTAAAATATTTTAAGGAATGAAAATGAATTAGAAAATCTTTTTTTAAAAAAATTCTTATCCAGGCGCATATCTCTACTTATACACTAAATTGAAATATTATTGACACTTATTTACTATTTTTTTAAAAATTGAGTACGTGTCAATTATCCAATGTCAAAGTGCAAAACATTCATATAGATGTATTACTTTTCTATTTGTTGTGGTGTATGCACCTGATATATGTAAAAATTTCTCATATGTTAGAGCTCTAATTCTTGGATATACTCCCTATAATACAAAAGAAACATAATTTAAGAGTTTGTTAAAGCATCCCAAACAAACTCTTAAATAATTCATCATTTTTTTTTTCTAAAATGACTTAATAATTACATTCTCTCTTTTTAAAATAAAAAATAATTGAAGAGTAAAATAAAGACTGTTGTTGAAATGCATGCGCATTTAAAGATAATTTAAAAATAAAGTTAATTATTTATAATTTAATAAAAAGATATATAAGGAGCATATCTATTAACGGGCTTGGGAATCCACTTGAAAATTTTTAGATTTAGACACATTTTTACTTTAAATCCGTCCAAGCTTAAACTTAGAAAAATTCAATTATTTTTTAGGTGGACTTGAAAATATATTTTTTTTATGCTCATTCAATATGTCTGATACAATTCATTAATTAAAAAATAAATTAATATTTTTATGAGAAATTAGGCTTGAACAAAATCTTAAACTTATATAACCAGATCAAACACGAGGGTCTAAACTTGATAAATTTAATTTGATCAAATCCGACCTAGCCCGAACTTTAAACAAGTATAATAGAACGTATAGTAAGGAATGCTTTTAGGATATTAAAATATTAAAAAAAATACATAAAATTTATATAAAAAGGTTAAACTACAATGTAAGATTTTATATTTTCCTTTTTCTTTTTTCAAATGAAGGGTATAATCTACACATGACAGGCATTAGAAAAGGCCTAGTATTTTTATTTTTTTTTTGTTTTGGCTAAAAGGAAATAGTATATTTAAGATAATGAAATAAGATGATAATGACAATGATGTTTGATTGTAACACTAAATGAAAAGATATCAAACTCATCTTGTCTAAGACCCCACAAGACATCACTACACTAGGACTTGAAATTTTTCATTTTCCACTATATATATTTTTGTTAATTAAATAAAACACAATCTGATTCTGATAACCATCAACATAGAAAAGAAAGAAGAGGAAAAAAAGCTTCAGCCATAGATGATAACCATCAACCTTCATTCAAACATTGTTTGCTGCATCAACCATCTCTAATGTTTCAAGATTTTTACTCTCATTTTCCTTCACTTTCTCTTTCTCTTTGTCATCTTTCATTTTAAGATGCATACCATACACATAAGAACAAAAACCCCAACCACAAAGCAAAGTGGACACCACTTTCACACCACCAAACTCATCTCCATACACCAAAACACCTCCTAATACGTTCATGGCCAAAAGGGCAGTCATGCATATCCCTCCTGTTAGTGATGATGTCAGGAAAACCATTCCTGCAGTGCCCATGAAGCACAGCTGCCATGTAAACACATTGGTAAACACTGTAATCCAATACCATTTTTCTCCTCCATCAAACACATATTCACTCTCTCTCTTCATCTCCGCAAACCCACCGTCTGAGGCCATTCCAACAGTGGCCAATGCGGTGGCTGCTATTTCCATCACAAGCTGCATTTCCATCACCATCTGGTAACAGTAAACGTTCTTGTATATCTTCTCCATGACTGGCAAATATAGGGCGAATAACAAGCCAGCTCCTACAGTGGAGAAGAACCCTATAAAGTATTTTGCAGTGGTTAAACCTTGAGGTCTATCATGGCTTGAACCCAAGGCTAAAAGAACTGAGCTTAGAGTCAAAAGCATTACGCAATTAAGATTTTGGAAGGTGATTCTTTGTTTGACGATAATGACAGAGAGAATGAGATTGAACACGAGCTGAGATGATAAAAGAAGAGATGAAGTTGATACAGGAAGATAAGAATTACCCCATGAGAATAAAAGGTTGTTCAGGCCTAACATCAGACCTATCAAGACTGACAACATTAATATTCTCGGAGTGAAGCGATTAAAGGGTTTTCTTTCAGTGCATTTGAAGAGATAGTAAGGAAGGTAAATGGGGAAGAGAAGAAGAGGGAAACCAGCAGACTGGACCCATGTAGACACCCATCTGCTCGAACCTTTATGGATAAAATAGAACTTAGAAAGCAAACTAGAAGAGACTGAACCCAGAAAGAGGCAGAAATAGTTGATAACCAAAAGAAGCATGTACCTCTGACTTGTCTTGGCCTTTTGGTCTTCTTCTTGAAATTGGGTCACCTTATTCGCCTCCTGCTCTTCTTCTTCAAACCGACTGCTAGAAATTGGGTTGCTCATACTGATACACTCCTCGCAGCAATGGTGGTGCAGCAGCTGGTCTGATTTGCACCCGAGTGATCTCAAACTTTTCAGATAGTGTTTGTGGAGGAGAGAGTTGGTGAAGAGATGATTCGGAGGTGGGGCTCGTACAAAGAAAGAAAATTCATTAAAAAATGAGTTGAAAAAATGGGGGCGACGAGTGTCATTGATGATGGGTCTATGCCTTATAAGGCTTGAGGAGAGTCCTTAAATAGCTAACATATTTAAAAAAAAAAAAAAAAAAAAGAGAGAGAGAAATTGTGATTATAGATTCTAACACAAATGGATCCTCTATGAGATTTTAAACTTATATTAGCTTGCAGACAATTCCAATGAGAGTATCCAATGGTTATCACTATATATAAGTGCTCTATGATCTTAAATATAATGCAACCCAAATTCAACAATTCATGATAGGAAAAGGAAAAGAGAAAATTTGATTTAGTGGTTTCAGTTTTTTTAATATTGGGTTCATAAATTGCTTCCCATTTAAGATAATTTTTTTCCCTAATTTGAACTAGAAAGTTGATAGTACTGCCCACTTAAGATTGCTGATGAGTGCACACCAAAGATAATAATGAGGATTAGGTAAATGATTAATGAGTAACCATATTGAGAGGATAAGAGAAGGCAGAAAACAGAGGAGTCTGTGCATATGAAGAGCATTTATTTAATTGTTTGTTTTTTTGTAGGTTTTGTTGAATATGAATACTGACAAGTGGCTTTGGTAGGATATTGTAGGCAGAGAATGAATGTACAAGTGAAAGAGAGAATTCCTGCATTGAAACGGCTAACTTTGACCGCTTCCTTTTCTTCTTCTAACCCCTTGATTCTCTCCTTTTCCTTTTCAACTTTCTGTTCAGGGAGGATTGAAATGGAACCCAAATTGAAAAGTTTCAGAGCTCCTTTGAAAATCTATTAAGATTCAAAAATATTATACATTTTAGAAATTAAATTGAATTTAAAATAATAGATTGAGAGTTCAATTTTTTATTTTTTGTTTAAAGTTAAAAAGATAATCTTAGAACAATATATATTTGTTAGAATAATATTAAAATAAAATTAATATCATAACAGTCCATATTTTTTTAGAATAGTAGAATTTTCAAATTTCCCACTTTCTAAGGAAATTAAAACTTTTAAGAAATTTTTTATTTAAATATTATTTTAACTTTGTCAAACAATTAATAAATAATATCTATGAATTTCATAAAACCCTTTATTTAAAATTATCAATCCAAATGACCCTTCAAATCCACTTGAATTTAAGTTTTATCAAGGGTGTTCTTAGGAGATATTTAATGCTTCACTAATCCATGTTTGTATTGGGCGCTGAAAATAATAAAATCGTGTTTTTATTATTCTAAAGTGTTGGAGCACTAAATATAATAAAAATAATTCATATTTGTGTTTATCTCTAAGAATTTTATATAATAAGCATTATTTTTATATCTTTATCGAATAAAAGATTATAAAATTTAATTTAATTTATATAAGAATATTTTAGTATGTAATATTTACGATTAAAATATTTTATATAAATTCAATTTATAGATCTAATAAGTATGATATTAGATTGACATCATATTGATTTTTTTGATTGGATTGAGTTTAATTTTACAAAAAGGAAAAATGTGATAGTTGAAATTTTATATTGTGAGTGTTATATTGTTTTAGTAAGTCCCCATGTAACCTCCACATTGTTTTTGGCAGCGTTGCCAGATTTCGTCCTGAGAGTGAAATGAGAGCATGCAACAATGTGGCAAATTTGCAGTGCCATTTCCCTGCTTTTTCAGTTGCTTTTTGCCCGCTTTCCTCACAAGTGTCCCTCATTTTAAGCAATGTTTATCTTCTTGCTAAATATTGGGCTTTTCTCAATGAAGAAAAAAAGTATTAAAACATTCATAAATTTTATTCAAATATTAACAGTGTACAAGTTATTTTTACCTGTAATTATAGTGTTTAAGTAACAATAAAAAAGATATAAAAAGATATCGTATAATTTTACTATTTTTTGCAACTTTCAGTATGTTTGTATTTCCAGACAAAGATATTTATATGGTTATGAATTGCGACAATAAAAATGTTAATTTATAAGAATTTAGTTATTTTTACTTTGATCAATTATTATTATCATATTGCACGTATTTGAGAACCTGAGTTTAGAGTTTAATAACTCTTAATTCTATTATTTGACCATTAAATTACGGTTTAAATAATTCGATAAGATTGATTTAACGATCAAACAATGATGTCTCGAGTTGTTAAATTTTAAACTCATATTATCAAACATAAAAAATATAATAATAATGATTGATTGGAGTAAAGATGGCTAAGTCTTTGCCAATTGATTCTTTTTAACGGTGAAATATTTATTTTTGTCACACTTTTAACTACATATCTCTTTTTATATGAAAAATAATCACACATTGAAAGTTGTCAAAATTGTGAAATCACAAGGTTTTTTTTTTTGTATTTCTCCTAAAAATATTTATATCTTGAGTTCAAAAAAAGTAACAATAAAAATTACTAGCATACATTAGTTCGTAAAATTTAGAATTTTTATACCTACACTTAGTGTATACGCCATAATAAATAGGAGAATGACATATATTATGAATATTTTATACGTTAATATTGAATAATCGACACATTATTATATTATGTAAAATTAATAAATATAAATATAAATTATCTATCAATTAATGTATAGATTGAACATATACAAAATATAGATAAATAAAGTTTATAAAATTTAATAGTATAATATTCATAAAAAAATTATGCCGATTTTGCAAACAAAGTATAAAGAAATTGTCTTTCTTTAAAAATGTAAATTTTATTTTCATATTGCAATATGCAAGGTGAGATTTGTTTTAGTATGTACTAAGATTAATATTTTTTTTATTTTTGTAAAGTATGATTACTTTCGTTGATTTAATATTTTATAATTATATGTATATGTGCATGTAAATGCATATACCTCTTGACCGTACCATAATTTATATTATATATGCTGACTGTGTTATTATTATTGGTCCGCTAACATTTTATTGCAAACTTTTGGTTGATTTTAGGCTTACCAAAGACTCCATGTCCAACAAATGAGATGCTAATAAGTTTGGGATGAGATTTATTTATTTTTTCTATCAATAGAAAGAAAAGCTCTAAATCAATACAAACATATTAAGTACGTACAGGATAAGTCTAAATCAAACACAGCCCAGAGGAGCCGACGAGAAATTGAAAAGAAAAAAAAAAAAAAAGGAAATTATTAAAATACCCCTAAACCATCTCCTTTCTCATAGACTCTTATTCCGTAACTACCATCACCGCAGCCGGAGTTATCACCATCACCGTTGGCAAGGAAGGGTTTAAGAGGTAGGCCGATCCGATAAAAGACTTTATATTCGTACATTTTGGACTAATAAAATTTATAATTTAATAAAGATTTAATATTAATTTTTTAATTTAATTTTGTCAACAATCAGAAATAAACTATGTTAATATTTTATTATATTATACAAATAAGATTAAAGATATATTAATAATATAGTAAAACAAAACATAATATAATATATATTTTTAAAAAGTATATATACAAATATAACTATATAGAGAAATATTTTATTAAGATGAGATTTTAAAAAATTAATAATTATTATAATATATAGCTTATTCATATTTATAATTTACCTAAATTTGATTTTATTTTTTTTTATAATTATATAAAATTATTTTTATATAAAATATTGCTATAGAAGGTTTATTGTATTGATAACATAAAAACTTCGCCCACAAACAAAAAGTACAAATAACAGAAACCAAAGACGAGGATCCAACCAAGACGAACCAGAATCTGAAGTAGAAGAGCCATTGCTGCCTTTGGTGAGGAGTATGGTGGAGGTTAGGAAAGCTTGAATTTGCCCTTGACAGTAAGGGTGATCACGATTCGGTTAATCAAACCGTTAGCCATTTTTAAAAATCTAATCATATATATCGATTTTTAAATTTATTAATCCTAAACTTAAATAGTTAGTATTGGTTAACTGACATTTACAATATGATTCATCGAATTTTTTAATTTTTAACCATAATAAATTTTATAATTTTTTTTAATATATATATATATATTTTTCTTTTCAATTAGTGAATAAATTAATAGTAATAATGATAATATAATTAATATATATTTTTTAAATTAGACTTATTTCTCAATAATAATTTTTTAATTAATTAATATATTAAATATGTTTATATAAATTAATACTAAAGTAATTTATTAATTAATATATTAATTATATTTATATAAGTCAATACTAAATATATAATAAATGTAAACATTATATGTATATAACAATTATAGGAAATATAATAATTATATATATATATATATATTATATATATATTAAAATATTATAATATATGTATTCGAACGTTTAATTGAACCGTCAAGTTTTTTATATAGAAAACTGATATCAAAAATTGAAAATTTAAAAAAAAAATCAAAATTAAAACTATTGATTCGATTAATCTATTTTATCGGTTTGGTTTTTCATTTACAGTCCGATTTTTTAGTTTGATCGGTTTTTTTATCACACCTCCTTGATAGGAACTATAAACTAAGTGATTCATCACCTATTTACTCTTTCAAATTCTTATAATTTTTCTTGAATTCTCTCCCAGCTGCCATAGTTCAACCATGCCATCTATTTAGGTATTTCAATCATTCATATTAAGAGACTATCATGTGCATGTAAGGGTCCTCAAATATTTATTATCTTTTTTCTTTCACCTGTCAACTCTTTATATTTTGATTTATTTCTCAAAGTATTAAACCAACTAACAAACTAATTCTTACTCTACTCCCACTAAATATTACCTAATGTAACCCTTTACATATCTATATTTAGCAACTCTACTAACAAATGAATAATGGCAAAAAACAAAAAATCACTTAGCAACCTCAGACCTCACATCTTAAATTGGTGACTCTCTGAATATCCTAACCATCCCATATGCTTCCCCTATATGAGACCTCAAAAGGGTTAAATCCCTCTGCCATCTGTGCCATCCTTATTGCCAATAATGAGGCTCATGCTGAGATATAAAAAGACTCTTACAACCACTACAAAAATAATAATAATAAAAAGAAACAAAAATTGTTTTAACTTGCCATTGGACTAATGAGGAGGTTAGAAAATTTTAATATTTTATATAATTAATTTTTACTTCTATACAGTAGCATTTTAATCATACAAATTAGATTTTTAATTATATAACGATTTCTGAATTCTAAGAGAGAATATATATTAATCATATATCCTTATTATTAATTTCATATATATATATATATATAATTAAAAATTTAATCAATATAAATATGAAAAAAAATTAAAAACGACATTTATATCATTATTATTTTCTAAACATGACAAACTTTCTTTAAAATATTAGAAATTCTATTAAAGTTTTTTTATTAACTTATGTTGTTATATTATTATTTATAATCATAGTAATAATATACAATATATTGGTAGACAGTGATACAATTTAATAATTGAACTCTTTGTTACTTATATAGTAAAAGTGATACGAATATGAAATGTTTATCCAAAAACATAAAAAGAATAAAAAGATTATTAAATTACTATTGATTGATACAAATTATATATATATATCTAATAAAATGGATTAACCCTTATAGCATAGAATCAAATTCCTTTTCTAGTAGATAGCTTCTTAAGGGGCTTTTACTTAAAAAAAAATTAGGTGAGTTTTCTAAAAGAATTTTTTAAATAAAAATTGAAAATAGATTTTGTGTTTATTTATTTATTTATTGAATGAAAATAGAATATAACTTTTTTATATTTTCTAAATTATAACTAAATTTTGGAAAATAGTCTTTAACATATTCTTTTATGATTTTTTATATATAAAATATCACTTGTTTTTAAATAAAAACAAATTACATTCATTTTTTTATTTAAATTTAGCTTTTAGACTTAAAGTATCACCCAAATTAAAAATAAAAAGTTTTTTTATACAATAAAAAGTAAATATTGATTTATAAATTAGAAAATAAAAACAGAAGAAATTTTCTACAAATCTAAATCTTTCAGCCGCACATTTACTTAACTATTTGCACTGCAAATTTCTCTGTGTTCATATGTCTTTACCACTTTTGACAGTTCAATCTAGTATTTAAATTAACATTTTCCATTCATTTTATAAATAGTAAAAATTATAAATTATCTTAATATATTTCATATTAAACTTATACAGTGTCCGGGTTGAAATCTGTTAAAAAATTAATTTTATTTAAAAATAAATTAAAAATAATAAAATTGAAACAACTATTTCAATACTATAAAATATATTTAAAATTTTTATTTATTTTATATAATTTAATTTAAGTTATAATTTTATACAAATTTTATTATTATAGAATTATAAATTAATTTTTATTACAGTTAAAGCATATATAAAGTGATTTTGATATTTTTATTGGCATGAAGAAAATATAAGGTTAACTTATGGAGAAAAGAATTAAATCACACAATCTGCTATGAGCATTTAGATTGGGCTAATAGCCCACTACAGAGCTCAATACACAAAGAGAAGATGGGCCCGCCCACTGTTTTGGCGGGAAACTGTTGCTCGAGTTCCCGCCAAAAAGACTAAAGCCCGCATGGACCATCGTAGCCAATACCCAGACACCAAATTTTGGCGCGAAACTTTCTGCAGTTAGCAGCCTGTATTCGATCAGACCAGAGTTTTCAATTCCCCGCGAAACCAAACTGATTTTGAAAAGTACAGAAACGAAGAATCGGAAATGGATGCGTTTGGCGGATATTTCACGGACGTGAAAGCAGAGAGAGTAGAGAACATCTTCCTCGAGTTCCTCAAGAGGTTTTCTTTTTTTTTTTTTTCTAAAAAAAAAAAAATCTCTTAATTCCTTACAATTTGATGTTTTTTGGACTTGTAGAAATGAAATTAACTTTTTTTCGATTTATTTATTTTTTTGATGCGGAAACAGCTATAGATTTGATGTGAAAAATAGTATGGGAGAAGATTCATACGAGGCACAAATTGAGACAATGAAAGTGAATGAATCGACTACTATGTTCATCGATTTCTCTCACGTTATGCGTTTTAATGATCTTCTCCAGAAAGCAATTGCCGATGAGTATTTGAGGTATTGACTAATTTAATTTCCTCAATCATTTTTCAAAATTACTCTTAACCCTAATCTTAATTTAATAAAATGTCAGGTTTGAGCCGTACTTGAAGAACGCGTGCAAGAGGTTTGTGATGGAGATGAATCCTACATTCATATCTGATGATAACCCTAATAAGGACATAAATGTGGCTTTCTATAATATCCCTTTCTCTAAGAGGTATTACTCTACTGAAATCAAGGATATAAATTTGCTAATTTTCTGTGGGTATTGATTTCCATTTTTATGTTCTAAGTAATGACCTACAAGTCCAATTGGTAACATTGGTTGTCTGCAGGTTGAGAGAGCTGACTACAGCAGAAATTGGGAAACTAGTATCTGTAACAGGAGTTGTGACTCGCACCAGTGAAGTAAGGCCAGAGCTTCTACAAGGAACTTTCAGGTGCTTGGATTGTGGTGGTGTCATCAAGAATGTTGAACAGCAATTCAAATATACTGAGGTTGCTTTCTACTTAAACTTCACTCTGCATATGTTTCCTTTTTGGTGCTGAATTTTTATATGAGCATATGTAATGTGAGTTTTGCAGCCAACGATTTGTGTGAATGCCACGTGCAATAACAGAATGAAGTGGGCATTGCTTAGACAGGAGAGCAAATTTGCGGATTGGCAGAGGGTCAGGATGCAGGAAACTTCCAAAGAAATCCCTGCTGGCTCTCTTCCTAGATCTTTGGATGTTATACTTCGTCATGATATTGTGGAACAAGCTAGAGCTGGTGATACGTAAGACAATTACCTAATTTTTCTGTGATGTACAATAATTAGGCATATCATTTTGCTTTTCAGTTATGGTTTTCTTATATTTTGACTGGTCATTAGGTTTCACGTATGTTGTAGCTTAATTTGTTGTTGTGTACCTCCAGGGTCATTTTCACAGGTACTGTGGTTGTAATACCAGACATAATGGCTTTGGCATCACCAGGAGAGAGAGCAGAATGTCGTCGAGAGGCTCCTCAGCGCAATAATTCAACTGTTGGACAAGAAGGTGTGAGGGGTTTGCGAGCTTTGGGAGTGAGAGACCTCTCCTACCGCCTTGCATTTATTGCCAATTCAGTGCAGGTTGGTCTATGCCTACCTATTATATGAAATGTTGACACTACAGCCATGATGGTTTGCATCTTCCACAATTATTGTATTTCATAAACACTTTTTCTTTTACAAGATTTGTGATGGTAGAAGGGATGCGGACATCAGGAATAGAAAGAAGGATGTTGATGAAGATGACAATCAGCAGTTCACAGTAAGATCATTATGCCCTCAAATATTATTTTTCAGTAATTTTTGCTTCGTGCATCAGAAATGACTTGTATAGTAATTTACATCGTGCTAGTTTCACTTTGGAATATATATTCATTCCTGACTTCATAGACAAAGTTTTATTTAGTTGTGCTTTGAGCAATGTGTTTGAGTAGTTGGTCATCTGTTTAAATGTGGGGAAAATTCCAAAATCCCAATAGAAATGCTCACTTCGTTTAACTGGGCAGAAAGAGGAGGAAGATGAAATTCAAAGAATGAGAAACACTCCTGATTTCTTTAACAAGCTGGTTGATAGCATATCTCCAGCTGTTTTTGGTCATCAAGACATCAAGCGAGCAATCCTTCTTATGCTCTTGGGTGGTGTCCACAAGTTCACTCATGAGGGCATTAACCTTAGAGGTGACATCAATGTTTGTATAGTTGGAGATCCAAGCTGTGCAAAGTCTCAGTTTCTCAAGTATGTATCTCATTTATTTCTCTTAGTTTTTTTCTTTTTTCCATTTTTCTTTTTTTTTTTTTTTCTTAATGCACAAAGAATCACCATCCACAGGTACACTTCAGGCATAGTCCCCAGATCTGTCTATACATCTGGCAAGTCCTCATCTGCTGCTGGGTTAACTGCAACAGTTGCCAAAGAACCGGAAACTGGGGAATTTTGTATTGAGGTATCATTTAGTTCATGCCTCACTTTTGTTGTCTTAGAACCATTGAACTTTATCTATCACTTGTGAATCTCCATTAGAGTATCTTCTTGAAACATCATATCATTGGCGTCTTGTCTTTGAAGAAACATGTTTGTTGCCTATTGCATCCTGGACCCAATGACTAACTAAAACAGCTTGAGCAGATATGCAGAAATGTAAAACTATATCATCCTGAAGTAGTTTGATCGGCAATGGGGAGCCTCGCATAGGTTTCTAAGTATGCTGTCTGCAATAGATGACACGGCCATATTATTGACCTCGTATTTAATCTCAAACATGAAGTAAATAAGTTTTGAGCTTTATTATATCATAAAACATCAAAGTTAGTTCGGATCTGGTGTTCTTGAGGATTACTTTGGTGAACATGAAGCATACACCATCACAACCGCAAAATGAATTAGCCATTTAATGTATTAAATTTCCAATATCAAATTTGAAGTCAAAGAGATATTAATTTAGGCCTCTGCATAAAGTGCTTGTCATGAATATAAGGAATCTTGTAAACAAAGGACCAAGTCTGCCTTCCCATATATCTCTTTGGCTCCTTATTCATTATCCAACCTCATTTACATCATTACGTGCTTTCACTTTGTCTAGATTAATTAGTGCCTCTCAACTCTTTTTAGGCTGGTGCTCTGATGCTCGCTGACAATGGCGTTTGTTGCATCGATGAATTTGATAAGATGGACATCAAAGACCAGGTAATGTTCTCGTGTCATGGCGTCACTCTTTGGTATGTAGCATGGCTATTTCTGATATAAAATATTGATGGATGTAAAGGTTGCAATTCATGAAGCCATGGAACAGCAGACAATAAGCATCACAAAAGCAGGGATACAAGCAACACTAAATGCTCGAACATCAATATTAGCTGCAGCTAACCCTGCTGGAGGACGCTATGATAAGTCTAAACCACTTAAGGTGAGACTGCTATTGCACCTGATATTAAAGCCTTTTAACTGTATTCTGGGAACTGCTCTTGGTTGTCAATATGGCGGTTCTTATTTGATTGAGAACTTGGATTCTTTTCTTGTTTATTTTCTCCCCATTTTTTCCTTGGACTAACATCTTTGTTGCTTTTTCCTAGTACAATGTTGCTCTTCCTCCTGCAATTCTTTCAAGGTTTGATCTAGTATATGTGATGATTGATGACCCGGATGATCAAGTTGATTACCACATTGCTCATCACATTGTAAGAGTTCATCAGAAGCGTGAAGAAGCACTTGCTCCTGCATTCACAACTGCTCAACTCAAGCGTTATATTGCCTATGCAAAAACTTTGAAACCAAAGGTCTGATTTGTTTTCTCATGATCTAACTTTAACACTGTTGGAAGAAATTGTCTTTTACTGTATCTTGCTTCATTTTAACTGGAGCTATAATGCAGCTTAATTCTGAAGCGAGAAAACTGTTAGTGGACTCCTATGTGGCTCTACGGAAAGGTGATACAACTCCAGGTAGTAGAGTTGCTTATCGCATGACAGTTAGACAGCTAGAGGCATTGATCAGACTTTCTGAAGCCATTGCCAGAAGTCATTTGGAAAATCAGGTTTTTGATCTGTAAACTCTTTGTGCATGCATCCAAAGGTTGTCACACATTCAGCTAAGACTTGAGAAAACTTCTTCTACAGGTACAACCACGCCATGTTCGATTAGCTGTGAGATTACTGAAAACATCTATAATCAGGTAAGAGAATGATCCATTTATATACACACACATATACACTATAAATTTACAAGTTTATTTGTTACTTGGCTGAATTGTTTTAACTTGTTATAATATGATTTTGTTTCACCATGCAGTGTCGAGTCTAGTGAAATTGATCTATCGGAATTTCAAGATGGAAACCGTGATGATATTGATGGTAGTGATGGTGGTAATGATGGAAATGATGGTGCTGGTCAAGGTGATGCTCAACAAAACAACGCTGAATCTGGACCAACTTCTGGAAATACAGGTGGGATTCTTATGATCTATTTTATTTGTTCACTGCTTCTTGGAGCATTTCACTTCAACTGTGTGATTTTACACATTTTGCAGAAGGTGGAGTGGGTTCTGCAAGCCAACAGGGGAAGAAACTTGTGATAAGTGAGGAATACTTTCAGAGAGTTACACAAGCACTGGTCATGCGCCTTAGACAGCATGAAGAATCCGTAACGCGAGACGGTAAACAACAATCTTCTGTTACTTAGTAGTATTATAGATTACACTTATGGCTTTACTTTTATGGGCTCATGCTATTTCTAGTGATGCTCTATTCAACTTAATTATTTTGCAGTGACATTGTTACTATAATGATGATAACGCATATAGATGCTAGACCTTAGCTGCAGATTGTAAAGTTCCTTACAACATCAGACCACTTGGCCATTATAAGCTTGTCATATGTAACTTACAATTTATCCCACTAATTTTGTTATTTATAAATTTATCGTTCTCAGGGACTGGGTTGGCCGGAATGAAACAAGGAGAGTTGATCAGATGGTATATAGAACAGCAGAACCAGAAAAATAGCTACAGTTCTGTAGAGGAAGCAAAGAATGAAGCTACTAAGGTTAAAGCTATTATAGAGGTAAATTCTATAGTAATCTCAATTCATATCAAGAGTTTATAATACTATTTGTCAAGAAGTATGTCAGCCGGAACCACTGGACATAAAAGAAAAATGCTTGTAAATGCAGAGTTTGATTAGAAGGGAAGGCTACTTGATAGTGGTAGACGATGGCAGGCAGCCAGATGCAGAAGGGGAAGGTGCAAGGCAGTCAGTATCTAGAGATAACAGGATATTAGCAGTGGCTCCAAACTATGTTGTGGAATGATCTGATCTTGGAAATCACAGATCTTTTCTGAGCTTTGCACTGAACTGTATTTAATTTCTCCATGGTATCTGCTGCTGGTATGTTTGCAGGTAATGTTATCGGAGGAGTTGAAGGCTTGACATCATAGCAGTCTAATGTACACTATTAAATTTTCAATTGTAGAATCCAGAAAAGGTTTTCAGGATAGGTCATTACGGTAAAGAGTTAAAAAATTTCTCTCGATTGTAGTTTTCTTTTTTACTTTCCATTTTTCCCTTTTTGGATGTTCAAAATCTTTCAAAGGGCGAAAGCCCTCAAATATAGGCCTCAGCATTCTATATTCTACAGGAAGTAGTACTTAAAAATCTGGACCCCAAGTCCATAGCTGAAAGCTTTAGATGCCAGCCTGTTGCTTGTATGGTTCTGAACAGACACCTGGATCTTCAATTCTGTTAATAATCTTAATTAATCAAGCTTATAAACTTATAGCAGTACTAACATGTTTAAGAAAAAGATTAGAGCTGGTTACTAAGTTAGTGATAGCTAATGCTGTTTTTAGCAATCCCCACCAAGTTCACTGATTGATGCGCAAAGAAAATCAGATTCCCAAGTCATTTCCAGATCAGGAAAAAAGCCTGGAGGGTGTCTTGCATTTAAGAAAATCAAGCTACCTACCCCCAGAGTTTGGTGTATTGATCTGATCTGGCATTGCTTTCAAGTTTATCAATGGCATTTTGTATGTGGGGCTATTGTAATAAAAATCAGAAAAAGAAAATTCACAGGGATTTTTCAGCTGTATAGACAGAGAGGCCCACCAACCACAGGGAGTCGGTTGGAAGCAGCTAGGCTGTCAATGTACTTTGAAACACAAGTTCATCTGTTGTATGGTTGCAAAAATTTAATCCCATTCTGCTTCTGCTTCTGCTTCGAAAAGCATTTTTCATTTATGCATATTGCCTGGCAGGCCCGTCAAAAAAAAAAAAAGGATACACTTTTAATATTTAAATTTATAATAATATAAATTAAAATAAATAAACTTTCAGTGTTTTTTTAGTATTTCTTTTTAAAAAAATTCTAAAAGAATAAAAAGATATAAAATAAAAACTGAATTCACATACAAATTAAAAATAATATTCTTTTAATATTTTATAGATATTTTTTTCTTTCGGCACCTTTTAAGTATGTTTTTAGTATTTTTTTTTTTATGAAATTCTAAAAAAATAAAAATAAAGTCACAATAATATAAATCTTAAAAAAATATTTTTCGGATATCTTGTAGATATATTTTTTCAGAAAAAATTATGTTAAATATAGGTAGGGTATAAATACTATACTACCATGGCCATACTCTATCCATTCTGATCCTATTGGCATTACGTAATTACCATCCTAAGATTTCATATTTTGCTTAAGAGTCGAATTGGGTTGTTGTTTTTGTGAATATGAATTGAATGGAGGTCAGCTGCTTGTTCGATTCCATCCCATGTCATATTGGTGTCTGCTCATACTTTTGGTGGCGGCTGCCTGCCATGCCAATGCCATCCACTGGACACTGGACATTGCTCAGAGTGGCTCATGCTTTGCCAAAGTTTGGCCTTTCTCAACGTAGCTGGTGAACGAGAAATAATTTATAAAACAAAAATCAAACTAATGGAATTGTATGAATGCAAAATTAAGCAGGCAATCAGACAAATTTGGGTGACCAATTCCAACAATTTGAGAATAAGGAGCGTGAAATTGAGAATGTTATATGTAACTCGATAACTGACTTTATTTTATTATTGTATAAAACTTATATTGTTTTTAAATTTGTTATCTTATAATATCAACATTATTTTTTTGTCAAGAGAATAATTTTTTTTTAAAAAGAAATTATCATATTACAAATTGTCTCCGATCAAACAACTAAATCCATGTCATATTCGTTATATTTTATTTATTACTTATTTGATAAATACTTAAACCAATAATAATCACGCTTACTAATTATTTGATAAATACTTAAACTAATAATAATCACGCTTACTAATTATTTGATAAATACTTAAATCAACAATTATGCTTACCAGAAAAAGAAATTATCCAAATAATCTTTCTAATAAAATCTAGAAATCTATATATGGTGGGGTTGTTTACTCAAAACAATTCATTAAATGCTTCATTTAAAATTCATATTTTTTATAAGAGTCCTTTTAAAATTAAATTAAAAACTTTTAATTAAATTTATATATGTGTGAATACAAGAAAATATTATTAGTAAATAATTTTTAGTTTCTAAAGTTTTATCAAATTTTTTATATCTTTTAAGATGAAAAATATAGTAAAGAAAAATGAAAACGATAATACAGAAGAATTTAAAAAGAAAAAAAATTAATTTTCAAAAGAAAATCTATTGAAATCTTGAAGAAAAGTGAAAAAGAAATCTTGAGAATATTTTTAATAACAATGCATAAAAAGTCACAAAAAGTATATAAAAGTCTGTCTATATAAATCAATGACTTTCTGAATACTAGCTTACTTATAAAAACTGTAACTTGTAATTGAATACCCCTAATTTTTATAAATCTTTTAAAGTCTTTTAAAAGTCTATATTGAATACCCCGTATGACTTATATAAAATTTTTTAAAATTATTATTGAACACACCCGAACTTTTAAATTTCATCAAAATCTTTAAAGTTTTAATTGAATATACCCTTCTAAATAAAAAAAATAATAATAATAAAAAAATCACAATATTAATAAAATTAAATACAATTTTTAACCTTATGGTTTAATATTTTGATATAAAAGGATTCGTGTTTTTTTTATAGTTAACCATTAATAATTTACATCCAAATTTAATAATATCATTATTTTAATAGTTGTAGTTCATTCTTTCAGTGTCAATTACTTGTGATTCTATCGTCATTTTGTTCCTTATCAACTTAGTTTTCATTTAACACCACCTATAATAATTTTTATTCAAATCTAAATAAATCAAAAGGAGAAGTCTCACAATCCTTTTCTTTTAAATTTTAGGCAACTTTGATAAGTTTTGCATGATATCATAATATTTTGCAATCTGTAGAACATACCAATTTTAAAACCATTATAC
Organism: Ricinus communis; assembly: GCF_019578655.1. NCBI lineage: Eukaryota > Viridiplantae > Streptophyta > Magnoliopsida > Malpighiales > Euphorbiaceae > Ricinus > Ricinus communis. The sequence continues at coordinate 14,145,128 of NC_063259.1, read as the reverse complement.
TTATTTGAAGTTTAACATACAAAATTATTAACGATGTTTAATTACAAATTATTAATAGTGTAATTTTTAAAATATTAAACTGTCATTAAAAAAAATTATAAGACCTCTTACATAAAAAAAAAAAAAAATTGCAATCCAAATTTTATACTGTTCCCATATTATTATTATTGGTCGCATAAAATCTTTTTTATTATAATATTTGTTACTGTGAAAACAGAGAATACTAGATTATTAATTATAGATTAATGCTAATAAACTTTGGATTAGTGATATATGAGTTGTTTCAGAGGCTATAAAAGTGTAATTTATTACAAGATTTTTAAAAAATTGTAGATTGATGATAGAAAGAAGGCTAGATATATATTTATGTTCTCAACTTTGGTTATTGAATCTATTTAACTAAATATTTGAATTTATTTTTTTATAATATTTTTAATATTATTTTATCCGTGTTTTCATTTAATACGCTCACATATATTGCACGAACGAATTTACATACTATTAAAAAGTAAAGATATTTGAATAAGAAAAATATTTAAAATTTAAGTATTTGTTGAATATAAAATTAAACCCGAAAATAATTAAAACATCTTATTTTTAACAACTACGTTCATTATTGGGTTAACTAACTCCACATCTTTTGGAGACTTGACTAGTGATTCATATTATGACCCACTCCCAAGTGTGTGTAATTAAAAAGAAAGAAAGAAAGACACATAATTAGTGTTAATGAATAAGCCTATCTAAAGGAAATATTTAAGCTTGGGATAAGATTAAAAATTTGACAAATTCATTGTAGAAAGATCATATATATATATATATATATATATATATATATATATATATATATATATATATATATATATAAAGGCCCAATTAATATGACTTTCATTTTCTAAATGACAAGCAATCCCACTAAACAAGTCCCTGTCAGAGGAGTTCCACACTCAAACGCCAAGTCATGTCATCCCTTCCTTCCCAAATGATGCCCAAAGCCAATTGAAAATCACTACTATTTTTCCATAATATCTCATTTCTATTGAGGTCTAATGGTTTTATTAGATGTATAAAAAAAAATTACATCTTAAATTATATAATTTAGCTAAAATCAATAAAAATCGAGACTGAATTCAATTAAGTAACAAGGTTAAACCAAATTAAATGGAAGAAAAAAGAAAAGGAAAAAGGTTTCTTAATTAACTCAGTGTTAATTAATTAAAGGATTGAAGACTTAGGAATCAAATATGAAAAATCTTATTTACTTAGAGCTCTGTTCTTTATTAATTGAGCACTTAAGGACAACCTTTTTCAGTCTCCGGTGAAGATCCTATGGCATCATTCCACAAAAGAGATAATCTTCTTTCGGATAAACAGTCAATTTGCCTTTTGAATTTATGTTTAAGGATTAAATTGACTCAATTTAAATTTTTTTAATAAATAGCCTCTGAACTTATGTCTAAAGGTCAAATAAATCTAATTTAAATTGTTTTCTCCAAATAGCCACCTGAATTTGTGTTCAAAGGTCAAATACACCCAATTTAATCTTTTATTTGATCCTTACACATAAATTCAGGAGACTATTTGTTAAAAGGTTTAAATAGAGTCTATTTGACTCTTGGACATAAGTTTAGAGAGCAAATCGACCATTTGTCCATCCATTCTTCCATTATTTGCTATTTAGTTATAATTTTAAATTATATCTTATTATAAATTTGAAAGCTTTTATTTTTAGGAAATAAAAATCTCAAGTTTAATATTTTTTTATCACAGAGTCTAGAATGAAATAATAGCCCATATACTGTATAGTCTATGATCCATTAAATTCTCATAAATAAAAAATAATTATTTCATTATTAATTTAATATTTTATAAAAATGTCCCAATTAAGAAAGTTTTAATTGTATGCATTCTCTTTAAATATTAAATAAATAAATATTCTTTTTCTAAGAAGAAAAAATAAAGGAAAACATCCACTTGCCAACTAGCATGACTCCAAACACAAAAATTCTTGTAAAGTGAAAAAAAGAAAAAAGAAAGATTTAGTAAATTGAAACTAATTACAGAGGCAGATTTAGTAATTATGCAAATTTTGACCAATGGAATTATCCCCCACCCCTGTCTCTTTGTGGGGCTTTTTCAATATTTCTTTTTAAATTAAAAGAATTTAAATTTAAAATTTTATTTAAATTAAAATATATATCGATCGCTAGAATAAATGTATGGCAATATTTATTTTCTTTACTATAAAATCCAAGCCAGGCCATTTACTAGCATGCGATGCTTAATATTGTTATAAATTGAAGTTAGAGCACTAAAATTGGATTATAGTTAAATAAAATCCGGCAAAGGACATTAGGGTCACATAATCCATTTCATTTTTAATCCATATTGAAAAAATAATAATCATATTAGGCAAATAATTCAATAAGAACATCCCAACAATACTTTCTAGATATTTTTCTATTAAATTATAAATAATTAATTTTAATTTAATTTGTTTTAAATGTATGTATTCTAATAATATATTTTTTTATTTTTCTCTCTAGTTAATTTCTTATTAATAAAATATATAAAAAAAGAAAAGAAAAATGAGTAATAAAAGAGAATGTGATTCTTCAAAAAACTTAAAATAGTAAGAGATAAATAATAAAATATACTTAAGAGTCGCTTTCTCCCTTCTTAAATTTAAAGAGAGAAAATATGGCTCTTAAGTTATTTTAGAGAATAATGATAAAATAAGAAATCTCTTGAAAGTCTAATTTTGTATAGGAAAATTCTTGTCTAGACTCGGTTTATATTTCCATATATATACCAAATCATATACATCAAACTGATAGATATTAATTGACACATATTCATTAGTTTTAAATAATGAAGTATGTGTCCATCATCTAATACAAGTGTAAAACATTCATATATATGTGTTACTCTCCTATTAGTGATTTAAGAGCTTGTTGGGAGACCATTTGGTGCTTTTTATTTTAAAAAATATTATTTCTATAATAAAGAGCATCTTAAGAAATATTTAAATAAAGAGTAAAACATTATATTTAAGTGCAATGGACTCTTTATATTTAGTTTTTTATTTTATTTTTATTTCTACAAATATTAATGGTTTTATTCCTCTTTCATTTTATTTATAATTTTTACTAATAGAAAAATAAAAATTATAAATATTAATTAATTAAATGAATAGAAATTTATAGTGTATTTATTAAATATAAAGTATAAAATAAAGTTTGACTCTCTCTATATATAAAAAGTCAAATCAATTCTCTACTTTATATTTAAAGAATAAAGAGTGCATTGGAATGATATTTTATAGCATGACTCTTTAAAATAAAAAATTTGACATATATAAAGAGTGCATTAGAGATACTTTTACAGCATAATTGAAATTGATTCTCAAATTAATTTTATTTTTTAATATATTGATTATATAATGTAATTTTTTTTAATTTATTAAAAAATAATAAATAATGAACTATATAAAATATTTTTTATATTTTTTTATTATAAAAGTGACGAATTCCATTATTAATGAATGTTGATTATTATTTGAGATTTTTTCACTTTTTACAAGTAAAAGTATTAATTAGATCGCTATCTAAATGGCATATATTAATTTATTTGATGGATTACAATTCTTCGAGAGAACTTCATCAATTATAATATTAGATATGCGTAATGAAGGAAAAGTTTTTTTAAAAAATAAATTAATTAATTTCACCTCATATTATGGAATTCAAACTTGGGAGCGTTTGATAAAAAATTTAAACCATTGAATTGTTAACTTATTATCTACCAATGTAATTACATCCATATATTTTCTGAGAAATAAAAAATTTGATATTTAATATATGTTTATTAAATAAAAAATGTTCTAATTAAATAATAATTATACCCTTAAAAAAGTATTTCAGTTATAATATTAATATTACATTAACTAATAAATTAATTATCTTATTTATTAATGATTATAATTCTAGATAGCAATACTTTAATATATTTAATATTATATTACTAATTAAATAGTTTTTTAATTACACAATAAATTTTAATTCTAAAAATAGTAATATCAATTACATTGGTAATATTAATTTAATTGCAATATAAATTTTAAAGTATTTTTGGTATTAATAAAACCTAAAATATAAAAACTTATTAAAAAAGATATCTAAAAATATTTTAAAATATGATAAATAAATATAAAATTTTATTTAAATTTTATTTATAAATTTATTAATAACAACAAAACGAGTAATTATTATTAAATCTAAAATTTATATATCAAGTTGTCTCCTTTCATAATCTACATCAGCTTGATAAAGCCTAGAAATAAAAATATTTTGTATATGAACCCAATTAGAAAAAAGGATCAAAGGACATTTAAGTGAGGTTGTATTCTCAAATTTAACTTGACAGTTAGTAAGAATATTAAATTAAAATATTTCTTCATATTTATAATATTTGTTATATATATATATATATATAATAAATATTAGTTGTCATATTCATGATACTAATAATAGTTGTTTAAATTTAAGAGTAGATAGCTGAGATAGTAATAATCTCTTTTAATTTAATTAATATTTCAAGCTTAAATTTTGGATATGCAGTTGCATTAAACTTTCAGAAAATATTTTGTCGGGAGTAAAAGTCTTATCACATATGCTCTAGATTAACTTTAGATATATATACACTAAAAACAATAATAGTTACTTAAACGATATAATTTTAACTGAAAAAATCTAAACAATATCCCAAATTATCTAATTAGGACCACCAATCGCCAGTCTTACAAATTGATTAATTGGGAGATTAAGAAAACAAAAACAAAGATTGTTTGGAAAAATCAATATATCTGACCTTGAGTGATCTGATAACATTTGAAGACAAAATGGATACATAATTGAATGGAAATGGTAAATAATTCTGGTAAAAAATTGCAGTCCATAATTTTTTTTTAAAAACTGGCATCATCTAATATCCCAATCTTAGGACTTCATTGTCATAGAAACTAATATACTATAGAAATAAAAATTAATTTTGGACCTGAAAAATAGAAAAACAAAAAATGTATAAAAGCAAAAGAAGAAAGCCACCAAAATTAGAGCTGTTGACAGGTATATGCAAGGTACAATGTTGTCTTTGGTGCCATTTTTTATATAAATATTTTCTTTTTCTGCAAACAGACATTCAATCTCCTGCTGCTGCTACAGCAGAAGATTTTGTCTAATTAATCAATCAATTAATTAAATAAATAAATAAAGTGACAAATCTCTAATTGATCAATTAATTAAAGTGATATTTATACAGGTACTATTCCTAATTAATAATTAAATGCTAAATCATCCAATAGTTAATTATATATTTTTAAGGTATATATTACCAAATAAGTAAAAATAATTAATGAAACATCAACCCCACCATTAACTATTACATGTCTCTTGTCTCCCATTTCTTGTTTTTTTTAGCTCAAACCAATTCCTTTTGTAATTAAGCAACCCATGTGCATTCAAGCTTGCTCCTATTATTATTATTATTATTATTATTTTATTTTATTTTATTTTATTTTATTTTTCCAATATGTATTTTCCCTTTCATAATATTTCTTTTTACATGGAATGAAATATTTCAATATCCTAGCAAATTTTCTTTTTTTTTTAGACACTCTAATCTCAATCATTAAATTTAAACTTAATAGTTGAGAATTTATTCAATAAATAATATTATTTACTATATGATATTTAAATTATTTTTTTAATAAAATTTCAATCATTTAATTAATCTAATGGCTAGGATTATAAAATTTAATAGATCATGTTCATAGAGGATCCTAAATCGTTTCATGCTCACTGATAAATTTAGAAATGCTGACACAATTATATCTAAATATAAAAATTAAGTCATTATAGATTTTTTTATAAAATATCTTTTAACCATTCTAAAATATTTTGTTATTTTATTATTTTTATAGAATATCATTTTAGCCCAATAAAATTTCCGTAATGGTTCATAATTTTTTAAAATATCTTTTTTGAACCTTCAATTTTTTTTTAAGTATAAAGTTCAGTTAAATATGGCTTTTTTAAAAAAATTGAGATATTCTATGTTATATAGCTAATTTTATGGTTTAATTTATCATTAATTTTTTGAAAACATTATATAATTCAGAACATATGATCTATAATATATGTTCTTATCTAAATAATAGACACATTATTTTATAGATTTAGTATGGCTCCTAAAAATAATTAACTTTATATCTGTAAAATAATTTATTATTTTTATTTATAAATAAGATACTAATAATAATAAGAAGAAGAAGAATGACAATAACAATACCAATAACATGCAGTTGTTGGATTAATTTGATTTATCTAATAAGGTTTTTGCAGTTTCATATTTATATATGTATTTGACAACATACTTTATTTATTTTCTTTGGTCTAAAAAAAACATAAAGTTGAATATGATAATAAATTTTCGTGCACAAATTAAAATGCCACGTAAGTATTGTGGGTGTTTATTTATTTATTTAATCATGAAAAGAAAGCAATGGAGGTTTGAATTTGATATTTCCATTCCAACTCTTGTATTAGGCCGGAAACAAAGTCATTTTTCTTTTTAATCTCTTAAATTGCCATCAAGTGGACCAAATATATCCTCAGAAATCACTCATTAATTTAATGTCTTTTTCTTGAATGATTATTGTGTAAGACTATTTAGCCTATGCATTGATCATCTTTTCAAGGGGGAATTCACTTATACATGTTATTCTAATTAACAAATTCTTATTTCTCTAGGGGTTAATCACAAGGTTTGGTAAGTATTATTATTACTATTTACTTAATAAATTCTTAATTGCAATTGAAATTCAAACTCGAGACATAGCACAAAATCAAGCACTCAATTGGTATTATTAAAAGTGTAATTAAAATTGGTGTTGATTGTAAGAAATTATATTTAAGGTATTTTTAATTTAATATATCAAATTTTTTAAATTCTTATAAACTGTTTTTCTACGCATGCTTGTTTGTGACATAAATTAGTTTGTTTTTTCAGAAATAGATTTTAAAATTTTAAAAATATAATATAATAAAATTAAGCTTAAAAATATATATTTAATTATTTCAAAATTGATGGAACAATATAAAATTTTATTAATATTTAAATATATAATAATTCTTAACTATAATGATCCTTTCAATATTAAATTCATAATTTAATAGCAAAACACGGATCCCCGAGTGGAGAACCAATTGGATATGTTCATATATAGTATATATGACGAATGAACAAAAATGGTATCTAAGGTAATTCAAAAGAGAAAAAGGCATCTGAGGCATTAGTCATTGACGGCGTGATTGAAGAACCAGCGAAGCCACGTGACCAGTTTTTAGAGAGAGAAACAGCCAAAAAAATATCATGTTGTTACAGATCAACATCACCCATAGTTTCCTTTTCTTTCTCCTCATTTTTCTGGACCCCACCTTTCTATATTTGCCACCTTTCATTTATCCTATTGCCAGCTGTCATCTCCCCACGCACATTTCCTCTTTTCCTATTTTACCCTCCCCACATTCCTCCTCCTATTTACCACTCTTTATTTCGGAGTTTGCACATAATATATTATGTTACATGCTCTCGGTGGACAAATAAGATGTGAAAATTGATTTTGTTTAATTAAAATTTAGATATATAATTATATTAAAATATATAATATAATATTTTATTTGTTAAAATTAATATTTAATACATTTTAAATTTAATTTAATTAACTTTCTATATAGACATATTAAGAAATATATCGTGCTCTGTATATAGTAGGGTGAGAAACAATCCACTAAACTGAATTGATTGTTAGTCTTTCTATTTACGAAATTGATGATTGATGAAATTCATAAATTTAATTTTTGTTTTATCTTTATAAATATTATTATTATATAAATATATAATTTTATTCTATTTTTACATAATATCTCTTGAAATTATATATGAAAATTTAAATTCTTATAAAATATATATACATTTGTTCCAAAATATATTTCTATATAATTACCGATCAACTAAAAAAGCCGATTAACTCAGATTTTTGTTATTTTGGTTAATTAAAAGACCAGTCACCAACCAAACAATTTTTTCAATTCATAGAACTATGATTTTAATTTTCCTAATTCAGTTTTTGGTTTATAAAATGAAAAATCAGAACCAGTCTAATAATAGGTGGTTTTATTTACCCTTTTTTTCTTTTCTTTTTCTTGTGTGGCTTTGGACAAATAAAGGGTATTGATGGTCATTTTGCATGAATAATTATACTGGCATTGTTTTGGTAATTAGGTGAGAAGACAAGGGGTTGTTTAGAGGAAGGCATGTCTATATGATGCCACTGTCTTAAGCTTTTATATGCATTTGATTAGGAGCTTGGGACAGTTGGCATTAACAGTTGCATTGAGGTAGACTTTGATTTGAGACTTGCACACTAGTTGTAGCTAAAGAAGAAGAAGAAGAAGAAGAAAGCTTGAAAGTAAGGATTTTTAGTTACCTGTACTTGTTTTTGATTATTACTAAATTTTGGTGCATATATATATTTATGTGGTTGATGTTTATTTCGTTTATTGCTTTGATTAAAAATTATTATTGATACCCTTTAGTTACATACACTTGAAGGATCTTGATATAAGTTTTTGTTTTCTTTTGGGTTTGCTAGATTTTTGTTTTCTTTCTTCCTTTTGGGATTCATTTTCTTGAGTTGAAGAGAAAAAATTATGGGGTATTGGAAATCAAAGGTTCTTCCAACAATCAACAAGGTTTTCAAGAAAGACACTGCCAAGAAAGCTGCTGCTGCTGAAGCTTGCAAGTCCTTTGATGACTCTAAGGTCCTAATCATACTTCTTTTTTTTATATAATTCATTAAGTTCTGTTTTCTTATATGAATAGGGACATGCATGTGTATATATATAGAAGACCTTCCAAGTCCTTATATGTATATATTTTCTTGGTTTTAGGAAGAAATCAAGAAGGAGTTTGAGGAGAAGAAGACTGATCTCCAACCTAAAGTTGTAGAAATCTATGAAGCTTCATCAGTTGAACTCAAGGTCAGTCAGTATATTTTACCTGTCAAGCATATATACATACCAACTTGTCTGAACCAGTAGAGAGAGAGAGAGAGAGAGAGAAGCTTACTGAAAAAAGAAAAGGAAAATTATATATGTAGCTAACTAACATAATAATTTTTCTTGTTATTTTGAACTTGAACCAGACCTTAGTTAAGGAGCCCAAAGATGCAGGATTGAAGAAGCACTCTGCTTTGGTTCAGAAGTTCCTTGAAGAGCTTGCTAAGATCGGTATGTTTATTAGTATTCTTATGTATTTTTCTTGGTTTTCTTTAAAACATACGAGCTGTCAGTCACTTAATTACTTACGAAGTGTTTGTTTAACTATATGATTTTGTAAAACATGAACAGAGTTTCCAGGATCAAAACCAGTATCAGAAGCATCTTCAAAGTTTGGACCGGCTTACGTATCAGGTCCAGTTTATTTTATATTTGAGAAGGTGTCAACCTTTATTGTCGTAGAAGAGAAGGCGAAGGAGGTGCCAGCGGCAGAGGAAACAAGCAGCAAAGAGAAGGAGATAGTAGTGGAGGAAGAGAAGAAAGAGGGTATTGCAGCCGAGGCTGAGAAGACTACAGAACTACCAGCTGCTGTGGAAGCAGCAGTAGCAGCTGAGCCACCTGCCAAGGTGGAGGAAGCTGCAGAACCGCCGGCTGCTGCAACCAAGGTCGAGGAAGGAGAACCACCAAAGCCTTGAGAAGAGGAGGAGGTCGGCTGTATCACAAAAGTTCATCATCATCATCTCAAGTAATGCGATCATCTTTTGTGAAAATTAATGTGTATACGTAAAAGTAACAAGAAAGATTTGTTATTCTTTATTTGTCTATCCTTTCTTGTGATCTTCTCTTTGGATTTGTTTCTTTCTATATGTATTTCTTCTTTCTCTTCTTTTATATTTTGTGAAGTATTTATTGTAATATTTATAGTCTAGTGGAGTGGTGGGAATACTCGGTTCTTTCTCTCTTCTTTCCATCTTCTTCCTCACAAAACTGAAAGAAAAAAGAAAATTATAATCTCATATTTCATATGGTATGGAGATACTGTAAAACAGTGAAATTTAATTCTCAAAACTGGAAAAAAGAAAAGAAGAATTTTACTATTTAACATAAACTTACTATGTATTATTGGATACAGCGAGATATTATGCTATTACTGGAAGTCATAGGTTTGTCGTTAGGGTAACTGGCATACAGAGAAATGCGGTGGTATTTTGTCCAGTATGAGAGGGGAAAAGTGGGCTACCTACGAACGTCTGCTCCTCCGCCGGGGGGAGATCAGAAGGTTTGGTTCAGGGCAAAAGCAAAGCGGCATATGCAATGACAGCTTGTTTTGATCAAGAAAAGAATTGAACATTTTTCTTTTTGTTTGTTGTTGTTTGGTCTGGGTAGAGATATGTGTTGTGTTGGAGATCTTACTTGTGGGGATAACGACATGTTTGTTTGAATTGACGAAGATGATGATGATGATGATGATGATGATGATGACGACGACGATGACGTGGCACCTCACCTGTAAAAATATAAAGAATAAGGAGATAGTACAAAAAGGAGACAGCAATAATCAATTATCATCTTTATCTTAAAATTATAGACATGGAGATTTAGTTTTAAATAGTGGGAATTTCACAGGTGAAGGTGAAATATTCTTTTTTTATAATTTGTTTTTGTATACATTATTGTGTGCTGTTGATTGTATATTGTTGACTCTGAATCATTATTGTTTTTTTTAATAGTCACGATGCTTGCCCCATAAAGGTACGCCATGCAATTAAACCTTTTTATTTATTCTAAATTTATGCCTTTCATTATAACCTAAATGGAATTTATTCTTATTTCCATTCCTATATATTATCATCTAGTTATTGTTTTATATACATTTAGATTATATTTAATCTAGATGGACCCATTAGTAACTTTTAAATTATTCAACTTCTTAATTTATGGGCTTAAATTAATTATTTTAGATAAAATTATAATTAAATATCATATATGGTGGTGGCGGTGGTGATAAAATTTGGATTAAAATATCCCTAAATATTAAACTCGAGGGAAAAAGTCAGTAACCAAATTGGACTTTATTTCTAATACTTAATTATAATTTTAGAAAATAATGATATTTAATTTATAATTATTATATACAATGAAAATACATAAATATGTTCATATAAATGATAAATTATTATTTCACTTATTTGACTATTTATAATTGATTTGACTTAATTTATATCGCGATCAACTTTTCATTCTTTTAAAAAATATATATATATAGCCGATTCTTATTGATGAGATAATCATATTCCGATTTTTCTAATTTTTTACGAACTAAACACCAACAATAATAATCACTCATTCTCATTACCATTCTCCCACTGTATTTTTTTCTTCACGAACCAAACCACTCCTAAATCTAAGATGGACAGCTAAAGGAATATACTATTCCTCAAAATGTGGATAATTAATCTTCAATTTATTATGTAACACTTATTCTGAAAAAAATAATTATTCAATATTTAAATTTTGAACAAATTTTGAAATCAATACTTCACATAGAATAGCAATTCATGAACAAAATATAGAAAGTTGATTAGCTAACCATCCATTCATATTCAGAGTCTAACATCTCGAATTCGAAATTTTCCGGCAGTGAAAATATAACAAATTAATATGTTAATTATCTCAACTGTTAAAAAAAAAAAAAGAAAAAAAAAAAGACACCTTTCGTTCTGTATTAGGGTTCTTTATCTTGTCACTAAGCTTTAAAATATGCTATTCTTTTACGACCAAGTGGATAATCGCCGCCTTAATACAATGTTTGATCAAAAATTATGAATTTTGGTAAGTTTTATAAACTTAATCAATCTAAGATGTATTTTATTTATTTATGGGACATATTCTTGTTTTGTTTTGAACTAATAAATATTAAATTGTTAATGATATTATCATAATATTTATTTATTGATATTGAAAATATAATTTAAAATATTAAAATATAATATTCAGAAATAACAAAAAAGGCTTAAACTACAATAGACCCTTTCATAACTAATATATTTAGTACATAACCAATTATTAGATATTAAAATTATTAATTTATTAAATTTATAAGGAATGAAAATTAAAATTAATGTGAGACTATCTTATTAAATTAATAATATTTGAAAACTTAAAATAGTTATTGACTAATATTCTCAAACCATATAGTGTTATATAGGTTTAAAATCAATAAGTTACTATATGAAAAAGAATATACATATTTAATTTATAATTTATAATTTAATAGGTGTAAAACTATTCAAAAAAAATTTATAGTGTAAAAGTGCTTTTTATATCTTTCTATATTAATAGAATATAACTATTTTTACTTGTTTATATTTTAGTTCTTCTTAAAAATTTCCTTTAATAGTAATAATATAAGAGATTTTTATTAAATTTTGTTAATTATTTAATAATAGAACCAAATATAAGAGAATCAATTATATTTTATTTAAATATAAATCTTATTATCAACCCTTACTCATTTCAAGTTTTGCCTCAATCTTTCTTTAGACTTGTATAGTTACAAATAGTTGTGCTTTAATCTCTCTTGATATATATTGAGATATAAAGTTTTTAATATATATATATATATATATATATATATATATATATATATATATTGACATATATACTATTTTTGACACATGATATATTTTTATAATTTTTTATTTATTTATTTGATTAAAAAATTATATTTTTAATTAAAAAATAACTTTAATTATAAAAAATAACATATTAAAGCTTTTTAATTAGATAATAATTTTTATTTTAGAAAATAGTATTTTAAATTTTATTTTTAAATATTATATTTAAAAATTAATCTTTAATTTATATAATATTTTTTAGAAACCGTTATATCAATTTTATTTATAATATTATAGAATACTGAAGATTAGTTGATAAATATTTTTAAAATAAATTTTATATTATTATATTTATAAAATTTTAAAACGTTTCATTAAATTTTGTTTATAAATTCAATTTTATGATTAAAATAATAACAATGTAAGTTATTAAAAATTTTAATTTTTTTTGTTCTAAGTGAATAATTATTTTATTCTATTAAGAAAAATGGGATGAGAAATAGAGAAGGAAGTCCAAGCCCAATGCAGTTGAGCAAGGGGACAATGAAAAGCTATAAAAGGCCCAAATCAGAAACTCCAGCTAATGGCATGGCAGCCACTCTTTGCATCCAATTCAACCACCACAGCACCACCGTTCTCTCTCAAATTTCAATTTCGACACTCTCTGTTCTTCCAGCTCTTGCCCAGTGGATGCTACTGATTCCGAGGTACTGCGTACATTACCAATTGATAACAATCGCTGCTTAATTCTATGATTTTTCTTTTTCTTTACTGTCATAGCCATTCTATGCATTTTGTTTATAATTTTTAGGTTAAAGAACGAATTGATAATTGATCTTTATTTTCGATCTTGGCGAAATCTCGTATTGGGGTTTTTTTGTTCTTTTTTTGGGTTAGTGTCATAACTTTACCCTGTTTTTATTATCAGATGGAACCAATAATCATATTCGATCCATATAATAAATATGTTAACCAAAGGAATGATGAAGCTAGCGATGTCTCAGAACTGGAACGTTTTAACCGTTCCATTGATGAGTTGTTCTCAAAAGTTCATGAGGTCAGTTCTTTTACTTGTCAGTTTTTATATTATAATCTCTTTTTATGGCTGCTTTCGGTCTATTACTAACATTTAATGTGAATTTGTTTGATGAATAAAATAATTCATGAACTTGCCAACAAGATTGTAATTTACTGTGTGATCATGATGGATCTGTATGCATGTATGTCTGGATGTTCACTTGTGTGTTTTGCTTGCAGCTTGAGCAAGGGGTGAATTTAGTTGAACAATTCTACATGACTGCAGAAAATAGCCAACCAGACAATCCTAAATCTAGCTCAATTATGAAGGATAAAGTTAAGAAAAAATATTTGACCAACATTGAGAAGGAACAGCAAAATGCATCACAAAGCGAAGCAGCTGCTGAGAAGAGAATGCAACAACTTATCCACCAGTTTGCAGGAATTTTTTATCAGGTAGTATCAGCATTTCTACTGCCTATTTGAATTTCTGTTTCGTATTAGGTTGCAGCTACTTATTTTGCAGTGGCATCCAATTATAAATGTTGCATCAAAATGACTTTAGATACGTTTCAATATCTTTTTTTCGCTTTTGATTTTTTCTTTATTATGAGCTTACATGTACTGTAATTTATTAGTCATTCATTTGAGTGTGTGGGTTCATTTAGAAGGAAGCTGATTTTTTTGGCTGAGATGAATACTTCATTCATGAAGTATTTGATAGTCATTTTTCACCCATGAAATAGGATTGGTAATATGTTTCTCTTGATTGCTTAGTTAATTTTAGTTTAGGAAAGGTGCATTTTTGCCCCTAATGTTTGGTGTGAGGAATGGACTAGCCCTTGAATCATTTTTAGGAGTGAATAAGCCCTTGAAGTGATAAAAACCTAAAATTTAAGCCCTCTCTTTGTGTGGACTTTAAATGGTGTTAACTTATGTTAACAGCTGCTGATGTGTATATAAATGGGTCTAACTAATTGAATAAATGAATTTTAATAATTTATTTTATTATTTAAAAAAAAATCTTATTTTTAAAGTATTAATTAAAATAATAACATTTCCTTTCTTCTTCCTTATAATTAGCACTCTTTCTATCTCCTCCCATTACCACCACTGACTCAAATTGCTCTGACAACTCCCTTTTTTTTTTCTCTCTGATTCAATAATTTATATTGCCTTCATCTACTTCACTTATTGAATTGCCACAACAACTAATCGCTAACAGTAAAGTCAATATGATCGAATTAAGTATGCAAGGGCTGATCAATTGAATCAACGGCTGAGGAGGATTCACGCCCTGGCCATTCTGAAATTAAATCAATGGCTGTGCGGTTTTACTATTGTGCATAAGATTCTGTCTACTATCACTGTTGATCTTTTTGAAATAAAGCTGTATTTGAGGATTTTAATTTGACAAAAAAAAAGAGAAGGGCATCGAAATTGAGTGGTTGGAGATGTTAGATTTTGGTGAGAATAGCTTAGGTGGTTTGTTGCTACGTTAAAAGCTGGTAAGAATAGCAAGAATTTGGAGGTGGGGGACCCGTATGGTGCATCTCTATGATTGCATTGGCTTTATGTATTCTTCTCTTGCCGTTGTAGCATTAGGTCTTTTTGATATGCAATAGCCAAGCATAGACTAGATAGTGGATGGACATGTAATGTATATGTGTAATCAAGGATTTCAACCCAAGTTGTGGTGGCTTTGGCTCAAGACTCTGTTGGTGCTTTGATGGATACAAATATTCTTCCTTGTCCATGTCTATATATGGAGTTTCCTTGAGCTCTAGTTTGGTAAGTGCAGAAGGTTAAAAATTTACAATAATTTGTTTTATCTAGCTTTTGCTCTCAAAGTCAAATGACTTTATTGAACTTCAGTTTAAGGAGTTTGTTTAGATCGTTGTATGATTTCAATCCATTTTAATATTGGATTTCATTTGAGACATTTGTTTAGATTGTTGTAGGTTTATTGAAATTAGACCTTTCTTGTTTTACAGAAAAATTTGTTATTGATGTTGGTGGTGGTAGTTGTGAATGGAGAGACGGTGGTTGTGGTGGTGGTATCGTAGTGGTAGTGGCGGCAATGATGATGGATGGTCAGGATTACTTGAAACAAAAGGAGAAAAGAAGTTATTGTAATTCTTCTTTGTTTTATTTTTAATGGAGATTATTTTTTTATCTTTTTTTAATATATTAAAGGACATTAGTAGTCAATGGTTTATTAGCACATCAGCTGTGGCGGTACCTGTCAATTGCCACATCATTTGGACTTAATGATAGTTTAACTTTCTGTTAAGATAGGGCTTAAGTTTCAGGTTTTTACCATTTTAAGGGCTTTTTTGCCTTAAAATAGTTTAAGGGTTAATCCATTCCTCGCACCAAATTTTAGGGGTGAATATGCACCTTTTCCCTTTTAGTTCTGTTAGGGTTGGTGTTCCTTAAATGTAACAGTCGTTCTTTTTGTGATTTTGTGACTTCTATCAGTTAATAAGATTAGTTTCTTCTAGCCTAGGTTATTTTGTATGGTATTCCTCTCCCTTTCTCATGAATTTTTTTTTTGTCTGATTCAGCTCTTTTATGCTAGTGTTGAATCTCTGTTAAATGCATTTATGATATATGAGGCCTTCATGCAAATTACAGTCCTTTTGCAATATTGAATGCATGATCACAAAATGGCATTACCAATTTGATAAGTTTCATCAATCTTTTGATCCCCTAACCCTGTTGAATGATTTAATTTTTACACTTATCTCTTGGTCAGATCACTCAGCACAAGTGGGCATGGCCTTTCATGGAACCAGTAGATGTAGTACGTCTTTGTTTGAATGACTATTATGAGGTAAAGCTTAATGCTATTAGTAAAAGCTACCAATTAGAACAACCCACCTTTACTGTCAGCTATCATTCCTCCCTTATTGTTATTTGTCATTTTTTCCCGTTAATAGTTGATATGGTTTCTATAGACTGAAATGTAGACATCTCCAGCTATGTGTTGTATATGAGTGAATGGTGAACCCCATAAATTTGTACTTGTTTGACACTATAACCAAGAGCTTTTCATCATAATGAATCCAGTTGTTATTATGTGCCTGCATTGTCACATATCAGTCATGCAATGCTTTAATAGAAACTAAAGATTTATAAATAAAACAGAGTTACAAGAAAGAAACACAATCAAGTTTGGGATTCAGAGGGAAAATGGCTACAGGACTCTCAGAACCCAACAGCCAAAGAAACTTACATCTTTCTCTATCAGAACAACATTGATTGCCTCAAAACTTTTGCAGCATCAATGGATATTAATCTCATCAGGCCTATGCATGCAGGATGTCATTAGGTTGCAAATCAATTTTTTTGATGTTTGTGCAGTTGATTAGGAAGTGTGGAAAAGAAAGAATTTGGGGCTATTTTGGCTGTTTGCTTTCAGAATTATGATTGGTTGAAGATTTTCTAAATCTTTTTGTGCATTTTATTTGGAAAATGTTTTAGGTTTTGGCTCCTATGGTCTTTTGGGTTTTAGATTGTCGGAGGTTTTTCTTTTCCTCATATTTTGTTTTAATGTTTTCTTCTATTGCAATCTTATATTTGTGAACTTTTAGTAAATTAGCTGCGCCTGGCATTGCTTTTTATAAATGTAAGTTGGACTTAGGATAGGAGCTCTTCAGCATGATGTAAGTGTTGACAAGAAGAAAATCTAATATTTTAGTTTATGGATCTTGTCATAATGGCTTATAGTTGGTGGCTCTCTATAAATCTTCTTTTTGTTCCCAGCACCATCCTTAGCTCTCTACCAGGGTGCATTCAGGTTCTTTCAAACCCTACAATAAGTGGGTTAAATTTTTGTCTATAACATCAGTTTTATACATTTTCTAAACGATAGTAATTCATTGCACATCGCCATTAGTCTTTTGTTTTCTTTTGGCATGTCACACAAATTGACACTTTTAAGGTTGTGATACCAGGTTATTGAAAAGCCAATGGATTTGGGCACGATTAAAAATAAAATGGAGGGTAAGGATGGCACTGGGTACAAGAATGTCCGGGAAATATATGCTGATGTTAGGCTGGTTTTTAAGAATGCAATGAAATACAATGATGAAAGAGATGATGTCCATGTAATGGCTAGAACTTTGTTGGAAAAGTTTGAAGAAAAATGGCTGCAGCTTTTGCCTAAAGTTGCTGAAGAGGTAAATCATTACCATTATTGCAGTACAGTTTCTTTCACTAGAAATCGCTTGATTTTTTGTATTTGATAATTTTCACTCTCGAATCTTAGCTCATGCAGATTCTTTGATAAATTCCAAATTTTTAAATGCCTGCAGGAAAAAAGACGAGAAAAGGTTAAAGTGGCAGCACAGTCTGCTATTGAATTGGCTCAAGAGGTGTCACATGCAAACATGGCTAGGAATTTAAACAATGAGGTACATCAAAGTTTAAAACTAAGAGCTTTTGACAAAGCAAACAGCAAATTGTACTAAAACAAAGCTTCATGAAATTATTATTTTTTTTGCAAGTATCTTATTTATGGAAAAAGCAACATTCCTAGCCTTCAAATACCAAACCATGTTTCCTTGCTTGCTCAAAAATCGAATCTTATATGAGAAATTTTAATATGTTTGATGTTCTGAACCATATGTCTCAAATCGTTTCAGCTTTCTGATGTTGATATGCAACTGGAAAAACTCAGAAATATAGTAGTTCAGAAATGCAGGTTTGTTCCAAAACCCATGTAATAATTTCGCTTTCCTACTGTATTACTTTGAAATTTAGTTTTGTTGATTCAAATGCAACTTCACTAGAACTTTTGGTTATATTCAATCTGCATTTTTATTGTTTCTTTCACCTTTTACAAAGCGGAACTAATTTTAGGTTCTACCTTAGAAGCTTGAATAATTTGATGTTTTAATATTAATGGGAGATAGTTCATGGAGATAGCGGTTAATGGAGGACAAATCTGAAGAAGCCACAGGGGAATAGCTTTTGAGTTTATGGAAGCGGAACAGATGAGAGATGGAGGAATAGAATAGAAGCTCAATAGCTTAATATATGGCCGAAGTTTCTTTAAATGTCAATTCATGCAAGTAGAATCATGTTTCATATATGTGTGCCATTACATATATTTTGGAACTTTGCCTAGTGGCTAAAATAAAAAGATGTATTAGCTGATTATGTATTGTGATATTTTCTGACTTACTGTAGTTGCATTAGGGGGGGAAAGGAACTGGAGTGGAGAAAATAGTAGGTGTGCACCTTTCGAATCAAATCAAAGTACTCATATTTCCTTTGATCAAAGCTTAGACAATAACTGGATCAAATAGAAGTTTATACAAAGGTTAAAACTCTGGTAAACACTTGATACCAGCGAATCCCAAACTAGGAAATTTCTTAACTAAGAGTAAATAAGCAAGTAACTTTGTGAATAAGAAAATTTCTGTATATGCATTTCTATGGTTGATGTGTTAATGTGCAACTACATTTCGTTATTCTGTTTTCTCTTCTTAACAACCAATTCTAATGTGGCAATTATTGATACAGGAGAACATCTGTTGAAGAGAAAAAGAAACTAGGCGCAGCTCTCACTCGGTTGTCTCCTGAAAATCTGACTAGGGCATTAGAGATAGTAGCCGATGACAATCCAAGCTTCCAAGCAACAGCTCAAGTAGTGGACCTTGACATGGATACTCAGGTTGAACTTATTTCTCACTCCCATGTTCGGGTCTTGATTATGTCATTTACTATATTTAGAATTTTAATTGTTATTGATTTGATATGGCTATACTGACTTATCAAGAAATGCATTATTTTAATTTTCTATTCGATCCAGAGTGAATCAACTTTATGGAGGTTAAGGGTTTTTGTGAAAGATGCACTAAAAGATATGGGCACAAATGCCATGGGCATGGGTGGTAGCAACAATGATGAAAACAAGGACAATATTAAGATCAATAACAAGAAGAGCAAGAATACTGCCGCAACTGCCACTAACAACAACAAAAGAAGAAGAGAGATTTGTGATGCTATTACCAAGACATCTGCGAAGAAGGCCAGGAAGACCTCTGTTATTTCATAACCTACAATTTCTGGACATTTGGCTTTCTGTTGTCTTACTTCATTTGAAGCTAACGAAACTGTGTGGGTCTGGGAAGTTCTTGAAAAGCTATATATCTTTCAGTAGCAAGAGCAGCTGACTGATACGTGAAGATATATCGTGCTGATCCTTTCTCCGTTCACGCAAATTATAGAGCAATATGCATTTGGGTGTTTAGATGCATTTGTATGCTCCCTTCAGTTCTTAGAGGTGGAAATATTTTGGCGGCAACCATGTATATAGTGCCTTTTGATAATCCTTTGATGGCATGGGAAAAATACCAGAAGATCCAGAAACTATTCAGCTAACAGCAATTGTAAAGGATATTTGAAAAGTATACAACTAATTAAATATCACTATCTGTAGAGATCTTCTAGTGATTTCTCATTTAGAAAAATATACAGCTTTTGCTTTGTACAGTTTCTTTTCTCGAATTATTATATAATTTCTCTTCATACATTTTATGAACAGTGGATAATGCAACACATTCTACTTCCAAAGGATATTAGAATAAGGAAACGAATAGCTTGTTAGCATTGATGCATTCTGATGGAGCTGATTTTCACCAATAATCCCCACAAGAGCAGGTTCCATTCCTGAAGTGATGGAACCTCCTTACATCTCTAAGGATGATCTCCCTATCCATTAACTTGGAGATGAATTTCGTAGCGGAGTGGCAGTCATTACACACTCGAAGATTCTTGGCAACTCTGATGGTAGTTCCAGGAGGAGTGTTTAGTATACCAAAAGCTATTGCCAACTTCTCACTGTGTCCACAGAGTAAAGTTTCCTTCTCCTTCTCATCAAGATTGTGTAGTACACAAGAAGTATCAGGTACGTATCCCTCCCTTTTCATCCTTTCTGACAGGGCCTCAAGAAAATCATGGAGTTTCTCACTCTGTGGATGTAATAAATCCCCAGCTAAAAACTTGTGTATCTCATCCCCATATTCGATCCAACTACAGCCGGGTTCTTTCTTTACTCCCATTTCCTTCATCTTCCTCCTAACATCCAGTGCCTTGTCCCACAGTCCAGCAGATGAATATATATTAGATAGTAGCACATAGTGGCTAGCCACATTTGGTTGCAACTGTAGGAGGTTTTGAGCAGTAATTTCCCCCATTTTTACATTTTGGTGGATCCGACATGCTCCTAGCAAACTACTCCATGCTCCTACCTTGTCAAAATCAGAAGGCATGGTATTAATGAAGTCATATGCTTGCTCCACTTTGCCTGCTCTGCCAAGTAAGTCCGCCACACAAGCATAGTGATCTGGACCAGGTTCAATCCCATGGTCATCTTTCATTCTATGAAACAATTTCAGGCCCTCATCTACCATTCCCGAGTGACTACAAGCAGCTAAGATTGCTATCATGGTAACTTCAGTAGGCTTTACTTCCCCAACATTATCTCCCTTGGCTACCATATCTTTAAACAGTTCTAAGGCCTCCTCTCCATTCCCATGCATCCCATAAGCCATGACAATTACATTCCAGGTAATGACATTTTTAATAGGCATTTGATCAAACACTCTCCTTGACAAATTTAAGCAGCCACATTTTGCATACATATCAACTAATGCACTTCCTACAGTGACTTCTGATGCTAATGCATTTCTAACGGCATAAGCATGGATCTCTTTCCCCTTTGCCAGTGCTGCCAGGGAAGCACAACCGGGAAGGACAGTCATTAGGGTTATTGAATTAGGTTTAAAACAAGCTTGTTTGTCACCATCATGCTTGTTAATACCTTCATTTGCATGTTGCATCTCATGAAGCATAAGAAGTGCATCATTGTAACATCCAGAAATAACATAACCAGTTATCATTGTGTTCCAAGAAACTATATCTCTAACCTCCATGCTATCAAATATAGTCTTTGAAATTTCCATCTTCCTCATCCTGGAGTACATATCCATAAGTGCATTTTGCACATATCTATCCCTTTCCAAGTCCCTCTTTATCACATACCCATGTATGCTTTCTTTACTAAAGAATGATTCACAGCGCGCACTAGCAGGCACAATACTTGCCATTGTGGTTGTATTGGGACAAAGTCCAGCAACAGCTACCATTTCAATGAAAAGCATCAATGCCTTCTCATCATGCTCATTTTGTGCATAGCCAGCAATCATAGCATTCCAAAGGCCAGTTTTCCTCTCCAAGATACCATCAAAAACTCTACGACCACTTCCAACCTGTCCACAATTGCAATACATGTCAACTAAAGCACTACCCACAAAAGAATTCTCAATCAAGTCACCACTTCTCAAGGCATATGCATGAATTTCCTTCCCAGTACCCAACATCTCCAAGTAGGAGCAAGCAGGAAGAACACTTGCAAGTGTGACCCCATCAGGTTTAACTCCTTCAAGAACCATATATCTTAAGGACATCAGTGCTTCCACAAAGCGTTCATTTTGGGAAAATGAACTTATCATGGTGTTCCAGGATATCAAATTACGATCCTCAAACAATTTAAATAAAAATTTTGCATCATCTAGCCTACCTAGATTAGCATACATAGTCATCAAAGCATTGTTGGTGAATGTACTCCAATGACCATTTCTAAAACAATACCCATGAATTTGCTTCCCAAGCCGCAACCCCTCATGCTTGCGTAAATTAGAGCAAGCTATTACCGGGCTCACCAAAGTAAATGAACTGGGCTCCAAATCCTCAGCCAACATGAATCTAAATGCCTCTAACGCAAGCTCCCACTCTTGAGCACGGCAAAATGCAGAAATTAATGAATTCCAAGAAACTAAGTCTCTCTCATTAATTCTATCGAACACCTTATACACATCATCTAACTCTGAACACTTGCCATAGAAATTTACAAGGGAATTAGCTATGGCCACGGAAGATGATTCGTACCCATATTTGACAACATGGGCATGGATCTGTTTTCCTAAATTTAAATCCTGAAGGCCAGTCACAGCCTTCAAAACAACCGGGAAGGCATAACTGTCAGGTGAAACACCAGAAAGAATCATATCAACGTAAGTGGAAATGGCTTCACGGAATAAATTGGAGCGAGTGTTAAACCGAAGAGATTCGATCCATGAGGCCTGAGAGCGGGACTGGGAAATGGGTTTTGGAGGAGAATGAGAGAGAAATTTCTTTGTGGGGAGTTCGTGGGTTTGAGCAGAAGAGGATAAGATTGGAGAGAAAGGTTGGAGAGCGTGGGAGGACATCTGGTAGTTAATTCAGTTGTGAAGATTCTGCGCTTTCTCAATATTACAGGCTGACCCGAATTTAGGGGCGGGAAAAAGATGTGTTAGGGTGGCCACAGCTGGTTCGGAGATGGAACTGAACCGGCTAAAACTCGGACCAAAACAGGAACTATACTGGTCCAGTCCTGGTTCGGACTGGAATCATTGGTTCAACTCCAATTCAAACTAGAAAAATCTAAACAAACTATCTTTTTAAATATTTTTTTTATATTTATTTTCCAGTTTAATAGGGGACTAGAACACTCCGGTTTCAAATTGGCCTTCCTATGGTACAATTCCAGTCCACCTGAAACCAGCGGTCTGGTTCCAATTTCGAACCGGACTGTGGCTACCGGCCAACCCATAAGTTGCATATATCTGTCTAATTTCTGTCTGATTGTTTGGCTCAGATTCTTTCAAGTAAGCATTCGACTCTGGACAAAATTTTGGAGATTTACTTCAGATGGGCTTAAAATGCCAATATGTCACTTCTATCAGCATATGCTACTTATGGAGATGGATAAGGAATTCCCCCTGTGCCTTCTCCATGTTTTAAAGGGAAGGAAAGGTATAAAACAAGCTTCCACAAGTGTTAAAACATAAGATTATAAACATCCTTCATGCATATGAACCATTGAGTTAAGATTAAGTTTAGCTCTAATAATTGGTAATTAGTTTGTGGATGTGTAGATCTCTGGACAGAGTTTAAATTGGTTAATTACTTTTAACATGATACCAGCAAACTTTTTATACAGAGTTACAGCAAGAACTCAGTGCTCTTGGATGACTCTCATGAAAGAAGTTGATTTACAGAAATCACCACTAACCAAAAGCAAATGTACTGACCCTTCAGACTAGCATGACATCAAGCTACCACATTTTACAGCACTTACTGATGTTGGAAGCTGGGATCTCACCAAATATACCAGACAGAAAAAGTAGTACTGGAAAAAAATAAGACATACAAGAGGCAGACATTAATTTGTTTCTGGTAAATCATTTAGTAGATCATTGTATTTATGCTATGCGAAAAATAAATACTTGGACAAAAATATTCGCCGTGTAGGGAGAAGTGCTACAACTCTGCCAAGTATAATGTTGTACAAGTATTTATGCTTCGAGAAGCACTGCGAAATAGTCTACCTTCAGTTTCATACAGTATGCAGGTGCTTGTAGAAGGTTTTCCCTTTCTCCATTTCCATCACCTATTGTAATCATAATCAGGACTTTATAATGCAAAAAGATAACGAATAGGGTGCTCCTAAATTTGATCACAGTGCACACTTCACCAACACCGACCAAAACTTCTCAAAAACCTTCGATTTCAAAGAGCAGTCTGTAGATGAAATTCACACCTCAGCTCGGCCACAACTTGTTTCACATGCAAAAATGGTTATCACAGCTTTATCTTTTCCTGATCAGTTTCAGACACTCTTAAGTAAACATGCAAGGAATCAGGAAATAACAATAAAAGGAAAACAGGTTGTGGAATTGAACACTGTATAGAAAATAGTTCAGTTTTTGTACTCGGAATTTAGTTCATCTTATGCAATACAGAGACAGGATAGACAGCAACAAAGGAAAAGAACACTAGGGTGTGAAAGCATAATCCTGAAGAACTGACCACTAATAAAGCTAAGCATAAGATGCCCTTTCTTACATAACAATGTGACAATTGCCTCAGTTGTAACTCAACATATTTGAGGTATAAGACTTTTTTCAAGGGCTGAAATAGCCATGTTTGCAATGCTTATGCCTGCAACAGAGATAGCATTAGTAAATACTACATCTCATTAGAGTGGGAATCAATCCTCTGGTTTAATGTAGGTTATCTTTTCAAAGAGTGGTTTTTGAAACCCTCTCGTCACTCTCTTGCTTGACAGTGAGGGAACCTTAGTACAGCAATTTACCAAGCAGTTCTTCCTGCAGCGAAAGAGATGAAGCATCCAATTTCATGCCTCCATCCCTATTAAATGGGGTTGTCCAATTATTATCATTTTCTAAAAGAAGCCCTTATCTAACAATCTACAAAGGAAACACGCATAAAAATCACTTGAAAACTCATTTGAAACCAATCTGATCCAAGCTCATAAGGATTTATTGCAGCCAGATTTTCTTTTGTGCGCTAACTAAACCATGTTTTAATGAAAACACAGACCACAGGCAAGAAAAAGTTCAGGCATCATAAGATAGTGAATGCATGATACTAAAGCGCTGACATCTGAACCTGGCCAGTGATTTTAAAACAATATTGTTCAATATGATCCATGATATCAATAATATTGAAAGTACGCTGTTATCAATCTGACTTCTGATATATGCAAAGAAGTCGTTTGGAACTTTGGTCAGAAATCAACCACCAGTACATGTGAGACGGATGCATGAGCTGAGCTTCCAATGTCATAGACAAGCAAGGAAACTATCCTCCTTTAAGTCATAGATGAAGAAACTCATTGAGACCTATATGCTCTAAAAATCCATGAAGGAAGGTTTGAAAGGGCCCTGGGATTTGATCTCGAACAAGCAGGCATGCAAAATGGTCCCATGAAAAGTAAAGTATTCATATGGCAAAATCAGTTCTCTCACCAACACTTTTTAAATAAAAAATCACTTTTCCCACTCAAAGCAAAACTAAACAATTAAGAGAAGTGAAAATATTAGCACTGAAGATAGGTAAATAAATGATAAATAGAACAGCTCAGATATTAAACAAGGTTCAGTCAGTAGTGCAGCTTAGAAGTAAATAATGTAAGCATCCACTATTTTCAACAAAATTATGAGCTTTTCCAGTAGCAGAACACTTTGGCAGCAAAATAGAAGTATACAGGAAGAGAAATTTCAGGAACAACATGAAAATAAACAAAGAAATAGAAAATAATGATAGGAGGCAAATGCATATATCTTACCTTTTCATTGATCAGCTGTTGCTGCTGCCATTTCTCCAGAATGATAACTGAGGAAGTTGTGAAACCAGTGATTCCATGACCCTTTCAGGAATAGTTTTGTTTGTTGTCAAGGTTTTCTTCGTATCGAATTGAGTGTCAGAATCCCGCCAAAACTTGATGATATGAAGACTCTCTTCTTCTGTTGACCTCTGGACAACAATTCTAGAAGCGTAACCCTTCTTTCTCATTTTAAGACATAGTTGTGAAGGATCATTGCATGTAATAGTGACCATGTACAACCAGCCTTTTTCAGACAAAAGACAGTCTGCAACATGCAATATCCTATCAATAACTTTCCGACCATTCTCGCCTCCAGCCCAGGCAGAGGCAATCCCTTCACAACCCACTTCATCTTCAGGAGTTGGCACATAAGGTGGGTTCACAACCATAACATCTACCATCCCTTGCAGCCGCTTTTCCAGCCCAGATGCAATGTCAGTGGAAATCAACTCAGCATGAACACCGTGTGCTTCCAGTGTCTCACGAGTTACTCTCACGGCATGAGGATTAAGGTCAGTGGCAATATAGTAAACCCCTGGAATCTGCTGCCTAAGCATAAGTGCCAGAGAAGTAATAACATAACCACTGCCGCAACCCACTTCAAAACATACTTTAGGATTATGGTCCAACAGGTTAATTCGATCAGCTAGAAGTGCATCAACTAGCGCAAACGAATCATCACATGGCTCATAAACCTCAGGATGTGAACTCACAAGACGAATTTGAGCTATTCTCGAGGACATTTTCATATACCTAACAGAAATCAACCAACTAATCCATTCAGAGAAAAATGAAGAACATAAAAAAAAATCATGAAACATATCCCGAGTTTGAAATTTCAAGTTTCATTTTTTATCCTTTTATTATTCTTTCTTTTCTTATGTTTGGTCTGGCTGCCAAAAATTACAATCTTAGTATGCATACATTCTACGAAAAAATTGAAGTGAATGAAAGGAAAAAAAAAAAAAAGAACCTCACTGTTCATAAACATTCAACAAGTAAAAATGCTATTTTAGCTAATAGCATTTGCTAGCAATCAACATATATTCAGTGCAGTTACAATCAGATTTATACATGATAACAGAGAAGAACACAACACAACACAAAATGTTAACAAATTTAAGACTTTTTCAATATATATTATAAATGCGTAGCAATAGAGA
Source organism: Ricinus communis (assembly GCF_019578655.1). Classification (NCBI taxonomy): domain Eukaryota; kingdom Viridiplantae; phylum Streptophyta; class Magnoliopsida; order Malpighiales; family Euphorbiaceae; genus Ricinus; species Ricinus communis. The sequence continues at coordinate 14,117,968 of NC_063259.1, read as the reverse complement.
AAAGGATCGAGAATAAGGAACGAAACATTGAATCATCAAAGCTGTAACCCATAAAAATTAATCAGACTGGGTAAAGAAAAAGTTTATATCTTTGGGGATTGAGATAACAAATTTACCTGTATTGTGTCGTCTTCTATCTTGGCGCTAACTACTGCATATTATGGATTCAACTAGAAAGAAGGGATTAAAGAATTTTGTTACCTTGCAATTAAGTCCTAAAATATATTTTCTTCTTGCAATCAAATTCTCCAAGTAACGATATATTAAAAAGGACCCACTCTACAATTTTCATTTTACTATTCAATCCTTATATTTTTTTTAAAAGCAATTGTACTACTATTTGCTTTTTATTTTATTTACAAAATAGCTTATAATTCATCAAATTCACATAATAATTAAAAAACATATAATGAAAAGATAATTTAAATTCTTTCATAAAATATTTATCTTAACAAAATTTCCTTTCATCTAATTTCTAGCTTTTAACTATTTTGAAATAAGTTGAGCTACTAATTATGATACTACATCTTATTGTATATTTTAAAGTCATCACTTTGGAAATTAACTTAATAAACAACTATATAAGTTGAAGTAATGAGCAACTATTTATTTAATAATTGGTTAATGTGTTTAAATCAAATATGACTAATTATATATAATTATTTAAGATATTGTAATTTGTTGTTTAAAAGGGTCCATAGACTAGTTAATAATTATTATATATTAGTTTAGAATTTTGTGTATATTATTCATAAGTTGATGAGTTATTGAATTTTTTAGAAAAGCAAAAGATAAAAAAAGAAGGCATATATATATATATATATATATATATGAGTGTAAGTGGTTAAGTTCATTGGCTCAAGTACTTTGTGACATTATATTGTAGCTTGGCAAGGAAATTTTGAAGCATGGGTATAGGACCCTTTACACGGAAGACCTATTGCTTGTGCAATTTGAGATTCTCATTTTAGTCAATCAGCCATGAAAGCTTTTACTCGGAGGGGTGCACCTGGCCCAATGAATATCGCCTATTCTGGTGTTTATCAATGGTGGTATATAGTCGATTTACGTACTAATGAAGATCTTTATATCGAAGCTCTTTTTTTATTATTTCTTTTTGCTCTAACCTCATTAGTGGGTTGGTTACACCTATAACTAAAATGGAAATCAAGCGTTTCGTGGTTCAAAAATCCTGAATCTCGTCTGAATCATCATTTGTTAGGACTATTCGGAGTAATCTCTTTAGCTTGGACAGGACAAAGCCTTAGGAAGCAGAAACAACAATCCTTTTATTATAACTAACTTCAACCAAATTGTTTTTAAAGCATATCTTTATTTTTGTAAAAAATCTGTTTGACTCTTCAATTTCCTTTATTATTTTATAATTTAAAAAATATCTTAATATATATTATACATTTAACACTTATATTAAAATGAAGATTTAATAATTAATTATTAGGTCATGAACAATATCAAGTAATATCATTAATATTGTGGAATGTTGTACTTAATTTATAAAATAATGTATCCATTAGATCAATAAATTAATTAAATATGATGAAAATTTCAATTTAATTCTAAACACGTATTATTCAACTTTATAAATCCAAAAAAAAGTATTTCAAGAAAAATCTTAAGAGGGTTCAAAGAGATAGTTTTGAAAGAAAATTATATAATATCAAAAAAGAAAACAGAGGGATTAAAGAAAATATTTAATAAAAATATAAAAAGTAAATTATAAATTCAAAATAAAATGGCATATGTGTGTGCCGAAACATTAATTTTACTATATAGTTATCCAATTTTATCAATAATCTTAGAGACATATTCTTTTCTTTATTAAAAAATAAAGATCCCTAATCTCTTTTTTCTTTCTTTCTAGGTTTGCTTCTTAATAAAATGATAAAAGTAGCTTAGTTGCATTTTTATTTTAATTGTCCAGAAAGAAAATTACAAAATAAAAAAAAAATTCTGAATTTGGATTTTTTTTATTTTTAATTTCTATTTTTCAATTGGAGATTATAACAGAAAGAAAAATTAATTTTATATAATTTTAGATACTGTTATCTCAACACCATGCCGATCTTAAGAATTATGCAATAGCCACATGTGCATGCTAATTTGTTTGTATATATATTTATTTGAGATAAATAAAAATAAAATAAAATCTCGAGGCTTAATAGGTAAACTAATATTTAAATATGGATCTATGACATAATTATTAATTTATAACTATAAAAAGTAAGAACACAAATTAAAAGGTGGATTCAATAATTCCTTTTTAGAAAATTTCAAAACTTAAATATATATATATATATATATATATATATAATAAAATAAAATTAATACTTCAAATCATTTTGTCATTATGTCATACCATCTCAATGGTGACACAATAATGAACCCAATAATTATCATGCTTTCTCTTTCATAACATACACATTATTTTTTTTCCCTCTACTCTTGTTTCCATTGCTAGATAGAATGACCAAAACACCCCCTATAAATGTTTTTTCTCACTACAAGCAGCACGAATTATTATGTGCCTTTCAAGCGTAACTATAACACAAAAATTGGGTAATAAAAATACAAG